>NC_080065.1:45175034-45800034 GCF_949987535.1 Balaenoptera acutorostrata | reverse complement strand
AGACTGTTTTTCCTATGTTTTCCTCTAAGAGTTTTATAATGTCTGGTCTTACATTTAGGTCTTTAATCCATTTTGAGTTTATTTTTGTGTATGGTGTTAAGGAGTGTTCTAATTTCATTCTTTTACATGTAGCTGTCCAGTTTCCCCAACACCACTTATTGAAGAGGCTGTCCTTGCTCCATTGTATGTTCTTGCCTCCTTTGTCATGAATTAGGTGACCATATGTGCGTGGGTTTATCTCTGGGCATTCTATCCTGTACCATTGATCTACATTTCTGTTTTTGTGCCAGTACCATACTGTCTTGATTACTGTAGCTTTGTGGTATAGTTTGAAGTTGGGGAGCCTGATTCCTCCAACTCTGTTTTTCTTTCTCAAGATTGCTTTGGCTATTCGGGGTCTTTTGTGTTTCCATACAAATTGTAAAATTTTTTGTTCTAGTTTTGTGAAGAATGCCATTGGTAGTTTCATAGGGATTGCATTGAATCTGTAGATTGCTTTGGATAGTATAGTCATTTTCACAATGTTGATTCTTCCAATCCAAGAACATGGTGTATTTCTCAATCTGTTTATGTCATCTTTGATTTCTTTCATCAGTGTTTTATAGTTTTCTGAGTACAAGTCTTTTGCTTTCTTAGGCAGGTTTATTCCTAGGTATTTTATTCTTTTTGTTGCAATGGTAAATGGGATTGTTTCCTTAATTTCTCTTTCTGATTTTTCGTTGTTGGTGTATTGGAATGCCAGAGATTTCTGTGCATTACTTTTGTCTCTGGCAACCTTACCAAATTCATTGATTAGCTCTAGTAGTTTTCTGGTAGCATCTTTAGGATTTTCTATGTATAGTACCATGTCATCCACAAACAGTGACAGCTTTACTTCTTTTCTAATTTGTATTCCTTTTATTTCTTTTTCTTCTGTGATTGCCGTGGCTAGGACTTCCAAAACTATGCTGAATAAGAGTGGCGAGAGTGGACATCCCTGTCTTCTTCCTGATCTTAGTGGAAATGCTTTCAGTTTTTCACCATTGACTATGATGCTTGCTGTGGGTTTGTCACATATGGCCTTTATTATGTTGAGGTACGTTCCCTCTATGCCCATTTTCTGGAGAGTTTTTACCACAAATGGGTGTTGATTTTGTCAAAAGCTTTTTCTACATCTATTGAGATGATCATATGGTTTTTATTCCTTAATTTGTTAATCTGGTGTATCACATTGATTGATTTGCATATATTGAAGAATCCTTGCATTCTTGGGATAAATCCCACTTGATCATGGTGTATGATCCTTTTAATGTGCTGTTGGATTCTGTTTGCTAGTATTTTGTTCTGGATATTTGCATCTATGTTCATCAGTGATATTGGTCTATAATTTTCTTTTTTTGTGATATATTTTTCTGGTTTTGGTATCAAGGTGATGGTGGCTTCATAAAATGAATTTGGGAATGTTCCTCCCTCTGCAATTTTTTGGAAGAGTTTGAGAAGGATCGGAGTTAGCTCTTCTCTAAAAGTTTGATAGAATTCTCCTGTGAAGCCATCTGGTCCTGGACTTTTGTTTGTTGGAAGATTTTAAATTATGATTTCAATTTCAATACTTGTGATAGGTCTGTTTATATTTTCTAATTCTTCCTGGTTCAGTCTTGGAAAATTGTACCTTTTCCAAGAATTTGTCCATTTCTTCGTGTTTGTCCATTTTATTGGCACATAGTTGTTTGTAGTAGTCTCTTATAATCCTTTGTATTTCTGCGGTATCAATTGTGATTTCTCCTTTTTCTTTTCTAATTTTATTGATTTGCATCCTCTCCCTATTTTTCTGATGAGTCTAAGGGTTTATCAATTTTGTTTATCTTCTCAAAGAACCAGCTTTTAGTTTTATTGATCTTTGCTATTGTTTTCTTCTTTTCTATTTCATTTATTTCTGCTCTGATTTTTATGATATTTTTCCTTCTAGTGACTTTGGATTTTCTTTGTTCTTCTTTCTCTAGTTGTTTTAAGTATAGGTTTAAATTGTTTATTTGAGATTTTTCTTGTTTCTTGAGGTGAGATTGAATTGCTATACACTTCCCTCTTAGAACTGCTTTTGCTGTGTCCCGTTGGTTTTGGGTCATCATGTTTTCATTGTCATTTGTTTCTATGTATTTTTAAATTTCTTCTTTGATTTCTTCAGTGATCTCTTGGTTATTTAGTAGCTCACTGTTTAGCCTTCATGTATTTGGTTTTTTTACAGTTTTTTTCCTGTAATTGATTTCCAATCTCAGTGTTGTGGTCAGAAAAGATACTTGATATGATTTCAACTTTCTTAAATTTTTCAAAGCTTGATTTGTGTCCCAAGATGTGATCTATCTTGGAGAATGTTCCATGGTCACTTGAGAAGAAAGTGTATTCTGCCACTTTTGGGTGGAATGTTCTATAAATATCAATTAAATCTATCTGGTCTATTGTGTCATTTAAAGCTTGTGTTTCCTTATTTATTTGCTGTTTGGATGATCTGTCCATTGGTGTAAGTGGCGTGTTAAAGTCCCCTACTATTATTGTGTTACTGTAAATTTCTCCTTTCATGGTTGTTAGTATTTGCCTTAGGTATTGAGGTGCTCCTATGTTGGGTGCATAAACATTATAATTGTTATATCTTCTTCTTGGATTGATCCTTTGATCATTATGTAGTGTCCCTCCTTATCTCTTGTAACAGTCTTTATTTTAAAGTCTATTTATCTGATACGAGTATTGCTACTTCAGCTTTCTTTTGATTTCCATGTGCATGGAATATCTTTTTTCATCCCTTCACTTTCAGTCTGTATGTGTCCCTAGGTCTGAAGTGGGTCTCTTGTAAACAGCATATATATGGGTCTTGTTTTTGTATCCATTCAGCCAGTCTGTGTCTTTTGGTTGGGGCATTTAATCCATTTACCTTCAAGGTTATTATAGATATGTATGCTCCTATTACCATTTTCTTAATTGTTTTGGGTTTGTTTTTGTGGGTCTTTTTCTTCCCTTGTGTTTCCCACCTAGAGAAGTTTTTTTAGCATTTGTTGTAAAGCTGGTTCGGTGGTGTTGAATTCTCTTAGCTTTTGCTTGGTTGAAAAGCTTTTGAGTTCTCCATCAAATCTGAATGAGATCCTTGCTGGGTAGAGTAATCTTGGTTGTAGGTTTTTCTCTTTCATCACTTTAAGTATATCCTGCCACTCCCTTCTGGCCTGCAGAGTTTCTGCTGAAAAATCAGCTGATAACCTTATGGGGATTCCTTTGTATGTTATTTTTTTTGTTTTTCCCTTGCTGCTTTTAATATTTTTTCTTTGAATTTAATTTTTGTTAGTTTGATTAATATGTGTCTTGGTGTGTTTTTCCTAGCGTTTATCCTGTATGGGACTCTCTGTGCTTCCTGGATTTGATTGACTATTTCCTTTCCCATGTTAGGGAAGTTTTCAACTATAATCTCTTCAAATATTTTCTCAGACCTTTTCTTTTTCTCTTCTTCTTCTGGGACCCCTATAATTTGAACGTTGGTGCATTTATTGTTGTCCCAGAGGTCTCTGATATTGTCTTCAATTCTTTTCATTCTTTTCCTTTATCCTGCTCCTCTGCAGTTATCTCCACCATTTTGTCTTCCAGCTCACTTATTCGTTCTTCTGCCTCAGTTATTTTGTTACTGATTCCTTCTAGTGTATTTTTCATTTCAGTTATTGTGTTGTTCATCTCTGTTTGTTTGTTATTTAGTTCTTTTAGACCTTTGTTAAATATTTCTTGTATTTTCTCAATCCTTGCCTTCATTCTATTTCCAAGATTCTGATCATCTTTACTATCATTACTCTGAATTCTTTTTTGGGTAGATTGTCTATCTCCTCTTCATTTATTTGGTCTTGTAGGTTTTTACCTTGTTCCTTGATCTGTGACGTATTTTTTTTGCCATCTCATTTGTTGTTGTTTTTTTATGAGTGGGATTGTGTTCCTGTCTTACTGGTTGTTTGGCCTGAGGCTTCCAACACTGGAGTTTGTAGGCTGTTGGGTAGAGCTGGGTCTTGATGCTGAGATGAGGACCTCTGTGAGACCTCATTCTGATGAATATTCCCTGGGATCTGAGGTTCTCTGTTAGCCCAGTGGTTCCGACATGGAGCTCCCACTACAGGAGCTTCGGCCCGACCCCTGGCTCATGAACCAAGATCCCACAAACCGCATGGGGTGGTAAAAAAAAAAAAAGAGAGAGAGAGAGAACAAAAACAAAGTAAAAAATAAAATTAGACTAGGAAACTAACAGATATGCTAGATAAGAATATAAAAATAAACATATAGATGAATCAACAACCAGAAGGTACAACAGTACCATAATAGTAAAAAAGAGGAGGAGGGAAAAGAGAAAAAAAAAAAAGGGGGCAAAAGGCTTTGGCTGTGGAAGGTGGGGCCTAGGCAAGGGCGAGGTTTGGGCAGTGGGCGGGGCCTATGCTTAGGACCCACAGGGCTGGAAAAGACCCTGGGGGCTGTGGGTGGTGGGGCTTAGGCTCAAGGAACAGAAGGGGCCCAGGCGTGCCCCCCACCTCTGGTCTCAGAGGGCAGGGGACCTCACCTGGGAGCCCAGCAGGCTTCATGGGCTCAAGTAAGCAGGACAAACGCCCTCTGCTCCTCTCCCACTTCTCCTGGAGGGCCCATCCCACCTGCCTCTCTTGATCTCCCCCACCTCCCTCCTATGCCCCCAGGACCCACACGGCCTGGAGGGGGCTTTGGAGTGGGGGTACTGGCCTGGGAGCTCAGCACGCTCCCCAGCCCAAGTGGGCCAGGCGATTGCCCTCTGCTCCTCTCCTGCTCCTCCTGGAGGGCCCCTCCCACCTACCTCTCCTGATCTCCCTGGCCTCAGGGGCGCCGATCCTGTCTGGCCTCCACTTCTCCTCCCCTCTCTGTCCCCACACATCCTACCAGTTCACTTGGGGGTTTCTCCCATCTCCTTGGGCGTCAGGGTCCCCTACCAGTGGCCAGCAGGTGCCCTAGTTGTGGGGAGACACTAACTCGTTGTCTTCACACACTGCCATCTTGACTCCGCCCCCTCTACACTGGTTGTCACTATTTAAAAATTTACATACATGTGAAAATTCCAACCGTTCACTTAAAATGAGAGAATTGAAATAACTCAAGTTACGTTTCTTTGCTTAGTCACTCACTGTGCCAGCAATGTTCAATTTTAATCTCCTGTTTAAATGCAAGAAAATGCAATACCGCAGGGATGAATGACATGAGCTTTGACTAAAGCAAGCTCACAGAGCTCAAAACATTAGGAACTCTCTCTCTTGAAGACATGTAATTGAGTCCCTGTTTTTTGAGCAATGACTGTATGATGGGGATTATCCCGATTAACTGTCAATGTTTATAAGAGGATAGGAAATGAAAGTGTGTTAAGTTGAAGCTTCCACCTATAGTAATAAAATTCAACAAGGACCACAGAATTTAGAACTTACACCAGCCAACAAAACACTTCTTCAGATAGGAACATTTTATCCCAGATATTTAGAATTGCCCATCCTACATCAAAGACTTGTAGTTGTTTTTTTTATTGTTTTGTTAAAGTCTCCAGACAATGTATCCTCTCAGTGCTGGCGCTTGGAGTAGACAGACTGCTCCAGGTGGCCCTTAGTATGCCACAGGGATAAGTTGTGGCATTCCACTTTATTAGTTATTCATGAAAAAGATTATTTGGAGCAAGAATCATCGGCTGCATGATCCTGTAGGTCACATGACTGAATCTAATCTGTTAATCTTACTGTGTCCTCCTTGAAGTAGACACTGTGGGATGAAATCTGTGTCATAAGCAATAAGCATGATGTCTTGGTTTCAGCATAGGGATTTATGGGACATGACAAAATTAGGGGCTTGAAGCCACCTACATGTTGAAAGCACTCACAAACAGGTTTCCCCAAATTAGTTCTTCCTTCTCCCCTCTCCCTTGTTCTCTCTCTCTGATCTTTGCGTCTCACAGAAAAGAGCACCAGTACTATAAAGTCTGTGCCAGGCAGTTGAGATAGGAATGGAGTTTACTCGATTTTTAAGATAAGGGTTTATTTTTAACACATAATAAGTTGAGACAGGAGTTGCTAACAGTTGTTTCAGCTGCTAATGATGCTTTCAATGAACCAGACTTTATCTTTCTGCTTTATGCCCCCCTAACTTGTTAGCAGTTTGTCCTCATGCTCAATGTTTCATGACCATAAGGTTACTGCTGTAGCTCCAGACATCATGTCTTCATTCAAGATAAAAATAAAGAGTACAAGTTTTCACAGATTGAAAGGGAAGACAAAAACTCTGTCAGAAAACCCCCAGGTGGACTTTCACTCAAGTCTCATAATCAGACCTGAGCCACACAGTTACCCCTACTTGCAAGGGAGGCTGGGAATCTAGTTTCTCACTCTTCTAGCCACTATAGTGAGAGGTAGGCAAGGGAGAAGGGAGTTGGGAAAAGCTCTTACCCTATCTAACTAACAGTATCTGCCACAGAGGTTTAGTTGGTCTCGGTAATATAGGGAAACCTAAAGAGAAAAGACAGGAGAAATGTGTCCCTCAGACCCTGACACCAGAGCTTGGCCTCCCCAGCAGGGAGTGAGGTGGGCTTCCATCCTGAGAGAGGGCCCAGGATAGTTCTCGGCCTCCCTTGGGGACCTGGGAGCCTGAAAGGGAAGGAAGCACTCAGAGTGGTGCTGCAGCTGGAGCCTGAGGCCTGGGTATGTGATGAGAGTCTTTGAGTGTGGGAGCCTCTGGGAATAAGATGAAGGAAGTGATTGGTACTCTGGTTGGATTCTCCTTAATAAATTTCATCTTCATCTTTTAACTAAAAAAATGGAAATAAAAATTTTATGCAAGGAAAATATACTCATTGTAAATACAATGAAGTAACGAGTGGTAATGAAAGTACAGTGAAGTAACAAGTGGTAATCCTACCAACTAAAGATACTATTCTGAATATTTTGGTATATTTCCTTTCAGAAATTTTTAATGTATATACATATGTGAATGCATAAGTATGTTTGTGTATATTTAAAACTTGGATCCTCTATACATATTATTATTTTTTAAATAAATTTATTTATTTGTTTATTATTTATTTATTTATTTTTGGCTGCATTGGGTCTTCGTTGCTGTGCTTGGGCTTTCTCTAGTTGCAGCGAGCAGGGCCTACTCTTCATTGCAGTGCGTGGGCTTCTCATTGCGGTGGCTCCTCTTTGTTGCGGAGCACAGGCTCTAGGTGCGCAGGCTTCAGTAGTTGTGGCGCACGGGCTTAGTTGCTCCGCAGCATGTGGGATCTTCCTGGACCAGGGCTCGAACCCATGTCCCCTGCATTGGCAGGTAGATTCTTAACCACTGTGCCACCAGTGGAGTCCGGCAGGTGGATTCTTAACCACTGCATCAGCAGGGAAGTCCCTACATATTATTATTGAATAGCAACAATTGACCATTGTATAGAAATGGTCAAGGGTTCTGGAGTCACATAGAGATGGACGGTTGCTATCCTGGCCCTGCTGGGATGGGCCAGCTGGGTGACTTGAGTCTGCGAGCTGGCCGAATTCCTCAGTTTTGAAACTGGGACTATAGAAGTTGTGTGATTGATTGAGGTGATGCATCTCAAATGCTTGACACAGTACCTGTTACATGATGAACACTATAGTTATCTGTTTGTATTAGTTTTCTATCGCCGCTATAACAAATTACCATAAACTTAGTGCTTAAAACAATGCAAATTTATTATCTCACAATTCTGTAGGTCAGAGATGGTTAAGCTGGGTTCTCTGCTCTGGATTTCTTGGAAATCAAGGTGTTGGCCGGGTTCTTATTTAGAGGCTCTGGGAGGACTCCATTTCCAAACTCAGTCTGATTGTTGGAAGAATCCAGTTCCTTATGATTGCAGGACCGAGGTTCCCATTTCCTGGCTTGCTGCAAGCCAGGGACTTGTCTTTGCTTGCCGCAGACCGGCTGCAGAAAGCTAGAAGTTCCTGGCGGTGAGGGGTAAGGAACTGAAAAGCACCAGTATGGGGTCAGAAGGGCCAAGACAACTGATGGTTGCAAGGCAAGTTTATTCAAAGAGCATGAATGTATATATAGGTTTAGTACGGAACGAATATCAGACAATAAATCAGTAAACCTTGTATTTCCGCATAATTCTGTCGCCACTATCTATGCACCACTATCTATGCGTCAGCATGCCTTATGGGCCATTCTTTGGAGATACAGACTTCCCCCTCAGGGCAGCACGTCCTTCTTCTGGGGAACAACCAGGGGCTCTTAGATGCAGAGCAGGCACCTGGAGCGAAACTGGCCGCAAGCCATTTTCCTTTTTTACGCTCAATACCGCAGCGTCAGGAGTGCATACCAAGAGAGAGACAAGCAGTTCTCCGGAAAGCAGAAAGCTGAATAAGCTTACAGCTTGGGGGCCACCACATTTCCCCCTTTTTTATTATTTTTTAAAGCTTGATAATGAAGCTTTAAGCCATGAACATCCTGACGCAAGACAGCGAAGCGCCCCATTACAAATCTAACAACACAAGGTAATAAACCGATCACCAATAAAAGTAGTACACCAATTGATATCAGGCCTGAGAGCCCTCCATGAATCCATTGTATCGGGTTTAGCCCTTGTAGTTGATCTAATAATCCTTGAATCAAATTCTGGGGTCCATCTTCGTCCAGGTGGGCCTCTTGAATAGCTTGTATTTCGGCATTTAACTTTTGAATATCAAGGCTAATGTGTCCATCAGTCCATACACTTAATATATGCATTTTTACTTTTTCCCAATCCCATTGTGAATCATTATATAAATGTTGAGTTACACAAATCCAGGTATATTTGGCATGACAAATCAAACGCATTTTTAATTTTAAAGCCATAACTTGATCCCCTATTCCTATTAAAACATTTTTTAATTCATCTACTTCCGTTTTTAGTTGGGTATCAATATGACTTTGTAGGGCTAATGCTACACTAGTATTTTTAGATAACTGATTAACATAATGAGCCTGGTGAATAGTTTGTGAAAGAGCAATCCCAGCAGTGGCCGCAGTAGCAGTTAAAGCTGCTAAGGCTAGGATTGCACATATTAGAACACCTATAAATCTCTTTGGTCGTTTTAATGCTTCAGTCAATTCCAGCCAGGCTTGCATGCCAGTGTTATGATACCATGGTTCAGACAAATTAACAGGTAACATTATATAAGAAGGTTGCTTCATAATCATAACAGATGTAGATCCTTTAACGGGCAAAACACAACTACTAAAGATACAATTAACACAAGTAATATTATAACCTATAGGATTCATAGTGTTTTCTACAATTAAATCTCCAATCAATAAAGCATAAGGAGGAGCAACGCAAGTAATCACCGGTCTATAAGAAAAGGATAAGGCAAGTTTCCAGAATTCCCATTGCTTGTAAAAAACAAGGCTGTTATTATTAACGGGGACAGAAGAAACTAGTATAGTGCCATTATCATAATCTAAAGTACACCAAACAGAGGCTTTAGTCCATGTATCATTACAAACAGGAAAATCAAACTGCGGGAATTCAGAAGCCATAAAAGCAGGAAATTGTAGTCCTGTGACAGTCTTTACGACCGTAATTTGATGTCCAGCTAATAACGTCCCTTGATTACCTATGGTAGTTTCAATACACAAATAATGTCCAGTATCTTCAATCCTCAAGCGATATATGCATAGAGAATGATCCAACGAAGTATTAGAAGCAAGCTTAGTTACTCTAGCATTCATGTGAATGGGAACGTTATCCTTATACCAAAATACAAAGGTGGATAAATCTTCTCGTCTAGAAACAGTCTGTTTGCAAGGAAGACAAATATTAGATCCCACAGCTTTATAATTTTTACGTAAATGAGTAAAAAATTGAGAATTTACAGTGGTTTGATAAGAAATAGCATGTTCTAAAGCAACAGCCTTAACACAACCCGAATTGGTACTCATAGGACTTAAACAAACAGGGGGAGTATTAAACCAATTAGAGTAATTAACAGAAGTATTAGTAATAGGCAAATTTCCTAGCACTCTTCCAAAAGTAGAATCATTATAAAAAATTGGAAGGTCAGCTTCAGACCATGTAACAGGTTGTAATAAAGGAGGATCGGGTACATAAGCCCAATAAGATTTAGCCTCTATAGGTGGGGCTGCCAATACAGCTATCATGGCTAAAAAAAAGGTAAGAGGAGAGCGAGGATGAGCACTCTCCTCCATAATCCTACGTGCTTGAAATACTAAACATTGCAATTGATACCAAGTAATTTGATTTCGATCTCCCCTCGCCTCCCTGACAAGTTGTCTCCTACTCCGTCGCCGCATTCTTCTCGTCCGCCGGGGGAACCGGTTGGGGTGTGCTGTGGTCGATTGCGAGAGCCTCAGGCGACGCATTCTTCGAGTCAGGGTGTTTATTGGTGATGGCATGATAATGTCGAACCAAGCGCTCCGGGAGCCACCGCGGAGAGTCTGCCTCCCTAGGGAAAACACAAACATGGCCTCGGCCCCATACTAAAACAGGGTCTGGTCCATGCCAAAGGTTAGTCATGGGATCTTTCCATTTAACAAGCGCTTTTTCAGGAGGGGTTCCAGAAAGACCTGTAAACAATCGTTCATAAGGCGTGTGACTAAATGCATCTAAAGTTAAAAAATTTAAAATAAATAAAGCATGATTAAGCATAATCTGAGGAGATCTATCATATTCCCCCTTTTTTATTTTTTGTAATGTAATTTTTAATTGTTGGTTGGCACGTTCTACAATACCTTGACCCTGAGGATTGTAGGGAATGCCTGTTTTATGTGAAATATGGAAAGTTGCACAAAAATTGGCAAAAGCTTTACTCGTATATCCTGGAGCATTATCTGTTTTTAAAGCTTTAGGAATTCCCATAGATGCAAAACAATGAAATAAATGAGTAATTACATATTTAGTAGATTCCCCAGCCAAAGGCGTAGCACATATAAAATTAGAGTAAGTATCAACAGTTACATGAACAAATTGTAATTTACCAAAAGAGGGAATATGAGTAACATCCATTTGCCAAAGATGATGAGGGAGTAAACCCCGAGGATTGACTCCAAATTGTGGAACAGGAAGGTGGGGTAAACATTTAGAGCAGGACTTAACAATGTATCGGGCTGTTTCTCTAGAAATAGAGAATTGTTTTTGAAGCATAGCAGCAGATTGATGATGTAAATTATGTGATTGAGTAGCAAGATCCTGAGGTTGAGATAAACTTAAGGCTATAATCTTTGTATTTTCGTCAGCCAATTGATTTCCCAAAGACAATGGGCCAGGGAGACCTGAATGGGCTCGAATATGTAATATGGCTACAGGAAAGTCATGCTGACGAATAATCTTTTGTAGTTGAAAGAAAGTCTGAAACAACTGAGAATCAACAGTATTGCCAATTATAGCAGTTTCTATGTTATGCAAAATAATAACCAAATAATGGCTATCCGTATAGAGATTAAAAGAACGGTGTGAAAAGATTTGAAAAGCCAAGGAAATCGCATGTAATTCAACTCGTTGGGCAGAGGTATGATCTGTTTGTTCTTTATGAAGTAAGTCATCAGAAATAACCACAGCGATGCCATTGGCAGAACCATCAGTAAAAACATTTGGGGCATTGAGAATAGGAGTTGAACAGATAGTTTTAGGAAAAATAAATAGATGTTGAGTAGCAAAATGAAGGAGCTTATTAGAAGGATAATGATTATCAATAATTCCTGAATATCCAGCAAAAGCAAGAGCCCAAATATCAGAGACAAATAATAGCCAAGAATATTGATAAGTAGTATAAGGTATAATAATAGAATTTGGTTCATATCCTACCAACTGAATATTTCTTCTACGACCCAACTGAACAAGGGTTGCTATTAACTCATAATAAGGTGTAATGACTTTATTAGGCGTATTTTTCATATGAATCCATTCAAGAATTCCTGTTTCTTGCCATAATAAGGCGGTAGGGGTATGTGACGTAGCACAGATTATTAATAGTATAGGTAAAGAAGGCTCAATTCTAGTTAGCTGAGCAGATTGTATTGCTTTGTTTACAAGCTTGAGTGCTTGTTGAGCTTCAGAAGTTAAAATACGAGGGGAAGAAGGATCAGGACTTCCCTTTAGGATATTAAAAAGAGGCTGTAACTGACCCGTAGTTAACTTTAAAGAAGGTCGCAGCCAATTAATATCTCCTAATAACTTTTGAAAATCATTTAAAGTTTTAAGAACGTCAGTCCGTATCTCTATCTTTTGAGGTGTAATATTATAATTTGTGATATACTTACCAAGATATGAGAAAGGTGGGTTCATCTGTACTTTGTCAGCAGCAATGACTAGTCCTGATCGTGACAAATGACTTTGAAGGGAATTATAAGCCTTAAGTAAAATATGTTTATCAGAATAAGCAAGTAATAAGTCATCCATATAATGAATAAAATATATCTGAGGGAACTGTTTACGAACAGGGGCAATAACTTGAGCTACAAACTGTTGACATAAAGTAGGACTATTAGCCATACCCTGAGGCAGCATTCTCCATTGATAACGTTGTATAGGTTCTATAAAATTTAAAGAGGGTAAGCTAAAAGCAAATCGCAACTTATCAGCCGGAAATAGAGGAATAGTAAAAAAGCAATCCTTAAGATCAATAATAATAATCATATAATTTTTAGGTATGGCTGCAGGAGAAGGCAAACCTGGTTGCAGAGCTCCCATAATTACCATAGTTTGATTAACAGCACGTAAATCTTGCAATAAACGATATTTTCCCGATTTTTTCTTTATAACAAATATAGGAGTATTCCAAGGGCTATTAGACTTTTCTAGTCTGCCCAAAGCAAGCTGTTCATTAATTATATTATGGGCCGCCATTAATTTCTCCTTAGAAAGGGGCCATTGGTCCACCCAGACAGGATTATCAGAAATCCAAGTTATAGGGTCAGCATGTGGTGGAGGAGAATCCAAGGCCCCTAGAAAAAACCCAAGCCTGTTTTATCCCGTTTATTATCAGTCTGTAAGGGTAATTTATTTCCCTGTTGATTTTTTCCCAAACCATTCCTAGGATCATACCCTTGATTTAACAACATATTAGTTACAGTAGGGTTGGGACTAAGCAATAGGATTCCCATTTGTTGTAATATATCTCTTCCCCAAAGGTTAACTGGCAATCCGGGCAATACATAGGGTTTGAATATTCCTTGATTACCTTCAGCATCCTGCCAATGTAGGTATTGCGAACTTTGTTGTGGAGAATTAGATTGGCCAATACCTTGCAACTGTGTAATGGTTTGGTGCACGGGCCAATTTTTTGGCCAATGTATAAACGAAATAACAGAAACATCAGCACCAGTATCTAATAACCCAGAAAAAGGCCTTCCATTTATTTTTAATACCAATTGTGGTCTTTCCCTACCAATTTGTTGAATCCAGTAAACTGCATCAGAGGAACCGAAAGCCCCAGTTCCTCTTTTGTTATGTTGTAAAATTTTTCCTTCTGGTATGTATGGAATTAATAGAAGCTGAGCTATTCGCATACCGGGCGTGATAAGAAAAGATCCTTTTGATGTTTGAACCATAACCTTTAATTCCCCTTCATAATCAGCATCAATCACCCCAGGAATAATAGTTAAGCCTTTCATACACATACTACTTCTTCCAAGGATTATACCAACCGTTCCCTGGGGTAAAGGCCCAAAAGTTCCCGTAGGAAGGGCTTGGGGTCCCATATCCGAGGTTAATAAGAATTGGGTGGAGGCACAGAGGTCCAGTCCTGCACTATTTGGCGTGGCCCTTTGAAGGGAGGAGATTCCATTCCCTGAGGAACAAAGGTCTGAGCTGGAGGCGGTGGAGCAGGTTGTGAGGGGATTATTGACATTGCTCCAATTGTTTGACGGGGCCGGAGCAGGCCCCTCCGGAAGTTTCCCGACAAGGGAGTTCCATCTTTATGAGTCACTGATCGACATTCTTTAGCCCAATGCCGTCCTCTTTGACATCGGGGACAAATTGTGGGAGGAGGAGATTTACCCTGAGGCATAGAATTTACGACAGGCATATTAGGAGTATCAACAGTACAATTTTTTGCAAAATGACCTGGCTTCCCACATTTAAAACAGTTTTTACTTTTAGCATTTGGCCCAAATCCTGCCTTAGTTAGGGCTGCAGCTATAGCTGCTCCCTGTAAGTAAGATGATCCAATATCAGAACAAACTCGAATATAATCCTCTAAATTTCCTTTCCTTTTCCATGGACGTATAGCTGCTTGACAAATATTATTAGCATTTTCAAAAGCCAATTGTTTGACGATAATTTCTCCAGAAGGACCATCAGAAATAATTCTATTAACAGCCTGTAATAATCTAGCCACAAAATCAGCATAAGGTTCATCTGCCCCTTGCCTTATTTTAGCAAGGTCTTCAGTCCTAGTGGAGGCAGGTAAATGTTTCCATGCATGTAGAGCTATATGATTGATCTGAGCATAAGCCACAAAAGGGAAAGCTAATTGATCCTGTAATAACTGATGTTGTCCTTCCCCAATCAACATCTCATAATTTACTAGCACATTATGTGCAGTATTTCTTTCAGCTTGTTCAGCAGCCTTTTCATAATATTCTGATTTCCAAAGTAAATAGTCGCCACCAGTGAGACAAGCACGAGCAATAGATTTCCAGTCTGCTGGAGGCAATGCTTCTGTTGCAATAGTATCCAACATAGTAATAGTGAAAGGGGCTATAGGCCCATATTGTGCACAGGCTGCTTTTAAATCTTTCAAAACCTTAAAGGAGAGAGGCTGATATTCCCGATTATTTTGTTGTGGATTTTGAGGATTAGGTCGTTCCACCACCGGGCAGCAGAATAAAGGATCCTCCCCTCTATTAAGAGCTCCCCGTACTGCTTGTTGTAAAGGACTAAGCTTAGGAGGGATAGGGACAGAGACATGTAATTGCTGTAACCGCGGAAGAATATTTTCATCAGGATATTTTTCAGCCTCATATTTGGCTTCTTCACCCGCTAAATCAAAAGAAAAGTCATCATCATCAAGTGAATTAACACTCTTTATCCTCGGTGGCAACGGAGGAGCAGTAGCTACTGCAGCAATATGTTCTACAGATTTAGCTGTTAATTTTGGAACTGAATCATAAATTGGATTAAAACAATCTCTTATTAAATTCCACAAGCTAAAAATGGAATCTGAAACAGAAGATGGTCCATGTACTTCATGATATTTAGATAACTCATCTCCTACACGAGTCCAAATTGCTAAGTCCACTGATCCTCCTTCAGGGAACCAAGGACAAGCATCATATACTAATTGCAAAAATTCCAAAAGTTGTGAGATAGTTACCTTAGTTCCACGGGCTTTTAACATTGAAAGCAAAACCTGAGCAAATAAATCACGCTCTTTAGAGCCCTTTTGTCCCATATTATTTTACTTCTGACTCTTTCTCGAGTTACCGTCCTAAAAACGAAATTATTTCTTGTGGCCACACTATCTCACTCGAGAGTTCTACTTACCTGAAATCTTCCGAAATGCCTCACGCACTCAGGTCCCTGTGCGGGCGCCACTTGCCGCAGACCGGCTGCAGAAAGCTAGAAGTTCCTGGCGGTGAGGGGTAAGGAACTGAAAAGCACCAGTATGGGGTCAGAAGGGCCAAGACAACTGATGGTTGCAAGGCAAGTTTATTCAAAGAGCATGAATGTATATATAGGTTTAGTACGGAACGAATATCAGACAATAAATCAGTAAACCTTGTATTTCCGCATAATTCTGTCGCCACTATCTATGCACCACTATCTATGGTCAGCATGCCTTATGGGCCATTCTTTGGAGATACAGACTTCCCCCTCAGGGCAGCACGTCCTTCTTCTGGGGAACAACCAGGGGCTCTTAGATGCAGAGCAGGCACCTGGAGCGAAACTGGCCGCAAGCCATTTTCCTTTTTTACGCTCAATACCGCAGCGTCAGGAGTGCATACCAAGAGAGAGACAAGCAGTTCTCCGGAAAGCAGAAAGCTGAATAAGCTTACAGCTTGGGGGCCACCACATTTGCTCCTACAGATGTCACTCTGGTCCTTGCATTTGGACCCCTATATATCAAAGCCAGCAACGTGTGTCAAATCCTTCCCACTGGAAGCTCTCTGACTTTCCCTTCTGCTGTATCTCTCTCTTGCTTCCAACTGGAGAAAATTGCCCAAGAAGTAAAGCTATAGGCACGAGTTAGATGTCAAAAGTGTGGGCATGGGTTATCTAGAGAGCAAAAATGGTGCCCTTGCTCACGGCTGAATTCTGGAGCCTATTTGTCAAATAGAGGAAGCTAGAGAGCAGCTTTATTAATGAGTGCTGAAGACATTCACAACAGTTTCTTAACCCTTCTAGACAATCGTGGGGAGGAAATCAAGAAACAGGGAAATAAATCCAGTTCTTGTTTCCCAGTGGAATTCCCTGCCTCAAGGTACCTCAGACTGAGTTAGAAGGAAAGTTGCCAGGGTCCTGGAGGCATCTTTGTCCTGATGCTGTGCAAAAATTTCCCGTTGGGAAAAGATGCACTGATTTGAGAAGAGAGCATTTCACGCACATCTCAATGTCCTGCGACTCTGCCCAAGCCTAAAAATGCATCCTTATAATGTGACCACTAGCCTGTTAAAAATGCTATTTAAAAGTTCTACATTTTTTTCTAATTCATTGGGTTAACAGAGTTTTTCTTGCCATCCCAAGTACCTAACAGATCTTTTTCTGAGAAATTCCATTTTCATATTAAGGAATGCCATCTTCATCCAGTACCTCTCTCTGTCTGGAGTGAAGTTTAATTCACTAATTTATTGAGGTTCTATATATTATTTTCATCTAGTTGTTTATATTTTATTGCCACTTACATCCAAAATTGATCTGAGACCGTTTGTAATGAAAACTTACATGAAATACGGCAGTTAAAGTTGAGTACCATTAAATGTAAGGAAATCAGCCTAGTTAGGGTAGTAATAATTTGATTTGATTCAATCATTCCTACACTTAAAGACCTATAGCCTTCCTTTAGGCAAACACCTGTTCAAACTTGCATAACTAACAACTGTTTTCAATATTTACTTTTAGCTGCTTAACAAAACAAGGTAAATCAGACATGACAACTATTTACATTTATTGGTATTGCACTGATGTAAGGGAAAAGAAACACCACAGATTTACTTAGGATTTATATGGGCAGTCAAGTAATAATTAGAAATTGCATTTAGGTATAAGATATGGAAAATTCAATTATTTCTAAGCCATGCCATGGTTTAAAACAAATACAAATACCATGTTCTGTGAGGGATAATGATAGCTTTGAGCACTTGTGTAAGATCATGCCTAACTCTCAAGGCTTCAAGATTTGTCTTTCATTTATTTGTTTATAATGGAAATTCCTAATGTAGAAAATCCCTCTTGGGGTGCTTCCAAACTCATCATGATCGCCCCTTTTCTGGGAAGAGACCTGAGTACACAGGGCTGGGTCTGTTTAGTTTAGGTTGTCTCCCTCCTCTTGCCCTCATCATCCACATCACCAACAAGGAGATTCTTTTTTTTTAAACAGAACTATCGAGATATATTTCACATACTATATAATTCACCAATTTGAAATGTACAACTTAATGTTTTTTAGTATATTCAAGGGTTTTGCCACCATCCCCACAACCTAATTTAAAAAGTCCCTTCTATAAGGAGTACTATACCTGTTAGCTGTTACTTCTCATTTTCCTCCCCAATCCTCCAGCCCTGGGTAACAACTAATTTATTTTCTGTCTTTATAGTTTTCATAATCTCGACATTTCATATAAATGAGATCATATGTATTTTTTTGTGACTAGCTTCTTTTTTTAAAATTTATTTTTGGCTGCCTTGGGTCTTCATTGCTGTGTGCGGGCTTTCTCTAGTTGTGGTGAGCAAGCAGGGGCTACTCTTCGTAGCCGTGTGCAGGCTTCTCATTGCGGTGCCTTCTCTTGTTGCGGAGCATGGGCTCTAGGCATACGGGCTTCAGTAGTCGTGGCTCGCGGGCTCTAGAGCTCAGGCTCAGTAGCTGTGGTGCACGGGCTTAGCTGCTCTGCAGCATGTGGTATCTTCCTGGACCAGGGATCGAACCTGTGTCCCCTGCATTGGCAGGCGGATTCTTAACCACTGTGCCACCAGGGAAGTCCTAGCTTCTTTCACCTACCATACTGTTTTTAAAATTCGTCCATGTCATAGCACACATCAGTACTTAATTCCTTTTTATTGCCAAATAACATTCCATTGTATGGACATTTTTGTGGCTACCATGGAAAATGTTGCTATGAATATTTATGTACAAGTTTTTGTGTAGACATATATGTATTTTCATTTCTCTTGGAAATGAAATACCTAGGAGTGGAATTGCTGGGTCATAATGATAACTTTATGTTTAACATTTTGAGGAACTGCCAAACTATTTTCCAAAGTCTCTGTTCCAAAGCTGCACCACTTTACATTTCCACCAGAAGTGTATGAGGGTTCCAGTTTCTCCACATCCTTACCAACACTTGTTATTGTTTGTCTTTTTTGATTATAGCCACACTAGTGGGTGTGATGTAATATCTCATTATAATTTTGCTTTCCATTTCCCTAATGACTAATGATGTTGAACATTTTTTCATGTGCTTATCCGTCATTTTTTCATGTGCTTATCGGTCATCATATCTTCTTTGGAGAAAAGTCTTTTCAATCCTTTGCCCATTTTAAAATTAGATTATTTCTCTTTTTATTGTTGAGTTGTAAGAGTTGTTTATATAGTCTGGATACAAGTCCCTTATCAGATAAATGACTTTAAAACACTTTCTCCCATTCTTTCTGGTTTGTCTTTCCTGATGCTACCAGTTGCAGCAAAAATGTTATTTTGAAGCAGTCCAATTTGTTTATTTTTTGTTTTGTCACTTGTACTTTTGGTGTCATAACTAAGAAACCATTGCCTGACTCAAAAATCCCAAAGATTTACTCTTGTATTTTCTTCTGAGTTTTATAGTTTATCTGTCAGTTTAGGTCTGTGATACATTTTGAATTAATTTTTGTACACAGTGGGTATTCAAACTTCATTCTTTTTGCATTGGATATCTAGGTATGTCAGCACCATTTGTTGAAAAGACTATTCTTTTCCCATTGGATTGTTTTGACACCCTTGTTTAAAATCAGTTGGACATAAATTTGAAATCAGGAAGTGTGAGGTCTTCCAACTTTGTTCTTTTTCAAGATGGATTTGTCAGTTCTGGATCTCTTGCATTTCCAAATGAATTTTAGCACTACCTTATTATTTTCTGGAAAAACCCCAGCTAGCTGTGGTTTTGATGGGGTTGTGTTGAACGTATAGATCAATTTGGGAATATTGCCATCTTAACAACATTAAATTTTCTGATACATGGATATTTCCCCTTTGTTTAGATCTTTGTTAACTTCTTTCAATAATGTTTTGTAGTTCTCAGTGTATGTCTTATACATCTTTTGCAAAATTTTTATCTAAGCATTTTATTTTTGTAACAGCATTTTGCTATTGTAAGTGGAATTGGTTTCTTAGTTTCATTTTCAAATAGTTTCATTGCCAATGTATAGAAATACAACTAATTTTTGTATATTGATCTTGTATCCTATAATATTGGTAATTTAGTTTATTAATTCTAATAGTTTTTAAAAAAATAGATTCCTTAGGATTTTCTATATACAAGATCATGTCACCTGCAAATAAAGATAGTTTTACTACTTCCTTTCCAATCTGAATATCTTTTATTTATTTTTCTTGCCTAATTGCCCTCACTAGTACCTCTAGTACAAAGTTGAATAGAAGTGGGGTAAGCAGACATCTTTTTGCTTTTCCTGATTTTAGAGGGAAATATTTAGTCTTTCCCCATTAAGTATGATGTTTAATCTGGATTTTTCATAGATGCCCTTTATCAGGTTAAGGAGGTTCCCTTTATTCGTACTTTACTGAACATTTTTTTTTTAAATTTATTTATTTATTTATTTTTGACTGCATTGATTGGGTCTTTGTTGTTGCGCGCGGGCTTTCTCTAGTTGCGGCGAGCGGGGTGGCTACTCTTCGTTGTGGTGCGCGGGCTTCTCATTGCGGTGGCTTCTCTTGTTGTGGAGCACGGGCTCTAGGCGCACGGGCTTCAGTAGTTGTGGCTCGCGGGCTCTAGAGCACAGGCTCAGTAGTTGTGGCGCACGGGCTTAGTTGCCCCGCGGCATATGGGATCTTCCTGGACCAGGGCTGGAACACGTGTGGCCTGCATTGGCAGGCGGATTCTTAACCACTGCGCCCCCAGGGAAGCCCTACTGAACATTTTTAATAAACGGGTATTGGATTTTGTCAAATGCTTTTTTGGGGTATTTATTGAAATATAACTTATGTGGGTTTTGTCCTTTATGCTGTTAAAATGTTTTATTATCTTGATATTTAGACCCAAGAGATTCTTGATGTACAATAAGCCAATCAGAATTCCCTTTCCTGGGAAAACTCAACCTTGGAACTTAGGTTTAGAGACTAGTAGTCACTTTAATGGCAAAATGCTGGGGAGGAGATCCAAAACTTGGTAACATCAAAACTTTGGGGGTAGGCACCATTCAGGGAAGAGGTCCATAGTGGAGCATTCCAGGTGGTGACCATCAGTGAAGTGAGTTCTGATTCCTGGAGGAGATGCCCTGTCTAAGAGAAGCCAGCGAAGCTCTTCATGTAAAGGAGCGGCCACTTCAGGGGGTGGGGAAAGGTATAGGGTAGAAAGACACTGACAGCTAAGGAGCGGACAACCCCTCTCCTTCTTCTGAGTACAAAGAAGAGGGAGACCTTTGGATTACGGCTGAGTGTCAAGGAATTGTTGATACCCGGATAAAACAATTCTTCCTCAGTGATCTCAAGGCTCTGGGGGGAAACCAACAGATATTCCTACTTACACTAAAGGCAGGAACACTTGCAGTATAAAGTCCTCTTAAAAAAATTACAATAGTCAGAAACCTTATGATATTATTAACTATATTGTTTCTATAACTTAAATTTTTTTTTGCTTTCTTAGAGTTTGTTTTTTAAGAAAATGATAACCTTTTAAAACTACCACAGCTTTAATTGTTATTGATCTTTGTGAATATTATCTTTATGCAATTAAATCTTCTCAGCCTATTGTAAATCTTAGATTTCAATTAATTCCAAAGGGTATAATATATTGCTCAACTTTTAAATCACAAAATACAAAATGTGGCTTTTGTTGACAGAAGAATATGCATTTGGTTTGAGACACAGTGTGGATGGTAAACATGCTTGCTCATCATCACACTGGAGGGGACTTGCATACTTGGTGCAAAACGAAAACCAACCCATCAGTGATTAAGAATCTGCCTGCCAATACAGGGGACACGGGTTCGAGCCCTGGTCCAGGAAGATCCCACATGCCGCGGAGCAGCTAAGCCCGTGCGTCACAACTACTGAGCCTGCTTTCTAGAGCCTGTGAGCCACAACTACTGAAGCCCACATGCGTAGAGCCAGTGCTCCACAACAAAAGAAGCCACCGTGATGAGAAGCCCAAGCACCGCAACAAAGAGTAGACCCTGCTCGCCGCAACCAGAGAAAAGTCCACGCACAGCAACGAACACCCAACGCAGCCAAAAATAAAAAAAATAAAATAAAATAAGAGAATAAATAAACAAAAAATTAAAAAAACCCCAAAAACCAATCCATTGTGTACTTTGATGCCTCCTACTCACAATTTGGTGTAAATAAAAGGACATTTATAAAGCTGTGACCAAAATTAAGGCATCCTCTTCTTGTGAATATTAATAACATTTGAAGAAGCATAACAATCTAAAAAATTTACTGTTGACTGGCTTTCACCATTTACTACATTTGCGGGAGGAATGGGTAGGAGGGAGAGAAATGTCTTCCAAAGGTCACTAGGTTGAAACAGCTGTCATCCTTCCCATGAACCTAGGTCAGTTTAGTGTCCCTAGAGATTAGGTACATAGAGCAGAAAAGAGAAATGAGTGAGAGAAATGTGTTTTTTTTTTTTGGACAAACCATAAACTAATCTTTCCCTAAAAGTAGAAAAATAGCAAACTACTATTCAAAAGCAACACATATATAGAATTACTTCTAAACATGAAAATTTAATCTAAGTGTCTCCATCTTCCCTGCAAATCTTTAGATTTTATAAAAATATTTATGAGTAAGAGATCATAAAATAAAAGCATAAGGACCTTAGAAAACGTAAAATGAGCCTTGCAAGTGCATTGTATTTCTTCTTTCATTTAAAAAAATTTTTTTTTTTTTGCTTTATTGAGGTATAATTGACAAAGCTGTAAGACATTTAAAGTGCACATTGTGGTGATTTGATATACGTGGCTACACATTGTGTAAGTATTCTCCCCCATTGAGCTAATTAACACATCTAACACTTCATAAATTTATCTTTTTTTTTTCTTTGTGAGAATCTCTTCATCTTTAACTGACTAAACTAGGAAAGGAATTTAAGTAAGTATGAATGTGCTTACCACATTCATTCTGATTTATATAACTATTTATATTAAAAATACATTAGTTTTCTTCTTATGACAGTAATATATGTTTATTGTAAAAAAGAAAGATAAATCCAGCCATTTAATAATTCATTAATTTAACTAATATATGCTGAATACCTACTCTGTGCTAAGTATTGGTTATATATTGGTGAATAAAACAGGTGTGGATCTCCTCCCTGTGGAGCTCAGAAGCTAGAGAATGAGATATTCAATAAACAGTAAACACATAAAAAAAGTAATTTAAAATTGGAATAGGTACCTTGAAGAGAGAGTCCAGAGATAGAGAATAATAGCAGAGAATCCACTTACATGAGGGAGCTCAGGGAATGCCTCTCTGAGGAAGAGAATTGTAAGTATTAAATTTGAAATTTTATCAAAGCCAAACATACACGTGATTAAAAAAATTAAATAGAGAAGAACTTATATGAAAAATGATGATCTGCCTCTCCTCATCTTCCCATTCCCACTCTACTCACCAGATACAGCCATTTTTATCTCGTTTGGCTGTTTCACCGCGCTAGTTGCTGCCATATCTAAATCGTTGGTTTTCAACACTGGCCCTCATTGGAATCACCTGGGGTGGTTGAAACAAGTACCAAATATGTGGGCCTCACCTTCAAAGATTCTACTTTATCTAGTTGTGATGATGTCAATATTCTGCTTGGGTTAGAGAACATGCTTTGTAAGATTTTGATCTTTTGAAATCTACTGATATTTGTTTAATGGCCTGGCTTATGGTTTAAATTGGTGAATGTACCATATGCATTAAAAAGAATGTGTATTCTGAATTTATTGGGTGTAGTCTTCTTTAAATGTCAATTAAGGTGGCTGATGTTGTTGTGGTAATTACCATGTTATCTTGGCTGTGATAGTTTCTAACACTTTTTCTTGCTTTTGATATCCTGGGCAGTTTTGAGGAGTATTGATCAGGTATACTTTAGCATGCCCCTCTACTACTGGAATTTATCTAATGTTCTTCTTGTGATGGTGGGAGGGAGGGTTGTGTTTTTTGGAGGAAGATAATACAAAGTGCCATTTTCATCCTATCATATCAAGGGTACATTCTATCAATATGATCTATGACTATTGATGTTGACTTTATCACTTGGCTGATGGAGTGTTTGTCAGGTTTCTCCACTATAAAATTACTCTTTCTTCTTCTCACTATGAAAGCCACTATGTATATCCCATGCTTAAGAAATGGGGAGTTATGCTTTCCTTCCTTTGGGGTGGAATATCTACATAAATTATTTGGAGTTTTTCTGCATGAGAAATTTGTCTCTTTTCCACAATATCATTTTTATCAATGTTATCTATCTATATATCATCTATCTACCTATTTACCCATTCAATCATCTATCAGCTCTTTCCTTTTCAAGTTAAACAAACAAAATTAATAAAAATTATCTTGCTCTAAAAGACTCAGTATTATTTCTAAATCTAAATCTAAATCTAAATCTGAGTGGAATAATGTTCATTATATTTGCTTTCATTTTGACTAACATTTGGCTTTTACCTAAAACTTTACAATAAGATTCTCTATAACTTTTTATTATTTATTTTTGCAATGATTTAGTCTACATGCTGACACTATTAACTTTATTTTAGAGATGAAGGAACAAAATAGTTAAATGCCATTACTAAGTTCTCAGAGCAAACCAATGAATGAGCTGCCTCTACAGTTGACTCCTAGCTTTGCCCTCACATCACTGGGCCTTGTTAGGTTTGTCTCTGTAAATTTTAAGACTTTTAAGAAAAAGAATCTTTTTCATTTGTTTCTTGCTTTTGGTCCTCTAGTTTAACTTTCCCCTGTCTTTGAATAGTGAACTTTAAACACACTTCTGTCCAGAGGGAAGAAATTAAAGCTAGATTTTTCTGCAATGCTTTGGAAACCACCACTTAGCAAAAACTAGAAAGAAAAATCAGAATATCACTTTGAAAGCAAGATGAACACCAGTATTGCACAAACAAAATGTAAACTGCAAATCCAGCAACAAATAAAGAACTTACAGGTGTTACTACTTAGAGAAACGTTACCTTTAGTTTCTCTTGTTTCTGTATTGAAAGCAAGACATGTTTGCATTTAAATTTAGAAAGTTTTGGCGATACTTATTCTTAAAAGTAAAAACACTCCACAGCAAGTGGCTCAACCATGATGCGTGTATAACAGGAATGGAGAGCTCTGCTACTTGGAGGGAATGGAGAGAAGAGGATGAGTGGCCGAGGGGGAGCTTGGCATGAAGAACGAGGTTGAGGAAATGGAGTTATGTGTTAATCTTACTTTTACGGAAATTTTTAAATGAATTCAAAGTTGTTAAATGAATAACGAAAACAGTTATATTATAGAAAAAAAATCTTTGTATAGTTGTAACATAAAGAAATTCGAGCATCTAAAATCACATCTATAACAGGAGAATGGCATTTGTATCTGGGTTTGGTGTAGAAAATGATTTACTCAAGAAGTTATTTTATCTTCTGCACTAAGTACTTAAAGCACCCTAAAGCTAGCTACACGGTGGCACAAAAATGTTTAATAGATTTATATTGGAGGGAGAACTTTTATAGCTAGATTGGAAACCTATCAACTAAATGGAACTACTAAATCAATTCAGAATGACAAATTAAAACTAAGAATGTCAAAATGCAATAGAATAAGTGTCCTTACTCTATTAAATGTGTTATATTTATTGGTAACACATTTTATCAGACCAGTTTATGGACTCTAATACAGTAGGTAATATTGACAGGAGATTTTTCAGTGAATCAGGTAAATAGTGGCTTATTAAAAGGTCTTACTGTCTCTTAGCTTAGACTTGTTTTTATTTAATTAATTTTGGGGGGTACAGTTACAGTGAGGAGATTTTGGCTGAACATAAGATCTTGCCCAGAATGGTATCTATGAATATTTGTTGGCTCTACTAATTCAGAGTGCTTCTCCTTAAAAATACCTGAAGAGATTGTTTTACCTTGAGAAGTTATAGAGAAGACCGATTGAAGAGACTCCACAGTCTATGAAATGAATCAGATATCATTTGCAAAAAAGTATATGCACAGCTCTCAGATGATGAAGGGCCTACAGCTGCAGAGTGTGTTTGCAGTTAAGATTACTCCAGACTTCCCTGGTGGTCCAGTGGTAAAGAATTCGCCTTCCAATACAGGGGACGGGGGTTCGATCCCTGGTCGGGGAACTAAGATCCCACATGCCGTAGGGCAATTAAGCCTGGGTACCACAACTACACGCAACACAACTACAGAGCCCACGTGCCCTGGAGCCCGAGTGCCACAACTAGAAAAAGAAAATCCGCACACCACAACTAGAGAGAAGCCTGCGCACCACAACGAAGAGCCCGCGCCACAATGAAAGATCTCGCATGCCGCAACTAAGATCCGACACAGCCAAAAAAATAAAGAAAATAAATAAGTAAATTAAATAAATATTTAAAAAAAAGAATTACTCATTTCTCGAAACTAAAGAGTCACGACAGCTGATTCGATATGTGATCCTGGACCAGATCCTGTACTGGAGGAAAAATGTACTATAAATTACACTATTGGGTCAATGGATAAAAGTGGAGTAAGGGGTGCATATTAGATAAAAGTATTGTATCAGTATTAAATTTCCTGAATTTGATTACCATACCCTGATTATGTAGGTTAATTTCTTTGTTTTTAAGAAATACATGTTTAAATATGAAGGGTGAAAAGAGACATGAGGTATGCACCACTTTCAAATGGTTTAGAAAAGTAAACTATACACATATCTATATTTATACACTTATCTATTATCTATTATCTATGTATCATCTATCTATCTATCTAGAATGATAAAGAAAATAAGGCAAAATGTTAAATTTGGTGAATCAGGATAAAAGTTAAACAAGAGTTCTTATTATTCTTTTTTTTTTTAAAGATCGAATTTATAGAGAGAATGTTTTGCTTATTTCTTTTAAATTTTATTTATTTATTTATTTATGGCTGTGTTGGGTCTTCGTTTCTGTGCGAGGGCTTTCTCCAGTTGTGGCAAGTGGGGGCCACTCTTCATCGCAGTGCGCGGGCCTCTCACTATCGCGGCCTCTCTTGTTGTGGAGCATAGGCTCCAGACGTGCAGGCTCAGTAATTGTGGCTCACGGGCCCAGCTGCTCTGCGGCATGTGGGATCTTCCGGGACCAGGGCTCGAACCCGTGCCCCCTGCATTGGCAGGCGGATTCTTAACCACTGCGCCACCAGGGAAGCCCCCTCTTATTATTCTTGTAACTTTTATGTAAGTTTGAAATTATGTCAAACAAAAAGTTAAAACACACACATATTAAATTTTTAAAAGTTAGAAAAAAAAAAGAATTAGTCATTTCTCAGCAGGGTGATGACGAAGCCCTGGGCCAGACTGTTTCATGTAACTTGTCCTTGACCCAGACTCTTCTTTTTAAAAATCTCCCTCTTTTGTATCATTCCTTGTCTACACCAGTCCATGTGAAATTGATTAGTTCTTTGTATCTGAAGTGATATGCTAACTGCAGAATTTGCAATCTATTCACAGTGACCTAAAGTTCAGTCTTTCAAATATGAACTTTCTACCTCAACTACAGAGACTCCATTAATTAAACTCTGTCGTGCTGGCTGATTCTGTTCTCATTTCTTCTCTTTTTTTAAAAAAAATAATAAATATTTATTTCTCACAGTTTTGGAGGCTGGGAAGTCCAGGATTAAGACGCTAGCAGATCTGATGTCTAGTAAGGCCCCACTTCCTGGCTTATAGACAGCTGTCTTCTCGCTCGTCCATCTTTTTGCTCCATCATCCTCAGGTTGTTGACTTGTCTTCTTAAGATGGTTCCCTTCATGGTCCCCTTGGGGCTCTGTAGTTCCACGTGCAGAAAGCAACATCTTCTAGTGAAAAGGGAACTTTCTTCTCCCACGTTGACTTAAAGCAGTTCCTGGGATGGAAATTTGCATTCAGGGAGGTTATGGGTGATTGCTTTCAGGAACAGGACCTGATACGGATGACAGACAGGACTGGCCAGCAAGAGAAAATTGAGCCAAGATGCAGCTGCAGCAGAGACCTCAGCTGACTCCACAGGGCACATTAGAGCTGGTTGAATCCTGAGTTTCCCAAGTTGAGACAAGAGGCTGGACCTATGTGCCTCTACGTGGACCAGTCACTGGATGCGGGCTTAACCTTGGCCATAGACCTCTTGGAAGTTGCAGGAGTAAGAGCTTCTGTCCTGAAGGGGGGTCTGGGTGGTGCACCCAGCATCCACTACACATGTCTATTTTCATGAGCAAAGACGTATTTCCCACATGCCCCTTCACGTCCCCCTGGCTGGAATTGCATCTCATATCCATTTCTAAACCATTTATTGGTAATGGCAATGGAGATACCAGGATTGCCTTTGACTGAAAAAGAGTCATACTCGGGATAACTTTGGTTTCTCCTGAAGGATGAAGCTGCTCTGAAGGAGGTGAATAAAATCGGGTATGTTAGCAAGGAAGGTGGAGGGTGGGACGGCCATTCGGTGGCAACAGAATCTGGTCCATGTAATACTGAATATTTATCTTTCTGATTGATCAATGCTCAACACAGTAGAGGGAATTCCAGTTACAAGGTGTCTAGAAATATATGCATCTCTCAGTGCTTATGGGCAGAGCATACAAGGAGGAGATAAAGGGCTGCTTCCCATGGGAAGTGCCAAGCTGTGGTTGCATTTGTGATGTAGGAGGAAAGGTTTCTCTCCTCTATACGGTGACTTTGAACAACATAGGGGTGAGGGGTGCCAATCCTCTGCAAAGTGGAAAATCCACCTATAACTTATCGTAGGCCCTCCCTATCAGTGGTTCTTCTGTATCTGTAGTTCTGCATCTTATTCAACCAATCGTGGATCTTTTAATGCTGTAGTATTTACGATTGAAAAAAATCCGCATATAAGTAGATCTGTGCAGTTCAAACCCATGTTGTTCAAGGGTCAACTGTATAAGCTCTATTTAAAATGGTTTCTGTGAAAGTTGGCTGAAGGCTCCATTGTCCTGGCTCCCAAGGAGTCCAGATGGACCTTAAATGTTCTCATTTCTTTTTTTTGAAGGTTTATTTTTAAATTAATTAAGTTATTTATTTATTTTTGACTGCGTTGGGTCTTCGTTGCTGTGCGTGGGCTTTCTCTAGTTGCGTCAAGCGGGGACTGCTCTTCGTTGTGGTACGAGAGCTTCTCATTGCGGTGGCTTCTCTTGTTGCGGAGCACAGGCTCCAGGCACGCGGGCTTCAGTAGTTGTGGCACACTGACTCAGTAGTTGTGGCATGCAGGCTCAGTAGTTGTGGCTCGCAGGCTCTAGAGCGCAGGCTCAGTCATTGTGGTGCACAGGCTCCTCTCCTTGAGGAGCTCACAGTCTACTGGAGAAAAGCTGTATCAACGAAAGAATGAGCAGTTTGACTGAAGAGGAGGGAGACAGGTTGCTTGGATCCAGGAGTACTTTGGACCCAGGACAGGTCAGGGCAGAGCTGTGAAAAGCATGACCATTCTCTCCCACAAAGTACCAGAGAAAGTGGTCCAGAATTGGAGGTGG
Source organism: Balaenoptera acutorostrata (assembly GCF_949987535.1). Classification (NCBI taxonomy): domain Eukaryota; kingdom Metazoa; phylum Chordata; class Mammalia; order Artiodactyla; family Balaenopteridae; genus Balaenoptera; species Balaenoptera acutorostrata. Next base: position 45,770,963 of record NC_080065.1, on the reverse strand, counting down.
GAGGGTGGCAAAGATAAATTCAAAATAAAAAGTTTTTCTAGATAAAACTAATTGCAGGTTTTGAAGTCAGAGTAGTGGTTACCTCTGGTGAGGGGTACTGACTGGCGAAAGAGAATGAGGAAACCTCCTGGTGTGGTGGAAATATTATGTCTTTATCTGAATGATGGTTACACAGGTGTATTCGTGCGAAATAAATCATCAAACTATACACTTAAGATTAGTGCCCTTTATGTGTGTATCAGTAAAAAAGTAAAAGCTTTTCCCCATAGGTCTGGCCCTCTGACCACAGGAGGAGAGGTTTAAGAAAGTCTCACTCTCTGCTGTACTACATCGCTCTGTCAGCACCCAGGACTCAGACTTGTATTATTAATACAGTGGTTCTGCTACATTATAGGTTTAAAAGGTTTTGTGGATTAATTTTGGAAGTTAAATACCATTTAAAATTAAGTCTGTAGGAAAGTGCAATTGACTTACAAAAGAACATCGGGCGTGCAACTCAGCAAACAGTCATGGAACACCTCTGCTGTGTAAAGAATGGTGCTTTGTGCCGAGAAAGTCTCCAAGATGAATGAGACCAGGATCCTATTGTCTAAGTGTGACCTTTCCTTGGCTAGAGTCTTTGCCATGTTAACTATTGGTTGAAGGCTTGATTTTTTAAGTTTTAGAAATAATCCAAGCATGGCCATCAGGGAAATGCATATCAAAACTACAATGAGATACCATGTTATACTCACTGGAAGGCTATGATTAAAAAAAAAAAAAAGACAGGTTAAAAAGTGTTGGTGAGGCTATGGAAAAACTGGAGTCCTCATATATTACTGGTGGGAATGTAAAATGGTGCAGCCACTTTGGAAAACAGTTTGGCAGTTCATTAAAAGTTAAACATAGAGTAATCATATAACCCAAAAAATTCACTCTTAGGTATCTACCTAAGAGAAATGAAAACATGTCCACACAGAAACTTTTGCATGAATGTTCATACCAGCATTATTCATAATAGTCAAAAGTTGGAAACAACTCAAATGTCTGTCATCTGATGGATGAATAAAATATAGTATGGCCATGCAATTGAATATTATTTAGCAATAAAAAGAATAAAGTCCTGGGCTTCCCTGGTGGCGCAGTGGTTGAGAATCTGCCTGCTAATGCAGGGGACACGGGTTCGAGCCCTGGTCTGGGAAGATCCCACATGCCACGGAGCAGCTGGGCCCGTGAGCCACAATTGCTGAGCCTGCGCGTCTGGAGCCTGTGCCCCGCGACAGGAGGGGCCGCGATAGAGAAAGGCCCGCGCACCGCGATGAAGAGCGGTCCCCGCACCGCGATGAAGAGTGGCCCCCGCTTGCCGCAACTGGAGAAAGCCCTCGCACGAACCGAAGACCCAACACAGCCAAAAATAAATAAATAAATAAATAAAATCAAGTAAAAAAAAAAAAAAAAAAAAAAAAAAAAAAAAAAAAACTTTAAAAGAATAAAGTCCTGATACATGATACAATGTGTGGATAAACTTTGAAAACATTATGCTAAATATAAGAAGCCAGTCACAAAGACCACATATTGAATGATTCTATTTATATGAAATTCCAGAATTGGCAAATCCATAGAGACAGAAGATAGATTAGTGGTTGCCTAGGGCTGGGGAAAGGGGGAAATGGAGAGCGACTGCTCGAGGGTAAGGGATTTCTTTGGGGGGGAGGTGATTAAAATATTCTAAAATTGATTGTGGTAATGGCTGCACAATTCTGTGACTATACTAAGAATCATTGAATTGTACACTTTAAAACGGTGAATTTTATGCTATGCAAATGCAGCTGTTAAAACACACCAAAAATAGTGTCTTTGAAGAAAGTAGCAAGAAAACCTTAACACTAACATTTAAGCAAAAATTTTGAGTGGTTAAGAGCTGTTCTGGAGCCCTTGGGTTTTAATCCTGGCTTGACCATTTCTAGCTGTGGAATCTAGCACGTTATTTAACCTCTCCATGCCTCAGTTTCCTAGCTGGAAAATGGAGATACTGGCAGGGCTGCTTCACTCACCGGCGGAGTACACAGGTTTTATGCGAAACCCAATGGTACAACCGGAACTAGTTACAGAGCTCATGTCAGAGCTCAGTAAATGTTAGCTATTATTGGTAGAGAGCTCTAACATTTTTAAAGTACCCTACATACATTTTCTCACTTGATAACACAAGTATTCGGGACATTTACATTCTTTCTGCCTCAGTAAAATTTTGAGCAGCTTGTTTTTGGCACTCGAGACTCTCCTGGTGTCTGTCACTCTGTCTCATCCCTGTTTAACCCTATTTGATTCTTACTTTTACCTAATTTCTGCTAAGATGTCAATAAATAACACTGAATAATGTGACCCAGCCAAGAAAATTTCCATGTTAAAAGAGAAATCTTAAAAACCAAAGAAAGCTTGTGGAATCCAAAGGAAAGGCAACTCTACAATAGTATCTTTTTCTTTTGCCATTACATAGCATTACTGAGGCAGCCTGATCTGCCCACTCCTCAGTAGGGTTCTGATTTTTATTACGATTTAGCATGTATATTGTGCCTATTCTAAAGGTAGCTTATAAGTCCTAAAAAAATAAGAATTTTCTCATAAAAAGCAATTTACACTTCTTTTCTTTAGATTTGTTAGGCCTCATGCTAATAAACCAAGATTTAAAATCTGTTTTAATTCTGAGAATTTTATTACAAATTGAAGTATTTTATTATTATTTTTTTTCTTGTTACAAAATCAATGACTGCAAGTGAAAAGAGTAACGTAAAACACACATATTTCCCCACTTTGATGGGGACTTCAGACATTTTTGTTACATATATACATACAAATATATACTTAAAAGAACAGGAATCATCCCATTGTACACCTGTTTTTTCTCCTACCTAACAGTAGTGATGATTCTTTTTTGTTTTTAATTTTATTTTTTAATTTTTAAAACATCTTTATTGGAGTATAATTGCTCTACAGTGGTGTGTTAGTTTCTGCTTTATAACAAAGTGAATCAGCCATACATATACATATATCCCCATATCTCCTCCCTCTTGCATCTCCCTCCCACCCTCCCTATCCCACCCCTCTAGGTGGTCACATAGCACAGAGCTGATCTCCCTGTGCTATGCGGCTGCTTCCCACTAGTTATCTATTTTACATTTGGTAGTGTATATATGCCCATGCCACTCTCTTACTTCGTCCCAGCTTACCCTTCCCCCTCCCCGTGTCATCAAGTCCATTCTCTATGTCTGCGTCTTTATTGCTGTCCTGCCCCTAGGTTCTTCAGAACCTTTTTTTTTTTTTTAAGATTCCATACATGTGTGTTAGCATACCGTATTTGTTTTTTTCTTTCTGACTTACTTCACTCTGTATGACAGACTCTAGGTCCATCCACCTCACTACAAATAACTCAATTTCGTTTCTTTTTATGGCTAAGTAATATTCCATTGTATATATGTGCCACATCTTCTTTATCCATTCATCTGTCGATGGACACTTAGGTTGCTTCCATGTCCTGGCTATTGTAAATAGAGCTGCAATGAACATTGTGGTAGTAGTGATGACTCTTTTATGATTTTTATTTCTGAAATATTTTAACGACTTCACTTCATTATACAGATGTGGAGTAATTTATTTAACCAACAACCTGTGGCTGGATATTTAACAAATCTGCATGGGATCATGCACATTTCTACAATGATCTCAAAAGTGAACAAAATGCTAGGAAATTAAGGGAAGTAAGGCATTTCTTCCAAAATTCAGCCTTTCAGGCCTTTATAGTGGTGGTACAGTTTTGAGTTCTATAATCTAAGATAAATATTGAAAGCTGAGGATTCAGAAGACAGTAAACAAAGCATTGAGAAACAGGAATTGAAATTATTTAACCTTAAGAAGAGGAAGCTTACAGATGACTATATATTTATTTATATAAAAAGAATATCCCACAACACCTTGTATTTTCCTATGTCACTCTCACAGTCTGTCAATATTAGAATTATTATTGTCCATGTCTCCTCTTTACTTTTAGTCTGAGAGCTTTCAGAGGGCAGAAATGATCTCACTTCTCTGTTTACCCTGTAGTGTGTGCTGTCTATTGAACATGATTTGAACATAATCATGACATCTCAAAGAAATAGAGAGCAACCAGAGTTTAGCCCTGCTTACAGTCACTATGTTAATCTTCATAAGCTTCTGAAGGAACTGCCAGCCATGTGACTCTGTAAATATTGCTAGTATGCTACTGTGTGTTTCTTATTCCTATGAAGAATAATTTAAGCTTTTCCTTGCTGCCTTACTCTAGTATATCAGGTCCTTGTGTATAATATTACTGAAATGTAAACACAATTGTGTTGAAATTATGACCCACTTGCTAATTTGAACTGTACGAAATGTTAACTAAATGCTTCTGTATTTACACAGGTATATTTACTTATTGGATAAGCATAGTTGGAAGTGTTTCATTTAAGTGTGATGATCTGACCCTCTTGTGCTGCAGCTGAGGGGCAAGTTTTCCACCATAGTGATACAATTCAAGTTTTCTGGGTATTTTAAAAAACTAAATATCTAGGAGATAAAGCTGTGAAATCTCAAGAAAAATTAAGAATGGCACACAGCCAATTCATGTCGTCAAATTATGCTCTCCAACTTTGAGGGCGGTTGTAAATTTTACCAGCCTTTTGAGCAGTAAGGTTGTTTGAATCACAACTTCTTACATTTGATGACAAAATAATTTAGATGGCTTGTACAGTGCTAAAGTAGGTCTGATTCTGGTGTGAGTTGGTTGGCGTTTATTAACAGGAAACAGAAAACGTCCTTGATGAGATCTTTGTTTTTGTTTGGTAGCAGGTAACAAAATAAAGGCTCGTATTTAGTCAAGTCTCCAGTTAATAAAGGCAAACATCATACCTTGACTCCTTACATGTTGTCCCAGAAAAAAAAAAAAAAAAAAGCAGAGAAACAAGTTTATAAACGCTTCAATTCCCTAGCAAAACCAAGTAATTTGGAGTTGTGGGAGTTAAATATTCTTTTAAAATAGCTCCTTTCTTTAGTCCACTGCTGAAGTTTGTAGTACAGTGGCTGAACATAGCATTCAATAAATTCTAGCCATTAGTTTTTTTCAAGAAGACAATGTCTTAATCTAAAAACTTAGTCAAAAAGTCAATGGGTGCAGCTACAATAGACAATAAATTTGAGGAATCAAAGTGAAAAGAAAACGGCAATTAGGAAATGCAAGGCAGAGGCTTCCCTGGTGGCGCAGTGGTTGAGAATCCGCCTGCCAATGCAGGGAACACGGGTTCGAGCCCCGGTGCCGCGAAGATCCCGCATGCCGCGGAGCAACTAAGCCCGTGCGCCACAACTAGTGAGCTTGTGCTCTAGAGCCTGCGAGCCGCAACTACTGAGCCCACGCGCCTAGAGCCCGTGCTCCTAAACAAGAGAAGCCACCGCAGTGAGAAGCCCGTGCACCCCAACGAAGAATAGCCCCTGCTCGCTGCAGCTAGCAACTAGAGAAAGCCCGCGTGCAGTAACGAAGACCTAACACACCCAAAAATAAATACATTAAAAAAAAAAAGAAATCAAAGGCACCAGGATGCATATTGTTGCCTTTTTTTTTAAACCTAATAAGATAGTCCTGTATTTCCTGAAGAATTTAGTGAATTAATTACTTTTTCTTGTTCACAGTGCCACCTTCAGGAAAGACAAGTTTCGTTTTAATTTAGTGCAAATACATCCTTATTGGATTGAGCTACGTCAAATACCTGAAGATTAGGCATAATAAAGACAAAGTTTGTTTTAGTTTAATTGATTATCATGAGAATATCTACTCTGATTTTTTCTGCCTGGCTGTGTTAATGCAGAAGATCAATCTGTAATTTTAAAGTTTTGATGTGGGGCATTAAAAAATTGATTAGAAAGGGAATGCGTATGGTTTCTAATTTATTTTCTTTCAGGACATCATACTTACATTATAATATATAAAGTATGCAATTTTAATGTTATATACAGGAGATTTAACAGTCTCCCTTGATAGTTTGTTCCTTTAATCAGTCTCATAAGGGAATTTTCTATTATATTGAATGAAACATGAAATTAAACTATTACTTTTAGTATTTAGAATAGTACCCAATGGATGAATAATTGGTTGAGGAAGCTGGAGTAGTTCAGATTAAACAACCTGGGGGAAAAGGGGAAGAGCTGCAAGACCTCTCCAAGGCTGCATTGTGCAATATGATAGCCACTGGCCACATATGGATACTGAGCACTTGAAATGCAGATAGTATGAATTGAGCTGTGCTACAAGAGTAGAATATGCACAGGGTTTTGAAGGATTAATACACACAAAAAGTCTTACAATATCTTATTAATATTTTTATATGGATTACATGTAGAAATTATGTTTTCTTTATATTAGGTAAATAAAATAAATTATTTAAATTGATTTCACCTATTTATTTTTAATTTTCTTAATGAGGCTACTAGAAAGTTTAAAATTATATGAGTGGCTTGTGTTACATTTCTTTTGGGTAGCACTGCTCTAGAGCCTACATATTATAGTGGCAGTAGCACTCATAACAATGATAGATTTACTGAGCACATACCATGTGCCTGGCCCTGTACTAACTGCTGATAAGAAACCTTCAAGTAAAGTTCCATGATCACTTATGTTTTCACCTGGAATTGAGAGATTAAACAATTGCTCAAGATATCACAGCTAGTAAGTATAAGAGGGGGTATTGGAACCAAGTGTGACTCCACAGCCCACTTTCTTAATATCTACATTATAGTACCTCATGGAATAACCTTTACTTGGAATCACAGAAATCAGAGCTATGTAGAAAAGGTAGGGCTTTAATTCAAACTTTCAGTTTTATAGTTGGGAAACATGAGGCCAAGATCTCCTGGAAAAGAGAAGTTAAATGACTTGTCCATGATCTTCTGTAGCTGAGTCTCATGTATTTTACCACTTCATTTGGGGTGGGATGAATTATGATAAATCCTAAGCAGGAGAAGAAGAGGGCTCTATGACATCAAATAATTGGGGGTTGGGATATTGTCTGAAAAGTCAAGAAAGGAAGTAATGTTTGAACTGAGCTCTGGAATAAGGGCAGAAGTTAACTAGGTCGAGGAGGAGGGGCAGGAGGATGTCACAGCAGAATCTCTACGGTTTTCTGGTAAGAGCTTGCTTAAAGGAAGGTTCTCACAAACTTAGCTGAAGACATCTCAGAGTGGTGGGTTCCTGTCCTAGTTTCATACATAGCCTTGGGCCATAGGGCTTCAAATCCCAGACCTTTCATTATCTCCTCCTTTGGAAATCTTTATCCGTTTTCTCTCATCTTCTGTGTCCCAGGTTTCACTTGTCACGTTGCAGATGATCCATAAGCTGCTCTGTTCATTTCTTGATATTAGCAGATCAAGACCTCTTAAAACTTATGCGTGCTTTTTCTAAGAGGGCAACTGAAAGGGATCATTTATAGATTAAGATTCCAAACTATCTGTATGTTTTCAATGGAAATACATCCAACTAGGGGAAGACCATCAAATTCATTGTAATTTTTTAGTCTTTTTTTCCCATTTACTTTACTCTTGTGACTTTTACCATCTTTTTTTTTCCAATTAAAAAAAAGGAATTTATGGTATGTTGGACTAAGATGATGGCTGTGAAGATCTGAGCAAAATTTAGGAAGTAAAATTGACTGGACCTTGTGATGGATTGAACAGGGAGAAGGAATGAGATGTCAAGGCTGACCCCTCAAATGCTGGCTTATATCACTGGATGGATTATGGCACATTCACTAAGTTGGTGCATATTGGAGGAGGCCAAGATTTGGGGGGAAGGTCATTAGTTCAGACCAGCTAGAAGTTTGAGGTGCCTGTGAAACATATTGGTCTGGATTAGGTATGGGTCACTGACACTGTGGACAAGGTTGAGATTACCCACGGAGGGTAGGTACAGTGTTAGTGGTGGGCTGGAGCTGGTCTGTACTGCTCCATGAGCCAATTTGCTCTGCATGATGTCATGTTGGTAACCTGAAATAGGCAATGGTGGAAGTATGTACACCACAGAAATTGGCAAAAACTTCAAATCTTAGGTCTCTCCCTGCCTCCCAGCTGATTATAAGCATGCCACTGATAAAACTTAAACATTTCAAAAGCATAGTAAGAAGAATGAACCAGTAGTAACTACTCAGAAGGAGGAAAACCAAGAATGTGTAGTGTTGCTGAAAATGGAAAAAATTTCAAGTAGGAGGGAATGATGAGTAATCTCAAATATTGCTCACTTTTATCAAGTAGATGAAAAGTGAGACCTATGGGCTGTAGCAATGGGGAAGTAATAGTGAGTAGGTTGAGGAGTGAGTTGGAGTCAGGAACTGAGACTGGGGTATAGACAAATCTTTTGAGAAGCTTAGCTGTGGGGAGGATAGTCTAGAACAATAGCTGGAGATTTATACACATTTCAGTGCTTATTGGATGAATCCAAGGGAAAGGTTGCAAATAAGGTAGGACAGGGAGGGCTGGGGAGATACTACTACTATAGTATGGATCCCGAGATGAGATGATGGTAAAATTCCTAGAGAAATTAACCTTAGGAGAAGGGCTATTTTCTCTACTGCATAGGAGAGAATGAGGAAAATGGTGTCACGTGTTGGGCTTCCCAGGAGGCAGACTTGGATTTATTTTTCTCAGATTTACCTTCTAGTTTATGATGTTTTTTCTGACATGATTTTTAGATACTTTAATATACTTGTGAGGTTTCTCTGGTTATGACAATTGATAACCATTGCAAAGTATGATACTCAAAAGTGATATCTGCAGATATGTTCTGCCTCATACAAAGGAAGGAGTAACATTTCTCTCCTGAGGACACTACATTTCTATTTTTTTTTTAAATTTAATTGCATGTATTCTCATACCAGTAGCATTGTACATTCTTTTATTTATTTATTTATTTATTTATTTATTTATTTATTTATTTATGGCTGTGTTGGGTCTTCGTTTCTGTGCGAGGGCCTTCTCTAGTCGCGGCAAGCGGGGGCCACTCTTCATCACGGTGCGCTGGCCTCTCACTGGCGCGGCCTCTCTTGTTGCGGAGCACAGGCTCCAGACGCGCAGGCTCAGCAATTGTGGCTCACGGGGCCAGTTGCTCCACGGCATGTGGGATCTTCCCAGACCAGGGCTCGAACCAGTGTCCCCTGCATTGGCAGGCAGATTCTCAACCACTGCGCCACCAGGGAAACCCTACATTTCTATTTTTGAAAAAAATTTTATTGGAGTATGGTTGATTTACAATGTTGTGTTAGTTTCACGTGTACAGCAAAGTGAGTCAGTTATACATATACGTGTATCCATTCTTTTTTAGATTCTTTTCCCATATAAGCCATTACAGAGTATTGAGTAGAGTTCCCTGTGCTATACAGTAGGTTCTTATGAGTTATCTTTTCTATATATAGTAGTGTGTATATGTCAGTTCCAATCTCCCAAATTTTCCCTCCCCCCTTACCCCCAGTAACCATGTTTGTTTTCTACATCTGTGACTCTACTTCTGTTTTGTAAATAAGTTCACTTGTACCCTTTTTTTTAAGATTCCACATATAAGGGACATCATATGAAATTCATCTTTCTCTGACTTACTTAACTCAGTATGACAATCTCTAGGTCCATCCATGTTGCTGCAAATGGCATTATTTCATTCTTTTTTATGGCTGAGTAATATTCCATTGTCTATATGTACCACATCTTCTTTACCCATTCATCTGTCGATGGACATTTAGGTTACTTCCATGTCCTGGCTATTGTAAACAGTGCTGCAATGAACATTGGGGTGCATGTTTCTTTTTGAATGATGGTCTTCTCTGGATATATGCCCAGGAGTGGGATTGCTGGATCATACAGTAGCTCTATTTTTAATTTTTTAAGGAACCTCCATACTGTTCTCCATAGTGGTTATACCAGTTTACATTTCCACCAACAGAGTAGGAGGGTTCCCTTTTCTCCACACCCTCTCCAGTATGTATTGTTTGTAGATTTTTTGATGATGGCCATTCTGACCAGTTTGAGATGTTACCTCATTGTAGTTTTGATTTGCATTTCTCTGATAATTAGTGATGTTGAGCATCTTTTCATGTGCTTTTTGGACATCTGTATGTCTTCTTTGGAGAAATGTTTATTTAGATCTTCTGCCCATTATTTGATTGGGTTTTTTTGACATAGAGCTGCATGAGCTGTTTATATATCTTGGAGATTAATCCCTTGTCAGTCGCTTCATTTGCTAATATTTTCTCCATTTCAACTCATTCTGTGGGTTGTCTTTTCATTTTGTTTATGGTTTTCTTTGCTGTGCAGAAGCTTTTAAGTTTAATTAGGTCCCATTTGTTTTTGTTTTTATTTTCATTACTCTAGGAGGTGGATCAAAAAAGATATTGCTGTGATTTATGTCGAAGAGTGTTCTGCCTATGTTTTCCTCTAAGAGTTTTATGGTGTCTGACCTTACATTTAGTATTTCAACCATTTTGAGTTTATTTCTGTGTATGGTGTTAGAGAGTGTTCTAATTTCATTCTTTTACATGTAGCCATCCAGTTTTCCCAGTACCACTTATTGAAAAGACTGTCTTTTCTCCATTGTGTATCTTGCCTCCTTTGTCATAGATTAGTTGACCATGGGTGTGTGAGTTTATTTCTGGACTTACTATCCTATTCCGTTGATCTATATTTCTGTTTTTGTGCCGACATTACATTTCTATTAATAGAACCTGCATTTTTTTGGTAGCCACATTGACATCATCCTGCTGACTCATACCAACTTGTAGTCAACTAAAACCCCCAATTCTTTCTTATATGATAGTAGTTTTTAAACATTACTTCTCTTTCTCCATCATAATCATCCTTTGCTTGGAAGAGTATGGTTTTTGTTTTTGTTTTTTTAGTTTGTGAGTTTTTTTTTTAAGAATAAGTGTAGATTTTATATTTAGCTTGATGAAATATTATTTTGGCACATTGTTGCATCCTGGAGAGGTAATTTTAGATTTTGATACTACTGAATTAATTCTTCCAGACATGTTGACTCTTTCAACTCTTATGGGTATTTTTGATGATTGAACAGTACCTTAAAAGCAAACTATACAACTATACAAACAAAAAATACAAATGATAAGCCATGGGCTAGTGAAGTCTTAAATAGGCAGACCCTCTGTTTATAATATCCTGCCTTTAATTTTTCGAAGGTAAAATTTGGGATGTTAATGATCCCAAGTACCTCACATGATTTCAGATAAGAAGAGGGCTTTTTAGAGTACTTATGTAATTTAGTGCTTTAATAATTCCTACATGGGAACAAAGACATTATGTTGTGCTTCGTATAGGCTTAAGTATTTGAATGAACATTTTTAAAAACCAAGTACCATGTGTGGATTTAAGTAAAAAAAAAAACCTGAGGTGACTTCCCTGGCAGTCCAGTGGTTAAGCCTCTGCACTCCATCCCTGGTCCGGGAACTAAGATTCCCACATGCCAAAAAAAAAAAAAAAAAAAAAAAAAAAGACCTGAGATTTTTCTCATGTGCAGAATAAATGTTTTAAAGGTAACATTATATTAAAAAAAATAATTTCCATTAAAAAAATGCAACTGAAAAAATTAAGAAAAATGGCTAATATCCTCATGAAGGAAATCCTCTTATTTAATCAATAAAGCTATTGGTATTTCTGGTTCTCAGTACCAAGAATTGTTCAGACTAAAGGTCAAGTTATAGTGAAAGAAACTAGAAGTTAAATTAGTGAAGCTCTCACATGTCACTGGAGATGGATGAGCCTGGATTTCAGAGAGTAACGTCTTCCGTCACTGAACAAAGACTATGCTTCCCTCTTTTAAAGACTCTGTATCACCACACTCCATAAATTATTAAAATGATTAAAAGACCAAGCTTTAGTCTTTGGAAATGCCTTAATTTGCTAAGTAGAACAATGCAGAATTTAAAACAAAAACAAATCAAGTAGAAATGATTTTGTTGAATATGACCTATTTCATTCTTACTAAAATGTATGTAATGAATAAAATTAAAAATTTAAATCAAAATATAGAGTATAAAGGCCAGTTTCGTCCTTTGAACACATTATTTCAATTAGGATAATAAGAGGATATGATGGCTTAAATGAAATTACATTGAAAACTTCAACCATGGAACAAGTGTCATCTATTTAGAATGCAAACTTTTAATGCATTTTATTGGGCTTTTAAAATTCTTATCTGTCACAATTGAGTTAACTGACTTTTAATGAAGGTATCCAAATAATTTCAGAATTAAAAAAAAATAAATTCTGCAGAGATTGAAATAATAATTTTGATCTTGTTAATATTTTACTAACCCTGGGTGTTAACTAAATTTCTCTGACATCTAAATTTCTAGCCATCTGCAGATATCTTGAAATCAAACTATGAAAATGATACAAAGGAGAAAGCATAAAAAATTCCATGGCTATAGGAGACTCAGTTTTCTGCTCTTTTAGTCTCTCATGAAACTTCTCACTTAAGCACATGGGTCTTTGATTTGATTTTATCCTGTATACAGTCTAATAAATTAGCCTATTACTGTTGAATGGGTGCTGGCAAAAGACACAAGACTCCTGTGTCAGAGACAAAGGACTTTTAAACAAAATTTTAAAAAATTTTTATTGAAATATAATTGACATGTAACATTATATTAGTTTCAGGTCTACAACATATTGATTCGATATTTGTATATGTTGGGAAATGATCACCACAATAAATCTAGTGAACATCTGTCACCATACATAGTTATAATTTTTTTTTCTTCAGATGAGAACAAAGGACTTCATTACTCACACCACAGCAAGAGGCATAAACATGGGGCTTCCCTGGTGGTGCAGTGGTTGAGAATCTGCCTGTCAATGCAGGGGACATGGGTTCAGGCCCTGGTCTGGGAAGATCCCACATGCCGCGGAGCAACCAGGCCCGTGAGCCACAACTACTGAGCCTGCGCGTCTGGAGCCTGTGCTCCGCAACAAGAGAGGCCGCGATAGTCAGAGGTCCTCGCACCGCGATGAAGAGTGGCCCCTGCTTGTCGCAACTAGAGAAAGCCCTCGCACAGAAACGAAGACCCAACACAGCCAAAAATAAAAATAAATAAGTAAATTTAAAAAAAAAAGTAAATAACTGAGTTTTTTAAAAAAAAAAGAATCTACTATGTGTAGGATCTGGGCCCAAGGATCGTGTTCTCTGGCCAAGTGCTTTATAGAGACATATTTATTATCCAAATACTTTTTTTTTTTTTTTTTTTTTTTTTATTTTGATAAAACACAAAATTGTTACTTTCTAGGCAGATTACTTAAAAACGGAAACCTTTCACAGTAGCTTATCAAGAGCAGAACATTAGTCCAATAATGAAGCTTTCTCTTTTTAGCAGATGAAAGAAAATTAAGTTTTAGTTTTAAATATAAGTACAGTATAGGTATTAAAGCTTATTTTTAAAACTGTTATAATTCAATTTTTAGCCAGTTTGACCACACAAGATCCCTGTTCTCTCTCCCTCTTTGTCTGTCTCCCTCTCTCCTCAACTTTTTGTGTCCATAATTTGTCCCTTTTTCTTTTCTTTCCCATTCTGAAGTAACCATCTATACTTTAGGACAACATTACCTTCTTTTAACCAAAATATATCTCCTTTTCTCATACATTTTCTTTTTGAAAGCACACATCCTACTTTCCTTGCATACAGAGATGTTTCCCTTATTATTTCTAGTCATTTTAATTACTTATATTAGAATTTTTTTTTTTTTCCACACACACACACTGTATTTTATTTTTACAAGAGATAGATAGACTGACACCAAGCATTGTACATGGATGACCACAACAAAAGCAACAATGATTGCAATTACCAAACATGAAACACACTTATACTATGTCATAACATTGACATTCAGTCCAGTAATCCTCCACTGTAACAGCTCCTTTACTTTGCAGTGAAAATTGATTTGTATATTCTTTTCCTCTGCCAAATACTTTTTAAAGTTAGACATCTAAGTACCATTACTTTATCTCAAAACAAAAATTTATTATTTTAGGGGCTTTCTATGATTTATCTTAATTCTCATCATAAATATGTACAGTAGAAAATAATTATCACATTTTGCAGATGAGGAACCTGAGACTTAAAGGGGCAAAATATCATTTTCAATACCTGTCACACAATTAGCAAGTGGCAGGCCTAGGAAGACCCAGGTCTACCTTACCCAAGCACCTTTGCTTTCCACTACACCTTTTAACTCACAAATTTCTTAAAATTGAGTTTATTACATTCTAAGCATAGCCATATTAAGGTTTTCTTTTGTGACTCTATAATCCTAGTTCCATGATTTAGGAAAGGTACTAATCTCATCTACAAATCAATTCAACAAACATTTATTGTATTGTACAATGATGTACAAAGCTTACTATATACAAGACAGCCATTCTCTGAAGAGGACACAAATATGAAAAGACAAGATCCTTGTATTCTCGGAGTTACAACATAGTGGAGAACACACACACACACACACACACACACACACACACACACACAAAAGCTGGAACTAAGTAGACAAACAGTACAAAAGATATGCTATGGGAACTTAGGGAAGAGAAAAAAATTCCAACTAGGAAGATCTGAGAAGGCTTTTTGGAAATGGTAACTGAAATTTCATGGGTAAGATTGCCAGGAGAAGATAGGGAAAAAGAACCCAAAGGTGAGGCAGCCTTAGCAAAGGCCAGAAGGCAGGAGAGTGCTGGGCATTACCTACATTGTGGGGGACCGGAGATGCTGGTGGGATTGTGGGAGATGATGCAAGAAAGGTAGAGAGATGTTAAAATAATAGAGGACTTGTATGTGAGCTAGAAAGTTTAGAACTTAATTCTATGAGTAAGAAAGATCCTTTCATGGATTTGGGGCAGGGGAGAAATATGATCAGCACAAGATAGTGTTTATTGCCTTCTATAGTTTTGTCACTGGATCTCCACTACTTTGCCTAGTGCATGGCACTTGTTGGGTGCAAATAAACATATTAAATGAATGGACTAGAGGAGAATAGACTGGAGGTTGAATTATTAGTTAGGTTCTTGTAATCATTCAAGAAGAGGACAGATGTAATCAATACTACAGAGGTGAAAATGACTGTCTTTGATAGTTGAATTTGGGCACATGGGAAAGAGAGAGTTAAGGCTGGCTTTGACTTTGCTGCATAAGGAAGATAAGTGATACTGGGAACAAGGTGCATGCAGAGGAATAGGTGGTTTGGGGAGAATGGGAATAGGGAAAGATTCTCAATTCTGTTTTGGATTATGTTGTATTTGAAGTGCTGGTAGTAAAAGGATTATCAGGTCTAGAGCATTTATGAGCCCTCTTTTCTTTGAGGAGGGTACCATGTTCACAAGCCCGACTTCATCAGTTGTTTTATACAGATTTGTACTCATTTCAGTTTGATAGTTTCCTTACATTCCTTAAAATCGTGGGGAAGTAACTTAGTACCCTATGCAAGAGCTATACCACAGAGAAAAAGAGAAGGGGAAAATGCTTGAAGTGTTTGGAGGTGAAGTGATATAATGATTTTCGTGCTTTCAGCTGGGCAGACTTTACTCTCCATCTTCATTAGTTGGGGTATGGATGGAGAAAGACATTTTATTTTATTTTATTTATTTTTTTGAACAAAGTGAGAGCACATTTATTGAGAGACAGAATGAGATCTGCACAAAAGAAAAGTCATCCCATGTTCTCGGATGGGAAGAAATTATCTTATAATATGTAATTATCTCTAAATTAATACATACATTTAGTACAATTAATCTAATCTCTAATGCTTTCTAAATCTACTTATTGAAAACTTTAGAAGTACTTCATAAGGTAAGAAGGTAATTAGAAAGTATCAGGACAACCACCTAAAATAGAAAGTTTTATTTTCTAGTTATTATTGAGTTACTTACAAAGTTACCCAGACTTTCTCATATCTTGAACTTCTGCTCAGTTCTTAAACTTTTTGGTGACTGTGGTGAGAGTTTCACTGCAATACATCATAAGTTATTTGCTTCACCATATATTATTTTGTATTGGAGAAAGACATTTTAAAGGACAGACTCTTTACTTAGAAATCATTCAGTAACGGGACAATATGCGTATACACAAACTACTTATAATTGAAAAATAATGTCATGTAGCTAGAGGTGACGTGCTTTATTGACTGCTCTTCTGACTGAGGCTTTTTTACGTTGCTAAAACCTTCTCAGGTTACGTTTTTAGAGTCCTACTCATAGTCTGAATTATAAGGGATTCACTGATTCCTTCCCCAGCGCTATTTTGAGCTGTATATTCTGGGGAGCAGTCACGCTCAGAGAGTTTATTAGTCCAGGACACGACGGTCTCCTTCCCTTCCTTTCCCCTCGCCCCTCCGCAGTGAGGGAAGTCCCCCTTCATCCAGCGTCCCCTCCTGTCCCACGCAGGCTGGAGCTGGATACATGCCCGTCAGCGTGGCGCTTTCCCCACCCACCACCTGGCGGGGCACGTGCCCCGGGGACCGTTGGAGCGAACCCCAACCGTCCCTTTTGTCCAGTAAGGAGCGCGCAGGGAGGGTCGGGCTGGCGCGCGGGAGCTGGGGGCGCGAGCCGGGCTGGCTGGCGCAGGGGAGGCGGGGCGCCCGGCGGGAGGAGCAGCGGCCCGAGGGACGCGACAACCGACCGTTGGAGTTGGGGGTGAGGAGCTCTCCGGTTTGCATTTCTGGAAAGCAATTGAAATCAGTGAAGTAGAAAAAGCAAGTTGCAAAACCGATAAGTATAGTAAGATCCCACTTATGTAGAAAGATTCACAGCGCCAAATTATCTATGTGTACGTATGTAAATGCCCTGGAAAAGGTCTGACGATGCTCTGGGGAAAGGAGTAGCTTGGGAGAGCGGATGGAGGGAGCTTACTTTGTACGTTGTACATTTCTGAGCTATTTAACATTATAGCATGAAAATGTGATCATGTAATTGAAAAAAAAATCTGCATTTGGGAAGCTTGGTTATCCATTTGTTTCCCATAGGTAGGGACCTGCTCAGACTCAGAGCACCAGCAAGAGATGAGTCAGGAAAAGCTTCTTCCCACTCGCCCTTCTCTCTGCCTCACTACTCTACCTGTTTCCCCCTCACCTTCTTATTCGAAGTCTTTCCAAGTGGTCTTTGCCCTTGCTGAGGAGTCCTCACAGCCTTTCTCATTATTACAAATCTACCTTCCAAACCCACTCTCAAAGAGGAAACATTTTGAAAACAGGTAATTACTCACAGGCACCTGAACATTTGAACTAGCCATTACTCCTAAAACATATTTGATACAAATTAAGATAAAATGTTTATAGAATATATCTATTTTCTCCTAAACAGGTGTACCATAGTTTTTCTATTTGTATGACCACATGATGTTAATTTTTTTATTTTAAGTTTTCATTTTGAACTAACAACTTAGAAAAAGTTACAAAAATGGTACAAAGAATCCCATTGTATCCTTCACCCAACTTCCCTAAATATTAACACTTAACCATAATAAATGATTATATACAGGAAATTAGTATTACTATTACTCTATTAACTAATCTACAGATATTATTCACATTTCTACAATTATTCAACAAATGTCCTTTTTTTTTTTCTGGTCTAGGTTTCAATCCAGGATCTCATAATGCATTCAGTTGTCATGTCTACTTAGTTTCTTCTGATCTGCGACAGTTTCTCAGTCTTTCTTCATGACTGACCCTTTCGAAGAGTACTACTGGCCAATTATTTTGGGGATGTCCTTCAATTTGGGTTTGTTTAGTATTTTCTCATTATTTAAGTTATAGTTTTTTTTTGGCAAAAATATCACAGAGGTAATATTGTACCCTTCCCAGTACATTATATCAAGAGGCACATGATATCCGTGTGTCATTAATGGTGACCTTAATTGATTACTTTGTTAAGGTGGTGTCTGCCAGGTTTGTCCAATGAAAAGCTGTAATTTTTCTTTTTGTATTTAACCATAGGAGGCAAACATCCTCATCATATGCACACCAGTTTTAGCATTCATGGTTCCTGACTGAGACAGTAGGTGGTGTTTGCCAAATGGTGATTTTTCTGTTGACATTATGCTGGTGTTAAATTTCAGTCTGAATATTTAAATGCACAATAACTTTTAAAAGGAAGATTTTGACTAATATTTTTCTACTTTACACTAGGGGGGAAAAGGCATTTGGAGGCTGTGTGATATGCCATGGAATTAGTGGCTAAAATGGAATTATTGAATGTATTACTTATAGATAACTGAATTCTAAATGAATAATTCACTATTCTTAGTACTTGTAAGGAACATGGGATTTGAAATCCCAATTTACATGAATTTACAAGCTCATTAATTGAATTGGTTTTTATTACTCCCATGTTTGTACCCATTCTTATAAATGGGTGAACATAAAATGGTATTTTAAATAGAACTAAGATTAAAAGTTTTTAATTTTATTTCAGTGTATTGCTATTTTTAGTTGGTATTGAAAACTAATCCTTTAAATCAACAATACTTCTGACTCTTATCCAACGATATTTCACTTTACTTAGCCTCAATGTTTGCTGAAAGTATTTACTGGAAGGTGGAATGAGTATCCTTTGAATGCACTGCAAGGAAAGTGGAATTCTTGTGGGTGAAACTTAGAGATCTTTTAATCTGAAGGTTATTTGACTAGCAGCATTTTGATAAATCTCATTTGAAGATTAAGTTACCCTGTGCAGCGTTTCCTCTAACCCTTTATCACTGTAAATGGAAAACTGGTCTAAGATTGGATCTTAGCCTTGATGCTATTTTTATTTCAGTATGAAGAAAAGCAGGAGAAATGAGTTTAGATTTTAAAAATCACTGACCCTTTTGACTACCTGATATCTATTAATCCTTCCCCCCTCCCCGAATGCACAAACCTACATGTTGCATTAGAGGGAAAGCAATCCAATGTCAGTTGGCGGGGGGGGGGGGGGGGGGGGGGGGGGGGGGGGAAGAGGAGGGAGGAGGTAATGAGGGGGGAAAAGCAGGCTGCCAGACTGTCAGAGGTTTCCCAGACAGTTTCCCCTCCTGCTATACGGCACAGCTCTCCTCTCCTGGCAGCTCAGGTGTGCACAGCCCATCTGGCTCCTTGTCATTTCCCTCAAACCCCTCCCTCAACCCCCAATATCATCCTCTCCTTTATCACTTAGCCCCCAGTCTGCTCAGCTTTCTTGCTGGGTCTTCACTCCCTATCAGGTCCTCCCCGTCACTGGCCGTTTCGCCAACTTTCACTAACCATTGCTAGGGGAGAAAGCTCAGAAGCTGAAGTGAGAGAACCTGACCACGGCCAAATGGTTAGAGCAAAGAAGAATTTCTTGAATAAATATGTCAATGATTCCCCCCCCTTCTCATTAGCATAGAAATCTTGCCACGTTTTCTTGTCCGTTTGAAGATGGAGGAAGAGCTGATGACACGTTGAGGGAACACGCCTAGACTCAGTAGCTTTAAGCAAAGGGTGATTAGCGTCAAAGGAGAGGAGGCCGGAGAGTTATGCACCCCTCCGATCCCTCAGAGGCAGAGGCAGGATGGTGGGGCTGGAGAATGAGAAGTGGGGGCCGAGGAAAAGGGAGCAGGGTTCGTTATTACAGAACATTTTTGTTTCTAAAATGGAAAGAACGTGAATTCCCAGAAACCGCTTCTTCGCCCGCCAACCGCCTTGCCTCCTGCAGCGGTCCAGCCCTCCGCTCCTGGCCCGGCTCAGGCCCGCCACCGCTCGCGGCAAAGCTTGGCGCTCCTGCGCGCGCCTCCGCGGACAAAGAGCTGAAGGCTGCGGGGCGCGGCCACCGGCCGAGGGAGGGAGAGAGAGAGAGAGAGAGAGGACCCAGGCGCGCGCAGGGGGAATCCCTCCCGGGCTCTGACGTCACCGCAGCGCCGGCCAATGAGAAGCCGGAGAGGGGGATTCCCGCTCTGGCTGCCGCCCCGCCGGCTTTTTAAACCGTACCCTGGGGAAAGCCCGCTGGGAGCGGTGGGAGGAGTGGGGAAAAATGGGAGGTTAGGGGTGAAGTATGATCGTCCTGCGGGACAAGACTCCAGAGGTTTGACGATTAAGCGTCAAGACTGGCTTAGAACTGGGGGGCAAACCCAAAAGCGTTCGAGGAGAGGCTACACTCCAGCCAGGTAGGGCAAACTCCTCCAGAGATGGAGTGGAAACTTGAGCGCACCGCCCGGAGGAGGGTCCGGACCGAAGAAGAGATCCTATGGGTGAGTAACGCCCTTTTGTTTCCTCGCCCCAACTCCCTAAAGGGACTTCTTGTCGAAGGCACCGTTTCTAATACCTGTTTCGGACCAAGAGGTAGTTCAAAACTCTAAATCCTGATTTTAATTTTGAGTTGTGTAACTTAGTCATATTCTGGAGGTGCCTGTTTTCTTTCCAAAAAGAAGTGAATGTAGTTTGACTAAGTAAGGATCTAGAAACATTCCACGCCTAATATTATGTTTTTCCTAAACAGTTTCTATTCATATATGTTGTCTGTATTTTCAAAGGAGGAGGTCATGCGGGTGCTCGCCAAAGACATGAAACAGAAGAGAGGTCAAGATTCTCCCAAGGTGAGTGTCCAGTGCGTACTCCAGTTCTCTGTCTTGAATATGACCTCGAACAAACTAATTCTTGCTAAAGATATTTGCTGGAAGTATGAATTGGTCTGAAAATATGAAAAATTAAAAATATCTCACACTATCACTAACTACAGTCTATATATTAAAGAGTCTATATATTAAAACATTTTTGTAAGAAACTGAAGATCTCTGACTGACAAATAATGGTAATCATTTTAATCTGAATGTTACGTTCTAGTTTTTGCCTCTACAGCAAAAGATGACGCTTGGATGTGTCAGGTAGGCAGTGCATCTTTAGCTGGCTGTTATAATTTCATTTTAACAGTTGCTAGTTGCACTCCCCTCTGTTGCATTCATAAGCTTGCCCCCCAAAGGAACGGAAATGGTGCTATCTTGTGGTCAAGAGGAGAAGTGGCATAATCTACCGGCCCTTAGGTTAATAACTTAACAGTTGATCCCATGTAGTACTTTTTCACCTTGAAAGTCCGAATCCAAAGGCCTTTAGCTTCTCTTGTAATCAGTGTAAATCATTATCATGATTCACCTTGCTAAATAGTTCACATTCCTTTAGTCTTTACTTACAGATTTTAGTTTCAAACCCATCACCAGTTTTAAAGATTTTTTTCTAGACCTTCTTTAAATTTTTCTGTATTTAATTGGTGACACAATAAATTGAACATATAACTTTCAGAATGCAAAGACTAATAGCCTTTGTAGCCGGAGAAAACAAATTACATTTAACTCCTAAAATTCCCTAAATACTTTAATATTTATTTTTCCCAAACAAAGCTGAAGATTTGTCTTGCCTACCTTTTGTATCACCATGACTCCTAGATATTTGCCTACCTGATACAGACAACTGGTCTTTTCGTCAGTAAATAGAAGTAATGGGAAAAGCTACAGTTATGTATAACTTTGTTAATTCACTTGTATAGCAGTATCGGAGCCTTTAATTTGTAAAAGCTTAGTGGAAGTATTTTGAAAGTTTTCTTTTTAAGTTTTTGAATAGATTAAAGAAAATATTGGTTTTATTTCTTATAGTATTTTTGGAGGAACAGGTTTTGCCTGTAAGTTTTCTTTAATGTGACTATTAAGATGAAAGTTCTGCCACTGTTTCATGTTACAAATTTAGCCTCAGTGACTTTATGGGCCATGAAAAGCAGCAGTGACCTGAATCAGGTAGGCAGTGTATTGTTAGCTGGCTGCTTTGGGTCAATTCAGCAGCCACAACTACCCTGCCACTTGCTTCTGGATAAATTCTTCTTGTTAACGAAGTACACTGTTTACCTGTGTGTGATGGGTTGGCAGTGTATTGTTAGCTGGTTGAATATGTGAATGGCATCAGCTAACATGCAACTGCTATCTTATTGCATGTACAATGAACATCAGAGTATAATTAAATCTGTAAGTAATATGTGTGTATGTTTGTGTGTACGTGTACTTTTTGCCATGAACTGGGTCACTCTTTACCATGATGCTTATTACTACTTTTCAGTTATAATACAACAAACAGCTTTATAATGATGAAGAAACTACTCCAATTAATTATTTTAAAGATTTCAGGTAATATTCTGGAGTCTCTAATACTTGTAGATAGTATTAAAGTATTTGTGAAATTATATATTTATTTTAAATATAAAATTTAGAATATAATGACAATTTGGAACGGCAAACCTAAAATGTTTCCTCAAATTTTCAACTAAGTCTTTAGAATTCTTTCTGGATGATTAGTTTCTTAATTTGACATTAGAATAGGTCTCAATTACCATGTGTGTGTACAGCTAAAGGGGGAGTTGAAGTAACTTTCCAAATGAGTCAGTCAACTAAAACATTTTCACTTGAATATCAACAGAATTGGGGATTTTGGGGGTTAGGGGATGGGGCTGAATTATTTGGAAGATTTGCCTTGAGTCTTCATTTTCTGTAAAATCACAGACTCATACAGTGTTTGGAAGAGAGCATGATATTTAGTTTGTGAAGGGGGAGAACTGACTGCACAATATAATTTAAAATATTTTCTCATTCCCTTGGAGGCCATTTTGACTCATGGAGCCGGGTCAGGTGTGTGCTGGGTCCCAGACACACTGTGGTTGTATAAACATTTGCAGCAAGTTCATGGAACTGACTTTGGTGGTCTGGTCAATTATTAACACCCTAAATGAGAAGTGAGAAATGTATCACATTCTCTACTGCATTGGATTATAAGTTATGGGTAAAATTAAATTCCTACCTTATTTAAATGTAAACATTTCTAGAACCATGGGTTAAAGAGATACCTATAATTTGATTCTTATGCATTTTGCTACTTTCAAATCTCATCCTCTTTTTGTTGTTGCCTAGTATCATTCCATTTTCAGCATCTTTGTGTTTAAGTATTCCTTTAATGTAAATATTGTTTTCATCTTGTTTTTTTTAAGGTTAAATTTCAACATGTTATTTTCTATAGAAAATCACTGATCTGTTGATAAAAATAAAACCTACTAAATTTAGAAGGCTTGTCCTTTGTGTTTTACTTTAAAAAATTTTTTTTAAAGAGCAAGACGTAAAATGCCAAAATTTATACTCAATAAATAGACTACATAGTTCAGTTCCTATTATTGAGATGATGAGAAAAGAAAGGATCGAGTGTAGTAAAGATAAATAAGGAGATCAATGGGTAAGGAGGCGATTGAATGTTTAAATTCAAAAAGAAATTGTTGGCGGGGGCCGCGCGCGAAGACATAAAAAAAAAAAAAAAAAGAAATTGTTTTCGTAAGAGTGAGAAGGAAAGAGAGGGATCCACACTTGGGATGTCAGAGGAAGAGAAGACAGAAGTGGGTTGAAAAAAAGAGGAGGAGGGAGGCAAAGCTGGTTGGAAGTATCTTCTCTGGGGGCAGCCACTGCTGTTCACTGGTGCTGGGGATGTAATTGCTTCCCATCACACCCTCTGGAAAATGGCTCTCCCTCCCCCACCAGCCTCTGCCCCCAAAAGAGAATGCTTCCCTCGGCAAGGTGTGGCCTTAACGGTTCAGAGGGAGGAGGGAACAAGAAGAGTGGGAAGAAGTGTGATGTGTTAATTTCTTGGTGTAACAGTTATTAGGATTTTATTATTCCCTGGGGAAGATGAAGTCAAGTTGAGGGATAAATACAGAGCGTCCCCATATTAGCTGCACCCAAACATGACATTTTTCTTTCAAAGGAACACGTTAGCAGGAATACACATGATTTTGTACAGGGATCACCCAAGACCTTCCCGCTCATATCAGGCAGTCTTGAAACAGTTAATATGTTTAAAGAAAATAAATGTAGAGAAATAGTTTTTGTTTTCCTTCTTAGACTTTGTCTATATATATATATATTTTTTTTTTTTTCTTAATGTTTACTGGAGTGTTTTCCTACTTGAAATTACCTGCAGGCAATCCAGTTACATTGTTAGATTATAGTGCGATTATACAGTTATAATGTTAGCAGCTTTTCATAATTCAATATAACTGCATATACATCCACATTTATATATAACCTGTCAAAATAATATATTTGTAATAAAAATAAAGAGTGTATGTGATATGTTTTTGCTTTAGATTTTTCTCTCTGGAGATCCTTATTACCATAAGTCTGATTTTAAAAATTTTGTTGTGCTGGAGCCAGCTTATCCTGGTCTGTGAGAATTGACTGTTAAATTTTCAGAAAATTTACAAGCCAGTTATCAAACTATTAGTAGATTAAAACTGACCATGTGGGAGCATTCACACCATAGAAATTGCAAATGCTGCAAATTGGGACTCCTCCTCCAGAGATTTGGTTGTTAAACATTTACCAGTCATCACTGTATATATGCTATATATACTATAGTTATTAAGAATTATGTATATGTACATATATACATACTATAGGTATGCTATAATTAGTACGCAATTTCAAAAATGAAGTACAATTTTTAGGGAACATTTCAGGCAAATTCATATTTATTCCACTCTGCAACACTCTGTATTTTTACCTCTGCCATAAGATGATGATCAGGAGTTAGTAGGAAGTACTCCTCCCCACTTCCCAAATTAAACAAACTTCGTCAATGAATTATTAACCACAGTTAAAAGCATTTGATTTTGTCCCTTTCCTTTGTCAGGAGGACAACTGCTGAATACTCTTTTATGGGATGCCTACTATTTTTGTTATACTTCTCAGTTCAGGCAGCTCGTAGCAGTTTATGTCCCAGACTTTTTGATGCTGAGATAGAGAAGGTATTGTGCTCAGTTCAAGAAAAATGCATTTTTTTTCTCTGTGTGTTTGCCTGACGGTATTCATATGAGACATTTGAGGTCTGGGTGGCAGCACATCAGCAAATGGCTCTCCTCCCTTTCCTCACACATAGCCTGGTTGTTGCAGGACCCTGAATGGACACCTGTATGACACACTTTCAAATCCCTACCTGCCTTCCCTGCATACTCAGAGGGGCAAGAGGAGAGAATCAAGCCTAACCTAGTAGAGATTATAGGTTGAATAAGGCAACCAAGTTTGGAGATACATAAGTGAAAAACCCACTTTTTATGGCTTTGGAGAGAACTAGTGATTTGGGGCAGGATGGACATCCCAGCTGCGTTCTCTGGGACAGTCCTGGTCGTCCCCCAGCGCATTGCCCTCTGTCTGGCAGTGGGGTGTCTACGTAACCTCTGTGGTGCTGGCAGATACACTTCTGCTCACACCCCGATTGTGAGCACATAAACACCCCTGCCGTCCCGGAGCACTGATAGGAACTCATGGAAGTCGTAAGCGGGGGTAAACAGCAAGAGTGTTCCAGAAGCAACACTTGGAGGGATTATCCTAAATAAAATTTTGCTTAGAGGCCCAGAATTCAAATTGCTAACAGGCTTTCGGGGGCAAGCTTGCAAAAGACAGATAGACTAGTGAGGTGGCTTCCATTTCTTCAACAACAGTCCAGGTTAGTACTGATTCCTGATCACTTGAAAGACCTTGGGAACTTGGAAGGGGCTTTTTGTTCACTTTGACCCCACCCCCAATTTACAGGTGAGGAAACTGAAAAGTAGTCGAGCTTGGCCCAAGGCCCTGCCGCTGGTGAGAGGTAGAAGCGGGCTTTGCTCACACAGTGACCACCATTCTTTTTTTTTTTTTTAATGTCTTTTTTTATTGTGGTAAAAGTCACATAATATAAAACATACTATTTTAACCGTATTGACTGCTATTCTTGAGGTGCCTCTGCACATCCTCTTGACCTGAGGGGAACCACACCTCCACCCCCATCAGAGAGCTTACTAAATACATTCAGAGCTGGGGGTTGGACATATATGTTGAAGTAGAAGGTATTCCAGGAAATATATTTGATTTTTTTAAGACCTTTAAACACTTTTGCAGAATTATTTACTGAGGTGGCACTACTGATTTCACCATAAAAAAAAGAATCTTCACTTTCACTCATCAGGTCAGAATTGGAGAGCCAATTCACAGTTATTTAGATTGGGTCTTCCTTCTTAGCCAAATTCTACATGACTGTTTTTTCACATTTTTTTTTTGGCTCCAGTATTCCTGTTTAATTCCTTTATGAAATGAATATATATTTCATGGGGCAATAATTAACCTTCATCAACTTGGCAGGTTGCTTTTTTACCCAATAATTAGAAGGCTGACAAAACGTAAAGATCAGGACTTTGGGAGAAAAGGTATGTTGTGACTCTATCAAAAGGCTCAGTGATTGCTGATGTTTCTAAGACTCATGTAGTTGCAATCACTCCCTTTTCTTCATTAAGAGTTTTGACTGTTTGCAGTTGATTCTTCTTATTACAACCATGAGAATGATGCAGCATTGAATTCTTTCCAAATGGCTAATCTAGTCTGACTAGATTAGCAACCAAACTTAACCTGTAAGGAACCTTTAAGGAATTAACCTGTAGAGAATTAACCAAAACCTGTAAGGAATTAACCTGTAAGGAATTTATCAAAATTAACCTGAAGGGGAATCAAGCTGAATGATCATATACTCATGGCTTTTTCCTTACACTTGGGATTTTCACTCAAAAATACAGACTGACTCAAGTGTTAATATTCTAATTATGGAATTTGAGTTGCTTCTAGAAAAAAATATTGAGAAAGATGAAGGCTTTTTCAAATATTGTGATAACGTCATTTATAAGTGACTATTTGGCCAGGTGTAGTAAAACATACCATGAACCTGTACTTAAAAAAAACCCGCAAAAAACCCAAAGTCCTGTACCTGAAACAAATAAAAATACATAAGGATTAGAATCTATATTTCACATTTTCAATGTTTATTTTGCTTTTTATTACATAAAAATAATCATTTATAATTAGTTACTCTGGAAATGTCACACAGTGTCTTGAATTCAAACAGTGGTCTAGTGTGTTGGCATTTCCATCAAGAACGACACTAGAAAATGTCAAATCAGAGAATAGGATATTGAAGCACATTGGTGACTGTATTCTGAATTATTTAGTGTGGTCAGATGAAGTATTTAATATATTTCATTTAGAGTCTTTGGCTACTCTTCATTTTTGCTTTAGGTAACATCTCTATCATGGGGACATTCATTACCAGTCACTGACAAGATAACATAAAAGGAAAGTCATCCTTCAGTGCCACATTTAATTGTCAGAGTATTTAAAATGGGATCAAACCCTCACGGAGACATTTCTGTATTCTGACTATTGCCTTAGAATGATTCAATGGCATTTTCATAGATCCTCTTTCTTTTTTATGATCATTTGTCTAATCAGAGCTGCTATCTCAGGCCTGATGATTTCAATGGGTTCCTCTGGCCTCCAAGATTTCACAACTTGACCTTCAGGGTTGACCAGGTACTTCCAGAAATTCCATCTTGGTTCCTTCTTTGACGAATCTAAAATATCAGAATATATTTTCATGAGTAAATTCTTTGTCAAGATTTTCATTTTTGTCAGTATCTGCATAAATTACAACTTTAGAATCAAGTTCTAGGATTGTCATCATTTCAAAAACCAAACTAAACAAAAAGCAAAACACCCAAACAAAACAACTCAAAGTTTGTGTGACCAGATTTCTATATACTTGGTGACTTCATTGATGATTCTACTGACCTAGAATCAAGAAATGAAATAAATTAGTTTATTTTAGATTTGTTGATCTCCACCACAAAAAGTTTACCCTGTCACTAGCTGAAAACTTTCAGTTTCTTAACATTTTTTTAAAGATAAATTGATGTTCTAAATGTCTTTGGTAATAGGAATGTATGGATTACTTTTTGTAGTAAATATATGTATGTTTTTAATATTGTTGCACATTATATAGTAAGGAATTCTAAATAATTGTAGATATCCTTTGATACATCTTAATTTAATAGGTAAGAAATGTAGAAGTTTTTTCTATTTATATCATACAGGATTTATGTGCATAATTATTGACTAACATGAGAAAAAATATAATTATTATGTGCCTAGTAATGTATGCTTAATGCTTTAAATGAATCCTCTCCTTTAATCTTTACAGCAACCCTGTAAACATTGGATATTATTATTATCCCCATTTTGCAGATGAGAAAAATGGAGGCCTGGACTCACAGTCACATGCTAGTGAGTGGTAGAGCCTGGATTGATATCTAGACCTTCCTATCTGCAGAGCTCGTGCTGTTAAAATAGGGGACATGGCAAAGCAAACAGATTTTAGGAGGAAGATGACAAATTCATTTTTGTACACAAGGAGATTCAGGTTATGTGGGACACCCAATCAGAGGAGGCTTCGGAGCTTAAGAGCAAGAGCTCACCCAGGGAAAGGGGACAGAGTAGGAGAGCCCATGTGGATGTGGCAGAATCCTGAGGATCAGTAGAGTTAAGGGTGGAGGAAAAGAGGAACCTGCGAGGGAGGAAGAGAAGGGGCCAGAGTAGAAGTCACAGGCAGCGAGACCCACCAGGCTCAGGAGAGTTATGGAGTGAGGGGCCAAACACAGAGATCTAAGAAGGAAGCAGAGACAGGGAAGTGGAGAAAACAAATGTTAACCATCCTTTCAAAAACGTTGCTGATGAGGTAGGTAGAAGGAACACACTGCCTAGAGTTTTTAAAATTGAGGGATACTTTGCTTTATGCTGGGGAAAGAACAAATGCGGAAGCATAGGTTAAAAATAACGAATGAAACGTAGCCTAATATTTACTTATACGTGGTTTATTTTGTGTACTGTGCCAAGCATTTACACTGGTTATTTCATTATTAATAGTATTGCTGATTAGCTCAAACATCAGTGACTTGGTATGAACATCATATTATTAACTAAAGCCTTCTTAAAATCGCTTTGAAAAATAGCCATTTTCTATGATGGAAAATGTGTTTTTAAAGATAATGCCCATCAGGGCAGGGCTCTCTCTAGTTAGTGTAACATCTTCGTGTGAATTAGAAAAAGATACCCTTCCAGGTGGGGACAGTCCCTCTGCACATACCTTGCACTCACCTGTGTTTCAGCCCCTGTTTGCCTCCTTACTCCTGTTTTGTGAACAACCTGTACACCGGTACAGAGCCATCTTGTTTGTGAGTGCATGATCAGGTACTGTCCATTTTGGCCAGTTTTCAAAGATCTAATTTTCATTTGGCCGTCAACTCATAATCTTTGTCTCTGGAGCTTCATCTAACTTTAGTGAAACCTTAAATCACTGTTACCTTTTTGTGTTTTGAGTGGAGTTTCAGAGCTTTTTTAATGACAAAGGGGAAGAACCTAGGAGCTATTGTGCCCAAGTATTTGGCTGCTCTAATTGAGAGATGATTACAGGGCACATGCTCTGGCTTTTTTTCCCCTGTGCACCCTGGAAATAAAAGGAATGAAGACCTCACTCTAGTTGCTATTCGTGGTGTTAGGCATTATATTGACTTTCCCTAGAAACTGAATATAATGTTTTTGGACGATTCTGATTTCATACTTAAATGAAATATTATAGAACATCATTAGCTGGTTTGTTTCATTGGAAGCTTGATTGCCTGGCTGAGGTCATGGTTTTAGCAAAACTCAAATTACCCACAGTGAAAATGACTGAGGCTGTCATCTATAAAAGTTAGATGAGAGGACATTAGCTGAATGTCCTTTAGAATAGTGTCTGCCACAGTGTAAGCTGTATGTGAATAAGTACTTTACTTTTATTATTAACACACGTAATCCTCCAGGCAATCTTAGGGGGTAGATACTATTGATAACGTCATTTTACAAGGAAACAGGCACAGGGAAATTATGTGCCTGAAGCCACCCAGCAAAAGTAAAAGAGCAGGGGTTTCAACACAGACTGGGGCCAAAGTTTAGCTTTTAGTCACTATACTGCAGCACGTTTATGCTGGAAAATCTTTAAATAGGTTTCTGTAGCTAGCTTAATTACAGAGATAGCCTAACACTACCCTCCTCCAAAAAAAAATCAAGATATATTGCTTTGAATTTTACCAAAAACCACCTGGCAAACAGATATTATTCACCCTTGAGGATAATATCTTAGATAAGTAAGGCAACATAAAATTAACCACAAAGATAAGTTCAACTAATAATGCTCAGCAATATTGATGTGGGATGTATAGCTTTAATATTGGGGAGGGATATTTTCCCACATGCTAGTTAAATGAGAATTGAAATATTTTGTGAAAATAGCCATGACCACGCTTAAAGTAAATTCTTCAGGAAAATGATCATAAAAATAAAATACATTGGAGTAGATTTATTTTGCCATCCAAGAAGTTAAAACATTGATTTCAGGGAAGCATAACTTCTAGAAGGTCACAAAGGATGAGAATCTAGTTCTCTGATAGTTTTATAAAACTTTCCCACTAAAACATTTCAAATGAATGTATTGTCCTGGTATATTTGTTTTAAAAATGAAAAGCAATTAAAAACATTAAATTGATGAGGCAAGGTAGATATTTACCAACAAGAAATCTAAATGCAGGTTCTGCTTCAGGTCCTAGAATCTTAATCTTGTGGAAGATGGGGAATGTTACTCCGAAGTTATTTCTTGCAAAAGATACTACTTCCTTGCTTGGGCGGGGCTCCGATTCTCCAAACTGATTGCATGGAAAAGCCAAGACGCTGAAGTGGAATGGTCCAAACTCTTTGTGCAGTTCCTGCAGTGCTAAGTAATTTCTGTCTGTGAGTTGGCAGTCACTAGCCACGTTTACAACTAGTGCAACCTCCCGGAAAAAGAAAAAAATCCAACCGGAAAGTGAAGCAAATAAAAGGTTAAAAAAAATATTTGCAAGTAGTTAAAATCCTAAACCATTTTGGAGGAATACAACCTTTGATAGATGGTTATCTCATATTTTTAGATATACCCAATTCTGCTGAAAATCATAACGCGGATGCATGAGTTAAAACTCTGAAAAATCACGACCATTGAAAAAGCCCTATGTACTCAAAGTTTTTTTTAAAAAATAAAAGATAAAATATGATTATTGATAGAGTGCTTTTTAATGTTGTTAGATTATGGAATTAATACTTTCATATTCACATTATGTGGAATACTCCATATTCACATTACTAACTCTAAGAATTTCCTAAGCAACTTAAAGTATTAATCCAGCACTTAAAGCAAACAGTTAACATAATCAGTTATCAATTAGAAGTATATAAACTGAGAGCTCTGACGGCTAAAGTGATATACTAATAACATTATTTTGAAGACTAAATTATAATATGACCGTTTAACAGTGAAAAATGGACTCTTAAGAGAATAAGCAGAGAACACGGACAAACAACAGAAATAAAAATCAGAAGATGCAACTTACTTTGCCTTTAAACTTTTCCAGAGAAACCGTTCTTCCATTTGCATCTTTCACTTCAAATGTATAAAAGCTGTTGATTTTAGGTTTTAGGAATTTTAGTTGTAGAAGAAATAACATTACTGTACATAGAACCATAGACAGCAAAACTGCAAATACCTTTGCTTTGGGCCCTGAACATCTCAAAGGGTAGGCTGTGAGAGGCTCCATTTTGGATGATTCTAGAGGGAAGTCTCAGCAGGCTGGAATTCAAGGAGGAGCTGAAACTTGAAACCAGCTTAGTGTAACGGAAAGTCAGGAAGGACAGACTAGCTCCTCTCACTGCTGAGGAATAGAAAGACCTTTCTCAGATTGAGAACGGAGTGAAACTCCTGAATGAAATAAAAAGCTCTAAAGAATATCAATGTATATATGAGGTCAGTTGCAATTTTTGCTCGAAAAATCAGGACATTTTTGGTAGCTCTTTAATATCGGCCCAACAAAGAAAATATTTCACCAGAAGATGGCGCCACTGTAACTTGAAAGCTGTGAGGTGCTCCCAAGCAAGTGACCGGATGTAGGGAATTGGGTGTATAATACCCAGGAAGAGTTCAGAGTGTCAATTAAATTGGTCTATTAGTATGACACATGATCTATAGGGATTTAATATTATATGTGTATATACAATGCATATGGCTTAAGCATGCTATATGAGTTCAAGGAATTTATAGTGAAAAGGGCAGTGAAATTTCTGAAAAGGCTACTCGCTATGACCTCATCTAGCTAAGGCAATGCCAGGTGAATATAGTAAAAATAAATAGATTAAAAACAATGATGGCTCTAAAAAAAACCCTCCTCTACCATAAAGCAAGCTATAGTTCAGTGATTTTTCAAATTTTTGATTATGATGCATAGAAAGAAATGCACGTTACCATATAGCTCAGTACATAGACAGGTGTAACTGAGAAGTTTCATTAAATGATACTTCCCCTTTGAACTGCGTTGCACCCTGGTCTATTGCATTTTTAAAACAGCCTGGTTCTGAACCATGAAAATGATTTCAAAGTTCACCAATGGGCTGCAAACTGTAGATAGAAAAATACTGAACTGTATAATAAAGCAGGACTTTAATAATTAAATAAGATATTTCTACACTAAAGGCAAAAACACTCCATCCCCCATCCTACTTGGGTGCATCATCCAGTTGCTTATTATGTTCATTTTTTTCTGTGGCTGTCACTTTCTACAGGAGGCCTAACTTTGTTGAAAACTTTAGGGGCAGATATGGAAAGGGAATTGAGGGCTGCATATCCTGAAATCCATGGTTCCTTTAGCCACCTTAGAAAATGCCCTGTTTAGGGCACACAGCAAGTTTTGTTTTTTTGTTTTTTTTTTTTAAATTTATTTATTTATTTATTTATTTATTTTTGGCTGTGTTGGGTCTTCGGTTCGTGCGAGGGCTTTCTCCAGTTGCGGCAAGCGGGGGCCACTCTTCATCGCGGTGCGGGGACCGCTCTTCATCGCGGTGCGCGGGCCTTTCTCTATCGCGGCCCCTCCCGTCGCGGGGCACAGGCTCCAGACGCGCAGGCTCAGCAATTGTGGCTCACGGGCCCAGCTGCTCCGTGGCATGTGGGATCTTCCCAGACCAGGGCTCGAACCCGTGTCCCCTGCATTAGCAGGCAGATTCTCAACCACTGCGCCACCAGGGAAGCCCAAGTTTTTTTTTTAACATCTTTATTGGAGTATAATTGCTTTACAATGACGCTTTAGTTTCTGCTTTATAACAAAGTAAATCAGCTATACATATACATATATCCCCATATCTCCTCCCTCTTGCATCTCCCTGCCACCCCTCCATCCCACCCCTCTAGGTGGTCACAAAAAACTGAGCTAATCTCCCTGTGCTATGCGGCTGCTTTCCACTAGCTAAGGATTTTACATTTGGTAGTGTTTATACGTCCATGCCACTTTCTCACTTTTTCCCAGCTTACCCTTCCCCCTCCCCATATCCTCAAGTCCATTCTCTAGTAAGTCTGCATCTTTATTCCCAACCTGCCCCTAGGTTCTTCATAACCATTTTTTTTTTTAGATTCCATATATATGTGTTAGCATATGGTATTTGTTTTTCTCTTTCTGACTTACTTCACTCTGTATGACAGACTCTAGGTTCATCCACCTCACTACAAATAACTCAATTTCGTTTCTTTTTATGGCTGAGTAATATTCCATTGTATATATGTGCCACATTTTCTTTATCCATTCATCTGTCGATGGACACTTAGGTTGCTTCCATGTCCTGGCTATTGTAAATAGAGCTGCAATGAACATTGTGGTACATGACTCTTTTTGAATTATGGCTTTCTTAGGGTATATGCTCAGTAGTGGGATTGCTGGGTCATATGGTAGTTCTATTTTTAGTTTGTTTTTTTTTTTAAATTAATTAATTAATTAATTTATTTTTGGCTGTGTTGGGTCTTTGTTTCTGTGCAAGGGCTTTCCCTAGTTGTGGCAAGCAGGGGCCACTCTTCATCGCCGTGTGCGGGCCTCTCACTGTCACGGCCTCTCTTGTTGCGGAGCACAGGCTCCAGACATGCAGGCTCAGTAGTTGTGGCTCACAGGCCTAGCTGCTCCACGGCATGTGGGATCTTCCCAGACCAAGGCTCAAACCCGCGTCCCCTGCATTAGCAGGCAGATTCTCAACCACTGCACCACCAGGGAAGCCCCTATTTTTAGTTTTTTAAGGAAACTCCATACTGTTCCCCACAGTGGCTGTATCAATTTACATTCCCACCAACAGTGCAAGAGGGTTCCCTTTTCTCCACACCCTCTCCAGCATTTATTGTTTCTAGATTTTTTGATGATGGCCATTCTGACCGGTGTGAGGTGATACCTCATTGTAGTTTTGATTTGCAGTTCTCTAATGATTAGTGACGTTGAGCATCTTTTCATGTGTTTGTTGGCAATCTGTATATCTTTTCTGGAGAAATGTCTATTTAGGTCTTCTGCCCATTTTTGGATTGGGTTTTTTTTTTGATATTGAGCTGCAGGAGCTGCTTGTGTATTCTGGAGATTAATCCTTTGTCAGTTGCTTCATTTGCAAATATTTTCTCCCATTCTGAGGGTTGTCTTTTTGTCCTGTTCATGGTTTCCTTTGCTGTGCAAAAGCTTTTAAGTTTCATTAGGTCCCATTTGCTTATTTTTATTTCCATTTCTCTAGGAGGTGGGTCAAAAACGATCTTGTGTGATTTATGTCATGGAGTGTTCTGCCTATGTTTTCCTCTAAGAGTTTTATAGTGTCTGGCCTTACATTTAGGTCTTTAATCCATTTTGAGTTTATTTTTGTGTATGGTTTCAGGGAGTGTTCTAATTTCATTCTTTTACATGTAGCTGTCCAGTTTTCCCAGCACCACTTATTGAAGAAGCTGTCTGTTCTCCATTGTATATTCTTGCCTCCTTTATCAAAAATAAGGTGACCATATGTGCGTGAGTTTATCTCTGGGCTTTCTATCCTGTTCCATTGATTTATATTTCTGTTTTTGTGCCAGTACCATACTGTCTTGATTACTGTAGCTTTGTAGTATAGTCTGAAGTCCAGGAGCCTGACTCCTCCAGCTCGGTTTTTCTTTCTCAAGATTGATTTGGCTATTCGGGGTCTTTTGTGTTTCCATACAAATTGTGAAATTTTTTGTTCTAGGACACATAGCAGGTTTTGAATGAAGGTTCTTTGTTCCACTAGGGCCTGACTGTTGGTGTTGTGGTAAGTTTCCAGAAAGTGCTAGAAAAGTGCACAGAATGATCTGAGAAGCTGTGAGAGTCCCTTCCCATCACCATTAGGTATTTGGAGCTTTAGAGGACATGCTAAGGAGGCTGTGAGCCCTGCTCTGGTCCCTGCTCCTGGGGTATGTGTTTGGAGGTAGCTGAGCAATGCCCACAGCTTAAGCACATAAACCTGTCAGAGAACATAAACCACTTCACTCCCACTCTTGGGACCTGATAAGAATGGTTACGAAAGAAAACTATTCTCTTGTAAATATAATTTCTAGTAAAAATTAAAAATACAAATACTAATACAAAATGTATTATATCACTTCTTAACTGTGATAACTTTACTTTGGTGCTCTCTAGCTGAGTTACTGAAAGAGACAAAGTGCCTGTGTTTATATTATCTCCGAACACTGCTATGTAGCTTAACTTCTCTGCCCTTGCTCCTCCCAGTCAGGTCCTTGTCTGCAGCACTGCCATCACCTGGGTGCTTGTTAGAAACACAGCCTTTCAGGCCCCATCCCAGCCTTTTCTGAATCAAAATCTGCATTTTTACAAGATCCCCTCATGACTCAAATGCACATTTAAGTCTGAGAAACTTTAGACCTCAATCTTTTTCTGGTTTGCAGAGCAACAAGCTTCTTTGGTTTCCCTTTATCTTCCACAGTAGATGTGTTTCGTGTCTCTGTGTCTACACTAGCTACTTTAACTCCGCAGGCTGTTTAAGCAAATAGCTTTAAAAGTTAATTCATAGAACCTGTTGTAATTTGAACCACGTAAACTCATTCCATTATAACTGTGCTTTGAGGGAGGAGACAGAGGGATAACTCTGGAAGGGATGTTGACGGACCATCTCCCAGGCAGGACTCCATAGGGTGATATTATTTTGATAAAATCATTATGCTAGCTTCTAGTCCATTGTTTTCTAAGAATCTCCCATTGAGTGATCCAGAGCTGAAAAGACTTGAGAAGGCCAATCTTATGCTGTATGAACTTACAAGAGATTGCTGTATAAGCCAGCATGCCAGTTTTTACAACCAGAAATAAAACAATTGTGCAGACCTGATGTTTCCTGTTCGTTTGACCAGAAAATTCACTCTATATGAAAACTACTTGGAAAGCTTAAGTAAGTCTCTTGTCAAGGACAAAATCAGATCAGAGCCAGTTTGTTAATTTTATGATTCTTAAGGCTTAGGAGCATGAGATATAAATATAAACATATGTGTATATATATATCTATGATATCTAAATATCCATACAGGCCCATTAACCAAACATTTAAGACACTGGTTTGGAGAACACCCACCCTAGACAGTGGTGACCACAGATAGATTTTGGACCTTGCTGGAGTCTTTCTCTGTATATATTTGATTTCATCATCTCTCAGCTTTCTGGGGACCGTCATCATTGCTTACATGGTCTATACTAAGACCATCCTCAGATTATAAATAAATCCACATTGCAAATTTCTCTGCTTAGGGGATCATATGTTAGAAAACCCACCAGTGCTCTTTCAGAAGATCTAGGAAGGCTTCCTAAAGGAGGGGAAGACATTGATGAGGTTGAAGGTCAAGGTTAAGGGAAGCTACTGGGTCAAAAATGGGATAAAGCAGTGGACTCAGTCAACCAACTAAGGCACTACAGAAGATACAATAAAGTGTAAGTGATGGAAGCAGCCTCACACAAGTATGAAATCAAGTTTGGAGACAAAACACACATGAAACAAGGGAACAATTATAAGGCAACAAATAACCAAGTGCTAAAGAAATGACATGTTGGTAAGAGCTTTGTACTACCCATGATTCTAAATAAATAACATGTTTGTAGAAAGCTATTTTTAATATTTAATATATAAATATGCATATATTTATATTACAGGGGATCAAATGTAGTATAAAGCTCTTTACAGACATTATGTAACAATTCTTTGAAATATGAAGAAGTTAATAACTCACCCAGGATCACAGAACTAGTAAGTGGGACAACCAAGACTAGAGTTTAGGACTTTCAACTTCATAACCAAAATTATTTCAATGACATTAAACTATTTCTCTGTAATAGACAAAATATGTTTACTTAGAAGAAAATGTGATATGTGAGATTGCTGTAGTACTCTGGTGAAGGGGTTTTATTCATCACTAGATATTTAGATTTTTTTTAAAAGATTTTTTTTAAATGTGGTACATTGTTTTTTAAAAGTCTTTATTGAATTTGTTACAATACTGCTTCTGTTTTATATTTTGGTTTTTTTGGCTGCGAGGCATGTGGGATCTTAGCTCCCCCATCAGGGATGGAACCCGCACCCCCTGCACTGGAAGGTGAAGTCTTAACCACTGGACCTCCAAGGAAGTCCCGACATTTAGTTTTATAAGAAATCACTGTAAGAGTCTGAAGAAGGGAGGGAATGGAGAACAACAACCAAAACCTTGGCCACGTGTACTGAAGTTATGTGGAAGGGGTCAGAGCCTGCAGAGCAACAAGTCAAGCTGAGAGATGATAGTGTCTTAACGAAGGCAACCTTGATGAGGGAGATAAGAAAGGAAGGGGTAGATGCTAAAGACACTCTGGAGCCCCCAGTGGCAGGTGTTGGCAATGCAGAATAAAGGATGTCTGACCTTGATTGTTTTTGTTTGGGTTGTATTGCTCCCTAGGATGAGGGGGCATTGGAAGTTAAAAAACGAGACGGTAAATATTTTGGTCTTCACGATCAATTTTAAATAATATTTAGACCCTGATTTCGAAATGTCCTGTGGACAGAATGCTGCTGTGTTGGGCTGCTGGTGGTGGGGCAGGTGGGAGGGGCAGACATTCAGAGGCCAAGGAAGAGCGGTTTGGGGGATATGCCTGAGAGCTAAGGACCATCTTTGTTACTTTTGTCTCTGCCATTAGGTTCTAGAAAGACCCTGGCATCACCAGCATATCTTTCTTTGGAATGTCTAGGTTTTTCCCACCCACTGAATATTTGTGTGTCAGATTATTTATCACTAGATATATATTTGTTTCTGTTTTCCCAGTTGTTTCATTTTGTTACTTCCTGACCTTATTTTTAACCTCTCTAGGTTCCTTTCTATTTATTTTTTGGCTCCGGTGCCCTGAATTCCTCCCGATTTAGTGTCAATATGATGTGAGCTCTAAAGGTAAACAAGGCGCACTGATGTGCTTGGAGTATCAAGTCATTCATCCCTTTTCCCTTCTTTGTCTTATTTTCCTTATCTTCCTCTTCCTCTCTATTAATAAATACTTGAGTCATTTAAAACTATGCGACAGGCATTTCCTCAGCAGGAGATAGATCCTGGAACAAAAGTTTAAAAACATTGAAGATGAAATACCACAACCTACAGCAGTGTTTCCTAAGCTGTAGTTATTTGCATACTGCCTCAGTGATTTGCCCTGTCTGCATACCATTTGTTAGTTACTTAACTTTTTTGGTCCAAATCGAGTCACTTATTTTACTCAAATTAATTTTTATAAGGGAAAATTTTCTATCAACATTGAAAAATTTAAAACATTAAAAATGCACGTTAAAATACATAACTATTAAAAAATGTTCATCTGTGCCATTACAGACCATATATCCTTAGTGGAGGGGCTGACTGAGAACAATATATTCAAAATGTTGCGAACAATTGCTTTCTAACTCTTTGAACGTTCTTTGTGTTGAATACAGACTTGCCTGTTCCCATGCATTGGTCCTAGTTTTGTCATAGGGAGCAACACAAAATAAGTTTTGCTTTTTTGTCATAAATTGCTTCTCTTTAAAGAAGACAGTTCCTTTTGGGTCTCCTTTCCTCTGGACTAGATACCCCAGGTGCTCTCACTCCATTCATGTGTGGCTCTTTTACTGTGTGTTCCCTGCCCTCCTATCACTGCAGTCTCTTTCCTCCAAATAAAATCAAGTTTTGAATCCTGGCTTGTCCATCTCCTTCCAAAAGAACAGTTCTGAGACTGGCCACGATTCTCCAGATGAGTTTTGACCAGTGCAGAGATAATCAGATTTTGCTTGCTTTTCTTCTGGACACTGTTTTTCTCTTAACAAGACCTAAAATTGTACTACTTAAAAAAAAAGTAATTGCATTATACTGTTGACTCATATTCTGGATGTGGTTGTCTAATACTGCCCATCATTTTCACTTCTTATCAGTTCTTTCCCATGTTAGGCCTGTGCCGTGAAAAAAATCTAAATGGGAAAATTTTTCACATATTCTTATTGAATTGAATTTTGCTGATTTTGGTCTTTGTCCCAGACTTTATTCTGAATCCTACTCTGTCCTTTAATATTTTAACTCTCTTCTCACTTTAGGAAAAACAATTTCGATAAATAAATTTCCATTCAAACTACTGATAACAAACTGAACAGCATTAGGCCAGGGACAAAACCCCTTCTGTACATCGCAGGCAGATTCATTCAGGCCAACATGGATCCAGTAAGACTCGTGTGATCCAGGCCACTGGCGACAAGCTACTTATTTCTAGTTACTTGTTCTTCCTATTGGAAAACCATGGAGAACACTTGTCTATCTAAATTTGGGGGGGAGGGCATTTTCTCACCTGTCATCATAGATCACTAATCAGTATCCATTCTGGAAGTGTCGTCAGTGTTCTGTGGTTTCATTTATCTGGTCCCAGAGACTTGAACTTATTTAAATTGCCCAGATGAATATCTATTGCTTAATTTATCTCACTCTCCAGTTTCTGCAGAAGTGTTTATTATAGCCTGTCCAATTTGAAAATCATTCTTCTAAATGGAAAAGAAAGAAAGAAAATACCTTATTTCCTTGCCTCTGGATTCTTTCTTAAATCCCTTGTGGCTTTTTAGGATTCATTGCCTCTGAGGGAAGAGATTCATTCATTTATTCATGAGCTCCTAGATGCCCTAAATGTCTTACAATCTGAGGATAGTAAGAGAAAATACAAAGTCTCTGGTCTTAATGAATTGATAATATAGTAGAAGGACATAAAAATAATCAGAAAAGTGGAATATAAGCTGTCTTAGTCTTTGTGGGCTGCTGTAACAAAATACCATAGACTGGGTAGCTTATAAACAACAGAAATTTATTTCTCACAGTTCTGGAGGCTAGAAGTCTGAGGTCAGGGTCCCAGCATGGTCAGTTGAAGGCTGTCTTCTGGGCTGCAGACTTCTTGTTGTATCCACACATGGT
The DNA here is from genome assembly GCF_949987535.1 of Balaenoptera acutorostrata. NCBI lineage: Eukaryota > Metazoa > Chordata > Mammalia > Artiodactyla > Balaenopteridae > Balaenoptera > Balaenoptera acutorostrata. The sequence goes on along the minus strand of NC_080065.1, from coordinate 45,730,721 downwards.
AGAAGGGGCTTGAGAGCTCTGTGGGGCCTCTTTTATAAGGGCACTAATCCCATTCATTAGGGCTCTGCCCTCATGACCTAATCACTTCCCAAAGGCCCCACCTACTCACACCATTACCTTTAAGGGTTAGCATTTCAACATGATTTTTTTTGTTGGGGGAGGAGGGACACAAACATTGAGACTACAGCATGAGCAGAGGTGCTAAAAGCACGGGGACTGAATCACTTTGTGAGTTTAAACCTTGGGTTACCTTGGTTGGTTGTGAGGTTGTGCACTGCGTGCTCCAAGGGCTGCCATTCATAAAGGCAATGTTGTGTACAATTGTGTGCAGTGGTCTGAATCCTGGATCCGCTACTTATCAGCGCTATATCTTTTCTCAAGTTATCCTTGTTCAAACCTATTAACCTTCACTTTCCGACTCTGGAGAATGGGGGATATAACTGTACCTATCTCACAGGGTTGTGATGAAGTTTAAATAAAAACCCTCTAATACATTTATCTCAGTGCTTGGCACTTATTGAGTGCTTGATAAATGCTGTTATTATTAATCAAATGTGACCAGGCTCTATTGGAAGCACACATCGTGAGCTATGGAAGCGCAGGAGTGCTGTGTATTAGTTTCCAATAACTGATGTAACAAATTACCACAAATTTGGAGGCTTAAAACAGCACACATTTATTCTCTTACAGTTATGGAGGCTAGAGGTCCAAAATCAGTTTCGCTGGCATAAGGCAAGGAATCAGCAGGGGAGGCTTTAGGGGAGAAGCCATTCCTTGCCTTTTCCCGTTTCTGGTGAACCAGCATTTCTTAGTTGTGCATTACCCCAGTCTCTGTCTCTGTGGTCACATTTCCTTCTCCTCCTCTGTGTGTAGTCAAATCTCCCTCTGCCTCCTTCTAGAAGGACATGTGATTTCATTTAGGGGTTACCCAGATAATACAAGATGTTCTCCCCATCTCAAGATCCTTAACTTAAACACATCTGCAAAACCCCTTTGCCATAGAAGGTAACATTCATAGGTTCTAGGGATTAGGATATGGATATCTTACGGGGCCATTATTGTATTAGGATTCTCTAGAGAAACAGAATGAATAGGATATATAGATATAGACAGAGATATAGTTATAGGTATAGATATAGATGTAGATATAGATAAGAGGCTCATGAGGTTTTGGAAGCTAAATCACACAAGCCTGCCATTTGCAAGCCGGAGAACCAGGAAAGCTGGTGGATGATTCAGTCCAAGTCCAAAGGCCCGAGAACTGGGGGACTGCTGTTGTAAGTTAAGGAGTCTGAAGATCTGTGGACCAGGAGCTCTGATGTCTGAGGCCAGGAAAAGATGGATGTCTCAGTTCACAAAGGGAGAGAATTTGCCCTTCCTTTGCCTTTTTGTTCCATTTGGGCCCCTGGTGGTTTGGAGGATGCCCACCCATATTTGTGAGGGTGGATCTCTTTACTCAGTCTACTGAATCAAATGCTTCCAGAAACACCCTCACAGACACATCCAGAAAGTACGTTTTACCAGCTATCTGGGCATCTCTTAGCTCAATCAAGTTGACGCATAATATTAACCATCACAATTATATAGCCCACCACAGGCTGCCCAACCCAGTTTAGAATGGGGAGGAAAGGAATGTCAGAGACACTTTCCTGAAGTAGTTGGTGGCTGACCCCAGCCATGAGGGTGGGCTAGAGAACTGCTGAAGAGCATCCCAGGTGGGGAAACCGTATGGAGAGAGTGACAGTGGACAAGCCAGAGAAACATGGCTCATTGTCAGTTCAGTGTGAAATTTCTTAATCATTTTTCTGAGCTGACATATCAAATTATTCATTATTTTCCCTCTTTCAAACTCAGGATTATTTTGTTTTTAAATGTATATTTAAATTTGGGGCTCCAGGAAAACCTTGATCAAGAGTATCATGTTTGTTGCAAGTTAAATATATCTTCAAATATGGTGGCTGTTCCCTTTCTTGCTGCCTAGAAGGGTGAGGGCTGCTTCGCTGGTGTTTGCAGAGGTTGCAGACCTAGCCTAGCCCACAGCCTGAATGGGGCCCACAGACATGCTTTGCTTAATCCCACGCGTTTTTTTAAAAAATTTTTTTAATTATTATTTTTTTTATTTATTTTTGTCTGTGTTGGGTCTTCGTTTCTGTGCGAGGGCTTTCTCTAGTTGTGGCAAGCGGGGGCCACTCTTCATCGCGGTGCGCGGGCCTCTCACTATCGTGGCCTCTCTTGTTGCGGAGCACAGGCTCCAGATGCGCAGGCTCAGTAGTTGTGGCTCACAAGCCTAGTTGCTCCGCGGCATGTGGGATCTTCCCAGACCAGGGCTCGAACCCATGTCCCCTGCATTGGCAGGCGGACTCTCAACCACTGCGCCACCAGGGAAGCCCATCCCACGCGTTTTAAAATTTTTGAATCACTTGAAAACTTTGAAAAGTAGGGAAATTGATAGGAATAGTCTCAATTTATAACTTCTGTTAAAACATGGGACAACGTACCCCTCTGACTATCTTTCTTGCTGAAACACGAGCATTCCGATCAGAGAGAGTCCCAGCACCCAGTCTCCCTCTGACTGGGGCCGAGTGTGTCCAGTCTTTGAGCCGGATCTGTGGTTTCCTTGTCTGAGAGAAACCAAGAAGCAGGAGATGAAAGTCTGAGTGGGCCACGTTTCTCCCTCCAGGCCTGCTTCTGCCAGCTCCTTCCCTGCCGCTGCCTTGTCTGGGCTTCTGAGGATGAGACGCCTGATTTACGTTTCCAGGGCTCTATCTTTCCCTCTTTTCAGCTTTTCCTGTTCCTACTCAAAAACAAGAACAAGGGTAGAACAATCGAAAGGCAAAAAAATTGACCCCAAACAACACTGTTCACAACAGCAAAGGCCTCGGGCTCCTGACTTCTCTTTTTCTGGGGAAGGTGGCCTTTTTGGTGCAGTTTCTGGAGGAAAACAGAGCAGCAGTAGGGGTGAGATCTCCACCCACCAGCTGGAGTGGCTGCAGGCGACCGGGTGATCACCTTACACACACTTACTAAAAAACCCAAACAAAACCAATATTCACTGCCTTAATGTTCTGGCATATTTCCTTCCTATCTTTCATTTATAGATAGGAAGTAGGACCATATTGGAATACTCTTTCTTGGTGTCCATTTTTCACTTGGTAGTATAGTATAAGCATTTTTGTGTTTTATTGAATTTAATCCTATTTTTAAAGATTTTTAAATTGAGGTGAAATCATAAAAATTAAAAAACATGAAATTAAACATAAAATTAAACATTTTCAAGTGAAAAATTCAATGGCCTTTAGTACATTCACAGTGTTGTACAACCACCATCTCTATCTCATTCCAAAATATTTTCATCATCCCAAAAGAAGACACACACACACACACACACACAAAAGAAGTCTCCATACCCATTAGGCAGTTTCTCCCCATTTCCTCCTTCCCCCAATCCATAGAAACTACTGATCTGTGTTCTGTCTCTATGGAGTTACCTATTCTGGATTTGTCATATACATGGAATCATACAATATGTGACTTTTTTGTGTCTGCTTCTTTCACTTTTCATAATATTTTCAAGGTTTATCCACATTATAGCATTTTATTAGTACTTCATTCCTTTTTATAGCTGAGTAATATTCATACACATATTGTTATACAGGCATATATATATACTCCATTGCACACATACATTCCCCCTTCAATTTGTTTATCCATTTCCACCTTCTGGCTATTATCAATAATGCTGCTGTGACCATCTGTGTACCTGTATTTGAGTACCTGTTTTCATTTCTTTGGGGTATATACCTAAGAGTTGAATTGCTGGTCATATGGTAATTCGAGGTTTAAATTTTTGAGGAAGTGCCAAACTTTTTCCACAGCAGCTGCACCATTTTGCATTCTCATAAGCAATGTACAGAGGTTCTAATTTCTCCACATCCTCACCAATAGTTGTTATAGATAGGTCGATTGATTGACTATAGCCATCTTAGTGGGTATGAAGTGGTGCTTCATTGTGGTTTTGATTTCATTTCCCTAATTTCTAATGGCTGCAGAGTATTCCCTTTTATGGATGCCACATAGTTTACCTAGTCAATTCTCTATTGAGAATGAGTCACTCTCATCTTTTTGCCCTTACATATATACTGCAGTACACACCCTCACGTTCTCAGTTGAAAGCATGGACTGTGGAATCAGACAGATGAGGTTAGGGTATAGCATCTCCATTTACTCCTAGTGTGGTCTTAGACAATTCACTTAACTTCTAAGTCTCAGTTTCTTCATTGGTAAAATGGGAATAAATAACAGACCTGCTTCACCAAGTGTTTCAGAGGATTAAATATGAATGTGCGTAAAGCCATTAACATATGGGTTTGTACGTGGTAAGCAATCAATAGATGCTGGAATCTTTGATTTCTTCCTTAAATTCTTAGAGGTGACATTGCTGGGTCAGTACAGGTTAGGCACATATTTGAGGGCTTTTGACACACATTGCCAAATTGTCCTTTCCAGATGCTAATTGACATTCCACCAGCACTGTATGCCAGTGTTTGTTTCTAGAACCTTCAACATTGGGAATTGTCATTTAAAAAATCATTGCTAACATCTCATTATTGTTTTAAATTTGCATTTTTGATTATTAATGAGCTTGAATATATTCGGGGCTTTTATATATCTCTTTTATGAATTGTCTTTTTATGTCCCATGTTCATTTTTCTCTTGGGATGATAAACTTGTCTAAATTTCTGTAAGAGCCCTTTATACAAAGATATTAACCTAACATGCCTGCCATTTTGTTAAAAAATAATTCATTTTCAGTTTGTCATGTGCATTTTAATTTCACATAGCTACATGGCATGGCTCACCACTAAAGGATCTGTAAATACCGAACTCTTGGTGTTTCTCAGAGGGGATGGACAGAAGTTAGGCCTCAGTTTTCCCATCTGCAAAATGGGATTGGACTAGAAAATTGCTATTTATTTCCAGATTTTATGATATTTTATGCTTTTATGAAATTTTATGATTTTATATTAACATCTTATATGATCAGTATATAGTGTTATTCAACTTCATATTTTATATTTGTATGTAATAGTAATAAGCATAAACATAATTACTCCTGTAACTGCTTTGGTATGTCTTCAGACCCTTGATCAGAGGCTCTAAGTGTGGTATATATATACATGTGTATATATATATATATATATATAAAATGTACTAGATGAGTTGTTTATAATTCTCTTTTAAGGAATTTTAATTTTTGTATCATTGAGGCTACTATAAATCATGGATCCTTTTGTTGTTAAATAGGTATTTGATGAAGTTAATCCAACATACTCTAACTTCAAGAGCAACTTTGCGAAGAGGCTATCGGCTGAAGTTCCTGTTGCCAGTAGCCCAATTACCACAAGATGGCGGCAAAGCCAAACCAGGGATGTGGCAGCCCATTCCTTTAGGGAAGAGCATTCAACAACTGACCTCCCAGAAACTGTGCTGAAGATAACTCCTGAGAAAGAGAACTTGATTCCAGGTGAGGTAATAAAAATGCCACAGGCCAGTTTTGAAATCTTAAAAAAAAGATGTATTCCTGAGAAAACCTTTGTCTTACAGAAATATCTGATGTCACGTTTAGTCAACTGCTTTTCTCTTTTTCTCCCTTTGAATAAGAAATCTCTAGGGGCAGGGGGAAGGGGAGGCCTGAAACAAAACCAGAAGAAAGTATGTTGTATTTTAAATGTGTCTCTGAGATTTGCATTGGTAGATGATTGTTTTTGTAAAGATTTTAAGTATGTATAAATATGTGTATACATACACATGTATACACACAAATATGTATCTCTTATGTTTTGTAAAGTATAGAGTTTTTGATGACTCTGGTAAGAATCCTTGTCTACAACAGTCAGGAAAAAGATGTATTAGTAGTGAAATAATTAGGTATGAAATAGGAGAAGAAAAAGATGAAAACTGGAGAGGATGAGTGGAAGAGAAAGAAAAGGAAGGAAGAGGAGAGAGATGGAGAGTAGAGAGGAGACAGAGAGAGAGAGAGGAGGAATAAGAAGAAGAAAGAAGAGAAGAGATGAGGGGAGTAGAGGGAAACAAGAAGAGAGGGAAAGAGGGAAGAGGGAAGCAAAGAGAAGGAAAGATGAGAGTGGGACAGTCTAATGCCTGCCTGGGACAGAGATGGGGAATTGGCACCAAAGCTGTGATCTGGTGGGCAGGGATCCAGGATTAACCTGTCAAAGCTTTGAAACACAAACTCTCCTTTTAAAATATGTCTCATATTAGCACAACTTTAAAAAATTTTTTCCCAGCTTTATTGAGATTTATTTATTTTGGCTGTGCTGGGTCTTGGTTGTGGCATGGGTTGTGGCATGTGGACTCTTAGTTGTGGCATGTATGCAGGATCTAGTTCCCGGACCAGGGATCAAACCCGGGCCCCCTGCACTGGGAGTGCGGAGTCTTACCCACTGGACCACCAGGGAAGTCCCAGTTGAGATATAATTGACATATAATACTATGTGGGTTTAAGGTGTATGACATGATGACACAATGCACTTATGTATTGCAAAATGATTACCACAATAGAGTTAGTTAACATTGCCATCACGCCACATAATTACCATTTTTTTGTGGTGAGAACATTTAAGATCTATTCTCTTAGCAGTTTTCAAGTGTATAATACAGTATTGTTAACAATAATCATCATGTTATACATTAGATCCCCAGAGTTTATTCATTTTCTAATGGGAAATTTGTGCCCTTTGACTGACACCTCCCCATTTTCCCCACCCCCTAGCCCCTGACAACCACCATTCTACTCTCTCTTTCTCTGAGTATGGCTTTTTTAGACTCCAGGTATAAGTGAGATCGTACAGTATTTGTCTTTCTCTGTCTGACTTATTTCACTTAGCATAATGCCTTCAAGTTCTATCCATGTTGAAAATGGCAGGATCTCCTTCTTTCTCATGGCTGAATAATGTTTCATTGTATGTTTATAAACCCCATCTTCTTTGTCCATCTGTTGATGAACACTTAGGTTGTTTCCATATCTTGGCTATTGTGGATATCTCTTCGAGATCCTATTTTCATTTCCTTTGGATAAATACCCCGAAGTGGAATTGCTGGATCATTGCTGATAGTTCTGTTTTTACTTTTCTGAGGAACCTCCATACTGTTTTCCATAGTGACTGCATGAATTTACATTCCCACCAATAGGAGCACAACCTTTTTTATTCCCATCCTTCAGAAGCAAAACTTGACACTTAGTGATTTAATTTCTGTTCTTCCTTTTTTAAAATGCTAGGCAACGTAATTCATTGTCTTATCAGCATGTTTAAGACAAATGGTAACTTAGTGCCACTCTTTTCTCAGTGACATTAGACACAGTGAGGCACCGTAGTCCTGCAGATTGAAAGGGAGCTCAAATCATTTTTAAACCAATGAAATTTTCCTGTAATAGTAAGTATCAACACAGAAAATAGCTGATTGAAGCAGTAGGAGATAAAGGGTTGTAAGAAAGGTCATCCTTATGGCTATTTTCTGAAAGATGTTTTAATTGAGGGGTGATTTTAATGCTAATTGTATCAGAGGAATTTCTGGCTAAAATTAAGGGCTCCCTTTTCCTTCATAGGTCCTTAATTAATTAATTATTTTCAAATAAAGCATTGCATGAGAAATTCAGGATTCTAAGAGAGATTATCAGTCAAAATAATTTTACAAGAAATATATTTCATTTTCTATTTAAGTTAATACTGCATATTAATCAGAAACATTGGTTTCTCAGTGTTTTGCTGGTGGGGTTTCTTTCTTTTTGTTCCAGAAGGGTGAACCCTGAAGACCCTTCCATCCTAAAAGGGATGTTTGCAGAGAGGTTCATTTGCAGTCATGCTCTGTGGACAAAACCTGAGAGGTCCCGGATTCCTTAGGCTGGTGGACCTGACCTCTTTGTTGATAACTGGGGTGATTGTCAGTACTAGCATCCAACTGTAACTTTTTCTTTCTCATTTGAGGTTCAGAGAGCTGGCTTCTTCTCCTCTTTACTTGTCTACAAATAGGACAAAACAAGGATGCATAATTTTGCAAGACAAAGAGTAAGATCTAAAACGTTGCAGAAGGGGCTTCCCTGGTGGCACAGTGGTTGAGAATCCGCCTGCCAATGCAGGGGACATGGGTTCAATCCCTGGTCCGGGAAGATCCCACATGCCGTGGGGCAACTAAGCCTGTGTGCCACAACTACTGAGCCCGCAAGCCACAAGTACTGAGGCTGTGTGCTGCAACTACTGAAGCCCGTGCACCTAGAGCCCATGCTCCACAACAAGGGAAGCCACTGCAATGAGAAGTCCGTGCACCGCAAAGAAGAGTAAGCCCTGCTCGCTGCAACTAGAGAAAGCCCGCGCGCAACAACGAAGACCCAGCACAGCCAAAAATAAATAAATAAATAAAATACATTAAAATAAAAAAGAAATGCCTTTAAAAAAAAGTAAACTTTTGCAGAACATTTCATGTTTTCATCCCTCTTTCCTCCTTGAAATTAGACTTTGGATTCCTCCTTCCTCTTAGACTTTGGATAGCCCAGAAATTGAGATGTTGGGCTCTAGGAACATTAGTGACAGTTTATCTAGCACACATTTGTCCAAATGAAGAAGGGATTGTCATATTGCAAAAGGCCAAGATACTTAATCTAGTGGTCCCTCGGTTCTGCTGATGAACAAGTGATATAGCAGATATTTAGCTTTAGAGGATGACTTGTCAAACTTTTCAATGCAGTTAAGTATGGTAAAGGGCTTTCTCAGTCTTGAGAAGAGAGTAGAAATGGACAATAACAATGTAAATAACATTGACTCTTCCATGACTGTAACTTAGGAAGAATCTTACTAAAGTCATCTCAAACTAGCTTTACATCTTTGTACAATAGGAAGAGGGAGAGGCAAAGTGATTTGCTTGTGATCATGTAGTGAACGTCAATGATTGGAAGGCAAGCATCCCATAGTGATTTCCTGGCAGGATGATCACAGCCTGGGCAAACCAGGTACCCTTCGCTCCATCATTTTAAACTATTGAACTGTTTGTATCCATTCTTCAAATCCGCAAATGTGTCCTTTCCAGGCAGACATAAAGCATTTCTGCTGCTGCTGCTGTTGGGGTCAGGTCTTTAATCTCAGCATTTCCTCCTGGTTTTGGAAGCCATTGAGGCAATTTCTTATCCAGTGTTCACTTATGAAGCCAGTGCTCTGCATAGGCCCTGTGCCGCCCTCTCCACCCCATCCCACCCAGGATTTTGCAGAGACGAGGGCCTGTATCTTCACATTCCGTTCTATGGTACATGCCAAGGGCTGACCTCCAACCAAAGGTTTAAAAGATTACATTGTTCTAAAAACCAAATTCAAAGCTAAATGTTTTTCTGGCAGGATCCTACAAAGAGCCACTGAAGACCCCCAACAAAGGAAGTTTTGAAACAAATAACTCTGCTCTCCATTTTTGCAAGGCACCTCATGCACTGGACGGAGGCAAGAGGAAAACTGTTGCCTCAAAAGGCCAGGTAGGTAAAGAGAGAAAACTGAAGATCTCACATCTTGATAAACTCAGACAACTGAGTCCCAAATGTGAGGTAAGAGCTGGCTTAGCTGCTGTGACGAATCAATAAGAAGATGACGGGTTCCTAACAGAAAGAAATGAGTCTGTGAAGGACATGAAAAGAGGCGTTTCCAAAAAGAAATAGAATACCTGGCAAATACACAAAAAAGGGTTTAATTAGCATCAGTCAAAAAAGTGAAAATGAGACTAACCATCAAAAAGGTAAAGACTAAAAATAGAATAAAATTATACGTACTATGGTATGTTTCCTCTCCGCTAAAAGTTCTCTTGTACAATAATTTCCAAACTATTTGGAAAGTATGTGGTGACTTGGTCTGCCCTTTGGGGTCTCTCAGGATCAGTTTGACTCTTCGTCTATAAGATGGTCTTTTAAATATTTCCCTTACGTCTTTGTTGTTGTTGTTTTTTAGTTTCTCTACTAAGTTAATTTTTTAAGTATCTTATTTATTATGGTTTTAAGATCGTAGGATTCTGCCCTAAATCCTTTGTGCACATTAAATATCAGTAGCACGTTTTTAGGTTTATCAAATCCCATGAAGAGCCTCTGAAGGAATCAATGTTTCATTTAGAAAACTTTGAACTAGGAATGTCATAAATTCTCAATTTAGGCAAAGTTACTCATTGAGTGTGTGCTTCCTGTGTTTGGCATATATATCTTGCTGGAGGAACAATAAAATATTGTGAATGTAAAATTTAATTATTTGAACTCATATGCAGTTGGAAACAAATGTTATTAGAGCAGGTCTTTTGCTGGGTGCTTATTGTTGGGTAAGGGTTTGGGGTGGGTGGATGGCCAAGGGGTTCTATTGAGGTAACTATGGGTGCTGTTGAGCTCATGCCCAGGCCTGGCTATTAACACCACTGTCCTTTCCACCCTCTGGTGCTGTTTGGAGTTTTTACTGCCCTGACCATCACGACTTCCCTTTTCCTTCCTCTTGTGCTGTCTGGTAACTCGTGGCAGCAAAGTTGGTGGCTCTGTCTGTGGGGTCACAATGGTGTTGGCAAGTTACTATTGTTATAACAATTGTTATCCAGCCAGAACATCAACCCAGCATCACTGAAGAACCTGGGCAGGGAATAAGGGAAGCCTTTTTACTACTTTATGTAGAGCATTTGTTGTCATGACTAACTGGAAGTCTAACATCAGCAAGAATGGTGCAGATATATAAAGTGAGGTCTTTTACCTTGACAGTAAAGGTGTGTCTTCATGTGGTCCTCAGAGATCATCTGGAGGCTGTTTCCACAATGAGACCTGCATAACTCTAGAGACTTCAGAATTCTCATATCCAGTCAGCTCTATGCCAAGTTGCTCATTAAAGTATTGGGTTGGCCAAAAAGTTCGTTTGGGTTTTTCCATAAGAGCTTACAGGAAAACCCGAATGAACTTCTTGGCCAACCCGATAATAAGTGGATCTCACCTAAGGAAGACTATCCCTGGGTATATCGAGCAGAAGCACACTGTCTGGGCAATGCCTTGGTCTGCTTTGAGGTAACTATGGGATTCTGAAGAAGTGAATCTGTGAAGAGTTACATTGAGCTACTGGCCAGCAGCTCATTGTAGGAATGTTATTTTATACCAGTGCTTCTCAAACGGGGGCTACTTTGCTCCCCAGGGGACATCTGACAAAGTCTGAAGACATTTTTGATTATCACAACCAGGGATAGGTATCTAGTAGACCACAATAATGCATTACCTGCCAATAGTTCTGAAGTTGTGAAGCCCTGCTTTATAATTAATTGTTCTACTTTGAATACCTAAAAATCCATGATTCATTGACTATGAATGAATGCCTATTATGTGACACAATATCTGGGAAGAAAACCAAAATATCAAAATGATGCTCAGCAGAGAGACTTCTGTCTGAAGTATGGTGATCCAGTGATTAAATGTATTGTTGTGAAAGAGAAAAAAGAGAATCTTCTGTGTTTTAACTATTTACTATTATATTTCTAGGATAAGTACTTTTCTTTCCCCTTTTTACTAATTTCCCATCTGTTTTTGATGGAAGTTGGAAGTAAGAACATCAGGAGTGCTCTTTACATACTGGCCCAGAGAGATAGCAATCAGATTTTTGTGCTCATGGAAATTTAGGCAATTTACTTAAGCGCTCTCTGACTTGATATTCCCATTTCTCATGGGTAAAGGTGTTAGTGGAAAAGGACCTTTAAGGTAATAAGTTTAATCCCAACATATTACAGATGAGGAAAATTGAGGTCCAGAGAAAATCTCAGTAACAGAGTGAGAGACCATTTCTGGGTTGAATGCTGACAGGCACCCCTTGAAATAAATCTTTCTTGGGGAAAGCATTCTTACTAATACTCAACTTTATTGTTTTGAGGAGGTCTTTTAATTTCAGAGAGTACTAGAAATACGACATTTCAGTTCTTGCAGGCTTTGATGATGTCACTGGCATACGGTTGGTTTGTGGGCTAAAAGGACTTTTAGGCCAGAAGAATAAAAGAGGATTTTATTGTAGCTGAGTGATACCCTCCCTCTGGAGTTGTTGGGGAGATTAGAAATAATATAGCAGTAAAACGCTCAGCACTGTGTTTATTACACAGTGGTTAGCTAATAAATAATGGCAATTATTCTAGTGTTGGTTTCGGTAATGTGTAGTCTTTGAACTTTGCAGTGAATTATCAGTTTTAATTCTATACCATACAACACATCTGAGATGTACACATATGTTTCTGAATAAGTAATCTCTTTGTGTTTTTTTTCAGAAATGCTTAAACCAGCTATTATCGACCCAGAAAGTGGCTCAGCAGGTTAATGGGAAAATGCAGCTCTGCGAGCAATCCCAATGCATTTGGAAAGGTATGGGCCAAAGATTTTCTGTTTGTCCTTCTTTCCTACCCTCCTCTCTCCCTGCCTTCTTCATTTCTTCCTTATCTTAAAATATTTTATTTTTATATTTATTAGAACAAACTCAACATAATTGTAAAATGTAGGTAATTCTCGTGATCCTCTGTCTTAACCATCCCTACCACCACTTCCCATTTCCCAGAGGCAACCACCCTTAGCTCTTCCAGCTATGCCCCTGGTATTTACATCTATGTTCTAAGTAATATTTGTAAACTGCTATTTTTTTTTTTTTTTACAATTTTAGACTTTATCACAACTTTCTAGCATAGTAAGAACTTAGCTCTCCTCCTGTTTCATTCACCTCCCTCAGTCTATTTATATTACACTTTTAAAGAGTAAAATTAGTATTTAACGTTTACATCATATTACTATAAAACTATTATTTCCTGTCAAGCCAAATAGTGTACTATAACTATGCCTCTTTTCTAGTATAACCTTTTTTTCCCTAGAATTAAAAAGTTGCTTTATTTTTTCGTTTATTAGATACCTGTGAAACTATGACTGTTTTCCCTAAATGCTCCCATGTTTTGTTCCACAGCCATCAATAACATTTTCCACATACCCACCCATATCAGTTCTTGTTTTCCTTGGTGGCCTCCTACCCAGAGCCTGCTGAACACGCTGCTCTCTTGGCCAGTCCCACAGTTGTGATTCTGGGACTTCTCTTCTCTGATGTTAGATCCGCTATTTTCTGGCAGCCATGTTGTGCTCTTTCTGGGTTTGCTGGTCTGAAAATGTGCTTACTCTACTTTTACACTTGATTCATAGTTTGGCTGGCTACAGATTCTAGCTTCACTCAGAATTTTGTGAAAAAAGGCATTGCTTTATTGTTTTCTAGCATCCACTGTTGCTGCTGAGAAGTTATATGATGTTGTGACTTCCTGTCGTTTGTATGCCACCTGCTTTTTCTCTCTGAATGCACACAGAAAAATCTCTTATCATTAGTGTTTTAAAATTTCATGATGATAAAGCTTCGTGTAGATTTAAAAAAAAACAAACCTCATTATAACTGACAAGCCCACTGGTGGATCTTTTCAATCTTGGAGACCTATGTCTTTGAATTCTTGGAAAGTTTCTTGAAATATTCTTTAGTAATTTCTTCACCTTTGTTTCTTTTTTCTTTCTTTCTGAAATGTTGACCATAATTGTTGGTCCTTCTGGATTAGTTCTCTTATTTTTTTCTATTCTATTTTTCATCTCACTTTTTCTTCTACTTTGTAGGTGGTTACCTCATTCTGTCCACTAGCCTTGCGATTAAATTTTTTATTTTGTCTATCCTAGTTTTAATCTCTTTCTCTCTCTTTCGCTCTCTCTCTCCCCCCTATACCCCTTCCTCCCTCCCTCCCTTCCTTCCTTCCTTCCTTCCTTCCTTCCTTCCTTCCTTCCTTCCTTCTTTCCTTCCTTCCTTCCTTCTCTCTTTCTCTCTTTCCAGCATCCTGTTCATGCTTCATGTATATACTATTTTCTCTTATTTCTCTGAAAAAATTTCACATACAGTTTTGGAAGGATTGCTGTTCTTCCTGAATTGTCTTTCTTTGCTTAGCTCCTCCCTCAGTAGTTTTGGTTTCCCTCTTTCAGAGTGAAGAAGGCTTCAGTGAAGCTTCCTGAAATGTGTGGTGTTCTAGAAATAGTACTAAGGTAAAGAGCTGTGACCTGCCAAATTCACTATGACAATTTTCACTCTATCTGTTTTTGCTGGTGCTCTTGAGTTAAGAGGTTGTCACTTTTTTGGTTTATTCAGGGAGTAAACATCTGGTTTCTTTTGACATGTGCACGTGTGTGTATGTACAGGTTATTTGTGTGTGTGTGTGTGTCTGTGTGTGCGTGTGAACTTGACAGTCTTATAACCAAACTCATCTCATTCTAAACCTTCCCTGTGCCTCTGAGCCCTGACCCTTGTGGGGTTTCTGCAAGACAAATCAGCTTGCTTCTCTTCACCATGCCCCCTCTATAGGCACTTGAGGGTCATTTCTTATGTTCCTCCTGGTCAGTTATCAAACCTTTATCCATTTTGCAGAAAACTACTGTAATGTCTTCTTACTGCTATTTCACTCCCATACTCTTTGTTCTTATATCTTCACACCTTAAAAAAGTCATTTGCTGTCATTCTAGTGAGACTGAAAATAGGAGGCAGAGGAAATACACTTATGTGACCATTCTTCTGACTTGACTTGCAAGTCTGTTGCTCTGCTTTAGAAAGACGACTTTGGTGGCAGCACTGAGGAAGATATGAAGGCACGGGCTGTTGGAAGCAGAGTCTGATTGAAAGGAATGTCCTATGAAGGGCTCTGTTCTTAATTCTTTTAAGGGGAGTTAAAGTGTGAAACAGATTCCACGTAAGCCAGGTAACTACTCTTAGGCAAGTGGATCACTGGGACAAATTTAATCCAGGTGCTGTGCATATAAAGTATTTCTTCATGCCTCACCCATATTTGCTAAGACTCTGAAACCTCACAGTAGGCACCTCCTGTGACTTGTAAGTATACCTATTGGGGCCAAAGCTGGTAGAAATCTTTGGTTGGTGATGTCATGTGTGCATCAGGGTGACTCTGCAGCCATGCAGTGGGGAGATATTGCTACTGTGGCAGTTTCTAGAAGGTCTTCCTTCCATGCTGCATTTAGTGCCCCCAAAGTCAAATTTAGCCTGCACCCCACGTGTTCGCCTTCCTACTTCCTCTTTCCATCTTGGAAGTCTTTGTGTCATTCATGAGATTGTTATCATGGTTGGAAAATAATTGATTAGGAGCCTAGCTCTGTGAGAGAAACTTAAGAGAACTAGTGGTTCAACTCATAAATGCCAGGGAAACTTGCCTGTTAAATTTCCCTCTGGGATAAGATAACTTTGTGCATGTGTATTTTTCATGCCTTTGTTTCCCAGCAGTATAAAAGGGACATAAACGGAGTTAGATGCCTAAAAGTAGGCACAAAAAGGTTAAAGTCTGCTGAATATTCTTTTGGGAGGTGTGGGAATGTACAATTGGATGAATGAGTGAAACTTATTCTTTACTTCTTTATCCTTTTCCTTAGAGTTATAATTTCTTAAAAGCAAAATAAAATATCTGGGGACACGTCTTACCTTAGCTCTCCCATTTCTTCTGATGGCAACAAGTTTGTGTTTCCGTAACATGTTGAAGATTTGATGTAGAATAGAAATTGTATATTCTATAAAGGCAGAGAGAATGTACCTGTATTATTTTGTTATCCTAGGAGATCTATCTATCTCTATGTATCTATGTATCTATGTATCTATCTATCTGTCTACAATCTATCCATCCATCCATCCTATTCTTTAGAGAAGTTTTGAGTTCACAGCAAAATTGAACGGAAAATACAGAGAGTTCTCCTATATCCCCTGCCCCAACACATGCACAACTTCCCCCGCTACCAACATCCCACACTAGAATAGTACATTTGTTATCATCGATGAACATACATTGACACACTGTTATCGCCCAAAGTCCATAGTTTACTTTAGGGTTCACTCTTGGTGTTGTGTATTCTGTGGATTTTGACAAATGTGTAATGACATGTAGCCACCGTTATAACAGCATGTAGAGTAGTTTCACTGTTCTAAAAATCCTTTGTACTTCACCTATTCATCTCTCCCTCCTCCTCTAACCCTGGTAAACTTTTCACTGTATCCATAGTTTTGCCTTTCCTAGAATGTCATTTAGTTGGAATCATACAGTGTGTAGCCTTTTCAGATTGGCTTCTTTCATTTAGTAATATGCATTTAAGTGTCCTCCATGTCTTCTCATGGCTTCATAGCTCATTTCTTTTTAGCGCTAAATGATATTCTATTGTCTGGATGTACCACAGTTTATTTATCCATTCACCTATTCAAAGACATCTTGGTTGCTTCCAAGTTTTGGCAATTATGAATAAAGCTGCTATAAACATCTGTGTGAAGGTTTCTCTGTGGACATAAGCTTTCTACTCACTTGGGTAAATACCAAGGAGTGCGTTTGCTGGATTGTATGATAAGAGCATATTTAGTTTCATATGAAACTGCCAAACTGTCTTCCAAAGTGGCTGTACCATTTTGCATTCCCACCAGCAATGAATGAAAGCTCCTGTTGTTCCACATCCTTGCCAGAATTTGGTGTTTGTCAGCGTTTTGGATTTTGGCCATTCTAACAGATGTGCAGTGGTGTCTCATTATTGTTTTAACTTGCAATTCTCTAATGAAATATGATGTTGAACATATTTTCTTATGCTTATTTGCCATCTTCTTTGGTGAGGTGTCCAGATCTTTGGCCCATTTTTAAATTGAGTTTTTTGTTTTCTTATTGTTGAGGTTTAAGAGTTTCTTTGTATGTTTTGGATAACAGTCCTTTATCACATATGTCTTTTGCAAATATTTTTTCTCAGTCTGTGGTTTATCTTCTCATTCTTTAGACATGTCTTTTGCAGAGCAGAAGTTTCTAATTTTAATGAAGTCCAGCATATCAGTGATTTCTTTCATGGATCATGCTTTTGGTGTTGTATTTAAAAAGTCACTGCCAGGGAATTCCCTGGCGGTCCAGTGAATTAAGGACTCAGTGCTTTCACTGCCATGGGCCCGGGTTCAATCCCTGGTTGGGGAACTAAGATCCTGTAAGCTGTGTGGTGTGGCTGGAAAAAAAAAAAAAAAAGTCACTGCCAAAACCAAGGACATCTAGATTTTCTCTCGTGTTATTTTCTAGGAGTTTTATAGCTTTGTGTTTTACTTTTAGGTCCACGATCCATTGTGAGTTACTTTTTGAGAAGGGTATAAGGTCTATGTTTAGATACATTTTAAAAAATTGAAGTATAGTTGATTTACAACATTGTGTTAGTTTCAGGTGTACAGCAAAGTGATTTGATTATTTTTTTTTCCAGATTGCATGTGGATGTCCAGTTGTTCCAACACCATTTGTTGAAAAAACTGACTTTTCTCCATTGTATTTCCTTTGCTCCTTTGTCAAAGATCCGTTGACTGTATTTGTGGGGCTCTATTTCTGGGCTCTCTATTCTGTTCCACTGATCTATTTGTCTATTCTTTTGCCAATACTACACTGTCTTGATTACTGTAGCTTTTTAGTGAGTCTTAAAGTCAGATAGCGTAGGTCCTTCAGCTTGGTTCTTCTCCTTCAGTATTGTGTTGACTTTTCTCCATATACGCTTTAAAATCAGCTTGTCAGTGTCCACAAAATAACTTGTTGGGATTTTAACTGGTATAGCACTGCATCTATAAATCAAGGTGGAAAGAGCTAACATGTTAATAATACTGAGTCTTTTTATCCATGTACATGGAATATGTCTTCATTTATTTAGCTTTTCTTTGATTAGAGTTTTGTAGTTTTCCTCACATAGATCTTGTACATATTTTGTTAGATTTATACCTAAGTTTTTCATTTTTGAGATACTTATATAAATGGTATTGTGCTTTTAATTTTAAATTCCAATTGCTTATTGCTGGTATATAAGAAAGCAGTTGACTTTTGTATATTAATCTTACATCTTTCTATAATCACTCATTAGTTCCAGGAGTTTTTTGTTGATTCTTTGGGTATTGCTTTTTTTTTTTTTTTAATATAGAACATTATGTTAGCTTTAGGTGTGCAATGTAATGATATATTTGTATATATTGCAAAATGATCACCACAATAAGTTTAGTTTACAACTGTCACCAGATATAGTTACAGAATTTTTTTCTTATGTTGAGAACTTTTAAGATCGACTTTTTAAGCAACTTTCAAAGATGCCATACATGCTTTACATTAAATTCTCATGACTTATTTATTTTGTAACTGAAAGTTTATACTTGATTTTTTTTTGAACCTTTATCAGCAGTGCTTGAGTATGTATTTCTAGTAACCTTGTAGTTCTGCCCACAACTGCAGGTTTTCATAGTTAACGTTGCGACTATGAGTAACAATCTGGCTTCTTGGTATAGCATTGTGAAGCTCTCATTCTTTTATCAGAAGCCATGTGGTCGTAGGACCACAAGTTACCTGGGGGGGCTCATTTCCTGTTGATCATGTCATTCTCAGTTTGATTACAAGCCAAGTGGTTGGAAAGATGAAAAGACAGTGGCTTGTGGTTTAGACTTAGTGGGGTCATTTGATGAGAAGTAAAACTGAGCACAAGATATAACCTTGAATTCAGATAGTCATGGGTAACACTAGCCAAAAGTAACTCTGTGTGCTCTGGTACAGAAACAGTGAGAGAAAGAGCCAAAATCAATGACTCAACAGTCTTATTGACAAAGACTCAGAGTAGGGCTTAGGTCTATTAGATAATTGTTGATGTTATAGATACATGGATATGTGAACATTACTTTGGTTTTAAAATCTCAAGTGTCAGAATAAATATTCAAAGCATGATGTAGTGTCTCTGTGTACTCCCCACAAAATCTATCATTACATTTAGGCCTGGTATTCATGTGCTTTTTATTAGAAAATGTCATTGAATATTTTTTTAAAAATTGTTTAAATTAATACTGAAGTCTTTTTCTTCCTTTCCTCCCCCTGCAACTTATAATTCAATTTTATCATGATGACCACTTTGTTTTACACCCCCTTATCTCTTAATACCTGCAAGGATAAAGATTTTGTTTTCAGGATTATAGTGTAGAACTCTTCATTTCTTGTAGGCTGCAGTGATGGAGTCAGAGATGAATACTTCCACATTCAAAGGTTCAGTGATATAAACTATTCCATACTCCAACCAGAGGTGAAGATTCATCTTACCGCTCTTCGAAATGACTATTGTAAGTTATTGCTTAGATCATGAATTGAAAAGTTGAAATGACAAAATGTATTCTGTGCTCTGGCATAAACTTGAAATTTGATTCTGGAAGAACCAGATGGCCTTGTGCCTCATGCTTAAATGGTGTACCATCCAAATATGGTTAATACAGTGGTTTATTCATTGTGGAATTTTCATGTTCAGGAATGGGTATTGTTGGTCTTGGTGAGGCACAAGAACTACACATTATGTTTTACTGTGTTAGAATGAAGTGTATAAATGGTGGCCTATTCTTATTCTTATCTTTTATTTATTTATTTATTTATTTACACTCACTACTTTTATTTTTTATTTAAAAAATTTTTGTTGGAGTATAGTTGATTTACAATGTTGTGTTAGTTTCAGGTATACAGCAAAGTAATCTGTTATACATATACATATATGCACTCTTTTTGCTTATATTTTAAACATGGATAAATCTTATCAAACAACCACATTGGCTCTTTGTCTCTAGCTTCTTCTTATGTCACTAGCTTGTGATCTAGTTGGGAAGATGGGACTAACCCACATTGACCTGCTACCAACATGCCAATGTAGAGTATAAATAATAAATTGTGGGGTTTAAGGAGTTATAAGGACTATAAGTAGTTTGCTGATCTTTGGATTTGTCCAGAAAGGCTTTGTGGAGACACTCAGACTTGAGATGGGTCTTAAAAGATGGGTAGGACTTGGAGGAGTGGAAGAGAGAAGACAGAGCATTTTCAGTGGTGTAAGCAGCATGAACAAAGGCAGCATGTTGGTAATTCATGGTAATTAATGGCAATAAAGAGGATACACGGGCTTCTCTGGTGGCGCAGTGGTTGAGAATCTGCCTGCCGGTACGGGGGACGCGGGTTCGGGCCCTGGTCTGGGAGGTTCCCACATGCCGCGGAGCAGCTGGGCCCGTGAGCCACGATTACTGAGCCTGCGCGTCTGGAGCCTGTGCTCCGCAACAGGAGAGGCCACGATAGTGAGGGGCCCGCGCACCGCGATGAGGAGTGGCCCCCACTTGCCGCAACTAGGGGAAGCCCTTGCACAGAGGTGAAGACCCAACACAGCCATAAATAAATAAATAAATCCAAAGTTAAAAAAAAAAAAAAAAAAGAGGATACACTGGGGACTGGTGAATAGGAGGTGGATGCACCTCCTATTGTGGTGCATGGGACTGTTTTCTCTCCATGAGGAAAACTATATGGGAAGAGGGACAAGTTTAAGATTATTCCACGTTTTGAAGCAGGGGAAGGATGGTGTCACTGAGAAGACAAGTTAGCAGGAGAAGTTGTGTGAGGAGGGAAGATTATTCTTGCAATATTACACTTGAGGAGACAGTGAGATATACAAGAGTTTCTGGCAGGTTATTAGAAATGAGGTTTGTAGTTGATAGAGGGGAAAGGCTAGAGTGTAGGTCAGATGAGTATGATTGAAGCTGAGAGCCCTGGTGACCTCTCCTGGTGAGGGAGAAAGGAGCAGAGGGAAGAGGTCTGCTTCTGGGGAGCAGTCACAGAGAGGAATGAGCCGGAAAAAGCAAAATCGTTAAAGGGAACAGTTCTCCTACCATTCTCCTCCTATACCTCCTTCTCTAAGATAATTTATTGCCATGACTAATGAAAATTGAAGAATTCATTTCAAGAGATGTTTAAAAATCACAACACTCATATTAAAAAAAAGAAGACAAAATCTTTTTGTCCCTACTTCCCCTTCAGGCCATAACCCCTTTTGTCTCCTCTCTTTGACAACCAAACTTGTCAAAAGATGTCTATATTCACAATTTCTTATTTCTCTCCCCATTGTCTTTGAATCCGCTTTAGTCAGTTCTTAAATCTCACCATTCCATTGAAACTGCTCTTCCAAACATCACCCAAAACTCTTCATTGCTATATCCAGCAGTCACTTCTTGGAGATCATTTACTTAACTCTATCAGCCACGTTGGAGACAGTTGGGCACTCCCTCCTGCTTGATATCCCACTGTCTTGGTTTGCCTCCTAGTTTTCTGTTCACTCTTTCTTAGTCTTTTTTTGCTGGTTTCTCTTCCTCTTCTACCTCTCTGCCTCCTAAATTTTGGAATGCACCAAGTCTCATTCCTTGGACATCTTTTCTTTTTGAAAAGAAACTCTATCTTAGTTGATCTATTGGCTTTCTGGCTATATCTCCTTGTATTATGTTTTTAGTTGTAGCTCTAGGGATTGCAATGCAATCTAAACTTTCTCAGTCTACTTAGAATTACTGTTGCATATTTCACACAATATGTAAAAATCTTGCAGTCACATGTGTCTCCCCAGCCCCCAACTTTTTTGGGAGAGTTACTTTAGTTGTCTATGTTTTAAATCTACATGCATTGAAAACTCCACCATCGTTAAGTTTTACTTTAAAAAGCCATACGCATTTGTGTTTCAAATATTTTAAGAGAGAAAAAATTGTCCTTTATATTTACCCAAATATTTACCAATTACAACATTCTCCTTCATTCCTGAAGATTCAAATTTCCCTCATATAATTTCCTTTCAGTCAAAAGCTTCTGTTAGTATTTCTTGCAGATCAGGTCTGTTGGTAAAGACTTCTCTTACCCTTATCATGATATTTTTGCTTGATGTAGAATTCCGGGTTGCCAGATGTATTTTTTCAGCACTTTAAAGATGTTCCATTGACTTCTGGCCTCTATGGTTTCTGGTGAGAACTCATTTGAAACCTTGCTCTCTTGCTTCCAAGACCTGACTCCAATTACCCATATATTAGATCTGTGGATATTATCCCACAAACCCCTGAGGTTCTGTCCATTTCTTTAAAAATTTTTTCCTCCATGTTCTTTATTTTTTATTTTATTTAATTAATTTATTTTTTTAACGTTTTTATTGGAGTATAACTGCTTTACAATGGTGTATTAGTTTCTGCTTTATAACAAAGTGAATCAGTTATACATATACATATATCCCCATATCTCCTCCCTCTTGCATCTCCCTCCCACCCTCCCTATCCAACCCTTCTAGCTGGTCACAAAGCACCGAGCTGATCTCCCTGTGCTATGTGACTGCTTCCCACTAGCTATCTATTTTACATTTCCTCCATGTTCTTTAGATTGGATAATTTGAGTTTTCCCTGCATTTACACAATTTGGGGTTAGGCTGGGATGTGTGTGGGTTTATACACTCACAATTAGAGGATGCCTTTCTGTGGTTCCCCTCCCATCTCTCCCAGGCTTTCTCCTCACACTTTGGCCACTTCAGGCTCCTTTCTCTGGTTTCTTTGACCAGCGACATGGTGGGCTTTCTATCAGAGTTTGAGCTGCTGGTGTTACTCCATGATTGGGGCCCACACTCAGGGTAAAGCCGTGTGAGGAAAAAAATGGAAAACTTACCCCTGGGCAGGTTGCTTCTCCAAGTTTTCACTCCCTTACTTGG
This sequence comes from Balaenoptera acutorostrata, assembly GCF_949987535.1. Classification (NCBI taxonomy): domain Eukaryota; kingdom Metazoa; phylum Chordata; class Mammalia; order Artiodactyla; family Balaenopteridae; genus Balaenoptera; species Balaenoptera acutorostrata. Next base: position 45,708,121 of record NC_080065.1, on the reverse strand, counting down.
TTTACCTGCTTTTGCTTATTTTCCAGAGTTCTCAGGTATTTGTTTTTTGAATTTTGTTCAGAGTTTGTAGTTTGCATCAGTGGGAAGGATGAGTTATAGGGGATTAGACTGCTCTAGTGAAACTGGTGTGTTTCATAGTTTTGTACTGATATGTGTCAATCAGGATAGGAGTTTCTGTCTTATAAGAAATAAGATAGGGTACAGTTTAGTATGTGGTCATACAAATATGGTTTTTCTGAGCAGTCATATGATTCTTATAGGGTAAGATAGAGAATACTACTAAGAACTTCTAGATATCATAAATAAGCCAGAGATCACCTCTTCTAGATATACTGTAATTGGGTTGCCTTTTGATTAGCAATGATGGTGTCATCTCCTATATGTATATTCTAGGTTCGAGGATGTCTCCATAAGAATTACATGCTTTTAAATTTTAATGATCTGTTAGATGAAATCCATTTATATTTATTATGGTAGATGAAACTGCCAAGTTTTCTAAATGTCTCTAAATAATTATATAAGAGCATAAATGGTAAGTGTTATTGCTTATTACACTGTGTATCTTGATACAAGATTCTATTCCAGCTTTCATTTTTGAACTTCTCATGGTCTGCTTGGATCCATGATTATGTTTTCCAGCTGACCATAGGGAAGTTATCAATCTTTCTCCTCTATCTATAAATAAAGTTATTTGAAAATATTTTTATTTGGCTGTATAATCACCCTAATTTGAAATGCTTTTTTTATAGATCTGAATATCCTGGACTGGAATTTTCAAAATCTTGTTGCTATAGCCCTTGGATCTTCTGTATACATCTGGAATGGGGATAATCACAATAGGATTGAAAATATAGACTTAAGTGTCACTTGTAACTATATATCTTCTGTGTCCTGGACAAAAGAGGGAACCTGCCTGGCAGTTGGCACCAGCGAGGGAGAAGTGCAAGTACTGGACATCTTTTTCTTTCTCATAATGTGTTCTGTATAGTTGCTAGATAACTAAGATTGACTTTTAATAACAGGTTATTATAAAATAAAGAAACTATAGTAGATGTGGTACTTGAAGCTATGGGGAGTAAGAGGATATACCATTTTGGGTCTTTTCTGAATGGTGTTTAATGAGGATGTAGGGATACTCTGCTTAGTTTTTTCACACAAGCTTTCTTTCTGTCACATTTCCTTTTTTCCCCCCGTTCTTTCTCTCAGACTGAAGTTGGACTTATGAGATCCCCAGTTTTAGGACTTTGGAGGGAAGAAGACAAACTTCCAGTCTTCCTGTCTCACCTTAAGCCATGATCAGGAGTAGAGTTACTTAAAATGAGTGAATTTTTTTTCTAATAGGCTCTCTGAAATGGGAGCTTACCAAGTTTCCATCAATCTATCTAATTTCTCATGTACCATTATTGTTACTGTTGTTTATTAGCAATAGTGTAAACAATATTGCTCAGGTGTTCAATGACTTTGGAGGGCCACAGATGGCTCTACTGTTTTCTCATCTCTGTAATGATACTGGATACTCTGAGGGTTATGTCATGATTTCTTCTTATGCCAAAGTTCTCATTCCTAATATGGGTCAGAATGTCATTTATAGCTGGCAGAAAAGGAGTCTCTTAGCAGTAAATAGAATTCTTGACTTTAGAAAGTGTCTAGGCACTCAAATTTTATTTATTGATAACTATAGGTGAATTTCCAGGTTTGGAATTCCCACAATTTGAAGGAACTAGAAGTGTCATAGTGATTCTCAACCCTTTGCAGCCCATTGACTTCACCTGGGGAACTTTAAAATAAATGCCATATTCCCAGGCTCTTACTCCCACCATTAAGTCAGAATGGCTAGCACCCATAGCCTGCTCCCTCAATGATCCTAATATGCAGACAGCATTGAAAACTGCTGACTAGGGTTAGAGGTGCTGAACTTTCACTTAGCATAAGGACTGGCTATATCAACACAGGCCTTTGAGAAGACCGTGGGTTGTGAAAATGCTACATAACTGTGCTTGTTCATTTTTTTCAGTTATGGGATGTGGTCACTAAAAAGCGACTGAGAAATATGCTTGGTCATTTGTCAGTAGTTGGGGCTCTAAGCTGGAATAACTACCTCCTTAGCAGGTGAGCAGTGTCTTACTGGAACCAATTATATTTGCGTCACCAATTGACTATGGGTGCTGAGTGAACAGAACTACAATATTTTAAACCAAAACCAAAGTAAAACAAAACAGACATGATTAGTAACAGTTATGATCCTACCTGTCAGGTGTTCAGACCTTCTGGTGCTATAAGCGGTCCAGTGGCCGCGTGTACCACGGTGGCTCTGTGCCTAAAGCATGTACTCATACTGAGATGTGATGTGCAGGATTCATTAGATTGTTCAGATAAAATGCAAAACTCTGTTTAAGCGAAAAGTTTATCCGTGCCAAGTAATACCTACTAGAGGGATATTTTGTTGAAATGGGTATTTACTGCTATCAGTATCACTAATTTGGAATATGTTAAGCTTTCTGGGGGCACATTTCCAATTCCCAGACCCACAGAGGTTAGAGCTGGAAGGAACCTCATAGATTAACCAGTTCAGTGATTCTCAGACTTGAGAGTGTGTCAGAATCCCTGGAGGGCTCCTCAAAACCCAGATTGCTGCTCTCACTCTGGGAATTTCTGATGCAGTAGGTCTGAGGTGTGCTGATAACATGCATTTCTAATTTCCCAAGTGATGCTGACACTTTATCACTTTTGAGAGCTACTGATTTAGTCATCTAACTGCTTCTTTTTGACCAGGAAAGTTAAGCGACTTGTTCCTGTGAGCCTACATAATTGGTCTAAATACGTATTTAATAACAGTCATTCATCTTCATACTGTATTTCTTAAAGTAGATTCAAATTTAAATAAAATTTGAAGCCTTTTGCCATTTCTTGAAGTAGCACAGATGTAAATTTGAGGTTTTAATACCTTGTGATTATAGGCTAGACTTAAAACTACTTAAGCAAATTGCCCTTATATAGGCCTAAATATTTACCCTGAGAAGTTGTTGTAGTCAGGTCAATTCTATACCCGAGTTCCTTTTACAATCTATTTACATTGCTTAAGTTTAGTTTCATTATCCATGAGGAACATGAACAAATACTTTCTTATAATCATAGCAGCTAACATTTTAGAATACTCTGTGCCAGGCAATGTGCTAACTCTTTATGTGTGTAATTGCGTTTTAATCCCTGCAATGACATTATAAAGTGGTTTATGTCCCCCCACCCTCTTTTTCTGAGGAGTAAACTGAGACACCAGCCTGAGGTCACATGGTTAACATAAGGGGAAGAGTCAGGCTTCGAACCAGGTGGTCTGGCCACAGAGTCCATACTGTTCATCAAAATGCTATCTGGGCTGTGCCTAAGTAGTTTTTAAAAATCTGATACTGCACTTTGAGAAACTTCAGAAATAAATGTAGGCAGTTATTTACTTTCTCCTTGGAGAAAACTAGTCCAGAAAGAGTTCATTATCTTTGTGTGATAGGACCTTTATCATCATTTGGATCCAAATCACTGAGATTGGAGACATTATCCAGTGATTTTGAATCATATTGCAGTTTCCTGTGACATTCAGATAGTTTTATATTCTTTTTAGATATTAGTAGCATGAGCAAACTAATAGTAGATCTGTAGATTAATAGAAAAAGGAAATAATACATTTTTATGTCTAACACATATATCATACACATATGCCATTTCGTTGAGATAATATGAAATATTCTGAATTCCAGAAAAGTAATATTTCCTGGGTCTAGTACATAAACTACTATCTGGGAAAATATGATAATCTTCTAAATTTATTTTTTCCATGCCTGTATTAAAGCCATTAAAGTTAAAGCCATTAACTTTAAAGCATCATATTAAAGCCATTAGAGTTATCTATCAAAAGATATCTTTTAAATATCCAGATTTGAAACTCTGCCAGGCAAATCTATTTCACTTGTGGGAAGAATCACCCAGGCAGAATACTCCATCCTTATTAACTCAAGAAATGTCTGTGTTTTGTATCTGTCCTAAGGGGTCTTTCAGGGATTTGAACAATACTTTCTTTCATGTTATGCTTATGCAGCATTAGGGCTCAAGTTTTCTGTCCTAAACCTGCCCCTTTACCTCTGGGCAGTGGGTCGAGACTGGGCCGTGTTTATCATCACGATGTTCGGGTAGCCCAGCACCATGTTGGAACTCTTCACCACAAGCAAGCTGTGTGTGCCCTGAAGTGGTCGCCGGGTGGCAGGCTGCTTTCCAGTGGCTGTAGTGACGGACTGCTGACTATATGGCCCCATGATCCAGGTGTGAATGCACAGGGTCACCCGCTAAATGTCATACCCCAACCTACAGCAGTCAAGGTAAGAAATCCAACAGTTTTGAAAGTTGTGCTTGGGCTGGAGGTTAGTTAAGCATGGGGCATCTGGTGTAAAATTAGTTAAAATATAGTTTTGCTGAAGTGACAAGACAAAAGATCTGCAGAGAGCTGCTTCCTGCAAAGAGCTGCTTACATTCTAAGATGTCTTATCAGAAATACATTGAATTGAACTAAGAGTTTCTGGAAACCTGGGCAAGCCAAGCCTTGTGGCAGCTACTACCTGGGGAATCATAAGAACAGTCACCAGTGTAAATATTTTCACACTTACCACCAACTAGCCAACTAGTATAGCAGGAGCAGAAGCAGACTTCAGAGGTTGACATCTGTGTGATTTCTCTCATGATGGAGATTCTAGTTTTGCCAAAACAGCTTGTTTATAGTAAAAGCTAATTGGAAGTAGGGTATTGAAGAAAATGATTGCTAATAAACATAAAGATACTCTCTAAAAAACATAAAAATATTCTATGATAAAACTGGGGTCCACGGGCTCAGGAGAATTTCTCAGCCTCTTTAAATTGTATGCAAAATTTTGTGTTTACTGAAATAGCCCTCTTATCCAACCCAGTCAGGGGTGTAGCTGAATGGTTATTTAAAAAAGACAACTAAGGTAGGTAACCATAAGATATGATACATATATATTGCAAATATTTTATTTCAACTGAAAATTAAATTGTACATTTATTCACCATACAAGGTCAAGGTCTTTACTTTGAAGGTAGGTTGACTGATTAGAGTTCTTCATTGTCTTTCTTGTATGAACTATAACCATATTTCATTGTTTAAGTTTTCTATTTATGGTATTTATTCTGGTTATCTATTGCTATGTAACAAATTACCCTAAAACCTAGTGGCTTAACACAACGATTATTTTATTATCTTTTATGGTTTCTGTGGGTCAGACTTTGGGAAGGGCTCTTCTCAGCAGTTCTGGCTCAGGGTCTCTCATGAGGTTGTAGTCAGACAGTGACTAAAGCTAAAAGCGCTGGGAGCTGGCGCAGCTGTTGGCTGGCTAGTCATCCTTCCCTCTTCATGTGGTCTCAGAGCTTCTCCACATTGGGTCAGTTTGGGCTTCCTCACAACATGGCAGCCTTAAGAGAGTTGGACTTTGTGGCTCAGGGCAACAGGGCCAGTGCTTCAGAGAACAAGGTGAAAGCGGCATCACCTTTTATAACTAATTCCACGAGTCACGCAGTGACACTGTTGGTGCATTCTACTGTTTGTAAGCCAGTCACAAGCCCTCCCAGATTCAAAGGGAGGAGAATGAGATTCTACATATTGATGGAGGATGTTGGTAAAGGGTATGTGGGATGGGAGATTAATTTTTAACTCCAATTAAGCTTAAACTCAGGATGAGATTAATGTACTCATTTGATGCTGGTGTTATAAAAAGTTACAACTATTTGGAAACCTATATCAGCACTTCTGAAGCTTGGAATTTACCTAATAAAATAATATATCAGAAACAAAAGACATATGCCAGAATGTATTTATTATAGTATTCTTTTTTTTTTAATTTTTAAATTTTATTTTATTTATTTTTTATACAGCACATTCCTATTAGTCATCAATTTTATACACATCAGTGTATACATGTCAATCCCAATCTCCCAATTCATCACACCACCACCACCACCCCCCACTTTCCCCCCTTGGTGTCCATACATTTGTTCTCTACATCTGTGTCTCTATTTCTGCCCTGCAAACTGGTTCATCTGTACCATTTTTCTAGGTTCCACATAAATGCGTTAATATATGATATTTGTTTTTCTCTTTCTGACTTACTTCACTCTGTATGACAGTCTCTAGATCCATCCACGTCTCTACAAATGACCCAGTTTCGTTCCTTTTTATGGCTGAGTAATATTCCATTCTATATATGTACCACATCTTCTTTATCCATTCGTCTGTCGACGGGCATTTAGGTTGCTTCCATGACCTGGCTATTGTAAATAGTGCTGCAATGAACATTGGGGTGCATGTGTCTTTTTGAATTGTGGTTTTCTCTGGGTATATGCCCAGTAGTGGGATTGCTGGATCATATGGTAATTCTATTTTTAGTTTTTTAAGGAACGTCCATACTGTTCTCCATAGTGGCTGTATCAATTTACATTCCCACCAACAGTGCAAGAGGGTTCCCTTTCCTCCACACCCTCTCCAGCATTTGTTGTCTGTAGATTTTCTGATGATGGCCATCCTGACTGGTGTGAGGTGATACCTCATCATAGTTTTGATTTGCATTTCTCTAGTAATTAGTGATGTTGAGCAGCTTTTCATGTGCTTCTTGGCCATCTGTATGTCTTCTTTGGAGAAATGTCTATTAGGTCTTCTGCCCATTTTGGGAATTAGGTTGTTTCTTTTTTTAATATTGAGCTGCATGAGCAGTTTATATATTTTGGAGGTTAATCCTTTGTCCATTGATTCGTTTGCAAATATTTTCTCCCATTCTGAGGGCTGTCTTTTCATCTTGTTTGTAGTTTCCTTTGCTTTGCAAAAGCTTTTAAGTTTCATTAGGTCCCTGTTGTTTATTTTTGTTTTTATTTCTGTTACTCTAAGATGTGGATCAAAAAAGATCTTTCTGTAATTTATGTCAAAGAGTGTTCTTCCTATGTTTTCCTCTAAGAGATTTATAGTGTCCGGTCTTACATTTAGGCCTCTAATCCATTTTGATTTTATTTTTGTATATGGTGTTAGGGAGTGTTCTAATTTCATTCCTTTACATGTAGCTGTCCAGTTTTCCCAGCACCACTTATTGAAGAGGCTGTCTTTTCTCCATTGTATATCCTTGCCAACTTTGTCATAGCTTAGTTGACCATAGGTGCATGGGTTTATCTCTGGGCTTTCTATCCTGTTCCATTTATCTATATATCTGTTTTTGTGCTAGTACTATATTGTCTTGATTACTGTAGCTTTGTAGTATAGTCTGAAGTCAGGGAGTCTGATTCCTCCAGCTCCGTTTTTTTCCCTCAAGACTGCTTTGGCAATTCGGGGTCTTTTGTGTCTCTACAAATTTTAAGATTTTTTTGTTCTAGTTCTGTAAAAAATGCAACTGGTAATTTCATAGGGAATGCATTGAGTCTGTAGATTGCTTTGGGTAGTATAGTCATTTTCACAATATTGATTCTTCCAATCCAAGAACATGGTATATCTCTCCATCTGTTGGTATCATCTTTAATTTCTTTCATCAGTGTCTTATAGTTTTCTGCATACAGGTCTTTTGTCTCCCTAGGTTTGTTTATTCCTAGGTATTTTATTCTTTTTGTTGCAATGGTAAATGGGAGTGTTTCCTTAATTTCTCTTTCAGATTTTTCATCATTAGTGTATAGGAATGCAAGAGATTTCTGTGCATTAATTTTATATCCTGCTACTTTACCAAATTCATTGATTAGCTCTAGTAGTTTTCTGGTGGCATCTTTAGGATTCTCTATGTATAGTATCATGTCATCTGCAAACAGTGACAGCTTTACTTCTTCTTTTCTGATTTGTATTCCTTTTACTTCTTTTTATTCTCTGATTGCCATGGCTAGGACTTCCAAAACTATGTTGAATAATAGTGGCAAGAGTGGACATCCTTGTCTTGTTCCTGATCTTAGAGGAAATGGTTTCAGTTTTTCACAATTGAGAATGATGTTTGCTGTGGGTTTGTCGTATATGGCCTTTATTATGTTGAGGTAGGTTCCCTCTATGCCCACTTTCTGGAGAGTTTTTATCATAAATGGGTGTTGAATTTTGTCAAAAGCTTTTTATGCATCTATTGAGATGAACATATGGTTTTTATTCTTCAGTTTGTTAATATGGTGTACCACATTGATTGATTTGTGTATATTGAAGAATCCTTGCATCCCTGGGATAAATTCCACTTGATCATGGTGCATGATCCTTTTAATGTGTTGTTGGATTCTGTTTGCTAGTATTTTGTTGAGGATTTTTGAATCTATATTCATCAGTGATATTGGTCTGTAATTTTCTCTTTTTGTAGTATTTTTGTCTGGTTTTGGTATCAGGGTGATGGTGGCCCCATAGAATGAGTTTGGGAGTGTTCCTTCCTCTGCAATTTTTTGGAAGAGTTTGAGAAGGACGGGTGTTAGTTCTTCTCCAAAAGTTTGATAGAATTCACCTGTGAAGCCATCTGGTCCTGGACTTCTGTTTGTTGGAAGATTTTTAATCACAGTTTCAATTTCATTACTTGTGATTGGTCTGTTCATATTTTCTGTTTCTTCCTGGTTCCGTCTTGGAAGGCTATACCTTTCTAAGAATTTGTCCATTTCTTCCAGGTTGTCCATTTTATTGGCATAGTGTTGCTTGTAGTAGTCTCTTATGATGCTTTGTATTTCTGCGGTGTCCATTGTAACTTCTCCTTTTTCATTTCTAATTTTTTTGATTTGAGTCCTCTCCCTCTTTTTCTTGATGAGTCTGGCTAAAGGTTTATCAATTTTGTTTATCTTCTCAAAGAGCCATCTTTTAGTTTTTATTGATCTTTACTATTGTTTTCTTTGTTTCTATTTCATTTATTTCTGCTCTGATCTTTATGATTTCTTTCCTTCTACTAACTTTGGGTTTTGTTTGTTCTTCTTTCTCTAGTTCATTTAGGTGTAAGGTTAAATTGTTTATTTGAGATTTTTCTTGTTTCTTGAGGTGTGCTTGTATTGCTATAAACTTCCCTCTTGGAACAGCTTTTGCTGCATCCCATACATTTTGGATTGTCGTATTTTCGTTGTAATTTGTCTCTAGGTATTTTTTGATTTCCTCTTTGTTCTTCGGTGATCTCTTGTTTACTTAGTAACGTATTGTTTAGCCTCCATGTGTTTGTGTTTTTTACGTTTTTTTCCCTGAATTGATTTCTAATCTCATAACATTGTGCTTGGAAAAGATGCTTGATATAATTTCAATTTTCTTAAATTTACTGAGGCTTGATTTGTGACCCAATATGTGATCTATCCTGGAGAATGTTCCATGTGCACTTGAGAAGAAAGTGTAATCTGCTGTTTTTGGATGGAATGTGCTATAAATATCAATTAAATCTATCTGGTCTATTGTGTCATTTAAAGCTTGTGTTTCCTTATTAATTTTCTGTCTGGGTGATCTGTCCTTTGGTGTAAGTAAGGTGTTAAAGTCCCTGACTATTATTGTGTTAGTGTCGATTTCCTCTTTTATAGCTGTTAGCATTTGCCTTATGTATTGAGGTGCTCCTATGTTGGCTGCATATATATTTATAATTGTTATATCTTCTTCTTGGATTGATCCCTTGATCATTATGTAGTGTCCTTCCTTTTCTCTTGTAACATTCTTTATTTTAACATCTATTTTATCTGATATGAGTATTGCTACTCCAGCTTTCTTTTGATTTCCATTTGCATGGAATATCTTCTTCCATCCCCTCACTTTCAGTCTGTATGTGTCCCTAGGTCTGAAGTGGGTCTCTTGTAGACAGCATATATATGGTCTTGTTTTTGTATCCATTCAACAAGCCTGTGTCTTTTGATTGGAGCATTTAATCCATTCACGTTTAAGGTAATTATTGATATGTATGTTCCTATTACCATTTTCTTAATTGTTTTCGGTTTGTTTTTGTAGGTCCTTTTCTTCTCTTGTGTTTCCCACTTAGAGAAGTTCCTTTAGCATTTGTTGTCGAGCTGGTTTGGTGATGCTGAATTCTCTTAGCTTTTGCTTGTTCGTAAAGCTTTTGATTTCTCCATCAAATCTGAATGAGATCCTTGCTGGGTAGAGTAATTTTGGTTGTAGTTTATTCCCTTTCATCACTTTAAATATATCATGCCACATGCCACTCCCTTCTGGCTTGTAGAGTTTCTACTGAGAAATCAGCTGTTAACCTTATGGGAGTTCCCTTGTATGTTATTTGTCGTTTTTCCCTTGTTGCTTTCAATAATTTTTCTTTGTCTTTAATTTTTGTCAATTTGATTCCTCTGTGTCTCAGCGTGTTTCCCCTTCAGTTTATGCTGCCTGGGACTCTCTGCACTTCCTGGACTTGGGTGGCTATTTCCTTTCTCATGTTAGGGAATTTTTTGACTATAATCTATTCAAATATTTTCTCAGGTCTTTCTCTCTCTCTTCTCCTTCTGGGACCCCTATAATGTGAATGTTGTTGCATTTAATGTTGTCCCAGAGGTCTCTTAGGCTGTCTTCATTTCTTTTCATTCTTTTCTCTGTATTCTGTTCCATGGCAGTGAATTCCACCTTTCTGTCTTCCAGGTCACTTACAGGTTCTTCTGTCTCAGTTATTCTGCTATTGATTCCTTGTAGTGTATTTTTCATTTCAGTTATTGTATTGTTCATCTCTGTTTGTTCTTTATTTCTTCTAGGTCTTTGTTAAACATTTCTTGAATCTTCTCGATCTTTGCCTCCATTCTTTTTCTGAGGTCCTGGATCATCTTCACTATCATTATTCTGAATTCTTTTTCTGGAAGGTTGCCTATCTCCACTTCATTTAGTTGTTTTTCTGGGGTTTTATCTTGTTCCTTCATCTCGTGCATAATCCTCTGCCTTTTCATTTTGTCTATCTTTCTGTGAATGTGGTTTCATTCCACAGGCTGCAGAATTGTAGCTTTTCTTGCTTCTGCTGTCTGCCCTCTGGTGGATGAGGCTATCTAAGAGGCTTGTGCAAGCTTCCTGATGGGAGGGACTGGTGGTGGGTAGAGCTGAGTGTTGCTCTGGTGGGCAGAGCTCAGTAAAACTTTAATCTGCCTCTCTGTTGACGGGTGGGGCTGGATTCCCTCCCTGATGGTTGTTTGGCCTGAGGCAACCCAGCACTGGAGCCTACCTGGCTCTTTGGTGGGGCTAATGGCCGACTCTGGGAGGGCTCATGCCAAGGAGTACTTCCCAGAACTTCTGCTGCCAGTGTCCTTGTCCCCATGGTGAGCCAGAGCCACCCCCTGCCTCTACAGGAGACCCTCCAACACTAGCAGGTAGGTCTGGTTCAATCTCCTATGGGGTCACTGCTCCTTCCTCTGGGTCCCGATGTGCACACTACTTAGTGTGTGCCCTCCAAGAGTGGAGTCTCTGTGTCCCCCAGTCCTGTCAAAGTCCTGCAATCAAATCCCGCTAGCCTTCAAAGTCTGATTCTCTAGGAATTCTTCCTTCCGTTGCCAGACCCCCAGGTTGGGAAGCCTGACATGGGGCTCAGAACCTTCACTCCAGTGGATTTACTTCTGTGGTATAAGTGTTCTCCAGTTTGTGGGTCACCCCCCCAGTAGCTATGGGATTTGATTTTACTGTGATTGCACCCCTCGTACCATCTCACTGTGGCTTCTCCTTTGTCTTTGGATGTGGGGTATCTTTTTGGTGAGTTCCAGTGTCTTCCTGTTGATGATTGTTCATCAGTTAGTTGTGATTCCAGTGCTCTCGCAAGAGGGAGCGCACATCCTTCTACTCCGCCATCTTGAACCCTATTAAAGTATTCTTTATAAAAATAAACAACAAAAACACAATCCCCCCAATCCACTTCTCTCCAAAAAACTCAACCCAACCCAATGCAAACCAAACCAAAATAAGATAAAAAAATCAACCTGAGTCCAGCATTAGAACAAACATTAATTAGAGTATAATAACATGATGGAATAAAGTGGGATTACTAAAAATGATAATTATGAAAAATAAGTTAAACATGGAAAGCCGTATAATAAGTGAAAACAACAGAAAAATAAAATAGTATATACATTATGCTTAGTACTTTATAAAATAATTTTACATATAGAAGATAATATGTAAAAATGAGAATAGTTGCCAGGATGATTGATAAGGATATACAGATAAATATAACTGAAATATTTGTTAAAATATTTTTTAAAGTTACTGTTACTAGTCATTTCAATTATCAATATAACTGTATAATATTAAATTCTGTTTTTCAGAATTAACAATAACAATTTATAACTAAAGAAAAGGCAATTTTATTTTCTAAAATGTATTAAGATTTGAAATACATGAGATTTTCTTGTGTTGTGAGCAAGCATGTATAGCTCTCTATTCTTTTCTATTCCCTCTCTGACCTAGAACCTAAGGACACAGGTAGACAAACCAGAGGAAGACTGTATTTTATAACTAGATGCTAGGGTCACATGTCAACTCTTCCAGCAGCAGATTTTTGCCCCAGAGGATGTGTTGAATGAAGCTTTTCAAACATATTATTGTGGGGTTTTTCTATGTTTAAAATACTTGCAATTGTTATCTAAATTTGAAGAAGGCACGAATACGTGATTTCTAGTCCCTGAGAAGTAATCTCTGGAGAGTAAAGTAGCTCTTGCCTTTGGATCAGAGGTCCTGGAGATCTGCCATGGGGGCAGAGTTCTGGAACTTCTGCTTATATGTGTGCAGCTCATTCATGAGTTCACCTTCTCCGAAGCTGACCTGCCTGTGTGATTATTTGGAACTTTAAAGGCCATGGATTGGTGTCCCTGGCAGTCTGAAATCCTCGCTGTTGGAGGAGGAATGAAGGACGGACACTTACACATCCTGGACATAAATACTGGGCAGAGCATCCAGACCCCAAGCACAAACTCACAGGTAAACATCTCTCAGGGAGTTTACCTTCATACTGATCTTCTAGAATCTTGTGAAAATAACTTATGATAGAGCATAGAACCCAAACACACCTCTCTTTACCTGTTAAGTCTACAGGAATTTCAGTTCATAAGAGTTTCTTTTTGTAAAACCTTCTTCATCTGTGAGTTGAAAGTTAATTGAACTTGTGTATCCTTTTTTTTCATTTCCCTTCTTTCTCAGCACTGCTTTGACTGTGAAACGTGAGCGTAGTTTGACTCTTCCTAGACAATGACCATAGTCCACTTCAATTCATAGGTTCATTGCGCCTAAGCCTATTTGTATATTTAGTCTTTTGTTGCCTTGGGATAAACTTTCCTAGAACTAACATAATTCCTCTAATGCCCTAACCCCATGCGTGGACTGGAGGATAGATGTGGACAGAGCATTCTGCCTAGGATTAGTTTAAAATGCATTCAATGATTCAGAAATTGCCATAATTCTATATTTTGGGGGTCATTATTACAGATTTGTTCCCTAATCTGGCTACCTAAGACAAAGGAGATTGCAACTGGCCAAGGGTCTCCTAAGAATGATGTGACTGTGTGGTCCTGTCCTGCTCTGGCCAGGTCCCGTGGGTTTTTTGGTAAGTAAATAGGTAAGTAAAATTCCATGTACCTATTGCAAAGTGAGCTGCTACTGGTGGAAAAATCCATGAATGGAAGATTTTCTCCTTCTGGTTCTTTGAAGTATATATTTTATCAGAGGAAAAAGCCCTACACCCACCACACCTCAGGGAGTGTATATAGCTGAGTGTTTCTGAATTTGATTGTTCGTCACTTATAACTGTCATGTCTTCTTGCATTCGTGTATGCAGTGATGATTGTGGACAGTTTTCAAAATGTGTTTCTGAACTCTGGAGTTAGCATTATAACTCATCTTACCCTATTTTGCAGAAGAACCAGCAGAGCTGAAATGTGTGGGAGATAAGGAAGTATGAAAAGGGTGAGACATTGTTCTATGTGGGGAGACCACGCCAGGCTGTGAGACTCTGGGGAGCTTCTGCCCTTTCAAGGCAGACTGCTGTTCTTTCTCGGCATAGTTCTGTAAATGTTTACTGGTTACTTCTTGAGAGCAAGACCCCATGATGGAGAATAAGACCCGGACCTTGTCCTCAAGAGCCTTAAATGCTCTTTGGTGCAATCTGAAATGTTAAAAGGGGCTGAGGGAATTAGGGAGACAGAAGTGTTGGCTGATGAAGGAACAGAGCACTGGCATCCAGTCTCTTGTAGACCTCTGATTACATAGTCTATCTTCTTCTCTTGCCACTCAACTTGTCTTCTGGTCATCCCTGAAAGTTATTTATTCAACATTTATTTATTTAGCATCTACTATGTGCCAGGCACTTTTTGTGGCACTGGGAATACACAGCTGAACCAGACAGACAATATCCTTGCCCTCATGGAGCTCACACTTTTGTGGGAGCAGACAGACAAAAACCAAATATATACAATATTAGGCAGTGATAATACCATGATTCTCTTTGGAGATTCTGAGAATGTTTTTGGCCACAACAAAACACCCTTAACAGAAAGACTTCCTGCTTCTGCTGGTCAGGCTGGCTGGAGCTCAGGTTAGCCTCAAAATGACTATATATCCTTCAGCTGTTATACTGTGTGACTTGGTGAGTAAAAATACAGGCATGGTACAGCCACTATGGAGAACAGTATGTAGGTTCCTTAAAAAACTAAAAATAGAACTACCATACAACCCAGCAATCCCACTACTGGACATATACCCTGAGAAAACCATAATTCAAAAAGAGTCATGTAGCACAGTGTTCATTGCAGCACTATTTACAGTAGCCAGGACATGGAAGCAACCTAAGTGTCCATCAACAGATGAATGGATAAAGAAGACGTGGCACATATGTACAATGGAGTATTACTCAGCCATAAAAAGAAACGAAATTGAGTTATTTGTAGTGAGGTGGATGAACCTAGAGTCTGTCATACAGAGTGAAGTAAGTCAGAAAGAGAAAAACAAATACCATATACTAACACATATATATGGAATCTAAAAAAAAAAAAAAGTGGTTATGAAGAACCTAGGGACAGGTCGGGAATAAAGACACAGACCTACTAGAGAATGGACTTGAGGATATGGGGAGGGGGAAGGGTAAGCTGGGAAAAAGTGAGAGAGTGGCATGGACATATAAACACTACCAAATGTAAAATCGTTAGCTAGTGGGAAGCAGCCGCATAGCATAGGGAGATCAGCTCGGTGTTTTGTGACCACCTAGAGAGGTGGGATGGGGGAGGTGGCAGGGAGATGCAAGAGGGAGGAGATATGGGGATATATGTATGTGTATAGCTGATTCACTTTGTTATAAAGCAGAAACTAACAATTATACTCCAATAAAGGTGTTAAAAAAAAAAATACAGGCAGCTCTTGACAGAGCCACTTCAGTACCAGCATGAGTGTAGGAGAAGCATGAGTTGGTCCTTTGCATATATTTAATCACAATTCACCAGACCTTTTTAGTTTAGAGAAACACTTAAAATCAAGCCTCAAAACCCAGTTCTTTACAAAATTATAATTCCAGCAGCTAGATAGGTCCTTCAGCTAGGTGGGAGTACTGATAGATACTTGAACCATTTGCTGATGCTTAGAATAAAGAATGTACTTAGTGTATTTTTGTTTCTCTGTCCTTAATAAGTTATACTTTTCTAGTTTTAATGACTTGTGAATTTTTTTCATTGATATTAGATAGCTATCCAAAGGTACATTTAACCTTTTCTCCTTCCTTTAAAATGCTTTTGGCTGGAGAAGATGCAGTTAATTTTGAACTTTTAGACACTAATTTTCATCTCTAACTCAGTAGTTTCTTCTGTGTACAAGATTTCCGCAAAGTGTTTAGCAGGAAGATTGTTTTACAAACACACATCATGTAGTCAGATAAATTTGGAAATTCTGGGTTAAACAAGAACAGTTTTTCTTTCCTAAGAATGTCTCAAAGCCTTTGATACGTTATGTGTATTGGGAATCTCCAAGAGGAGTTACAGCATTCTCTGTTTCCCAAATTCATCTGGGAAATATTTGTATGGGAGCATCTTGAAGTTCTTGCTCCGTGAACGTGCTTCAGGGGGCACTGCCACATGGCATGGGGCTGCTGAGGTCTTCAGCTTCTATGTGTTTTTACTGTCTGTCAGTGTTTCCATTGTGGGTCAAGATCAGCACTGAAAAAAAAAAAAAAAAAAAGAAATAGAATGGTATAGAATGGAAAAATGGAAAAGTAGGTATTATTTTGTGAATAACTTTTGTCATAGTTATCAGTACATTTGCATGTATGGGGTCACTGCATAAAATGTAGTTTTGACAATGAGTTGTGGTCATAAAGCTGGAAAAAAGCTGTTCTAGATTGTGGTCATGCCCTTAGTAAGTCTCACCCTGTTACCCAGAGTCATAATTCTCTGGGGGAAAATTTTAGTTAGAGAGGTCTCACCCACCTGACTACAGAAGAAAGATACCTTATAATTCCCCCTCCTATCCACCCCGCGGAGAGTTGTAATTTACAAGGTTTGAAACAGTGGTAGGTAACTTTCTAGTCTATAAATGAGATCTGACCTTTGACTGGGTTTCATCAGTCCATTGCACATACGTCAGTATGTGGTCTCATTTATGGATGTAGCTGCATAAAGAAAACCAAACTTTCAATGCTTTCAGTGACAGTACTCTTGGCACGTGGGGATGTAAATCCTAAAAGAGGACCTTCATCTGAGATAAGGTGGCATTTCCCACTATCTAGTAAACTAAGATTGTCACTAATGTGAAAAATGTATTTCAAGAATGTTTTTGTTTCCATCCAAATGCCATATTCCTAACAAGTTCTAGAAGTAGCTATCCATTTTTTAAGTCAAGATATTTTTCAAAGCCTGCTCTATAAAACATTTGGGATTTTTTCCCTGTTATTCCTTTTTCCACTTTCTCTTCTTCCTTCCTCTTCATCTTAACACACCATAATAAAGAATGAAAGAGTATTTATCACTGATTATATTTATTGAATAGATTTTTCTTTTTTAGGTTTAATTTTAAAGCAGTGGTATAATGATCTGTATTTTCCTAACTAAATTAAGTTGCTTTTCATTTATATGGCTCAAATAAAAAAAATTTTAATTTTTAAAAAATAATGGATACTGGCCTTCATTACAAAAAGAGATTCTTCTTTGCGTTGGATTTGGAGCATGGTAAACAGTTAAAGCATTGAATTGGATTCTAGTTCTGGCTCTGCCATTAATCAGCTGTGTGGCCTTGAACAAATAGTTCGATATTCTTAAATTTTTTCTTCATCTGTAAAATAAGAAGATGGCATTATATCTATAAATTTAAACATCTTTAATGCACCAACATGCCTAGGGCCAATCCCATGTCTCCTTGGAGGTGTGTCTTTGCGCGTGTGTATGTGTACGTGCGTGTGTGTGTGTATGCATGAAGGAGAGCATTGGGAGTTATGTGTTTAGATGGAAAAAGCCCCAAGTATCTAAGAAATGTCTCCTTTGGGAGTGGAATAGTGTATCTGCACTCCTTGCTGTTGAGAATCTTGTGTCAGAGAACAAGATTATTTCTGAAATTCCAGCTCTCAATTGAGTTGTAAGCAGTACTCCTCCTATGAGGGGGTGGCCACCTACCTCATTTAATTTTAGTTGTGCCCCCAAATACCTACCCACTCAAAAACATATCCAACCTCTTTTTTCCTCTCATCTTCCCAGTCCCAGCTTTCTTTCATGGAGTCAGCTTTGTGGATTTTGGCCTGAAGTTTTGATCGTGAAAGTTACTGTTGGATTAGGATAGGTTTTGCAAAGTATTTTCCAAGGAACCCTAGTAGTTTGAGATGTTCAAGTCAAAAGGACTCTGGTGAAATAAGTTTCAGAAATGCTGCCTATTATAGCCTCTTCTTCCAAATATTTCTAATGCATATAGCAGTTTTGAAATAAGGAATCCTGTTTAATTTTCTTAACTTGGAGCTCCAAATTAATGGGAACATTAAAGACTCTTTTCATTTTTAATACCTATCAACCTTGTATAGAACTATTGTTCCACAGAGTGTTCTTTCGGAAATGATCAGATAGATAACAGAAAGAGGGTATTGTCTTCAGAATTTCATATGAAAGACTCATGTATGTTTTGTGAGACAGATTTTTGGGTCCTTTTCCATTAAGCTGCATCAGTTTATTTGATTAGTTTCTTGAAACCAAGATCCCAAAAGGATGACTTTCAGGGAAGGATAAGAAGAGGGATGGAGTGTGTGGTAGGAGCACAGCCGTGGTAATTCCTGGGTGTTGGTGGGTTAGAGAAGATAGAACTAATAATAGTATAAGGCATGAGGGGTGTGGTGAGCTAAAAACTGGTCCCCTCAAAGCTATCCACGTCAAATCCTTGAAACTTGTGCGTGTGACTTTATTTGGTGAAAGGGTCTTTGCAGATGTAATTAAGTTGAGGATTTTGAGATGAGATGGCAAGTGTCCTTATAAGAGGCACACAGAGAACAGACACAGAATCAGAGATGATGTGACCACAGAAGCAGTGATTAGAGTGACGTAGCTACAATTTGGGAATGGCCAACAACTGCCAGAAACTAGAAGAGGCAGGGAAGAGAATCTCCCCTGGAGCCTCCAGAAGAAGCCAGCCCTGTCAAATCCTTGATTTTGGACTTCTGGTCTGTGAGAGAATAAATTTCTGTTGTCTTTAGCCGTGCAGTTTGTGGTAATTTATTACAGCAGCCTTGGGGAACCAAAACAAGGGGGAAGAGCCCTGAAGGGCAACAGTGAAGCAAAACCTTAGCCACTTTAGGGTGTTACCCAGAGTCCTCCCTCACTGGTGTTTTCCATGGCAAAGGTGCAGTGGGAGTGCCAGCCCTGAATGTGGCAGGGGTTTGGAGAAGCCCTTTATCCTATATGGGATTCGTGGCCCCAGCTTAGGTTGCTTCCCAGTCCTCAGCAACAGCCCTTGACATGTGGAACGTGAGCTGTCTGTCCTTCTTCCCACAGGCCACCGAGGCAGAGTGCTGCACCTGGCTTTGAGCCCAGACCAGACCCGGGTTTTTTCTGCCGCCGCTGATGGCACAGCCTGTGTATGGAATTGCTGCTAGTCACTCAGCCCCTCTCAGCTCCAGCTTCCTCATTTCTATGTGAGAATAATGATGCTGGCCTTGCCTTCTCCATGGTGCTGTCATGAGGCTCAAACAAGATGACGTGCTTTTCCTGAGGTGAATGCCTGTTCTCCTGACCTTCCTTCGCAGGTTACTTTATTTGCTCTGCCTCGTTCCATTGCATTTCCCAGACATTGTCTTTGACTCTATGCTTCTCTCTCTGACTTCCTCCTCCTCCTCCCCTTTTCTTCTCCTTCTCTCTCTGTCTTTTCCTCGTTAGAGGTGCATTTTCACTGCTATAGTCACAAGAATATCTACAGCAAAGATTTCTAAACGCTTCTTTGTCACTCGACTTTTCTCCCAAGCTCCAGCCTCATACTTCTGTCTGTCTCTGGATATTTCTTTTCTGAGATACTTCTTTGTCTTTAGCTCAAACTCAATACATTAAAAACACAACTTATTCACTTGAAAAACATTGATTAAAGTGCTACTCTATGTTAAGCATGCATATTATTTCCTCTCAAAAAGAGGACTTCTGTGGGACTCCCTTTTCTCTTATGATGGTGTCATCCTTATCCTGGTCGTCCCATTACTCAGGGATCCCCCTGGTTATTCAGTTTACCCCTTGTTCTCTGTTTTTTGTTTTACCCTAGTAATGTCCTGCATACCTGATGACCAGTTTGTGGTAACTGCCTTCTAACTGGTTTCCTGTCTTTATTCTTCATGGGTCTCCACATTCCTGCTGGGTTACATTTCTAATATCATTGTGCTGACCCTCCAAGTCCCCTGCTCATAAACTCCCAATGACTCCCATTACCTAACCCCCTAGGCCTCCACCTCAGAGTCCTGAGCCCACAGCCTGAAGCTGGGGACCTGTACCAGTTATGGCTCTGCCATAAACTTACTGAGTGACCTTGGGTCTGTCACAACATTTGCAAGAATAGGAATTTGGATTTGGTAACTGCTAAGGTTTCTTTAAGCTTGGTCAGGCGACTGTTCTATCTTTTTAATGTTAATCCTCACTCCCTCCTGTGTTAACCCTGGGCTAAGTCTTGTGATTTCCTGCCTTATGCTTTTGTTAGACCTCTTCTTTCTAGTCTGGAATTCCTGCTCCTCTCTTTTTCTTTGCACCTTCACATAAGTCCTGACCTCTCCAGGAAGTGTTTTGAAATGATGTTACCTGGCTTTAACTCTTGGCATCAGTCTGTATCACCTATTTTGTGTTAATATAACTATTCTACTTGTTTTGAAAAAATCTTTTATTACTATGTGAATCTTTGTTTATTTAAGTTTTAACATGCTTATTTCTTCCGGACAATTCAATTGAGGAGTTGAGGAATATTGGCCTTGCCTTCTCCATGGTGTTGTCATGAGGCTCAAACAAGATGACGTGCTTTTTAGTGTCAAGATGTTATATTTTTTAGTGTCCTTTGGAATGTTTTGCATGTGTCAGCTAACATATGTTGATTAATTTATTTGCTTTGTCATAAATGGTTTTTACCAATACATACATACTCCCTTAATACCCCTCCTCAAAAAAAAAAAACCAAATAAAAGCCTTGATAGTTGAAAAGTGGAATAGTAAATACAAGGGGTGTTAGGACTCTCCTGACAAGTTGCCAGTACATTCTGTTCTTTTCCCTGTTTTTAGACTCAGAAAATCTGCTTGGTAGTGCTAGTAATTTTTACCTTATAAAATTTTAGGTCACCAAAAGCTGCAAATATGTTACATTCCTGCAATACACACTCTTCTTCTTTAAGATAATGGCTTTCATTTGATCTTCTTCTTATTTAGCCAGGTATAAACTATAAGAATAAGTTTAGCAGGGAAAGGAGCAAAATGGTGAGGCCACTTCCAGTGTCCCCCACCATTCTGAAATGGTTACTTCTATCTTAACAATCTCACGGCATTATGACATGACAAAAGATCACTTCTCTCAATTAATACTGGTGTGTGAACAAAGGCTCTCATTTAAGAAAAATAGCAATATATCTTTTACTGCTGTTAGTTTTGGTGGAAGTCTGGAATATGGTTTCAGTAAAGAAAAAAATGAACTTACAGATAATACACAAAATAGAAGCCTCTGCTACAAAAATTTTGTAATATAAATTTTTTATTGACTAATAAGTCACATAAAGCACATACATCTTAAGTGTATAGCTCAGTGCGTGTTTAATTTATGAATAAGATCAAGATCATATGAATAAATCATCCAGATCAAGATGTGAACATTTCTTTCACCCCCAAAGACTTCTTTGTGTCTACTCAGTCAATAGCCCTCCATTATTCTGACCTCGGTCACCATGAATTAGTTTTGCCTTATGCCAACCTTCAGATAAATGTAATCCTACTGTAAATATTCTTTTTTTTTTTTTTTTTGGGTCTGGTTTCTTTTACTCAATCTTAGATTTGTAAGAGTAATTCATATTGTTGCATTCATGCATGACACAGGCATGTAGTTTTGTCTTTTTCACTGCTGTGTAATATTCCATTGTATATACAACAATTGTTTATCCATTTTATTATGAATGGATATTTGAGTTATTTTCAATTTTGACTTTTAAGAATAAAGCTGCTACGGACATCCTCAAACACGTATTTGGTGGAAAAAAGCCCTCATTTCTGTTTGGTATATACCCAGGAGTAGAATTGTTAGGTCATAGCATATGTGTTCATTCAGTTTTAATAGACACTGCCACTTTTCCTAAGAAACTACCAATTTACACTTCTACCAGCAATGAACAAGGGTTTCATACAACTCTTTTTAAGTGGACTTCAAAATCTGTAATAAATGTTGCCAGTAGGGAATACTCCATCTATCCTCTTATTGCTATTAAAATCCTAATTAGGGATTATAGCAGACATCTAAAATATCCTCTTAGAGCATCTCTTTTAGATATCAGCATGAGACTTCACTTTCTAATATAGGGGTTCTCATCCCCAGCTGCATATTAAAATCATTGGGGAGCTTATAAAAAGAATACTTTGTCTTGGTTCTCATCAAATTAAATAAAAATTTCTAAAGGTGAGACCTGAGCATTGGTCATTTTAAAGAGCCTGGTAAGTCTAATGGGCAGCCATGGTTGAAAACCAAAGGACCAGTATTTTGGTCAGTCTTTAAGCTATGTTCCTTCATTTGTTTTAAGAAGCTGTCTCTTAGTGTTGCTGTATGTTCTTAGTTTGGATACACCGTGTGTGTGTGTATGTAGATGTTTACGTATGCATACATGGGCACAAATATAAGATTTATATTCCAAAAGGAACTGATGGAAATCAAAGGAATCTGTTCACATAATCTCATCTTGAAGTGGCTACTGGGCTGATGACTATCCACTAAGTTCAATACGCTGAATAAATATCTTGAGTTTTTTCTCAAAGGAAAATTTCAGACCACAATTCAACACTCACTCCCTAGTATGAGATGGCAGTCACTGTAACCACCATGTTGATTGGACCTACCCAGAGTCAAGGACAAGGGGAACCAGGAAATCACCTAGATAATCCACGGCTTAAATTCAAACTACTGAGAAAGGAGGCTGACTTTCCTTGTATCTTTCTTTTGGCTAGTGAAGTGCCTCATTAATATCCCCTAGAATTTTAATTTCTATTTCTCACCTGCCTTTGGAAAATACCGTAAGGCATTTTCTGTTTCTACTTCTCCCATCGACTCAGGTTCTTACATATAAATCTGAATAGCAGGTGTTGATGTGGAACAATGGCCTTTGAAGGGCAAACATTTCCTTTTAATCCAAACGCTCCAGACTGGCTGTTTCTGTTTCTTGCAGAATTGCTGAGTCCTTCACTGTACTTGTTACTAGACAGACTGACCTTAGTTTCCCTCCTGCTGGGCCCCACTGAATCAGTGAAGTGAATAATTCAAGCCAAGTTTGCATATCACTTGTCACATGGATGACACAGGTGACATTGGTCCCTTGATCTCTCCTTTGCATTACCCACAAGGTCTCTATATTACTCTGGTTCACTTTGCTGGTGGAGATCTGCCTGCTAAAGTTATAGGAGAGCAACAAGTACAGTGATACAAATTGATTTTATTTATGATAAAATTAAGACACGACAGCAGTGGGCATATACCTGGAGAAAACCATAATTCAGAAAGATACATGCACCTCGATGTTCATTGCAGCATTGCTTACAATAGCCAGGACATGGAAGCAACCTAAATGTCCATCAACAGAGGAATGGAGAAAGAAGATGTGGTACATATATACAATGGAATATTACTCAGCCATAAAAAGGAACAAAATAATGCTATTTGCAGCAACATGGACTGACCTAGAGATTTTTGTACTGAGTGAAGTAAGTCAGACACAGAAAGACAAATATCATATGATATCGCTTATATGTGGAATCTTTAAAAAAAGGGTACAAATGAACTTATTTACAAAACAGAAGTAGAGTCATGGATGTAGAAAACAAACTTATGGTTACCAGGGGATAAGGGGCAGGAGGGATAAATTGGGAGATTGGGACTGACATATGCACACTACTATATATAAAACAGATAACTAATAAGAATCTGCTGTAGAGTACAGGGAACTCTACTCAATACTCTGTAATGGCCTATATGGGAAAAGAGTCTAAAGAAAAGGAGTGAATATATGTATATGAATAACTGATTCACTTTGCTGTATACCTGAAACTAATACATCATTGTAAGTCAACTATACTCTAATAAAAATTTAAAAAAAAGAAGTAACAGCAAATGAAATGAAATACGGTTATCTAAACTGCATGTTTCATAGTCTTAGCTATCCAGCTGAGGTGTTTCTTTGAGAGAAGAATATAGACGCCAGGTCCTCGAGGGTCTCCGCATTTCCCTGGAAGGCCAAAGGCAGTGATGCCTCTGAAAATGCCTTCACATATCAAAGGGCTTCCAGAATCTCCCTGGGGGAAAACAAGAGGAATGATGAAGACCAGCATCAAATACGACCACTAGCAGAATGGAAGAAATTCCATTTAATGTGGAGCACTTAAGGTGAAGTTAAGACCAACCTTGACTTACTTGACAATTAGTGCTTAAAAAACCAAAATGTTTGGGAATATTCAATAATATGTTCAAATTGGTTTTCTCGACTTGTTTGTGAAGCAGTGAAAATTGATATGAAACTTGTATTATTGTCTGTGTAATCCACTAACTTTGAGACAAATTCTCTGCTTTAGAAACTCTCCTGTTTGTCATTTTCTCAAAATGTTTAATAACTCAAGGGATAAAATAGTCAAATGCAGATTGGCCACTGAGGCAAAGAATAAAAGCCATGTTTTCTAGTTCCTCCAGCAGATAATTGTCTTCCCAAAGGAACAAAACCAAAGCAACCTTTTCCTTCCCCTTCTAAAATAGACAGAAATTGCTCCCTCGAGTCTCCTTTTTTTTTTTTTAATGAGAAAGAAACATTTAATGAAATAAGTTATACAACAATATCTCTAAAGAGCTTATGGAATGTGAAAGACTCAAAATAAAATTCAACTCATCAATACAGTAATCATTGAAGAGAAAATTACATTTTAAAACTTGTGTTATTAATCTGCCAGTCTATCACCCTATATAGTATCAATGAACATTAAAATTAGACCTTAGAGGTCAATTCCTTCAAACTTCCACAAACACCATTCTTCTCTAGCAAACATCGTTCATTTAGTCAATATTTATGGAGCATCTACCATGTGCCATGTAGTCTTCTAGACACTAGGACTAAATCAGTGAACAAAATAGACAAAAAGTACTGCTCTCGTGGAATTTACATTATTCTTTGCTTTTCCTCCCGAGTCTCCTTTGAGCATCTGATGCTAGATGGATGCTTCCGGAAGTCAGTGATAACACTTTGGAACTGCCTGTTTCCACTAGGAGGGAGGCTTCAGTTAGCTGTAAATCATGCTTTATTCTTGTGCGTGAGCCACCCAATATGTGACCTTGTATTCTCTCAAGGAACTTTAGAATCAGCTTATTTAAATGTATTTAAGGTCTAGAGACCAGATTGGCTGTTTCCGGCTTTAGGGAGGATGGGTGGTGCCGGATGAAGGGCTACTGAGGCTTGTACACAGAGTTCTGCAAATGCGAGGCTCTGAGGGCTCAGCTCCATCCTGTGAAGTGAGAAGTGACAAACCAGTGCTCAGAGCTTAAACCTTTGTCAAGGGTTCTTCTACTCCTATCTTTAAGCAGAGCCCAGCCCCAGCCCTTCTCAGGGCATATGGTAGGGAGGCTTGTGTGCACTTTGGAATGGATCATTCTTGGAAGTTGTTTCCAGGGGTTGAGCTCAGCTCTAGGAAGCTATGGGGTTTACCCCGGAGATCTTCAGTCTGTCTTGGGAATGCAGGCATTTCAGACTTACCTGGTTAAATGGCAGAGGAATTTTGGGGGGTGCTCAGATGGGGAAAACGTACTGAAGGCACTAGAGGAACCCTGACTTCAGCTCTCCTCAGTGTTATATATTTTTCGGTTTAGGTCTATATATGTTAATATGAAAAATGAGAAAAAATAACTTCTTAGTGGTTTTTGATATAAAATCAAGAAGATGTAGTAGTTCAACCCAGGCACTAGCATGGTTTATGATGAACAACTCACCTGAGCTGAGAGCATTAATTAATTTGACTGGAGTTTTATCAAACTTCTTTTTAAAAGCACTAGGACGCTGTAGAAGCCAATGTCATGACAAGGCAAAGAGTGACTTCACGTTCTCTACATCTGCATGACTTAACCCAACGGCTAGAATTTGGGATCTTATTTTACTTACACTGCAGGAGTCTCTTCCACCTTGGAGGCTTCCGGCACAAATCATATTCAGTCCAATCACAGGGTTATAATTATAGTGCCTTTGATCGTTGCAGATT
This sequence comes from Balaenoptera acutorostrata, assembly GCF_949987535.1. Classification (NCBI taxonomy): domain Eukaryota; kingdom Metazoa; phylum Chordata; class Mammalia; order Artiodactyla; family Balaenopteridae; genus Balaenoptera; species Balaenoptera acutorostrata. The sequence continues at coordinate 45,682,252 of NC_080065.1, read as the reverse complement.
TTTCTGTCTATGACGGTGACATTGACCTCTCTCAAAATATCAGACCGAGGTGAATTATTGTGAAACATACCCCACCCTGCAACTCGACACATAGTTCCCGGTTTCACATCATCCCCCAATTTAGGGAGAGGAAGGATAGCCACGTTTTTATTAATTGTTGCTTTTTTGTTCAGCTGTTGGAAGACAAGCAAAAAGTTAACAGAATGAGATAATTAAGAATTTCATCCAATAAAAATGAATTAAAAAAAATAAAAATTTCACATTTTTATTTAAATTCTAGCCCAACCCTCAGGGACCCCCCCCCCCCAACTCCCACACCCTTACGCAGCTACAGTCTGTAGTTATCGGAGCACTGAGAAAGGTTTCCATGTAGGTGGCCAGACTATAGGAGCTTCTATGACTTTTAAGTCAATCAAAAGTATAATCAAAGTTTCGTACCTTTAGAAGTTTAAGATCACCCTCATGCGTGTCCTGGTCATAGCATGGATAGGGAAACTCTTTCTTAACGAACATGATCTGTTTTTCAGGCTCTTTCTTGGTTATTGAGTGAGCCCCAAGAACGATCTGGGATCTTCTGTTCCTGAAAACAGACACAACACCGTTAATTTGGTTTACTCTTTAAATCAGAAGCTGAGCATATTATGTGCTGATCAGTTTCATTGTCCCATTTGTAAATATGCTTGCTATGAAAATACTTGTTTGTGGCTCAGAAAAAAATGTGTACTTAAGGGGCTTCCTTGGTGGCGCAGTGGTTGGGAGTCTGCCTGCCAATGCAGGGGACACGGGTTCGAGCCCTGATCTGGGAAGATCCCACATGCCGCGGGGCAACTAGGCCCGTGAGCCACAACTACTGAGCCTGCGCATCTGGAGCCTGTGCTCCGTAACAAGAGAGGCCACGACAGTGAGAGGCCCGCGCACCGCGATGAAGAGTGGCCCCCGCTCGCCACAACTAGAGAAAGCCCTCGCACAGAAACGAAGACCCAACACAGCCAAAAATAAATAAATAAATAAATTAATTAATTAAAAAAAGTGTACTTTAAAGAATAAAAAGTGAATTGTTTATGAATTTATCATTACCATTATCATCATGATCACCTGCAGCTTATTTATAACAAGCTAAACTAGGTTTCATTGAAAAACAAATGATAAGAGAATTCCATGGCAGCTAAGCCAAGTCTTGGGATCTTTGTTGGGGTTTTACTGCTGTCCCCTCAGCCTTCCTTTAGTTGTAATAGAGAATCAGGTTGCAGATGACTGGAAAACAGAGGTCTCAGTAGTCTAGAGACAAAAGCAAAAGACACTCGATAGTTGTAGACTAATGCCCTGAAGATGAAGATATCTTTGTAACAGAACAGCCGACTTAAATGGGAAAACTTTCAGAGATAGACTGCTTAGTGGAAGACCCTATTTGCATGGCATTGAGTGTGTGTTTGAGGGGATGGTGGTCTGCAGGAGGGTCCCAGCATTCTTTCCTTTTATTACTCCATGCTAAAGGTTCATTTTGGTTAATAAAATCAAGATACTCTCTGATGCATTAATGATGAAGGCCATTATCACTCACAACTTAGTGTATAAACTACACCAACCGTATATTCACATTGCTGTTTTTCCATTACACAGCTGATATTAGTCTCACTTAAGACATTAGAACAGTGCTTTCAGTAGACTACACTTTGATGATGAAATGTTCTAGAAATCTGCACTGTCCAATATGGAGCCCCATGTAGGCTACTGAGGACTTGAAATGTGGCCAGTGAGACCAAGGACCGAAATTTGCAATTTGATTTAACTTTAATTAATGTAAATGTATATAGCCATAGGTAATTTACATAGCCAACATGACAGTGGCTATCATAATAGACAGCCCAGGTTTAGAGGCTTGATTTAGGGAGCGGAGAAATGACCAGCCCTGGAAGAGGTTTGAAGGCAGTGGTTGATGGTGGTTAAAAGATGGCTGAAGGCGTGAGAAGTTCATAAGAAAAACAGGAAGGCATTCAAAAGAAGCTTTCTCTACTTGACAGTGGTGCTCAGGTCCCTGAGTGGACACTGAAATTTTCACCCTTCCGCACCATCATGAAATCAAGACCAGCAGCAAAGACTTGCAGCACCTGAGCCGGGTGGCTCTAGGGGAGATCTTCCGAAAGAGCTCTGGATGCTGCTTCCTCATTGGTCTGATTCTTTGGGGCTGAGTCTGGGCTCAACTCCCTTTTGGGGTAAAGCAAGTTGTCAAAGAGGTAAGCGATCTAAAGATCCTGTGGCTTTAGTGGTATTTACTCTCTTCATTAATATTCCCCCAAGTTAGAATGTCTCCACAAATGTTTTTTAAACCCAAGCACTTACAGGTTACAGTGAGCTGCAGTCAATACCCAGTCTTTTGCAATCAAAGCCCCGGCACAGATATTTTTCCCTTGAAGTAGCACCATGTAGGGTCTTGAATGAGGAGTCACTTGATTTCCTCCAATAATTTTTACACAGAGATCTGTTAAAAAGAAAAAGACAAGTCATATCAGTGACCCCTCCAAAGAGTTCTACCTAAAGCCATGTTTCTAAGACTAGACATGCATTTCCCACTTAGAGAGGAGGGGAGATGAGAGTACCCTCCCCATCTTCATGTGGATTTCAGATATCTGAATGTAAATCCCATTCCTGTTGGACTTTCTGAGAAGGTCCTGCTCTTTCACCCACAGAAACCATGCCGTTGGCCGTTCCAGGGATTATCAGGCTGGAAATCTGTCCCAACCGCTGACCTCAGGCCTCAGGGCTTGCAAAGGCAGACAACTGTGCACGGGTTTATACCAGGAACAGGTGCACCAGGAGCCGCTGGTGATGATGACAGCCTTGAATGATCCCCCACACCTCTCCCTTTCTGGCTAAGTATTAATTTGGGGAAGCAGAGTGGCTTTTAGAAGCTTGAAAACCACCCTTTTTGCCCCAAGCCCTTGCAAACCCCCACAGCTTACAAACTGATATTAGTACCTTTTAGCTGTGACCCTACCCTTGAGTTCTTTGGTCATTGTGAGACTTTTGCTTACTGAAATTTGCACTCTTCTCATTCATAAATTGAGAGAATAATATCTTTTGCACCTGAAGCTCCCCTTCAATCTCCAGACTGAACCACATGGTTTAATCTAATCCCTTTTCCAATGAAGAGAGGAGAGAAGATGCTATAGGGAGAGAATTCTGCCTTAGTCAAATTTCTTTGGTGATAGAACAAGAGTAGAGATTCACTATTAGCGAACAGTGAGACCAAAGCACGAGGCAAACCATACATGTTGGTTGAGAGGATCTTGTGCCCGTGTGATATACTCTCAGCACCACCTTCCTACACCAGATGTTCTTGGATTCTCCCCAAACATTTCTCCTGACCATTGGCTGGGACTCAGGTTTCCTTCAATAGGGCACAGTACCTGTTACTCCATTATTAAAGCTAACTCATTGCCAGATTTACAATGAGGTGTAAATGATGCGAGTGGGGGAAGGGGAAGTGGGTGTCTAGAAGGGCTCTTGTTTCCAGAAGGGAGTTGGGAAGGGGAAGTCCTAGGCTCTAGAAGTAAAAGGATAAGGGACTTAGAAAAACCAAGAGAACTTCACCTACATCTCAATTTTCCTAGGGTGTATCACGAATAGATGGATTTCAAAGATGCATCTTTGGACCGTCTGGGCTGCAGAAATCATAAACTCAATATAATACTTCGTTTTGCAGAGTGCTGTGTTTGGTGAGCACACATACCACCTCAGAAAAAGTCCCCATATCCCACAACCTAGGATTCGGGAATAGGATTTAGAGCAGGTGAGAAGCTTTTAAAACTAGCAATTCTTGGTTCCCACCCAGAATCACAATAAATTAAAATCACTGGGGCTGGGATATCAGCATTGTTTCAAAACCCTCCAGAGGATTCTAACGTGTAGAAGGATTGAGACCTCCCGTCCAGAGCATCAAGTCTTGCTTTGCTGTGTCTGTTCCTTTCAGGGACCCACACTGCTCTCTCTGACCACAGGAAACAAAGAGTAAGTTGATTTTGTTGTTTCCTTTGAAGAAAAGATATGATTGGATTTTTAAAATCTGCTGTTTTCACTGTTGTGGAGGATGTAACATGCCTGAACACAGTCGTGCTATGCCATACTTATAGTACTCTGCCCACCCTTTTGTTTCTAATGCCCTGCCACCTTCTTATTTCTAAAACTTTTAGGTGCAAGATAAACCAGAGAACTTCCTTGGGAATTTTTGGTAAGATAGGTTGTTGCATCAACCCCTGCCCATCACTTCCATCTCCAAAAGCTGCCAGAATGTGGGGAAAACCCATGGCTCCTCCACACTTGTCAGCACAGTTCAGCCTAGCCCCAGAGTGGTTTTCACTGCCTAGAAAGTTTTTAAGGAACATCTAGAGCTACCCAGGGGCTATTACCCTTCTAGTGATAATACCATGACTTTTACAGCATTTCAAACTGATGCATGTGCAACTCACACAAAACCAGGCAAGTTGGTTACTACTTAGTACATCAAAGAATAAGCTTAATACAAAATACTATAGCACTTCCAAAGAGTCAATGCGGGGATGCTCCCAATGTCCTAATGTATTCCCAAGGACACACTAGCCTAGAGAAATAATGATAAATATTCGAATCATTCCTGATTTTGGGGGTGTGTCTAGGTCAGGTTTTTTTTTTTTTAAATTATTTATTTATTATTGAAGTATAGTCGATTTGGTCATTAAAGCTATCTATGCATTTTCTGCAGCAAGAAAGGCTGAGGCATCGCTATTCCTTCCCTGAAAGGTCCTATTTGTTTTCCTAACTTAAGAACTTTTTGTTTGTTTGTTTACTTGTTTTTACAATGTCCTTTTTGGCAGTTTTCAAGCCACAAGTCGGCAGCACTGGTGGTTCTGTTATCTTTCGTAAAGGAATTGTAAAGAAGAAAGAAGGATGTTTTTCCTTCTAAAATAAAGATATATGTAGAATCCAAGAAAGAATGTTAAGGCTTGTGAGAAAAACATCTCCTCTTAGTACACTTAGCTAATATCGCCAAAGAGTCTGCTCCATTTTGCTTAATTGCTATAATGGAAATGACAAGAATCAGTCTTACCTTCAGGAATTAGAAGGAGAAAAATGACCATTGAGAGAGTGGCTGCCAGAAATGTAGAGGAGTTCTTCATTGTGGCTGGTGTCCCCACGTCAATCAATGTGAAAATCTGTTTTCAGTTCTTACTGGCTCTTATTTATATATCGAGAATACAAAGGATGTGGTTTCCTTTCTTTTCTTTCTTTCCAATTTCAAAGTTGAGTATTAGGAAAAAAAAAAAAACAAACCACAAGTGAGAACAGTGAGTAATCACTCCTTATCTGCGGGCATGCTTTCCTCGGCTAGGATTGCTGAGGGGAGAGGGTTGTAATTCTACAGAGCGGATGGGGACAATGGGCCCTCTTTGCCATCAGAACATAGTATACAAGAAGAGACTCCCAATGTTTCAGCTGAGATTTCGAGGATTCTAATTTTCATCAGCAGCAACATTATCTTTTCTATCCACAAATGAAAGCTCTTTAAAGACTTAAATCAGAGATTTAAAATTGGTCACCTAAAAGTTGGTCACCAACCAAGTGTCTTTCTAGTCATCTGCTTGGATTTTGTAAGGATTAATCAGCCAAGGGCACGTGGAAATATAGGATGGAGGCTTATTTATTCATAAGCTCCTGCCTGGATTTTCCTTCCCCACTTTGTGGAGGGTAACTTATTGTGCCCCTGTCTGGAGCTTGGCAGGTGGGGACAGAGGCTGGGGGTGGGGCAGGGAGGGTTGGCTCTTTCCAGTCCCCTGATTGTGCTTCCCCTGGTCATTTGATTTTACAACTTTAGACATATGGAAGTATCTCTGAGTTGCTCCTTCCTTCCTCTCTTCCTGTCTCTCCCTCCTATCCTTCCTTCCTTCCTTCTGGATTTAGCTAAGAAAGGAAAATGGGAGTCAGACATGGCTATTTCCTTCCGGTAAGGAAAATATCTCACTCTAAGAAGGATCATCCTCAGTCCCTGAAGGAACAGTGTTCAGTATGTTTTCTATTAGAAGTCTGTAGCTCTTGTTCTGAGCTGAGGATGTGGTCTTTATTATATTACATGTATATGGTCATACGTTCGATCAGGGTGTTTGGTGTTAACCAGCCATCCCCGGAATTAACACCCTGATGACTTCAGACTCAGAAGCTGCTTTTTCAGAAATCACACGACCTTGGAAGGAAGCCCTACTGAGACACCTGTGTTTCCTTTTCCCAGATATTGCTAGCACATCAAAGATGAATCATTTTCAGTAAAGCAGTGGGATACCCTGCTTCTGTTTTTGGTGAATAATTTTGGTGCAGACTTTCAAAAAAATCAAATTTTAATTGACTACAGCTACTGAAAATGTCCTAAAGGAAACATTGATAATTCTGTTTCTTTTTATGTGACTATGGTTACCTTTCCTAGACTCATGTTGACTTTTAACAGTTTTCCGAGATATAATTTACATACCATCAAGTTCACTCATTTGAAGTGTATAATTCAATGGCTTTTAGTGTATTTCTAGAGTTGTGTAACCATCACCATAATCTGATTCTAGTACATTTTTATCATTCCCTGAAGAAGCCTCACGGTCATTAGCAGTCACTCTGCATTACCCTCCTTCCCCCACTCCCCTGCCCTAGACAACCTCTAATCTACTTTCTGTCTCCTTATATTTGCCTATTTTGGACATTTCATATAAATGGAATCGTATAATATGTGGTCTTTTGTGAATGACTTCTTTCACTTAGCATAATGCTTTTGAGGTTCATCCATACTGTAGCATGTATTAGTGTTTTATTCCTTTTTATTGCCAAATAATATTCCATCATATGGAAATATCACATTTTATTTACCATTTCAGCAGCTGATATACATTTGAGTTGTTTCTACTTTTTACCTATTATGACTAATGCTGCTATGAACATTTATGTACAAATTTTTGTGTGGACATACGTTTTCATTTGGGGTGTGGGCATAAACCTAGGAGCAGGATTACTGGGTCATATTGTAGCTATGTTTAACATCTTGAGGAACTTCTAAACTATTTTCCAAGTGGCTGCATCATTTTACATTCCCATCAACAATGAAGGTTCCAGGTTTCTAAATTATTGCCGGTACTTGCTATTAGTATTATTTTTTATAATTGCTATTCTAGTGGGTGTGAAGCAGTTTCTTATTGTGGTTTTGATTTGCATTTCTGTAATGACTAATGACTAATGTTGAGTTTCTTTTCATGTGCTTCCTAGCTATTCGTATATCTTATTTGGAGAAATGGCTATTCAAAAATGTTGCTTGTTTTTTGACTGACTTATTTGTCTTTTTATTGTTGAATTGTAAGTGTTCTTTATATGTTCTGGATATGAGTCCCTTAAAAAATAAATGATTTCCAAATATTTTCTCCCGGTCTGGGGGTGGTCTTTTATTTCTCTTGATGGTGTCTTTTGGAAGCACAAAAGTTTTAACTTTTGATGAAGTCCAACTTAATCCATCTCTCTTATCACTTGTGCCTTTAGTTTCACATCTGAAAAATCACTGACTAACCCAAGATCACAGAGATTTACTCTTAGATTTTCTTCTAAGATTGTTATAGTTTTAGTTCTTACATTTAGGTCACCTTTTTAATTAAAATTTTGTCTGGTTCAAATTAATTTTTGTGTGTGGTTTGAGGTAGGGGTCCAACTTCATTCTCTTGCATGTGGATATTCATTTGTCCCAGAATTATTTATTTATTTATTTATTTATTTATTTATTTATTTATGGCTGTCTTGGGTCTTCGTTTCTGTGCGAGGGCTTTCTCTAGTTGCGGCAAGCGGAGGCCACTCTTCATCGCAGTGCACGGGCCTCTCACTATCGTGGCCTCTCTTGTTGCGGAGCACAGGCTCCAGATGCGCAGGCTCAGTAGTTGTGGCTCACGGGCCTAGTTGCTCTGCGGCATGTGGGATCCTCCCAGACCAGGGCTCGAATCCGTGTGCCCTGCATTAGCAGGCAGATTCTCAACCAGTGCGCCACCAGGGAAGCCCCAGAATTATTTCTTAAAAAGACTATTCTTTCCCAAGGAATTGTCTTGATCCCTTTGTCAAAAATCAGTTTGACATAAACGTTAGAGTTTATTTCTGGACCCTCAATTTATAACATTATCTGTCCTTATGTCAGTACAGTATTGGCATATGTCCTTATGCCAGTGCCACACTATCTTGATTACTGAGGCTTTGTAGAAAGTTTTGAAATTGAAAGGTGTGTGTCCACTAACTTTCCCACTAACTTTGTTTGTTCTAACCATCTTTTTCAAGATGTTTTGACTATAAAGTATAAACTCTAAAAATTGTGTATTAAGGCTGTTTATTTACATTCTTGGGAAAAATTTTAATTTATTCCAGATGTGAATGAACCATTGCAATATTGTAAGCCAGTAGTTCTCAAAGTGTGGTTGGTGAACCCCTAGGGGTTCCTGAAACCTTTTCAGGGGTCTGCAAGGTTAAAATTATTTTCATAATAATACTAAGGTGTTGCTTTCTCATCTGTGTTGACATTTTCACTGATGTCACAAAGGGAAGGATGGATAAAACTGCTGGTGCCTTAGCACAAATCAGTGCAGTAGAACCAAACTGTACTAGTAGTCACTGTATTCTTCATTGTCAGACACTGTCAGAAGAGAAAACCAGTTTCAACTAAGAATTTCTTTGACAACTGATGAGAACATACTGTATAGCATAGGGAAGGCTACCTAATGCACTGTGGTAACCTAAATGGGAGGGAAGTCCAAAAGGGAGGGGATATCTGCATGTGTATGGCTGATTCACTTTGTTGTGCAGTGGAGGCTAACACAACATTGTAAAGCAACCATACTTCAATAAAAATTAAAAAAAAAAAGAATGTCTTTGATGAGACAGTAGAAACAGGAAAATTAAAAAAAAAATTTAACACATCTTTACCCTGTAGTAAATGTCTCTTTAATATTCTCTGTGATGTGGGAACTGTACAAAATATGCATGAAGCACGTTGGTTACACATTAAAGTACGATGGTTGCTTTGGGGAAAAGCACTGGTGCAGTTGGTTGAGTTGTGAACTTACCTGTCTCTTTCATGGAATACTATTTTTATTCGAAAGCATGCTAACAGACAAAATATGATTATTCAGACTTGGGTATTTGACAGACATTTTCTCAAACATGAATGAAGTGAGCCTGTCACTTTAGAGAAAACAATGGGCAATGTGTTGCTAATGATAAAATTAGAGCTTTCAAGTGAAAATTAGAATTTTGGGAACACCTGTGTCTGCTATCATGAGCTTGACATCTTCCAAACACTTAAGGACTTTCCCAATGAGGTGGTAGTGATATTAACAAATGTATTTTAAAAAATACTGTGTAATGAATGTGTCAACATTTGGAAAATCTACATAACTCAATGAATCGATATTTTTCAAGAGAGCAATGCATGCTGTTACATGCATTTGTATTTGAATTTGCTGTCCTCTTTCCATGGTCATAGAGGAGTGAATCAGCTATTGGGGAAAAGGTCTGGAATCATATTGATTGATACATCACATAAATATTTATTGAATGCCTCTCAGGTGCCAGACACAGTGCTAAATGCTGGGGATAAGAAGCAAAGGTGAATAAAACAGATTTAATCTTTGCCATTATGGAGCATAGAGTCTACTAAGGAAGAAATTTATAAACATGTGAAATGATTTTAGATTGTTGTAAGTAACATAAAAGAAAAAAATTGGGTGCCAAAATGGAGACTACTAAGGGACGGTCTGTCTCAGAGAAGATGAGCAGCTGACATTAAAGCCCAGACCTGCCGGATGAAAGGGTGCCAACCTGAGAAAACCTAGTTTGTGGGGAGTGAGTGTGTGTGCAGGTGTGAATGTGAGTGCCTGTGGGGATGGGGATGTATGTGAGAGTGTGTGTGTGAGGGCAGGTGGGTGGGCACAAAGCCTGGTGCATGTGTGTTGTGTGTGTGTGTGTGTGTGGAACTGAGAGAAGAATATTGGCACAGCCAGAGTGGAGTGAGTGAGGCAGAGACTCCAGCTCGAGCAGGGCCTTGTACACCGTGGTAAGTTCAGATCTGTTCTCAATGTCTGTGAAAAGGCCTCTGTTAGAGGATATTTTATTTACACACTTTTGGAACAGGGTGATGTTCTTGTCCACTCCGCCCATGACAGATTGAGGAAACCAAGGCCCAGAGAGCTTGAATGGTTTATGGGGTCCTGGGGTGAGTCGGAGGCAGAGTGAAGATGAGGACCTCTGTCCCAGGTTCACTGCTCTTCTTACTCTGCCAGTCAGGGCTGCAGACGAATCGCTTCTGTAGCTGGGTTTCTGCTTAGAGAAATTACAGTTCTTTCTGTACAAGTTGTCTCAGTGTTCTCAGTGGGGGAGATTGCTCAGGGCTGAGTGCCTTGTAGGTAACAAGCATTCAATATTTGGAATTGTCTCATTGGATACACAGAAATGTCTATTTCTACATATTTTAAAGAAGAGATAATTTAGACTTGGAGAGGGAAGGAGCAGGAAAACTGACATTTCAGAGAGTATTTTCTTGTAAGTAAGGCTTCTGAACTGCTCCAGACTTTGGCATCCTTCTCTACACAGTGAGGGAGAGAGTTGAACTAAGTGCTCTTTGGGGCCCTTCTAAGCTCAACAGTCAGTGAATATACAAGGCCAGGGTGTGGGTTTCTGAAACCACTGTTTTGATCACTTGGGGTTCTTTCAGCATGGACTTTATGCACGCTGGGTTTCAGTGAGTGGAGGTTGCTGGGTGTGCCTTCCAGGCACTGTACTTTGAACAACATGGGTTTAAACTTCGAGCGTCCACTTATACATAGATTTTTTTTTTCCCACTAAATAAGCACTACAGTGCTACTTGATCCTAGGTTGGTTCAATCCGCAGATTCAGAACCGTGGATATGGAGGGCCAACTATAAAGTTAAACATGGATTTTCGGCTGTCCAGAGGGTCAGTGCCCCTAACCCTTGCTGTTGTTCAAGGGCCAACTATATAAATACAGATCAGGGTAAGGGGGAGGGAGCATGAATTGGATGTGTGTGCAATGCGATTTTAAGCAGGGAAATTTAGGAAGGTGTGTTGAAAAGGTGACACTTTAGCAAAGATTTGGAGGATGGTAGGGTGCTAGTCATGAAGATATCGGGGGGAACTTTCCAGGAATAGGGGGAAAGCCCTAAGTGGGTTCCTGGTGAGTATGAGGAAGAGCAGGAAGGCCAGCATGGCTCGAGAGAAGAGAGTGAGGGGAGCACAGAAGGAAATGAAGTCAGGGGAATGCTGGAGACAAAACTGTGAGGGCCTCATGGGACCTTGACCCCAAGAGAAACAGGAGCCATTGCTGGGTTTTGAGCAGGGGAGAGACATGAGCTGAAGTGTCTGAACAAGATTACTTTGGGTGCCGTGCAGGGAGCAGACTGAATGGGGGCAAGGGAGGAAATGGGAAGGTTAGGAGGTGATTGCAGTGATTTAGGACGGAGAGGATGGTGGGCTGGACCCAGCAGGTAGCAGCAGAGGTCACAAGATATAGTCGGATTCTGGATATATTTTGAAGGTAGGGCAGGTAATATTCCCTTGCAGAATGGTTGTGCAGTGAAAGAAAAAGAGAAGAGTCAAAAAGACTCCAGAATTTTTGGTCTGAGCAGCGGGGAGGATGGAGGATGGAGCTGCCATGAAATAACGGGGAAGTCTAGAGTTGACGCAGGTTTGGAAGGGAAGATATGAGGTCTGCTCCAGACAGGTTGCGCTTCAGACGTCTGCTAGACACCCAAGTGGAGCTTTAGAGTGAGGCAGCTGTCTCTAGCAGCCTGGAGTTAGGGAGATGTCTGCGCTAAAGACAGATTAGGAATTATCAGCGTGTAGATGGCGCACCGTCTCCAGAGTCATAGAGCCTAAATGCCATGGGAGAGGGAGTGAGGATGGAGAAGAAAAGTCCCGGGATTTAGCTGCGGGTCACCCAGCATGAAGAGGTAGAAGAGAAGAGGAGGTCCAGCAATGGGGACCGAGGAGGAGGGACCTGCGATGTAGGAGGAGGGCCAGGAGAGGGTGGCGTGCTGGAAACCAAGTGAAGAGAGCACTTCAAAGAGGAGGAAGAGCTCCACTGTGTCAAATCCTGCTGGGAAGGCAAGTAAAAGGGGACTGAAAACTGACCATTGGGTTTAACAAAATGAAGCCCTTGATGAGCCTTTTCTGTAGAGTGTGGGGCAAAAGCCATATTGCAGTTTCAGAGAGAATGGAAGGAGAGAAATTAGAGTATAGACATCCCATTTGAGGAGTTTTGACATAGAGCAAAACAGAGAAATGGGGAAATGCCTGGAGAAGGAGTCTTGTTTTCTTTTTTTAAGCTGGGGAGGGTAGAAGCATGCTTATATGCTTAAGGAAATGGAAAAAATTGAGGATGAGGTGGCGGGGTGGGGAGGGATGCAGAATTGCTGGAGCTGATGTCTTTGAGTTGGTGAGAGGCACTCCTGAAAATCCATGTTGTAGTTTGCTCTTTGGAGGTCTAACCCACGTACCCAAACTTGGAGGAGAGTAATGTTTAAAATGGAGAGCAGATTCAGCACACTATCGTGTGACAGAAGAACGGCATTTTTTCACTTGCTCTGGGCACGTCTTCTCTCCTCGCAAGGCACATCAGCTTGAAGGCTGAAGATTGCTTGGTTAGATAGGATTTTATAACTCCTCTAACTCCTACCCCGAATCTGAAATCACATTTCCTTCCAGTAAGACTTTCGCCTTGCTGATCTAGTGCTGTCTCTCTCAAAGGAGCTGACATCAGGTCTCCAGAATCAGCATACCGTAAACAAACACTGACAAATGATTCTTCGTTATCTCTCCTTTTTCAGAAAGTGGTCTGTCCCTCCTGTCTCTTTTCCTTAGACATACTGGTGATAACAGAGAGGATTAGATTACAGAATAGCTTTCTTCAGCTATTTCTCAATCTCTAGGATGCCCTTTGGAGATACTGTATGACTTGTTCTTCTCAAGTCTATTTAGTGGGCTCTTGACAACTCCTCCCTTTGGGTGGGATGCTTGGGTAACCCCTGTGCACCCATTGAAAGTTGCTGCTTCTAGTTTCAGTCTTAGAAGACAGACAGCTATTTTTTTTAAATTGAGATATAATTCACATAGCATAAACCCGGCCATTTTAAAGTATACAATCCAATGGTTTTTAGTATCTGCACAAGGTTGTGCACCCATAACCATAATCTAATTCCCAAAGATTTTCATCACTCCAAAAAAGGAAACCCCATAACCATTAGCAGCCACTCCCTGTCCCCCACTTCCTTCTACCCCTTGGCAAATACCTATCTACTTTCTGTCAATAAATTTGCTTATTCTGGACGTTTCTTATAAATGGAATCATACATGTGGCCTTTTCTATCTGCCTTCTTTCACTTAGAATAGTGTTTTCAAGCTTTAGCTGTGTTCAGCCATGTTCATACATGATATCATGTATCAGTACTTCATTTCCTTTTATGGCTGAATAATATTGCATTGTATGGACATACCACATTTTGTTTATCTGTTCATTAGTTGTAGACTTTGGGTTGTTTCTACTTTTTGGTTATTACGAACGGTGTTGCTATAAACATTCATATACAAGCTTTTGTGAGGACATGGATTTTCACATGTGCCCAGGAGTGGGATTGCTGGGTCATATGTTGACACTATGTCTAACCTTTTGAGGAACAGCCAAACTTTTCCACAGTGTCTGTGCCATTTCACATTCCCGTCAGTGTTGTATGAGGGTTTCTCTACATCCTCGCCAACCTTGTTATTGTCTGTTTTTTGATGACAGCCATCCTAGGAGGTGTGAACTAGGAGGACGGGACCACTCAACTTCGGATTTTTGGGGGCACCTCCCATTAGACCCTTTTATGTTACTGTTTACAGATGTGAAAATGGAGGCACAGACTAATTCCCTGCTCAAGGTCTTATACTATCCAGTGATGGAATTGGTGTCTGACTTGTGAACCAGTGATTCTTTCCACCAGGCTGTTGTGATGTCTGTGGCATTCTAGTCAGGAATCTGAAATTTTCATTGGTCTGTCTAAATACAGGGCAGATCTCAGCAGGAAGGCTCTGAGGGCTAATTGTGAGGTCTGCTGGGAGTGTGAAATATTATTTATCTTTTCCCCCATCACCTTCCCAACACAGTAGACAGCCTTACTCTGTTATGTGTTCTTCAGAACCTGAAGCAGATGTCCTCTTATTTATGGATTTCTCCTTGTTTTCTACTAGACTTCAAATATTTTGCGGGCAGTGGTCATGTCTTAGTATTTATAAATCTGGACGTAATGCCTGGTACATGGTGGGTCCTCAGGAAATGTTTGAGGAATGAAATTGGATAAATCACCCAGGATTATTAGAGAATGAGTTTATTATAAATCAACCCTGTGGAGAAAAACACAACAAAAAGATGAGATACAAATGGTAGGTGATAAAAATCCACTTTCCTTTATTACATATCACAGTCTATTAAGAATAACATAGAACTAGACGCAGACGTAGAGAATGGACATGTGGACATAGTGGGGATAGGGAGGCTGGGACGAACTGTGAGAGTGGCATTGACATATATACCCTGCCATGTGTAAAATAGATAGCTAGTGGGAAGCAGCCGCATAGCACAGGGAGCTCAGCTTGGCGCTCTGTGATGACCAAGAGGGGTGGGATCAGGGTGGTGGAAGGGAGGCTCAAGAAGGAGGGGATATATGTATACATACAGCTGATTCACTTTGTTGTACAGCAGAAACTAACACAACATTGTAAAGCAATTATACTCCCCCCAGAAAAGAATAACATAGAATGAAGCTTAGTACTTGCATATATAAATTGATTAGCTAAGGCAAAATACATATCAAGATACTGGTTGGACAGTGGCCTATTGGTCTATGAAATTTTAGTCTACTTGTAATTGATAAATGATACAATTGCCCTGAACTATCTCTAACCTCAAATTCCAAATTTTCCAACTATCTAAAACACACATTGCATCTTTCCCACTGTATTTATAATTAGAATTTTTGTAAAAAGTTAAACTATATGGAAGCATAGAGTAAGAAGTGAAAAATCCCTCTTTATCTCTGTCCTTATTCCAACATGGAATAGAATATCAGGCTCTAAATTCCTAAGGCCACAAATATTTTGGAGTTTCATTTGGAAGAAAGAAGAATATTCTAAATTTCCCTGAGATTGACTTCCTTTTAAGGATGGACACAAAAGTGACAGTCCTCAAATTCTGAATAAAACAGAGAATCACTGAACTGGGGAACTTTTTCTCAAGGGACATTTCTTGCCATGGATAGAGAACATGTGATGAATCAGTCTTCACTAATCGTGGAAGAGTGAAGGCAGGAGGTTATTTCTTTCATTGCTGATTTTATTTCAGACAGGCTGTCATTTGTACATGGGGTTAAGAGGGTTGTGAGGTGTTTCTTCAGATAGGTCAAGTTAAAACCCCCTTTACTTGGTTACCTCAATTTTCTACTTTGAAGAAGAAATGTTATATGGCTCCTGCAATGGTTTCCTTTATCCAGTTGAGGTATCTTTTGGTAAGGAGAATGTAGATGCCAGGCTTCTGGGGGTTACCACACTTGCCAAAGGAAGTGACACCTCTGAAAACGTTATCACGTATCAGAGGACTTCCAGAATCCCCCTGGAAAAGGAAGTCATATGTTTTAAACAGAAGTGCTTTCCAAAGATATTTACTTACCTTTTTAGTCATTCATTTATTCACTCATTCGCTCATACATTGTTTCTCTCTTTCCTTTTTAAAGGCTAATTTTATATCTCTTTTTATTAATTGTCTGCCCTCAGCATCAATTAACACAGATCTGTTTATATTTTCCAATCATTTTCATTTTGAAAAAGGCAATTCTGGAGAAGATGTACAAACTCATTTTCATCAGTAAAACAAAGAAAGAATAACAAAGGAAGCCTTTAAAATAATTGTGAAAAATAATTGTCTCCTTCAGTTGACCTGTATCCCCTTTTCTTGGTCAGCAGATATTAGGGGAAGAAACTGAATGTAGGGGCTGCCTGAAGGCATGAGATGGGATCTGATCCACTCCCTGCACTAAAGGAGGACACAGGTTAAGCCGTCTCAGACCAAGGAGTATTTGTGATAGTTCAAAAAATTTTTAGGGATCTTTTCCAGTTTTCATCAGCCCTCATTTCATATTCTCTCTGACCTTGCAAAGCACTTCTGGATCATGAGTTCCAAATAGGACCAAACCATAGTCAAGCACATGGAGAGGCAGAAAAACGCAGGAGGTGGGAGTCAGATGGCCCCAGTCCAAGTCCAGGTCCACCCCACTGACAGCCGAGTTATCTAACTTGGGGAAGTAACTTTCTAAGCCTTAATTTCCCTAACTGTAAAATAGAGTTGGTAATAATAGTGTCTATCCCATGGGGCTATTTGAGGATCAAGTGGCATAGAGTATAGAACTTGATATAGTTCCTGCCATCTGATAAATGCCAGCTGTCGTGATCAGTTTTGAGAGGGCTGAACAGCACCCATAAGCGGTGGTTAAGTGGGATCCTGATTATTAGGAACGAGAGAAGTTTCCCTGGGCAGAAGGTTTCCCTTGAGACAAAGGAGCACACACCAGCCCAGTGTCAAGCTGACGTTCTTGCAGGCCTCACACATAAAAAGTAATAATGATAGTCCGCCCTCTTGTTCCTAGGCACTCTATTTAACCTGATTTCCTATAGCCCCCAAACGGTTAACATTTTTAATTTACTTACTTCACATGAATCATCTTCACCTTTTCTACCACCAGCACAGATCATACTGAGATCAATAACTGGATTAAAATTATAGTGCCGGGCATCATTGCATATTTTCCTATCTATCACAGTAATGTTGGCTTCTCTCAAGGCACTTGAAATTTTGCACAAGTCTTTTTTGGTGCTTCCCCATCCTGCCACATGACACTTGGTGTGGGGTTTGACATCGTCTCCTCTTTTTGGTAGCTGAAGTATTCCTACAGCTTTGGTCATAGTTGCTTTACCATCCAGCTAGAAAAGAGACAGGAGATGCAGTTTTAGGGAAGGACAACAGTAACCAAACCCAGAACACAGCTCTGACTGCAATAGATATCTTGCTTATTTAGCATGTTCTTAAGAAGGACATGGCCATAGTCCTGTTCCAACCTAATTGACCATCAGTTATTGATTTTTTAAAAGTCACAGCACACCTTTTCATGCATGTTTTGCTAGGCTAGTCTAGATAAACTTCAGTCCAGCTGACCTGTCAGCAGTGATGAAATTATGTTGGCAGTGACTGACAGTTCCGGGGTTGAAAAGCTGTACTGGAGAATGCAATCATTATTTTATTCAGGTGGTCTTAGGTTTGTGAACTGACTGGTATTGAGACCAATGGAAGGAAGCCAGGGCTCCAGGTGCAGTGGGGCGGGGTGGGAAAGGGGCCGGTGTCCTCATTTTCCGCTTTAGTGGAAATGTGGCTTCCCCGCTTCTGAGCAAGTGCAAACCAGCCTAACTGCCTTTGAGGGCTCACCCACACTCTGACCTTTTCTTTGATTCACTAAGCTCTCTTCTTGGCTCACCACCTTGCTTTCTCTCTTTCTGAAAAGTCAAGGCAAGGAGAGCAGGGAGTGTGATCAAGGTTGAGTAGAGGGTAGAGGAAGATAATTCTACTTCTTTCTTTTCTTCTTGCCTCAAGCTGTAGGGAGTCCTGGTATTACAGACCTTCTAAAAACATAGGAGCACAGCAGCAAAGGCCACTGTCACATTCCTATCATTGCATTGCTTTCAGACCCCACTTCCTGACATTAGACAGTCCCCACTTCCTCAGTGCCCACTCTGAGTTGCTGGTGTGCCCAACCCTTACCCTGCTAGCACTTTGAAAGTGAGATGGCCATAGTCTAAAATCTCTCCATAGAACATGACTTCAAATGCCTACACGCAACGTCTCTGCTTCTCTCCTACTCATGCTTTCTCACAGCCTTCATGCTTGTTGTCTGGTTGGATGGACAAGGAGACAGGAGAACCCCCAGAAAGGACTTCAGGTCTGAATGAATGGATCGGAATTGGAGTCGGGGTGCATATGTTTGTAAGTAGCTCTCCTGGGGTCAGACACACACAGCAGTGATGAGCACATCGGGAGGTTTTAACCGTGGAAAGTTAACCACAAGGAGGTTCTCACACCCTCTTTGTGAGTTCTCTAGCAACATCACCCCACTGACCACAGTGTCAGAGGTGAGAGGGAGTTTCCTGACTCTACTTCAAGACCAAGAACCCCTCGCACCCCCTACTCACCCCACACTATTGTAAAGGAAAGATTTTTAGTTCCTGAAGGAGACTTGACAACTGCTACCACTTTCTTGAAACCTGAGCGCAGAATCTCTTCTCTTGATGACCTTTGCCACTGTCTGGCTTAATTCCATCCCTTATCCAAAATTATTCAGGAAATATTTATGGAGGGCCTACTATGTACTAGGAACTATACTACCTGATATAGGGCATACAAATAAAAAGACAAAAATATCTGTTCTTTGAAGCTTACATTCCAGCGAGGGGGGCAGACAAACAAACTAAAGTACATCAGAAGTGCGTGCTGTGGAGACAAACGCAGGAGGGAAGTAGGCCAGGGAGTGCCCTCTACTGGGCAGGGGAGGGAATTGCCTTTCCCTGCCCAGGGAGGGGGACTGGAGGGGATTAGAGTATAGGGGAGGAGGGGTGACCTGAGAGAGAGGCCCAGCCTGAGAGTCTCAAGGCAGATAGTATGCGGGTCACTGATAAGTATTGGGGAGCAGGGAATGTGGGGAGTTTGCCGGAAACACATGGCACTCTAGGACCCTCTCTTTACTCCTCCTGATGAGGGTGTGTGGATCCCCTGAGCATCCTCTTGACTCCTGCTAGGGAAGTTCCTCATCAAGCCCCTTGGGACAAGTGTGAACCTCAGCTCACACTCTGCCTTCCAGTTCTGCCTTTTCTATTATACTTTTTGCACAGCAGCCAGATAATCCTTCTAAAAACAAGTCTGATCATGTCACTGCCCAGCTTAACACACTTTCCCATCTCCTTCCCCATAAAGTTCAAACTTCTTCCCGTGGTTCACAATATCTGGGTCCCCTCTTTCTCAAATCTCATGATAACTTCCCTTTCTTCCCTTCTTCTTCCAAATGCATTTTCCAGAAAGACTCCTCTTATACACACTGCTCTTCCTGCCTGAAAGGCCCTTTCCTCCTTCTTTCCTACTAACTCCTGCACCTTCTCTAAGAAAGCTTCCCTGACCACCTGGACACACCATGTGCTCCCGTAGAGTCCCCTTCTTAGTCATCTCCATCACGGATGAGTCACATACCACCAGATCAGAGCTGTTGATATATTTGTCTGTCTCTCCCACTAGACTGTGAACACTTTGAGAACAGAACCTATTTACCTTATGAGGAAGAGAAAAGCTTACTGACACTCACAGCTGGGCCACGATTTTTCCTGTTGATCACGAACACTTGTCATAGAGCACCAATATCAGACAAGGTGAGCCTCAAGAAGGGAGCAAAACCTAGGCCGCTCTGCAGTCACGTTTGAGTACAGGCAAAAACAAGGTCATTGTGCCCACCACAAAAATGACCAAGCGCCCCCATCGGCTAAAATGAGTGATTGCTGCTTCTTATCAATCACAGATTTAGCCTCCTAGATAAGTAAGATTCACTGAGATACTCAGTCATAGAATTACCCCACTTCCTGACAACAGTCAGTTCAGAGCAAACTCCTACTTCCTAGACCCCTCCCCCTCATCTGACACAAGCCCAAATCCTAGGATAAGCCCCATCTAACACTCTCTTACTGAGCCACCCCGTGGTTCCTCATGGTGTACAGTCTCCCTTGCTGAGCAAGAATCAATAAATGCAACTTGGTTTGACTGCAGTTGAGTTGCTGGTGGCATTACCACTTTGGATTGACAGGTCTTATCACAGTAGGACTTCTGTCAATATCTGTTAAATTGAACTGAATTCCAAGAGGGTGAACATCTGTACAATTGCGCTGGGTCCCAGCTGTCCTTCTTACCCCTACATCCTGGCATTAGCCAACCACTGGCTATGAGGCCAGTGTGTAAAAACTAGTTTCAGGTTAAACTGACCAAATTTCAAAATTCAGCAATTTCAAAATAGTTATTGAAAAAAAACCCCATATTTACCTGAAGGAGTTGAAGATCCCCTTCAAATGTCTGTGGATTGAAGCATGGATGGGGAATTGCCTTTTTAATGGAAAATACTTGATCATATTTCTCTTTATGGGAGGTAGAGTGGGCCCCAAGAATAACTCGAGGATTGCCCTTCCTGGAAAAAAACAAGGACAATGTATCATTTATGTGAGAGAATAGATGAAATTAAGCATGAACTTAATTTATTAAATCTGACCAGTTATTTCAGATGGTTTCCTATTTATAAACAAACACAGCAAGGCAGGGGGGAATTTATGAGGTTTTTTCTTTTGGTGTTTTAGTTATTTTTACCTAAAACTCCCAAGACATGTGTTATCTTAGGTGCTTCAGCTTCACATCTTTTCAAGGAAGAAGCAACAGGAGAGAAATCCCAGGTCTTTTGGCAGAGGCAAGAGCGTTGGGTTGGCAAGGCCTGGAGAGGTATGCTTGGGTGCAGACCAAAGAGGACTGCTGCAGGAAGAGGAGCTGCCAGTTTCTCCATCTGCCTTGGATTTGTGGAATCAACACCTAATGGAAGAGACTCAACCCAAGAACTAGAGACTAAACCTAAGAGTGAGAGCAGGGGTAGTGGGTTTGCTTTTCTGTGTTTCAGGGAGACAGTGTACCTTGCTTAAGTCTTCAAAGATGACAAAGATGGAAAAAAGTCAGGCTTTTAATAGGTAGGACTGAAGAAATGAATCGACTTTATAGTGAAATTTTAAAGCTGAACCTAAATACACACACACACACGAGCAAATAAACTGCTAGCCCCTAAGTCTAGTTTGTGAACCTAATGATAGCTATCTGGGAGAGGTGGGCACAAGCATTTCTTGATTTGCCGGACAGACTTTGCACCAAGTGGGTCTGTTAATCAAGAGTGCCAGTGGTGATCTTCACAGTGTACATTGTGCTGAATTTCCTACTTGATAAATTCTCATTTGATACAACAACATAATGCAGATCTGTTTTGATCTTCTTTGTGGGAAGCTAGTTTTTAAGTCTCTTTTTTTATTCATGCAATTTATGCAAAAGTGAGCAGGGAAATAGTAGGTACCAACAAGAGGTACTGATAAAGAAAACAGCAGCATATCCTTGTGATAAACATTATTTTGACTTTCAAATCACAATTAAGAAAAACATTAGTTTGAACCATAGGAAATGGCTATTTTGTAAAGTCAAACAGTTAAATATCAGTAATTTCTTATGGTTCAATCTAATATGTAGCAACATGGGACAAAACTAATTATATAACAGTAAGTAAATTGCTTGTTATCATAGAGAACACTTAACTTGCTCAACTGTGTAAAATATACTTATGGAAAAAGCTTGCAACAAAATATAGCAAAATATTAACAGTGATTGTGTGAAGTTGATAAGATTATGAGTGCTATTTCTCACCATTTTGTTTTTCAAAATGTTGATAATATTGTTATTTATAGTGAAAAAAAAATTTAAATAATATGAGAAAATGGTCATGCATTTCAATTTTATTCTATAGGATCTGGCCTTTGCTTATAGAGGTAAACGTAATAATAGTCCGTATCAGTGACTGTGCTTGTGCACTTTCTTCTCCATCTCTACCTAATTTTGGTTTTGGACTTCATTTTCACAGCCCCTGTCCCCACCCCCCCCCCACCCCCCAAACTGCCTGAGAATGAGAGGAGCTCAGAGTTACTTACAGGTCACAGTGAGCAGCTGTCAACACCCAGTTTTCTTTGATCAAAGCCCCTGCACAGACTTTCAGCCCTTTGATTAGAGCCATGTAGCGTCTTGTGTGAGGTGGCACTTCTTTTCCTCCTATAATTCCCTCACAGGATACTGGAAACACTAAAAGAGTGATCCAGAGTGAAATCCTATCTTACCAAGTCATGCTTCCCTCTGAAAAGTTCTGATATAATGAATAGATCCAGATCGAGTACATAGACGTGCACTCTGTGTCAGGGAGAGAAGATCAAAGCAGTCCAGGTGGCACAGAGTTTTTAAAATTTTCCATGGCAGCTCTGTATAATAGTATCTTGAACTTAAACAATCTTCTCTTCCTCAAGAATGCAAAGCACCTTTAACATAATGTCTGTCTCCTTCCTATCCCTGGGAGGTAGAAAATGTCAGGCAATAGAGTCTCTTTTCTTAAAGCTCAAAAAGCAAAAAGATTAAAGACTTAACATCACACAGTAAGAGCAGATTGGGGAGAAACCCCATTCTCCTGTTTCTGCCATTACTAGTCTGTTCACTTCCTATTACAGGCTGCATTGTCTCAGTCTTGGGTTGGACACTGTTATTGACCTTAAAAATCTCAGTGTTCCATGGCGAGATTATTATTTGGAATGATGGTTTGGTAAGTTATATTAAATTCAAAGAAAAAAACTCAACAATATAGTAGCAATAATAATGAAAGCGTCTGTGATTTACCAGGCACCGGTTAGTTTCAGACACTGGTTCTGATGTTTGCTACAATGCAAGGTGGGTGTTATTATTCCCATGTAGAGATAAGGAACATGAAGTTTAGACAGGGCAATTACCTCACCCAAGTTCACACAACTAATAAATAGCAAAGCAGTCTTCTAATACTGTTCCACATCATGAAAAATCATACTCTTTCCATTGTGATGCACTGTTTGCCTAAAGTAGTGGCTCTGAGCTTCCGCCGTCGCTGCGCAGCGTCAGCTCTACTCTGCCTAGTTTTCCTTCTTCAGATGATGAAATTCACCTGAGACCACATAGCCAGAGAAGGCCAAACTGAGTTTTGAATCTAGG
This sequence comes from Balaenoptera acutorostrata, assembly GCF_949987535.1. Taxonomy (NCBI): domain Eukaryota; kingdom Metazoa; phylum Chordata; class Mammalia; order Artiodactyla; family Balaenopteridae; genus Balaenoptera; species Balaenoptera acutorostrata. Next base: position 45,659,289 of record NC_080065.1, on the reverse strand, counting down.
CAATCTTGACCCCAGAGCCTTCCGGCCTAAAGCTGTGTGGATGAAAGGCTCTTGGTGCTCCAGCCAGGCATCAGGGCCGTGCCTCTGAGGTGGGAGAGCCAACTTCAGGACACTGGTCCACAAGAGACCTCCCAGCTCCACGTAATACCAAACGGCAAAAATCTCCCAGAGATCTCCATCTCAACATCAAGACCCAGCTTCACTCAACGACCAGCAAGCTACAGTGCTGGACACCCTATGCCAAACAACTAGCTAGACAGGAACACAACCCCATCCATTAGCAGAGAGGCTGCCTAAAATCAAAATAAGGCCACAGGCACCCCAAAATACACCACCAGACGTGGAAGTGCCCACCAGAAAGACAAGATCTAGCCTCATCCACCAGAACTCAGGCACTAGTTCCCTCCACCAGGAAGCCTACACAACCCACTGAACCAACCTTAGCCACTGGGGACAGATACCAAAAACAACGGGAACTACGAACCTGCAGCCTGTGAAAAGGAGACCCCAAACACAGTAAGATAGGCAAAATGAGACGACAGAAAAACACACAGCAGATGAAGGAGCAGGCTCAAAACACACTGGACTTAACAAATGAAGAGGAAATAGGTAGTCTACCTGAAAAAGAATTCAGAATAATGATAGTAAGGATGATCCAAAATCTTGGAAATAGAATAGACAAAATGCAAGAAACATTTAACAAGGATGTAGAAGAACTAAAGAGGAACGAAGCAATGATGAAAAACACAATAAATGAAATTAAAAATACTCTAGATGGGATCAATAGTAGAATAACTGAGGCAGAAGAAAGGATAAGTGACCTGGAAGATAAAATGGTGGAAATAACTACTACAGAGCAGGATAAAGAAAAAAGAATGAAAAGAACTGAGGACAGTCTCAGGGACCTCTGGGACAACATTAAACGTGCCAACATTCGAATTATAGGGGTACCAGAAGAAGAAGAGAAAAAGAAAGGGACTGAGAAAATTTTTGAAGAGATTATAGTTGAAAACTTCCCTAATATGGGAAAGGAAATAGTTAATCAAGTCCTGGAAGCACAGAGAGTCCCATACAGGATAAACCCAAGGAGGAACACGCCAAGACACATATTAATCAAACTGTCAAAAATTAAATATAAGGAAAACATATTAAAGGCAGCAAGGGAAAAAAAACAAATAACACACAAGGGAATCCCCATAAGGTTAACATCTGATCTCTCAGCAGAAACTCTGCAAGCCAGAAGGGAGTGGCAGGATATACTTAAAGTCATGAAGGAGAAAAACCTACAACCAAGATTACTCTACCCAGCAAGGATCTCATTCAGATTCGATGGAGAAATTAAAACCTTTACAGACAAGCAAAAGCTGAGAGAGTTCAGCACCACCAAACCAGCTTTACAACAAATGCTAAAGGAAATTCTCTAGGCAAGAAACACAAGAGAAGGAAAACACCTACAATAACAAACCCAATACATTTAAGAAAATGGGAATAGGAACATACATATCGATAATTACCTTGAATGTAAATGGATTAAATGCTCCCACCAAAAGACACAGGCTGGCTGAATGGATACAAAAACAAGACCCATACATATGCTGTCTACAAGAGACCCACTTCAGACCTAGGGACACATACAGACTGAAAGTGAGGGGATGGAAAAAGATATTCCATGCAAATGGAAATCAAAAGAAAGCTGGAGTAGCAATTCTCATATCAGACAAAATAGACTTTAAAATAAAGACTATTACAAGAGACAAAGAAGGACACTATATAATGATCAAGGGATCGATCCAAGAGGAAGGTATAACAATTGTAAATATTTATGCACCCAACATAGGAGCACCTCAATACATAAGGCAAATACTAACAGCCATGAAAGGGGAAATTGACAGCAACACAATCATAGTAGGGGACTTTAACACCCCACTTTCACCAATGGACAGATCATCCAAAATGAAAATAAATAAGGAAACACAAGCTTTAAATGATACATTAAACAATATGGACTTAATTGATATTTATAGGACATTCCACCCAAAAACAACAGAATACACATTTTTCTCAAGTGCTCATGGAACATTCTCCAGGATAGATCATATCTTGGGTCACAAATCAAGCCTTGGTAAATTTAAGAAAATTGAAATCGTATCAAGTATCTTTTCCGACCACAACGCTATGAGACTAGATATCAATTACAGGAAAAGATCTGTAAAAAATACAAACACATGGAGGCTACACAATACATTACTTAATAACGAAGTGATTACTGAAGAAATCAAAGGGGAAATCAAAAAATACCTAGAAACAAATGACAATGGAGACACGACGACCCAAAACCTATGGGACACAGCAAAAGCAGTGCTAAGAGGGAAGTTTATAGCAATACAAGCCTACCTCAAGAAACAGGAAACATCTCGAATAAACAACCTAACCTTGCACCTAAAGCAATTAGAGAAAGAAGAACAAAAAAACCCCAAAGCCAGCAGAAGGAAAGAAATTATAAAGATCAGGTCAGAAATAAATGAAAAAGAAATGAAGGAAACAATAGCAAAAATCAATGAAACTAAAAGCTGGTTCTTTGAGAAGATAAACAAAATTGATAAACCATTAGCCAGACTCATCAAGAGAAAAAGGGAGAAGACTCAGATCAATAGAATTAGAAATGAAAAAGGGGAAGTAACCACTGACACTGCAGAAATACAAAAGATCATGAGAGATTACTACAAGCAACTCTATGCCAATAAAATGGACAACCTGGAAGAAATGGACAGATTCTTAGAAATGCACAAACTGCCGAGACTGAACCAGGAAGAAATAGAAAATATGAACAGACCAATCACAAGCACTGAAATTGAAACTGTGATTAAAAACCTTCCAACAAACAAAAGCCCAGGACCAGATGGCTTCACAGGCGAATTCTATCAAACATTTAGAGAAGAGCTAACACCTATCCTTCTCAAACTCTTCCAAAATATTGCAGAGGGAGGAACACTCCCAAACTCATTCTACGAGGCCACCATCACCCTGATACCAAAACCAGACAAAGATGTCACAAAGAAAGAAAACTACAGGCCAATATCACTGATGAACATAGATGCAAAAATCCTCAACAAAATACTAGCAAACAGAATCCAACAGCACATTAAAAGGATCATACACCATGATCAAGTGGGGTTTATCCCAGGAATGCAAGGATTCTTCAATATACGCAAATCAATCAATGTGATACACCATATTAACAAATTGAAGGAGAAAAACCATATGATCATCTCAATAGATGCAGAGAAAGCTTTCGACAAAATTCAACACCCATTTATGATAAAAGCCCTGCAGAAAGTAGGCATAGAGGGAACTTTCCTCAACATAATAAAGGCCATATATGACAAACCCACAGCCAACATTGTCCTCAATGGTGAAAAACTGAAACCATTTCCACTAAGATCAGGAACAAGACAAGGTTGCCCACTCTCACCACTATTATTCAACATAGTTTTGGAAGTGTTAGCCACAGCAATCAGAGAAGACAAAGAAATAAAAGGAATCCAAATCGGAAAAGAAGAAGTAAAGCTGTCACGGTTTGCAGATGACATGATACTATACATAGAGAATCCTAAAGATGCTACCAGAAAACTCCTAGAGCTAATCAATGAATTTGGTAAAGTAGCAGGATACAAAATTAATGCACAGAAATCTCTTGCATTTCTATACACTAATGACGAAAAATCTGAAAGTGAAATTAAGAAAACACTCCCATTTACCATTGCAACAAAAAGAATAAAATATCTAGGAATAAACCTACCTAAGGAGACAAAAGACCTGTATGCAGAAAATTATAAGACACTGATGAAAGAAATTAAAGATGATACAAATAGATGGAGAGACATACCATGTTCCTGGATTGGAAGAATCAACATTGTGAAAATGACTCTACTACCCAAAGCAATCTACAGATTCAATGCAATCCCTATCAAACTACCACTGGCATTTTTCACAGAACTAGAACAAAAAATTTCACAATTTGTATGGAAACACAAAAGACCCCGAATAGCCAAAGCAATCTTGAGAACGAAAAATGGAGCTGGGGGAATCAGGCTCCCTGACTTCAGACTATATTACAAAGCTTCAGTAATCAAGACAGTTTGGTATTGGCACAAAAACAGAAATATAGATCAATGGAACAGGATAGAAAGCCCAGAGATAAACCCACACACATATGGTCAACTTATCTTTGATAAAGGAGGCAAGCATATACAGTGGAGAAAAGACAGCCTCTTCAATAAGTGGTGCTGGGAAAATTGGACAGGAACATGTAAAAGTATGAAACTAGAACACTCCCTGACACCATGCACAAAAATAAACTCAAAATGGATTAAAGACCTAAGTGTAAGGGCAGACACTATCAAACTCTTAGAGGAAAACATAGGCAGAACACTCTATGACATACATCACAGCAAGATTCTTTTTGACCCAGCTCCCAGAGAAATGGAAATAAGAACACAAATAAACAAATGGGACCTAATGAAACTGAAAAGCTTTTGCACAGCAAAGGAAACCATAAACAAGACCAAAAGACAACCCTCAGAATGGGAGAAAATATTTGCAAATGAAGCAACTGACAAAGGATTAATCTCCAAGATTTACAAGCAGCTCATGCAGCTCAATAACAAAAAAACGAACAACCCAATCCAAAAATGGGCAGAAGATCTAAATAGACATTTCTCCAAAGAAGATATACAGATGGCCTACAGACACATGAAAGAATGCTCAACATCATTAATCATTAGAGAAATGCAAATCAAAACTACAATGAGATATCATCTCACACCGGTCAGAATGGCCATCATCAAAAAATCTAGAAACAATAAATGCTGGAGAGGGTGTGGAGGAAAGGGAACACTCTTGCACTGTTGGTGGGAATGTAAATTGATACAGCCACTATGGAGAACAGTATGGAGGTTCCTTAAAAAACTACAAATAGAACTACCATACGACCCAGCAATCCCACTACTGGGCATATACCCTGAGAAAACCATAGGTCAAAAAGAGTCATGTACCAAAATGTTCATTGCAGCTCTATTTACAATAGCCAGGACATGGAAGCAACCTAAATGTCCATCGACAGATGAATGGATAAAGAAGATGTGGCACATATATACAATGGAATATTACTCAGCCATAAAAAGAAATGAAATGGAGGTATTTGTAATGAGGTGGATGGAGTTAGAGTCTGTCATACAGAGTGAAGTAAGTCAGAAAGAGAAAAACAAATACAGTATGCTAACACATATATATGGAATCTAAGGGAAAAAAAAGAAGAAAAAAAAAAAGGCCATGAAGAACCTAGTGGCAAGACGGGAATAAAGACACAGACCTACTAGAGAATGGACTTGAGGATATGGGGAGGGGGTGGGGTGAGATGTGACAGGGTAAGAGAGTGTCATGGACATATATACACTACCAAATGTAAAATAGATAGCTAGTGGGAAGCAGCCGCATAGCACAGGGAGATCAGCTCGGTGCTTTGTGACCACCTAGAGGGGTGGGATGGGGAGGGTGGGAGGGAGGGAGATGCAAGAGGGAAGAGAAATGGGAACATATTGTATATGTATAACTGATTCACTTTGTTATAAAGCAGATGCTAACACACTATTGTAAGGCGATTATACTTCAATAAAGATGTTTGAAAAAAAAAAAAAAGAAAGTAAAAGATAACAAAAAAAAAAAAAGTAGTGGCTCTGTACCTTTGTTAGTTTCGAAATATAGAGCCATTTGAGAATCTGATATAGTACAGACACACAGATGCATGTAAATATATGCATACAGTTTTGGGAGAGTCACAGACTTCTTGATGCCCACCCATGGCCTTGAGGGAGCTCGTGGATCCCACATTAAGAATCCCAGCTCTGAAGGTATCATTGAGCTATAAGATATCATAGTGTGTGGTTAAGAACCTGAACTCTGGGTTCAAATCCCAGCCCTACTACTTACTAGTTGATGACTTTAGTAAATTGACTTAGCCTCTCTGTGCCTTGGTTTCCTCATATATAAAATGGGCTGATAACAATGATACTTAAGAAGAGTATATGTAAAACACGTAGAATACTGCTATACTTCATTGTAAGTTTTATGCAGTGTTGGCGTGCGTGCACATACACACACACACGTGCACAGACACACACACAGTTCATTAGATTATTTTACATTGATGTTATTGCTTTCTTCACCACCCCCACTGCTGGAAATAGACACTCACAAATACCTCCTGAAAACCAAAGTTTTAAGATTTATCTGAGAGCTATGACTACTCAGTTGTGTCTGTATGACTGAGCCCTCCAGTTAATAAGTAATCTATCCATCCCCAATTTAACGGCTTTGTTGGTTTTTCACTTGAAGATTGAGCTCTGTAGATCTGGCCTGAATTTATGATAACCTCCAGATATAGTTAATGCTTTCATATTTTTGCTGTAGACAAAATAGGGTATGTTTTCATCTTAAAAAGCCAATATGCCATTTAGATAGCAAAGAAAAAAGGTAACATGAAAAATTATTGGAAATTAACTTGTGATTTCTTTTTCCCTTTTACACAATATTAAACAAAAATTAAAGCAATATAAAATTCTATTTTCTTATAAGCAAAACTAAAAAGAATATGGAAATATGTCTTACCTCCAGGAATTAGAAGGAGACACATGCCAGTGGGAAAAGAGAAAGGGAAAGGAATTTTCATGGCTTCTGTTACTCACATATGAAGACTATTTAGTTTCAGGTACTGACTTAGTAATATATAATGAAACACAAAGGATGTGGGTTTTTTCTTTTTATCTGTCTCTGCTATGTGGCTAAAGAGTTTGGTATTTTATTACTGGAAGACATAGCTTTATTTTAGAGATGGTGTGGTTACTTATTTGTTTCACATTTCCTTCAGGGTTAGACCTTTCCTACCTTAAAGGGTAAATATGAAGCCATGGGGACTGTTTCATTTTTATTTATTATTATTTTTTAACACGTCTTTATTGGAGCATAATTGCCTCACAATAACGTGTTACTTTCTGTTGCACAACAAAGCAAATCAGCCATGGGGACTGTTTTAAATTAAGATCATTAAATAGAAAATTGCTCTTCTTTGGCAACTTTTTCACTTTCTAACACGAGTTTATTTTAAAAAGCTGAGAATTCAAGTCTATATAAGAAATTATTTTGAAATAGCATCTTTAAACCTATTGTAGTGGGGGAAAGGACAGATATTTGATGCATTCATTGTTGAGATTGCTGGGTAATCATCAAGGGAAAACTGAAGTTAGATTCTTAAAGCACACCATTCAACTATAAAAGCACTAAATGAAGATACAGATATTCACACACATGCAGAAATGAGAAAGGGACTTTGAGATATGACGTCAAAGGCAGAATTTGTAAAAGATTGATAGATTCAATGATGAAAAATTGAAGTTTCTGTACCTTAACACAGCAAATACAAAGCCAAATTGCAAACATTTTCAATCTACGTGACACAAATGGATATTTTTATAAAGCAATAAGAAAAGATGAACACCTGAAAAGAAAAATGGTCAGAGAATTTGAACAAGTAATTTACAAAAGAAGAAATAAAAGTGGCTCCTATATTCCTAACCTACGGAGGAATGCATAATCACATAGCACAAGTTATCTGTAATAAAAATGCAATTTAAAACATTTAGGTACTATTTTTGCCTGTCAAATTACTAAAAATTAAAAAACACACAAAAAATACTCTCTGTTGTTGGAAATTCTCATGTGTTGATGGTATTTCAAAATGCTGCTATCTTTCTGGAAGGCAATACCTATGAAAGGGTTGCTAAATTTTGCATGATCTTTGACCCAACAAGTCATGTTTATGATTCATAATTTAAAAAATTGTGAAATTTAGCAATAAGGAGTTCCATTGCATTATTGTTCCTAATGAGAAAAAGTTGAAAATAATCTAAATGCCCCCAAGTAAGGAATTAGGTAAGCATATTAGTTTCCCATTGCTGCTGTAACTAATTACTGCAGACTTAGTGGCTTAGAACAATACAAATTTATTATTTTACAGTTCTGTAGGTCAGAAGTCTGATGTGGGTCTCCCTGGGCTAAAACCAAGGTATTAGCAGGGCTGCATTCCTTTCTGGAGGTTCTAAGGGAAAATCTATTTCCTTGCCTTTTCCAGCTTCTACAGGCTGCCAGCATTCCTTGGCTTTTGGCCCCCTTCCAGCTTCAAAGGCATCAATAGCCGGTGGAGTCTTTCTCATTCTGACACTGACTTTCCTTCTGCCTGCTACTTCCATATTTAAGGACTCCTGTAATTACATTGGGCTCACTCTGATAATCTCCCTATTTTAATGCAAGCTGATTAGCAACCTTAATTTCATCTACAACCTCATTTCCTCTTTGCCAAGTAAACTAAGATTCATAGACTCTAGAGATTAGGATGTGGGCAGCTTTGGATGGGTGGGAGCATTATTCTGCATATCAGAGTAAGTAAATTATTATTCATTTGTACAACCATTCTGTGCAACCATTAAATAGCATGGAAAGTGATCACAAAAATGTTGCTGTATCAGACACCTCTTGTGTGTCACCACAGATCCCCTTGGCCTCATGTAATCCATGGACCTTGGGACTTCCCTGGTGGTCCAGTGGCTAAGACTCCATGCTCCCAATACAGGGGGCCCAGGTTTGATCCCTGGTCAGGGAACTAGATCCCTCATGCATGCTGCAACTAAAGATCCTGCATGCTGCAACTGAAGATCCTGCATGACGCAACTAAGACCTGGTGCAGCCAAATAAATAAATAAATAGATAAATAAATATTTAAAAAAATCCATGGACCTTGGCCACTTGTTCTTCTCCACCTACTCTGTGGAGACCAATTCTGCATGGCCTTGTACCACCTTGGGCACCACCTGACAGCACCTTGCCTCATGCCTGCATGATACAGCTTTTGCCTCCCACCACTGGACTACACTGCTGCTGCTGAGATCTAGGGTATGATGCAGAAATGTAGGGGAATTCAAGCCTTTTGGGGAAATCTATTGATTAGCAGGAGATGGAATCTAGTTGATAAATAAGCTATTCTTTGAAGCACTAGTACTTAGAGTTATTGGAAGATAGTCTGAGCAATCAGTTGTGCCTGATGCCAAGAGGTTTCCTGTTCAGCCATGCACCTTTGTATTGTGCTTCTCCTCAACACTCCTCTTTTCTCCCTTCACACCACCTGCTACCCCCTTCTCAAGTATTCTGATCTCTAAGAAAGTGGCAGAACTTAACTTCTCCCCTCCGGGAACTCAGGCTGACAGTTGGGAGTGGCACTAGGAGTTGGGAGTAACCTTATAAATTAGACCCAAAAAATAGGATTTGGAGTGGAATGACTCACTGAACTGAAACACTGGGGACTCCTTTGGTGGTGGTAAGTGGGGAGAGTGGAGGGGCAGTGGGCTTTTTTGCTTCTCCTACCCTGGGATGTGGGATCTGGGCAGCCCTGTCCCCTGCCTCCCAGTGAAGAAGGACACGTGTGGGAATGGGATTTCCCTGAAGTAGGGCAGGTGGGAAAGGGGTAATTGTAACTTCTTTGATTTTCTGAACTTTGGACTTAGAGTAAACTTTGAGTGAACTCTTCAAGTGAGAAGAGACTTTTATGAGGTTCCCACCAAATCTTTCTGGTTATAATTCGGTTATTTAGATGTGGTCTAGGGTCAGAGGTTTCTATGTGGTGAGTTTTCTAGGTAATGAAACGACAGACTATTTTCCTCCCCCAGTCCCCAACCCCCAGCTTTGAGTCTCATGTCACCCCACTAGATCACTCACCACCTCACCGTTGCTGCATCTACTGCGACCACTGGGACAGTCCCCTTCGTTTCATTTTTTTTTAAACCACTTTATTGAGATATAATTTATATATCATGAAATTCACCCATTTAAAATGTACAATTCAATGGTTCTTGATATGTAGCTATTAATTCTTAAAATTGTGGTTTTATATATATATATCATAAAAGTTGCCATTTAACCATTTAAAATATACAATTCAGTGGCATTAATTATATTCACAATGTTGTGCACGTATTACCACTGTCTATTTTCAAAACTTTTTAGCCATCTTAAACAGAAACTTTGTAATCATTAAGCAATAACTCCCCATTTCCCTCTCCTTCCAGCCTCCAGCAGCTTCTAATCTACCCTCTGTCTCTATGAAATTGCCTATTCTTAATATTTCATGTAAATGAAGTCTTATAATATTTGTCCTTTTGTTTGTATTATTTCACTTAGCATAATGTCTTCAAGGTTATTTCAGTTGTAGCAAGTATCAGAATTTCATTCCTTGTTATGACTGAATAATATTTCATTGTACTTATATGCCACATTTTGTTTATCCATTCATTGGCTGATTGACTTTTGGGTTGTCTCCACCTTTTGGCTATTGTGCGTAATGCTGCAATGAACACTGGTGTAAAAATATCTGTTTGAATCCCTGCTTTTTGGTTATATACCTAGGAGTAGAACTGTTCGGTCGTATGGTAATCTATGTTAAGATTTTGAGGAATCCCTTTATTTGACAACTTTAGATCCTAGCTTTCTGTTACTTTCTCTACTCCTACTTATGTCTTAATTCTTGGGACTTTCAATATACAAGTAGTTGATCCTTGCAGCACTCTAGCTGCAGACTTCTGGTTTCTGTTTAGGATGTAGAAAGTTGGAAAGAGTGCTAATTCCACCTTTATAACAAAGAAAAATCTGGATAGTCTACAAAATCATAATTTTTCTTTAATTTCTCAGACTTGAGGCTGCAGGTCAAACAAGTAGGCTGAAAGCTAAGGGAAGACAGGTACCTCCAGGGAGGACCTGCTTACCTGGAGAAAGGCATGATCGGAAGAGGTGCTGGACATCATAGAAGCTGATCGGAAGAGTTCGGGTAAGTTTTAAAATGAGTCACTAAGGGCTGAGTGTGACTTAGCATGAGAATATAGCGCCCCTGGGAGCTACAGACATAAGGAGAATTGACACTAGGTGGCAGGCTTTTCTCCATGGACCTCACCAGGAGAAAGCTGGGGGCAAGGCAGTGACGGCAAGGAGCCTCCCCTTTGGTGCAGGGGACAAGAGCAGCCACCTCTGCAGGAAGGGCACAAAGCTCTGCCAGGATGCTTTACCCCTACCTTCTTCACAGAGCAAAAGCCCTAAGTTTCTGAGGAAAGGGCAGCAAATACTCTCACCCTCAGGGTCAAGGTGAAGACATATTGTAGCTAGAAGAAGGGAAGAGAAAAAACCAACCCTCTGCTTCTGAGGGAGAGGCAGGAAAAGAGCCTCTGCCACTAGGGCAGAGATAGGATCACTGAGATGGTCCCACACCTGAGACTAAGGTACACAGTGCCTGCCTAGGACTGGGCCTGAATATGGGTAACAGAAAATGTCTCCCCACTTCCCACCCCAAGGATAGCAAGAACTGAGTAACAAATAACAATAGTCTACTACTAGTTGGAGGCAAAAATGAGGGGAGAAAATATCTTTGAGGTTTAGGGACATAGGCAAAGCCTAAGGCTGAAGTGGAACAGAACATTGAGAAATGCTCTCTGGAAACCCAAACCCAGCCAGAAGTACAAGGTAACGCCAGAGGCATTTCTAGCCTGAGGTGTCCTGAGGGTACCTGTAGCAACAATAAATGCAAACCCAAATCAACTCCTCACTAGATTGACTCAATTCCTCACAGTAGAGGCCTAGAAAAAGAAGAGTTATTCACATATCCAGACATGAAACTGTTTACCTCAGTGTTAGTAGACACTGCAAATTATGAGACCCACAAAGAAGCAAAGAAAACAGCACACAGTCAAGAGACAAAGCAATCAACAGAATCACACTCAGATATGACTTGGAGGTTAGAGTTATCAGAAAGAGAATTTAAATTATTATAATTATTATGTTAAAGTCTCTAGTGGAAAAGATGGACAACTGTATGACCATAGGAAGGCTATCAGCAGAGAGATGGAAACTAAGAAGGGACCAAATAGAAATGCTGGAAATGAAAAATATGATGAAAGACTAATCACTTTGATGGGCTCATTAGGAGACTTTACTCAGCTGAGAAAATAGGGAACTTAAAGATAGGTCAATCAAAATTGTCTAAACTGAAGCACAAAGAGAAAAATGAAAAAAGAAACAAATTAACCCAGAGCAGGCCATGCAAGACCTGTGGGACAATATCAAACTAACAGTCATGTAATTGGAATCCAAATAAGAAGAGAGGCAAGGCGGCAGAAGAAATACTTGAAGAGGTAATTAATAGGATGAGACTAATCCTGGTGAAGGCAAGAAAGTCTTTGCACTTTTCTTTGTTAGTCTGAGCCTACATTTGCAATCTGATTCTTTGTTTCACTGATCTGGACTATGTGGACCCACTTAACCCTGAAATATCCATTCACTTATTCATGTAATTTAAGATACGTATAAAGTACCTACCATGAGCTAGATCTGAGAGTTACTGTCTGAATGGATCTCATGGCCTAAATAGAGACTTAGAAACACTAATGTCCAGTGCTGTGGTCAGTGAGAAGAGCAGGGTTTTGGAAATGAGAGAGCCCTGCCTCTAAATCCTGGCCCTGTCATTTAACATCCACATCCTTTCTGAGCACAGTGGTACCTAGCTTATTGGGCTGTTGAAAGGACTGCTGCAAAGTAATGGTTCTCGCTCTGAGATACTTAGTCTGGGGTGATCCCAGGCATTTCTCCCAAAGTTTCCCAGGTGATTATAAAGCAGTAGTCAGGGTGGAGAAGTGCTGGGGTAAAGTGTTACCTGGCACACAGACGGCACTCAGCAATGTTGGTGCACCTCCTGGACTAACCTGGAATCACCTGCAGTTCACATTCCTGGCCAGATGCAGCCCAGAGGGCAAGGCTGATTTCTTCTTTATTGTGACGGGTGGGGAATGGATGGAGTCAGAAGGAAGAAAGTCTGCTGCCAGTGAGTCAGAGACTGACTGGGCTGTAGCTGCCTGAGACTTGCTTCCCAGGAACATAGCGGGTTAGAACTTTATAATTCCTCCTCCCCAGCCTCTCTCAGCACCTAGAGACCAAGGACTTTAGTTCAAGGCAACACACTTCCGCAGTTTACTCTCGGCCAGAGCATAGCTGGCGTCTTCCTCTTGTTTCTCCGAAATTTAATCCAGTCTTTCCTCTCCCTCAAAACAACCAGGTGCCTGTTTTATTTTTTGTGAAAACACATACTTTAGATGATGGTATAAGATGGTATAAGTCTACCTTTCATTAAGAATTTGCCTGCCCATGCAGGGGACCTGGGTTCGAGCCCTGGTCTGGGAAGATCCCACCTGCCGCGGAGCAACTAAACCCGTGTGCCACAACTACTGAGCCCGCTCTCTAGAGGCCATGAGCCACAACTACTGGAACCCGCGCGCCTAGAGACGTGCTCCGCAACAAGAGAAGCCACTGCAGTGAGATGCCGTGCACCGCAATGAAGAGTAGCCTCCGCTCGCCGCAACTAGAGAAAACCCGAGTGCAGCAATGAAGACCCAACATAGCCAAAAAAAAAAACTAATCCTTTAAAAAAAAACTCTTCCTTTCAAAAGTCTTTGAATTGGCAAAATTTGATAATTAACTGGTGATGGGGGCTGGGTGATAGATATGTAGGGATTCATATATATTATTCTTTATACTTTTGGACATTACAAAATAAAGTCCTTGCCGGCTTTCCTGTGCTTTCTGTATTATTTGTACATTTGACAGAAGAGTGACCTTTTAGTATATTCTTGCCATTCATAGGGAGAGGTATTGTTGAACTTGGCCAGTTTACCAAATATCCCGTATCAACAGTCCAGAAGAATTTGGCTAATTATGAGTTATAATGTAAAAAAATCTTTAAACTCCTTTTTAGTGTATTTTAAATGTTTATTCTGTTTTTATTTGGATTTTTTGAGTTTTTTATTGATAGTCTGTGAGATAGCTGATCTTTTATTTTTGGTCTGGGTGAATTTGAAGAGATGTATAGTATATTTGACTTTTTATAGCTTCATAGAGAGCAATATAGACATAGTTTTGTGGCCATAAACTGAACCACAACTTGAAAGCACAGCTGTTGGGCAGGGAGTGGTAGCTCCCTAGCTGTTTGAGTTAGACACACCCCATCCTACTAGAGTAAATGTTCAGAGGATGAAAACCACATTGATGTTGGAGGAGAATAGAGCTAGTTATTGGGGCGCTCCTGTGGGCACTAAGTAATTTGAGTTATTGTTTTTGCTTTGTCCACCAGGCCACTTTATTAGATCAGATTAAATTATCTCTCAAGAAGGTGTTTGAGGGTAAATGGAGAATGAGATCTCTTTATCTTCTTAACTGACATCTGGAAAGGGATGGGATTGGGGTCCCAGGGTGCCCTGGGGCAGTGGGATGTGGGGTGAGGTGTAGGGGGATGGTGTGGAGTGAAAGTGTGTGTATATGTATGTGTGTGCTGTAAGCTGACCAATTATGAAAACAAAGGCTTCATTAGGATGTGTTGAGTTGAAATGAAGAATTTCAACTAAGCTGAGAAAATAATGAAAGAGGTAGTTTTACTAAGATGTTAAATAGGAATATCTCCAGAGTGGCACCATTTGTTGTTGTTATGAAAGAGGAATTGTTTATTCTTAATCTACAGATGAGGAAACTGAAGTTCAGGAGGGTAAATAACTTGACCAAAGTTGCACCACTAATAGCTGATAAATCAGAATTTGAGCCCAGTACTGCCTGACCCAAAAACTGACCAATGCCCTTAAAGTTTGATGAGTCATTGGATCAGAGACTTGATAAGACACTTGCCCATCTAAGGTTCTGTTCCTAATACTGTGCCTTTTGTCCATCTATATCCCTTTTGTAAAGGATCTTACTGTTTTTGAAACCTCCAAATGAGAGGGGCTTTTGGCCCCTTTGCCAGCCTGTGTCCTCCTGAAGACCACTCAGGTACGAGCTAAATTTCCTGCCTATGTACTCGCAGGACTTGTCCAGCTGACCTGGAGCAAGGTGACTCCCCCAGTCTTCCACTCTTCTCAAACCGTACGAAGAACATGGGTGGAAGGAGAAGCTCTAGGCTCTGCAGATCCACCCCAGACTTTGCAGTGACTCCTGAAGGATTTAGTCACAGACTCTCTTCAGGCCAGATGCTCTCCCCAGAAGGAAGTCCAGCTTCATCTCTAATTTGGTGGCAACATTTTTAAAGAGTAAGATGGAACAGCAGTTATCATATAGCTGAGCTACAAGAAAGAACTAATCTTCTTTAGTAATAACTAACATACAAGTAGAAGACAGCCACTGTGATTAGGTCTTGCAGTTTTCTCAACTATCCACTTTATACATGGGGAAACTGATGATTAGGGAGGTTAAGTAACACAGCTCACTGACTGTGCACCTGGAATGCAAATCCAGGCTGTCTCCAGAGCCCATTCCGTTAATCACTGTGCAATAGCGATGTCTGCGTAACAGTGATGTCTGAAACTATCTCCTTAAAATGAGGGAGCTGGTCAACCCAAGTCAGCCTGGGTTTACAAAGGGTGGAAAGCTGCAGAAAATCTGGATCTTCGCCCTGACTCTCTCAGTGCCCTGTGGATTGCCCCCACTCTAATCCATTTATTTACTTCGCAGCTACAGTTTCTGTCTCTTTCGTGGGAGGATAGTTAGACATGAAGTCCTGACACTGCCTCAGAGACTAGGTGAATGACTTGCAAAATTTGTTTGCAGAATGTCATCTTGGACAAATACATACCAATCTATAATTTCTTTGTCACCATTTTCCACAAAGTGTGGGAATCTATGAGGAAGTGTGGAGGGGACCTTGGGGCTCAGGGGAGCAGGGAGAACCTCTGGTGGTGACTGGCTGGACAGCTGCCCAGGGGCCTGCGAGTAGCCTGACTTTCTGCTTCTTGGGGTAACTCCCCAACAGTTTGGCATATAGGAGAGTTTCCATACAACGACTTCATTCCTGGGCCTAGTTAGAGCTGAGTGACAACACACTGGGTAGGACAACAGCTGTTTTATTTATTTTTTAACATCTTTTTGCAGGATAATTGCTTTACATTGTTGTGTTAGTTGCTGCTGTATAACAAAGTGAATCAGCTATACATATACATATATCCCCATATCCCCTTCCTCTTGCGTCTCCCTCCCACCCTCCTTATCCCACCCCTCTAGGTGGTCAAAAGTCACTGAGCTGATCTCCCTGTGCTATGTGGCTGCTTCCCACTAGCTATCTATTTTACATTTGGTAGTGTATATATGTCCATGCCAATCTCTCACTTCATCTCAGCTTACACTTCCCACTTCCCATGTCCTCAAGTCCATTCTCTACGTCTGCGTCTTTACACCTGTCCTGCCCCTAGGTTCTTCAGAACCATTTTTTCTTCTTTTTTAATTTTATATTCCATATATATGTGTTAGCATACAGTATTTGTTTTTCTCTTTCTGACTTACTTCACTCTGTATGACAGACTCTAGGTCTACCCACCTCACTACAAACAACTCAATTCCGTTTCTTTTTATGGCTGAGTAATATTCTATTGTATATATGTTCCACATCTTCTTTATCCATTCATCTGTCGATGGACACTTAGGTTGCTTCCATGTCCTGGCTATTGTAAATAGAGCTGCAATGAACATTGTGGTACATGACTCTTTTTGAATTATGGTTTTCTCAGGGTATAGGCCCAGTAGTGGGATTACTGGGTCATATGGTAGTTCTATTTTTAGTTTTTTAAGGAACCTCCATACTGTTTTCCATAGTGGCTGTATCAATTTAGATTCCCACCAACAGTGCAAGAGGGTTCCCTTTTCTCCACACCCTCTCCAACATTTATTGTTTGTAGATTTTTTGATGATGGCCATTCTAACTGGTGTGAGGTGATACCTCATTGTAGTTTTGATTTGCATTTCTCTAATGATTAGTGATGTTGAGCATCCTTTCATGTGTTTGTTGGCAATCTGTATATCTTCTTTGGAGAAATGTCTATTTAGGTCTTCTGCCCATTTTTGGATTGGGTTGTTTGTTTTTTTGATATTGAGCCACATGAGCTGCTTGTAAATTTTGGAGATTAATCCTTTGTCAGTTGCTTCATTTGCAAATATTTTCTCCCATTCTGAGGGCTGTCTTTTCATCTTGTTTATGGTTTCCTTTGCTGTGCAAAAGCTTTTAAGTTTCATTAGGTCCCATTTGTTTATTTTTGTTTTTATTTCCATTTCTTTAGGAGGTGGGTCAAAAACGATCTTGCTGTGATTTATGTCATAGAGTGTTCTGCCTATGTTTTCCTCTAAAAGTTTTATAGTCTCTGACCTTACATTTAGGTCTTTAGTCCATTTTGAGTTGTATGGTGTTAGGGAGTGTTCTAATTTCATTCTTTCACATGTAGCTGTCCAGTTTTCCCAGCACCACTTATTAAAGAGGCTGTCTTTTCTTCATTGTATATTCTTGCCTCCTTTATCAAAGATAAGGTGACCATATGTGTGTGGGTTTATCTCTGGGGTTTCTATCCTGTTCCTTTGATCTATATTTCTGTTTTTGTGCCAGTACCATACTGTCTTGATTACTGTGGCTTTGTAGTATAGTCTGAAGTCAGGGAGCCTGATTCCTCCAGCTCCGTTTTTTTTTCCTCAAGATTGCTTTGGCTTTTTGGGATCTTTTGTGTTTCCATACAAATTGTGAAATTTTCTGTTCTAGTTCTGTGAAAAATGCCATTGGTAGTTTGATAGGGATTGCACTGAATCTGTAGATTGCTTTGGGTAGTATAGTCATGTTCACAATGTTGATTCTTCCATTCCAAGAACATGGTATATCTCTTATCTGTTTGTATCGTCTTTAATTTCTTTCATCAGTGTCTTATAGTTCTCTGCATACAGGTCTTTTGTCTCCTTGGGTACGTTTATTCCTAGGTATTTTATTCTTTTTGTTGCAATGCTAAATGGGAGTGTTTCCTTAATTTCTCTTTCAGATATTTCATCATTAGTGTATAGGAATGCAAGAGATTTCTGTGCATTAATTTTGTATCCTGCTACTGTACCAAATTCATTGATTAGCTCTAGCAGTTTTCTGGTAGCATCTATAGGATTCTTTATGTATAGTATCATGTCATCTGCAAACCGTGACAGTTTTACTTCTTCTTTTCCAATTTGGATTCCTTTTATTTCTTTTTCATCTCTGATTGTTTTCACTAAAACTTCCAAAACAATGTTGAATAATAGTGGTGAGAGGGGGCAACCTTGTCTTGTTCCTGATATTAGTGGAAATGGTTTCAGTTTTTCACCATTGAGAATGAGGTTGTCTATGGGTTTGTCATATATGGCCTTTATTATGTTGAGGTAAGTTCCCTCTATGCCTACTTTCTGGAGAGTTTTTATCATAAATGAGTGTTGAATTTTGTCAAAAGCTTTTTCTGCATCTATTGAGATTATCATATTGTTTTTATCCTTCAGTTTGTTAATATGGTGTATCACATTGATTGATTTGTATATATTGAAGAATCCCCGTATTCCTGGGTAAACCCCACTTGATCATGGTGTATGATCCTTTTAATGTGCTGCTGGATTCTGTTTGCTAGTATTTTGTTGAGGAGTTTTGCATCTATGTTCATCAGTGCTATTGGTCTGTAGTTTTATTTTTTTGTGACATCTTTGTCTAGTTTTGGTATCAGGGTGATGGTGGCCTTGTGGAACGAGTTGGGGAGTGTTCCTCCCTCTGCTGTATTTTGGAAGACTGTGAGTAGGATAGGTGTTATCTCTTTAAATGTTTGCTAGAATTCGCCTGTGAAGCCGTCTGGTGCTGGGCTTTTATTTGTTGGAATATTTTTAGTCACAATTTCAATTTCAATGCTTGTGATTGGTCGGTTTATATTTTCTATTTCTTCCTGGTTCAGTCTCGGAAGGTTGTGCTTTTCTAAGAATTTGTCCATTTCTTCCAGGTTATCCATTTTACTGGCATATAGTTGCTTGTAGTAATCGCTCATGATCCTTTGTTTTTCTGCAGTGTCAGTTGTTACTTCTCCTTTTTCATTTCTAATTCTGTTGATGTGAGCCTTCTCCCTTTTATTCTTGATGAGTCTGGCTAATGGTTTATCAGTTTTGTTTATCTTCTCAAAGCACCAGCTTTTATTTTATTGATCTTTGCTATTGTTTCCTTCATTTATTTTTTATTTATTTCTGATCTGATCTTCATGATTCCTTTCCTTCTGCTAACTTTGGGGTTTTTTTGTTCTTCTTTTTCTAATTGCTTTAGGTGTAAGGTTAGGTTGTTTATTTGAGATGTTTCTTGCTTCTTGAGGTAGGATTGTATTGCTGTAAACTTCCCTCTTAGAACTGCTTTTGCTGCATCCCATAGGTTTTGGGTCGTTGTGTTTACATTGTCATTTGTTTCTAGGTATTTTTTGATTTCCTCTATGATTTCTTCAGTGATCTCTTGGTTATTTAGTAGTGTATTGTTTAGCCTGCATGTATTTGTATTTTTTACAGATTTTTTTTCCTGTAATTGATATCTAGTCTTATAGTCTTATGGTCAGAAAAGATACTTGATACAATTTCAATTTTCTTAAATTTATCAAGGCTTGATTTGTGACCCAAGATATGATCTATCCTGGAGAATGTTCCATGAGCACTTGAGAAGAATGTGTATTCTGTTGTTTTTGGATGGAATGTCCTATAAATATCAATTAAGTCCATCTTGTTTAATGTATCATTTAAAGCTTGTGTTTCCTTATTTATTTTCATTTTGGATGATCTGTCTATTGGTGAAAGTGGGGTGTTAAAGTCCCCTACTATGATTGTGCTACTCTCGATTTCCCCTTTTATGGCTTAAATGGTTAGCATTTGCCTTATGTATTGTGGTGCTCCTATGCTGGCTGCATAAATATTTACAATTGTTATATCTTCTTCTTGGATTGATCCCTTGATCATTATGTAGTGTCCTTGTTTGTCTCTTGTAATAGTCTTTATCTTAAAGTCTATTTTGTCTGATGTGAGAATGCTACTCCAGCTTCCTTTTGATTTCCATTTGCATGGAATATCTTTTTCTATCCCCTCACTTTCAGTCTGTATGTGTCCCTAGGTCTGAAGTGGGTCTCTTGTAGACAGCATATATACGGGTCTTGCTTTTGTATCCATTCAGCCAGTCTATGTCTTTTGGTCGGAGCATTTAATCCATTTACATTTAAGGTAGTTATCCATATGTATGTTCCTATTACCATTTTCCCTAATTGTTTTGGGTTTGTTATTGTAGGTCTTTTCCTTCTCTTGTGTTTCCTGCCTAGAGAAGTTCCTTTAGCATTTGCTGTGGAACCGGTTTGGCGGTGCTGAATTCTCTTAGCTTTTGCTTGTCTATAAAGCTTTTAATTTCTCAATAAAATCTGAATGAGATCCTTGCTGGGTAGAGTAATCTTGGTTGTAGGTTTTTCCCTTTCATCACTTTAAATATGTCCTGCCACTCCCTTCTGGCTAGCAGAGTTTCTGCTGAAAGATCAGCATTAACCTTATGGGGATTCCATTGTATGTTATTTGTTGCTTTTCCCTTGCTGCTTTTTATATTTGTTCTTTGTATTTAATTTTTGATAGTTTGATTAATATGTGTCTTGGCGTGTTTCTCCTTGGATTTATCCTGTATGGGACTCTCTGCGCTTCCTGGACTTGATTGACTATTTCCTTTCCCATATTAGGGAAGTTTTCAACTATAATCTCTTCAAATATTTTCTCAACCCGTTTCTTTTTCTCTTCTGGGACCCCTAAAATTCGAATGTTGGTGCATTTAGTGTTGTCCCAGAGGTCTCTGAGACTGTCCTCAATTCTTTTCATTCTTTTTTTCTTATTCTGCTCTGCAGTAGTTATTTCCACTATTTTATCTTCCAGGTCACTTATCCGTTCTTCTGCCTCAGTTATTCTGCTATTGATTCCTTCTAGAGAATTTTTAATTTCATTTATTGTGTTGTTCATCATTGTTTGTTTGCATTTTAGTTCCTCTAGGTCCTTGTTAAATGTTTCTCGTATTTTCTCCATACTGTTTCCAAGATTTTGGATCATCATTACTATCATTCCTCTGAATTCTTTTTCAAGTAGACTGCCTATTTCCTCTTCATTTATTTGGTCTGGTGGGGTTTTACCTTGCTCCTTCATCTGCTGCATATTTCTCTGTCTTCTAATTTTGCTTAACTTACTGTGTTTGGGGTCTCCTTTTCACAGGCTGCAGGTTCGTAGCCTGAAGCCCCCAGGCTACGAACCTGCAGCTACTCATTGTTTTTGGTGTCTGCCCCCAGTGGGTAAAGTTGGTTCAGTGGGTTGTGTCAGCTTCCTGGTGTTGTGTTCTGGTGGATGAGGCTGGATCTTGTCTTTCTGGTGGGCAGGACCACATCTGGTGGTGTGTTTTGGGGTGTCTGTGGCCTTATTATGATTTTAGGCAGCCTCTCTGCTAATGGGTGGATTTGTGTTCCTGTCTTGCTAGTTGTTTGGCATGGGGTGTTCAGCACTGGAGCTTGCTGGTTGTTGAGTGGAGCTGGGTCTTAGCGTTGAAATGGAGATCTCTGGGAGAGCTCTTGCTGATTGATATTACATGGGGTCAGGAGGTCTCTGGTGGTCCAATGTCCTGAACTTGGCTCTCCCCCCTCAGAGGCTCAGGCCTGACACCCGGCTGGAGCACCAAGACCCTGTCAGCCACACGGTTGGAGAAGAATCATGGAGTCCCTCCAATCTGGTTTTCCTTTCTCCTTCTGTCTTATGGTGCTCTGGCCAGTTTGCGCATGTACCTCTCACTAAGATCCCTGCGTCTTACAGCTGCTTTAATCACCGAAGCTTCTGAGGTAATTGCAGCAGTGGATGTTTCAGGGTAAGGGAGACACCTACTGTTCATTTTGAGGAAGACAGCTAACTTTAGTCCTTTGAATCCAATGTCGTGTGTGTGTGTGTGTGTGTGTGTGTGTGTGTGTGTGTGTGTGTGTGTGTATGTGTGTGGTAGTGGGAGGGATTTGTAATCACAATGCCTGGTGGTGGGAGTGGTGAGGTGGAGGCAGGGTTATTTAGAGAGTTCTAGAATGTCAGAGCTGAAAGAGTTCTTGGAGATCATGTTCTGGAGCTGTGCTGTCCAATATGGCAGCCATTAACCACATATAGCTGTTTAAATTTAAATTAAATTGATTAAAATTTAAAATCCAGTTTCTTGATCTCAATAGCCACATTTTAGATGTTCACTATTCACATATGGTTGGTGGTTACCATATTGGGTAGCACAGATATAGAACATTCCATCCTCTTAGAAAGTTCTATTGGACAGTGGTGTTCTAGAATCTTCTGGACCAATCCCTTGGTTTTTGTTTTGTTTTGTTTTTGAGCAAGAAATGAACTTTTATTGTGTCATCAACAAGGTTTGAGATCATTTGTTACTGCAGCATGACTTAGCCTAAGCTGGCTAAAACAGTTGAAAATTTTAATAATGAAATAAAAATAGATGTATATAAAAGTACAGGTAAATTCTTCTTTTCTCAAACACTTCAAAGTACAACTCAATGTCTTAATATAAAAAAATAAATATATTTTCTAACGCGCAGCCTCGAGCCACCGCCGTGCCTGCTCATGGTACTTTGGAGTCAGGCTGCCGAGCCGGAGCCCACACTTGCGAATAAATGGGGCCACCTGGCCCCACGACATTGGCCCTTTTAACTAGGAGCTGGCATTGCCAGTCTGCCAGTGGGTAAGGTGCTGCAGCGACTCAGGCCTCAGCCCTCAAAGCCAAGTTTGAAATGTCTTTGGGAGATGTCGGGGATCCTGCAGTCTCTGTTACTTAGTGTCCTGCATATCCTGTGCCTTCCCTGTAAGTTTGAGTGTCCTCTCTTTGTGCCATCCCCTTGTTTTGAAAATGAGGAAACTGAAGCTCAGAGAAGGGGCTTACCCAACTGGCTCATACTAGAGCTGGGACCAGGACTCGGGTTATTGGCACTTCTTGCCTGGTGCCACCAAGGTGCTTCCTAATTAAGTTTACGGCACTGTGCCAGGTATGAGGGGGTAATGAATGGTACAGTTCTGACCTCTTGCCCTCCTAGAGATCATAGTCCAGATACATGGGCTACACCAGTGCTTTTCAGATATCTTATTTTTTAGCAGGGAAGCTTCTACTCTCCATGAAATCTTCTGTGGAAAACTAAAATATAAAATAGATGAAAACCAGAGCTGCTCTTGCCGAAGCACAATGTGAGTATATGTGTATGTGTGTGGGTCCCAAGAGCTTGCCATCCCAGTATCTTCCTCATGGCCCCTTCACCTTCTTGGAACTATAGGGCTCCAGGGAAGAGCTGGAAAATTGTGGTCTATACTCAGGCTCCTTAACTGGAGGAATCTGGGCTCTCAGATTTGAAGTGACAGTAAGGCATGGGGATGGGGGTGTGCAGAGAGGGCCATGGGAATTATTGCTTGTCTGGTGCTTCAGAGGCTCAAGGGGTAGAGACAGGGGTTTGAAGATGATGACATGTCTTCCCATTATAGCCTGTATTTCTTGCAGAGGTGTGGAGGGGCAGGGCACGGCCAGAAACATGGGCATTTGAAAAACAAATGGTTGGTGGCACAGCTTTTCCCAGACTTGGTGGGCTTTTCTTGTAGGATTTCATGCTTGCATTCATTCATTGGTTTACTCATTCATTTGTGAGATATTTACTGACTTCCTATTATGGGAAACATGGTGAACTAACATTCTGTGTGGGATGGGTACTAAGGTAAATCAGATAGGGACCTTGTCTTAAAGGAAGTTAGAGTCTAGTAAGGGAGATAAGATAGAAATATCAATATGTAAAATACAAGGTAGAAAATGCCAAATGCAAAAACCTGAGAACTGCTAAGGTATTATGGGATTCTGGAAGAGGAAGAAATTACCTCTAATTAGCCATTGGGCAAGGGATCGTGGAGGACAGGATTGGATTTGGATGTACAGAGGTTGGGGAGAGAGGGCAGAAGTGTCTCTTTCCTCTGAAGGGAGACTCGTGCACACATGCAGGGATGTGGGAAAGTGTTTGGGGCACAGCAAGCAATTCAGTTTGGTGGGAGCTTGAGGTTACTTAAAGCGATTTGGAGGCTTTTGTCTCATCCACCCCCTACACCTTTGAGAACAAGCTATCATATGGAAGACAGTATCAGGCTCACATCTTGCCTCAATTAGTGCTAAAGAGAAAGGAGTTAGGGACAAAAGCTACCTCCATCCTGGAGTCTTTAGGATCCTGCCAAGGAGAGAATCCTGCCAAAAGACTAACTTGAAAACTGTCTTCCTTGATGGCTTCCTAAGCAGATTCTGACAACCATTCTAAAGGGGGCAGGCAAATCAGCTCTCCACACAGACACCGCTGGTAGTTCCCTGCTGCCAACTCTTCCTGAGTATTGAAAGCTCCTGGTTTCGTGAGTTGGCTCCTTTGCACAAACCCTAGAAACACACAACTGTAAGTGAACTGTATCTTGGAGAAAGAGCTGAAGTGAAAGCATTCCATTTTTTGGATCTAGCACTGCCTTTATTCTGGCATGAGGAAGACCTTTTGTGTGTACACATTTAGAGTAAGGATGGGAAGAACATCAGAGGGCCCTGGAGTGGCTTTTGCTAAAATATTTTCACAGGCTCTAGATGTTAATTTCCAGAAACTAAGTATATACAGCTTGGAAGATGTTGAGAAAATTAATGAACATCTTTGAAAAATTCATCCATATTGATGCATAGAATAGTAGTTCACTCTTTTATTTTTAAAAAATTAAAAAATTTTGCAGGATTTAAAAAAATCATGGTAAAATATACATAAAATAACATTTACCATTATAACCATTTTTAAGTGTTCAGTTCAGTGGTACTAAGTATGTTCACATTGTTGTGCAACCTTCAGTAACAACCATCTTCAGAACTTTTTCCATCTTCCCAGACTGAAACGCTGTACCCATTAAATAGTAACTCCCCATTCCTCCCTCCCCCGGTCTCTGGAAACCACTGGTCTGCTTTCTGTTTCTATGAATGTGACTACTCTAGGTACCCCATATAAGTTGAACCACACAGAATTTATTCTTTTGCGACTCGCTTATTTCACTTCGCATAATGTTTTCAAGGTTTATCCATGTTGTAGCTTGTGTCAGAATTTCCTTCTTTTATAAGGCTGGATAATATTCCTTTATATGTACATACCACATTTTGTTTCCCTATTCATCCATTGATGGACACTTGGGCTGTTGTGAACATGGGTGTATAAATATCTGTTTGAGTCCCTGCTTTCAATTATTTTGGGTATATACCCAGAAGTGGAATTGCTGGATCACATGGATAATTCTATTTTTAATTTTTTGAGGAACTGCTATACTGTTTTCCATAGCAACTGCATTTTACATTCCCACCAGCAATGCACAAGTGTTCCAATTTCTCCATATCCTTATCAACACTTGCTACTTTCTGTTTTTTTATGTTAGCTATCATAATGGAGGTGAAGTGAATGAATGCCTTTTGAATAATTATAATTTACTTAGCTTTCCACAGCATTGATTACAAAACAATTTAATGCATCTCTTTCCCCAGGTACCTATTCTAAGTTTCACATGGATGTTACACTGACTGACTTCCTTCTGAAACTTGGACAATTGAATCTGTATTTCTCAAAGCAAATAGAAAAACAATGGCATAGAAATGTGATGAGATATCACATAGTTACTGTGTCTGATGCTCTTGGGCCCTGCAGGACTTCCTATTCATGTTCTCTAACCAAAAACTTCCAACCGCAGGCATCTACAGATCTTTGCCTGTGAGGTTTCTCTAGCTGTTGGAGCCCTCTCAGCCTATGAACAGGGCAGCCTGGAGGTGTTGGGGAATTAACACCCCCTGGAAACTGTTCTCAACCCATGACTGATGGCGGTTGGTGTAGAAATATCCCAACTGCTTCCCTCCTTGGTTGGGCTAACTCTGAGGCTTGTTCCACACTGTCCTCCAAAGGTCCCCAATGGGGATTGAGCCCTGGTTGCCCACGGTGATAGCCTGCTCATTGGCATTCTTCCCTGTCTCACTTCCTTGGTTTTCTGAGTGCTTCTGGAATCACCTAAAGAAGCTATTTGCATTCACATCTGTCTCAGCATCTGCTTCTGGAGGAACCCAGCCTATGACAGTCATTACAATGATGGATGACCAGGTGGACTTTGTTGTTACATGATAAACAGTTTATAAAATAGTGATATGTGAAAAGACTATAACTAGATTATAATTATGCTCGTGTGAAAATAACCTTTAGAACTGGTTATAAATTTATATAAACAGGGTTTCTTTTTGGTGGACGTATTCTATGTGTGTTTTCCTTGTTAAGTTATTTACATATGTAATAAAAATGAATTTCCTTGAACATTTCAAGGTTTTGATCATCCTGCTATATACAACATTTGAAAATGTCTTGTCTCTATTATCCTTAGAATACAACCTGTGTCTTTCACAGATGTCTTAGGTTATCTTTAATGGTTCAGATTCCTCCAATGTCCCACCTTGGAAAGATGGCTTCATGCTTGTTCCTGGGTATATTATTGTTTCCAGCTATGCTTAATCTTAAAAGGTGAGTGGAACTTGAAGTTCTATTTTCCTTGCTTTACATATGTAGAGAAATATTTATTGCCTTTTCTTTTTGTGCTGAGAGTCTCATTTGTGAAATTTCACCCCGTCAAGTCTATACCTTTCTAATGGGAAATATTTAACGTTTTGTTTGATCGGCCATTCTTTGAATTCCCTATTTCCAAATATTACTTTCATGAGTGTCAAGAAAGAAGATGATTTAAAGACTCCTGGGCAAATTACTTCTAGTTAAGTGAGAACATGATTTGCCATAAGTTGCATACTCTGTATGTCTTAAGTGAGGATTTATGCGGAACATGAAAAGTATGTGGTCAAAGAGTTGTTTTTAATTTTTTGAGTCCTACTGGCAGTTTAAATGTTCCACCACAGACTCACTAAAATTTTTTAAATCAGATGAAATTTATAGCCAGGAGCTCAAGGAAGGGGGTCCTGTCCAGGGGAAAAAGGCAGACTCTGAGGAGGTAACTTCTGATGAGAAATACAATTTCCCCTAAAGCTTTGGGGCCAGATGAAGGCTAGATTTAGTTGGTGGCCAAGAATCCTACAAACCAATCTGAAGATTTTCTCAGAGAAGCTGAACCCATCATAAGTGAGGCCATTATCAATTTAAGGAGAAACTGACCTTAGTGTGGTATTTGGTTGTTACAAAACAGGTGGTAGTAAATTGATTTTCCTTAATAATTCATGGAGGTTTGGAGGTGAGGTCTACAATTTATAAACTCCTGTAACTCTTCCAGCAATATAAATATTCCTAAGAAGCTCTTCCTTAGAACTCTGGACAATGCAGCAAGGCACTGAATTCCCATAGGGTATGTTCATATTGCTTGGCAATTCCTTCTTTAGATAGGTCTGTCTGCATTGGAGCACTGAGCTTGCTTCTGAAGGATGGGAGAACCAATGGCCAGTGAGTGAGCACCAGATACCATTGTGTATCTGCTTGGTACTGTGTTGGGCACTGGGGACACACCCCTGAACAAAAATCCTCAAGGGCAGGGATTATCCATATCTTTGATCTTTAATTGCTCCAGCGCATCCTGCTGATTTCTACATGTGTCCGTCTGCCTCTTTGATCTTGGGAGCAGCATTAAATTTAATATAGAGTTTGTTGGCAGTGAAGTGGTGTTAAACCACCAGTTTATCTTCTTTAGCTACAATCTTCCCCCATCCACCTTCTGTCCCCCATTCATGTTGTCTTTGAGACAGATAAAACTGTAAAGATGGCACCTATTATATTTTATTATAATGGAAGCATATGGAAGACTGGGTTAGGCCTTTGATATATTCTGTAGAGGGCTCAATAGAGAAGAGAAGTCACAATCTGACAAAGCATTAAGTAAAACGATATAACAAACCTATTCTGACATAGCATCAGTAAAAAACAAAAACAAAAACAAAAACCTTACCTCCTTGGATATTTTACCTCTTTGTAAAACGCCCATCCTTTTACAAGTTCACCTTTCAGTCAATATTTATCCATAAAAGGAAACACTGGTTCAGTAGGATACTGGTTCTGGCTTATAACAGCTCACAAGAGCCAATTGTTAAATTTTCAGGAAATTTGCAAGCCAGTTGTTAAACACAGTCAATATTAAAAATTAAATTAGATAAACTTGCAATTAAATAAATTGTATAAAATAAAGGTAATACTCTAAACTCATCACTTAATCATTTTACGATGTTCTATTAATATCTGTGCTTTTGAGATATTTTATTTCAGTCTTATCTGTGCTATATAATGATGGACTACTGTGCATCTCTTCCCAACTCCATGTTCAGTGATGTCACATTGGTTGTTTGAAATTGGCTATGGTGGAGTATTTATACCACAGAAATTGGCAAACACTATAAATTAGGGCTTTTCCCCTTAAGGGCCAGCCTGTTGCTAACCATTTACCAGTACACCACTGCCTCAGTGCTTTCAAGGGCATTGCACTTACTTCACACTTTCAGTGAGACCTGGGGGTCATCTCAAAGATTGAGGCATCACCCCAGCATTTGGTAGGGTCTCTTTCCTCCTCTGCAGGCAGACCAGCACACTGAGACACACAGGAAGTGGTGTACCTGGGACGCTGGCACAGTCTAACTGGCACTGACTGGCTCAAAGAAGTTTTCTCTCTACATTGAAGCTGTGGCCCATGGCCAGTTTTAGGTTAGGCTGAGAGACGTGGCCATCAAAAGTCTTGTGGGTTCACTTGCCAAGCAGCAGTCTTGCTGGACACTGTGCTTT
Organism: Balaenoptera acutorostrata; assembly: GCF_949987535.1. Classification (NCBI taxonomy): domain Eukaryota; kingdom Metazoa; phylum Chordata; class Mammalia; order Artiodactyla; family Balaenopteridae; genus Balaenoptera; species Balaenoptera acutorostrata. The sequence goes on along the minus strand of NC_080065.1, from coordinate 45,630,493 downwards.
TTACTTTTTCAGTTTTTCCTCTAGAATTGTGAACTTTGAGTGCATTCAGTGGATGCTGCGTAATGGACTATCATCATTTTTGAAGCAACGTGTGTGACTGCCCATGTTTAGTGATCACATGACTTAGCTCTGTCTTGGTCACTTGGCCAGTCACTCCCTGGCAAAAGATACTTCTGCCTCTTCCCAGTTCTCTGGGTCTCCACTTGCAGGCTTCCAGTATCTTCTTAACAGGTAGCACCATTGGAGTGTTCAGTTTCTAAAGTTTCCTCTCATAGTATTCATGGTGTCTGACTAAATCTGCCTAGTCCTCCACACATTTTTTCAGAATGCCCCCCTTCTCCTTTAGTAAACATAGTATAGATTTTGAGGTCAGTCCAACATGGTGCAAATGCCAGCTCTGTTATTTACTGGCTATTACTATTGGCTGTTATTGCTGTTATCACCCCTAAGTTTAAGTTTACTCATCTATACAATGGGTGCGGACCAAATAACTCTTCGGTCTCACTTGTTTGAGTATATAAAGGAGATTATATTAAATCTGCTACTGGGTGAATGTTCCCACTTGGTGAGAGCAGGACCTCCACTTCTTTTCAAGGTTCTGGGGGATTGGCTGGCAGGTGTCACCTCATCATGTCCCACTACATCTGTGTCTTTGCAGTCATCTGGGGGCAGACTGCCTCTTTGCTAAGCCTCTAGCCACTGTGCCTGTAGTTCTGGATGTCCCCCCCCAACTCCTCCTGTTGCTGCCCTTTTATTTCTCTGGGCCACACGTAAACATATCCTTTCCCTTAATTCCTCATAGAACTGCTTGGCCAGGCTGTATCTTTTAAAAAGATATTATTGATGACTCAAGGGTAAGAAAAAGGAATTATAACATGAAGAGTGCTTATCAACTGGCTACTGGGTGTGGCTTCCCTTGGGACCCACAGGCCCAGGATCTTCTGCCTTGGTCTCCACTTAGACCCCAGCCTGCTGCCCTGGAGAAAGGGCCAGTGTTCCCCTCCCCACGTCTGAGACAGAGGAAGAATTAGTGAACTAAAATATGGCACAATAGAAATTGCCCAATATGAACAGTAGAGAGAAAATCACCTGGAAAAAAAAAGAAAGAACAGAGCCTGAAGAACCTGTGGAACCATAATGAAAGATCTAACATTCATGTCATAGGAGTTCTGGAGAAAGGAGAAAGTGGGCCTGAAAAAGTACTCAAAGAAATAATGGCTTGAATGCTTCCCAAATTTGCCAAAAGACATAAATCTAAAGCTGAGTAAATCCTAAGCAGGATAAATCCAAACAAGTCCACACCAAGACACATCATAGTCAAACTTCTAAAACTACAGACAAAGCAAAAATCTTGAAAACAGTGAGCGAGAACTGACACCTTACCTTTAGGGGAAAAAACAATTTAAATGACAGATGATTTCTCATCAGAAACCATGGAGGTCACACAACATTTTTCAAATGCTGAAAAAAAGAAAAATTGTCAACCCAGAATCCTATATCCAGTGAAAATATCTTTCATGAATGAAGAAGAAATCAAGACATTTTCAGATGAAGAAAAACTAAGAGTTTGTTCTCTGTTGATCCACTCTAAAAGAATGTCTAGAGGAAGGTCTCTTAAGAGAAAGGAAATGATAAAAGAAGGAATCTTGGAACATCAAGATGGAAGAAAGAACATAGCAAGCAAAAATATGGATAAATACAATATATTTTCCTTACCTTGAGTCTTCTAAATTATGAGCTTGGACACTCAACTACATATATTATATATCTATTGTCATAAGTTAGAAGTTGAGCTTAAAGCTCTGGGAAAACTTTTTGTAAGTTCTGTTCTGTTTTGTTTTTGTTTTTCCCCCTCAAAGCATGGGCAGTAAACTTGATCTAATAGGAGTGAAGTTTGTGGTCCTGCCTTAAGGTCAAAGGGTCATGAAACAGGCCACAGTAGGGGACAGCCAGTCCAGGAGAGTCCCCAACAGCAATGTTGATTGTTGTTGGAGGGCCATATCCTCCCCCTTGATTACAGCTGCTGCTTCTGTAGCCTGTCAGATGAACATGCTGTTCCAGCCAAAGCCCATCAGTTTCAGGCCCACTTCTTTTATATGTGGGCCTCCCACTAGGAATAAAATTAAGTTTGGAGGCTTCATTTAAGGTCTTCCTTCCAGCCTTAATATCCTTATTTTCTTACTTTCTTGATCTTTTGTTTTTAGGGCAGCAGCGACATAAATAAACTTCATGGGAAATTGTTTCTGAGGCTTTAACTTGCTGGCAGACACAAATGGACCACTAATTGGTTGAGAGACACACAGCAGTCCTCTCTCTTTGGGATATGATTGTGGCAATGCCTGGGGAAACTGGAATTGACAAACTGTTGATGGAAACGTGCTTTGGCTGGATAAAGAGAGTAATTCATAACAAGCAAGTATGGGAGGAGACTCAGTTCTGCCACATCTGAAGGGGAAGTGTGTTTTGCCATCCATGTAGTGCAGCCTGCATAAGTTTTGCTTGAGAAAAACTGTGGCTCTGGCCTTTTGTGACATGGTCTATGCTCTGCCTCACACCTATTTTCCACTCTTATCACCTTTTCCTCCTATCCCATGCTCCTCCCACATGGAGCTACTTGCTGTTCCCTTCACTTTCATGCCTCTGTGCCTTTGTTCATGCCGTTTATTTTGCCTGTAATGACTTTTCCCTCTTATCCATCTTGAAAGCTCCTACTCATTCTTTAATCTAGTTCAATAGCTTCTTCTGTGGAGTCTTCCTTAAATCTACTCCACCCTCACCTGCACCCCATTCCAATGAATTGCTTTCTCCTGGGTCTCCTATAGCACTTTGTACAGGTACCTATTATAGTCTGCATTACTTTGTTTTGTCTCCTCTATTGGACTGTGAAAGTGAGATCTTGTTCATCCTTGTAACTTCAGGGACTGATTCAGTGTTGAACATGTGGTAAGAGCTCAATAAATTCTCACTGAATTAACAAATAAATGGATGAGAATACGTACAATGTCACAGTGATAAAACACTGCCTAACACATCAGTGTTAAAAAAGAGGGAATAAAAAAGTGCAATGCCATAATTCCACTTCTGGGAAGACACAGTATATACTTTATCCTATTACTTCTTGGATATTATATAAAAAATAAGCATAAAAAGAGTCTGAAAGTTGGAGAAAAGAAGGCAGACTGGTAGGACCTGGGGATCCAAAGAACTCAGGGGTGAGTTCTTCAGGTTTGCTTTCTGCCTTTCATACCCCAGACTTATAGCTGAGGAAGCTGGCAACCTGGAAATACCAATGTGTGCAGACAAAAAAGCCCCAACAAAAGCCTGCTCTCTCTAGTCAAACGGCTGGGAAAGGAGCAGCCTAGAAAGACAGAAAACTCTTAGACAATAACTACTCTACTCCAGCCAACCGCCACAGAAAAACCTCTGGGGCCCCTGCCATGCCGGCAGAAACCAGGTGGGAATCTGGTTTGTAATAAGTTTTCTCAAGTCTCCCCACTGGGGTGACGACAGAGAAAGCTGAGTAGGGAGCTGACACTTCATTCCCACTGAGAGGTAATGAGCCGCCTGTGCCCACGTGCTATCAGTAGAGGGTATGTGGGGGGCAGTAATGAGGTACTCCTAACCCTCCCAGTCAGACACATACCAGTGGAGGCCTAGTGGGAAGCCAGAACTGCCCCCTCTGCCCAGCAGTAATGAAGGGCTCCCTTGCTCAGGCATCAGTGAAGGCTAAGTGGGAAACCTGGACTTCCTCCTCCATGTGCCAGCAATGAGGTGGCATCTTCTCTTTTCTCATTGGAGCAGTGTCAGAGGAAGACAGCTAAAGACGAAGGTTAAAATCAAGTTTGCTACCAGGAATTTTTGGTTTGCACCGAACAGAGGTATTTCCTGTTAAAACCTTGGATTCATTTACTTATTCAGCAAATGTTGACTGAAAACCTACCACGCGTCAGGGTCAGTGTGTGGCACTGAGGATAAAATTCAGAGCAAGACAGACATGGATATGATCTCTGCCCACAAAGAACTTACATTCTAGCAGGGAACGCAGAAACAAATGAATTATAGCACGATAAAATAATTAAAGAGCTATTAAATAGTAACAGTATAATGAGAGAACCACATCGTCATTAACATTTTGGTGGTGCCTGCTGTATACATGTACAACTACCTAGGAGCCGGACTCTTCTCTTCCACACTGGTTACCAACATCTCCAACCTCTTGGTCAAAAATTGGCCCAGAAGGTAAACCCAAGATTCTATGATTCACTGAGAGTATCTTTTAAAAAATACATCCTCATGATGAAGTAGCTAGGAGACGTTTTTAAATTCACAGTACTTTAAGATAAAGAGTCTTTGAGTGTGTAAAATATTCACTAACCTATAGGATTTGTGCTTGCCTCACCAACATTTCCCAATTTTTATTCATGAAATTAACTGGTATATTTGTAGATTTTACACATGAATGATTGTGCTTTTTACTCAGCAAACATTCATTGAGCATCTACTATGTGTCAGACTCTGTACCAGGCCTCAGGGACACCAAGATAAGGGAGATACAGAGGGTTGAGGATAGAGGCAAGGAGAATTTCTCCCTCAACTCTCTATGTGTGAATCTTACAAGAAAAAAACAAACAAACAAACAGTAAAGAGAGACATCCTATTTATTGCAGCATTATTTGGAATTGAAAAAGATTAGAAATAATCTAAATGTCCATCAGTAGATGACTGGTTGAATAAATTATTGGTATATCTATACAATGCTGTACCATGTAGCTGTAAAAGAGGTGAGGAATATTTCTGTATAATGCTATGGTGTAATCTTTAGAATACAGTGTTAACTTAAAAGCAAAGGGAGTGAAGCATGTAAAGTATGCTATCATATAAAAATAGAAGTTTTAATAAGAACATAGTTACCTATTAGAAAGGAAAGGAATAAGACTCTGATCAAAGCTACACTTCCCTGAATATTTCTTGTTTTGTAGATTTGACTTTGAAACCACAAAAATGTTTCACATAATTGAAAACAAAGTTCAATTAAAAAACTAATTTCTAAAAATTGAAAGCATTAAGAAACAAATAAACCTGTGTATCAAGTTGGTTGCATAACCACACAAATAAAAACTCTTCTAAGTGTCTGTATAATACAGGATTTTGCCAGTAAATTCTTAGTGAGATATACCCTAAAGGAAAAAAAGCCCTGCAAAATAAACACACCTCTCCAAAACAAAACCAAAAAACCCTTAAACTGTTTTTAGTAACGATATTTTTGGTGATATTGTTGATATTGTCCTTATGTGTGTATTTTGCGAAAGAGCAAATGAGTGTGTTTTTTATCGTTGAGAACTGGGATTTCAGCATGAGAAAAAGGAGCTATGACTGCAAGAATGAGCTTAAGTACATACCCTGTGGACCTGAGTTCAAGTAGTAAGTATTAGTGTGAACTGGTTATGTGTTTTCTTAAAACAAACAAGCAAACAAATTCCTTTCCTGTCTGTGTCCACCGAAAAGGCCTAGAAATGATGACTAGCCAGGAACACTCTAGTGAATGAATGGATATAGGCAAAGATCAATAACTGCTAACATCACAACAAGAAAGACAGACGGGTATTTTGTGTTCCTAACAGAAATAGAAACTGAACCTCAATCTGATCAAGCCTCTAGATCTTACTACCAGTTCATAGAAAATAGAATGGAGAGAGGAACATGTTAAATGACACTATGGAAATGCAATAATCAAAAGCCACTCTGGGAAACTGTATTGGAAAAATGGCCCAGTTTCTTCAACAACTAAATTACAAGGGAAAAAAAGTGATGGCAGGAAAACTATATATTTAAAGAGACTGAAGACATATTAATCAATTTCAATATATGGACCCTATTTGGATACTGACTTGAATAAGTTACTTGTTTAAAAAACTAGACAATTGGTGAAACTTGAGCATTGACTGGATATTGTTTGATATTAATGAATTAATGTTAAATTTTAAAATATTCTAATTAAAAAGTTTTAAAAACCACAATAATAGTTACCCTTTTAAAAAGAGACCTTGTCTTTTAGAGATACATATTGAAATATTTATAGGTGGCATGATATAGACGTGGATTTGCTTCAAAATATTCCAGAGTTGGGGAGACTGAATAGGATGGACATGACATAAGATTAGCCATGCATTGAAAATTGTTGAAGCTGGGTGATGGGTTCCCAGGGACTCATTATAGCATTCTCTCTACTTTTGCATGTGTTTGAAAGTTTTCGTAATAAAAGGTTAATAACCAAAAATGACAACCTACTTAACATAAGGTTTACTTTCTAAGTTCATTTAGGCTTGGTTTGACCATCTTTAGGATCTGTCATCTGGTTCCCGTTTCCTCAGACACCAACAAATATTATTATAAAAACAAAAATGACTTTGCAGAGATACTCTTTCCATGTGCTCCCCTAATGTAAGAAAAATTGGGGGCTGCCAAACCTGTGAAACTGAGACTGGAGTGAGGAGCCTCGTGTGGTCGCTGACTTGCTCTTTAGGCTTCTGCTTCTTCCACTTGGTCTGTGATACTGATACCCACCAGCCATCTGTGGCTGTGGCTTGGAAACGATGTGGCATCTGAAAAGGAGGGAAGTCCAACAGCAGGACTGTGGCAATTGCTCAATAATGAGGAACATAAAATATTGCCCCCATGTCGCATAGTAATCAAGAAACATTTTTGAATCTAGGGTCATGGGTTTTTGGGGCTATTAGAACCTTATAGCTTTTCTAGTCCAAATCATTTGTGGCAGATGAAAAAATGAAAGCCCAGAGAGATGAAGTGACTTGGTCAAGGTTGCAGAGCTCATGGAGGAGTTGGGATCAGAGCCCATATTTTGCCAGTTTCCAGAGTTCAGTGCCCTTTCCTCCACACTGCATCTGGAGTGGGTAGGACCTTGATTTGTTTCTTTGGTCTTAGTCTGAACTCCCTATAATTGCTACACTAATTCTCTGGAGCAACATTCTACTGCTATGTGGAATTTTCAGTTCTTCCAGTACAAGGGGAAAGGGGCTAGTAAAGTGTGTGTTGGTGGGGAGGGGAGTGTGTGACTTTAAAATAGTTAGCATATGCATCTCGGGGAGATCAGCTCGGTGCTTTGTGACCACCTAGAGGGGTGGGACAGGGAGGATGGGAGGGAGACGCAAGAGAGAGGGGATATGGGGATATATGTATATGTATAGCTGATTCACTTTGTTATACAGCAGAAACTAACACAACATTGTAAAGCAATTATACTCCAATAAAGATGTTAAAAAAAATAATAAAATAGCATAATTGGCTGAAGGAAACTCCTTAGGGGGAGTTGTGACTCATGCTTGGTAGTGAAGAAAGCTGCATATCAGAGCATGAGTTTGTACTTGCCAGATCCCAAGGAAGGAGTTTATAGGACAAGTGGGCTCTGGAGTCAGATAATCTGAGACTGAATCCATGCTCTACAGCTTTCTAGCTGTGTGACCTTATACAAGTTATCAAGCTCTGTATCAAATCTATAAAATGAGGATAATTATAGCAACATCATGGTGTCATTGTGAAAACTTAATGAGTCAGTACAAGTAAAACTCTTAGACCAAAGCCTGGGGCCGTTCAGTCAGTGTTGGCCATGACCTAAGACTGGATGCAAGTCGCAGTCATTGGGCATAACCAACAGGACCTACATAGGAGATCATTAGGTATCTTGGTAATTTCAAATAGGGCCTGCTTGCTGAAACTACTTGTTAGGATATTAAAAGTCTCCTTCAATCTAGAGCTGATACAGTGCCTGAAAGTCTCAGCCCTGGTGAATGAAGTTAAAGACTATGTTACAATCAATTGTTATCTAGAAGTAGTAAGTGTAATCACATAACTCATTAACACTTCATCATCAATTCACTCATCATCTGAGAGAGCTAGTCAGTTAGCCAAGCCTTTATGGTAGGAAGCACAGTCAAGAACAGTATTGAGGGGGTCTGATGAGTACCTCCAAAGAAGTTATAGCAGACACTGTTGGTGCCCATATCCCCCTAGCTTTCACCTCTGTACACTGAAGGCTGCTTGCTCAGAAACCTCGAACTCTGTCTCAGGGTGCTTTATTCTCTAGCTGTGGGAGTACGTTCAGCCCATGAGCAGGGCAAACTGGAAGTGCAGGAATGTTAGTGACCCTGGAGTGACTCTCTATCAATGATGGTGGGGGAGTTGGTGGCTAATATCCCAGCTTCCTATCCCCATAGGTGGAATAACTCTGAGGTGTGTTCTATACTGTCTCCCAGTTTCCCCATGGGATTGAGTTCCATTGCCCATAGTGGTAGCAAGCATGAAAAGTACCCTTTATTGGCTTTTCATTCTCTCCCTTCTCACTCCTCTGCTCTCCTATTGGTTTCTGGGTGTGCCTCATAACTAGGCTACCTGCACACTAAAATTCTGGTATCAGTTTCAATGTGTGTATGTGGAGGTCTCCCCATACCACCAAGCAATGCTCTGGTACCAGCTGGGGTGTGCTACAATTTAACTCAATTCTGATAGTACCTACCTATCAGAGATAGCATCAGGTTCCACAGGTTAAGGGCTCAGTCCCGTAAGACTGCCCCCACTTCAGATGCCAATTGAAAGTCTAGGTTGTTACCTGTGTTTTTGACCTACTGGCTATAAATCAGTTTCCCATGACCCCCTTGATTAATTTGTGGGAGCGGCTCATAGAACTCAGGAAACCTTTTTACTCACTAAATTATGGATTTATTACGAAGGATACTACAGGATATGAATCAACAGTCAGATGAAGAGATACATAGGGTGAGGTCCCGAACAAAGAAGCTTCTGTCCCCATGGAGTTTGGGCCTGGAATGCTGGCATGTGGAAGGGCTCTGGTTCACCAACCTGGAAGATCTCTGAACCCACTCCTTTTGGGTTTTTATGGAGGCTTCATTACATAGGTATGATTGATAAAATCATTGGCCATTGGTGATTGATTCAGTCTCTAGCCCCTCTCCCCTCCCCAGAAATCAGGGAGCAGAACTGAAAGTTCCAACCCTCTATTAATGGTTGGTTCCCCTGGCAACCAGACCCCAAACCTTTGGTACTTTCCAAAAGTCATCTCATTAACATAAACTCAGTTGTTGTGGAAAGGGGCTTGTTATGAATAACAAGACACCCATTTCAGCTTTATGGCTCTGAAGCAATTTCAGAAACTGAAGACAGGAAACCAAATATTATAAAAAAAAGGATGCTCCCATTGCTCTTATCACTCAGGAAATTCCAAGGCTTTGGGGAGCTGTGAGCCAGGAACCGTGGACAAACACCAAACATATATGAGAAATATATTTTGGTCATCTGAGTGACCAAATATATATTTCTTATAAACCACAATATCTCACATTCAAATCTATATTGCAGGATCTGCTTTGGCGGAAGCCCAAACCAAGATAGCAGCCCTCAAGTATTTGGTTGGGGTCCCCCATGCCTCTTGTTCTTTCTGCCTCTCTCTATTCCCCACATCTCCAACTGCAATTCTTACCCCCAAATTTAGGGGCTATTTTTCTGATGCACCTACTAATATTTCTATGGCAATCTCCCTGGGGTAAGTAAGGAATAGGTATTCAGAATTAATAGTAACACAGAACCCTCCTGATATAAGTGAGCCACATAGAATGACACTTGGGAAGGGGAAAAACACCACTTCTCTGTAGAGCTCAGGACTTCAACCTTCTTTGACAACCAATTCCTAAATGAAATCAGGATATTCAAGTTTGGGCTGGAGGCAAGTTATCTGACCTCTCTTGCATCAATACCACCATCAATAAGATTTGCAGGTTGTATCCATTCTCAGACTTACTGACCCAGATGGTATTATAATGATTATATCAAGTTCATCAGGCTCCTTTGAAAGTACAGTTTTATACAGAATTGGAAAATATTAACATTTCTAAATCCTTTAAGTATATGATGAACTGAAGAGAACATGCATCTTATGAAAATTAATGAAATAATTTACCACTTAAAGTTCAATATTGCTAAAAGCTAAGTGGTATTTAGACAATGATGACAAGGCCAAAACAAGTAACTTTGAAAGTAATCTCTTTCAGACCAGGAATACTAATTATTTTTATAACCTTTTTTCCCTTCTTACAAAGTAAGGACAGTGCTTACCAAGTCTTATATAAAGAATAGCTCAGTGAAATTTCAAATTAATAATAATACTCAATGTTTATATAGTATTTTTTTTTACCATAGTGCTCCAAGAATTATCAAATAATCATGGAACTTTCTAAGTCACCTACTTTGCTCCCAGTACCATTTTACCCCTTGCCTTTATAAAGAATTTTTAAAAATGACTTCAAGCATATGATAATTATATTCTTAAATGGTTCCGGAAGTAGAGATTTATTAATTCATCATTCATTTTTTCAATGAATCATCCATCAATATAATAAATTCTTCCATTTATCCATCCATTCATCCACCCACTCATCCATCTATTTACAACTTTTTATTAAGCAACCACTACATGTGAGGTCCTATGGTAAGTTCTGGCTATACAGTGGTGATCAAAACAGATCTGGGTCCCAGCTCTTATGGAGCTAGTGGTATAGTGAATTCTACAGCATAAATTCTAATAAGATTTCTGTGATTATACTGTTTCTATCTAAAATAATTTGTGAAATATGCTTTTCTTAATTAAGAGTCAGACGGTTAATTTGAGGTATAATACTTTCAACTACACAGATGTAAAGGTAAGAACAGTTGGAAAGAGAATAGAGACCTTGTCTAAATACAGCTGAGTTCAACAAACCCAGACCTGTATTCTGTGCAGGATAATGTGGTTAGATCACACTATGAGGTATGCCAGTCCCTTGCTTGGCAAAGCAAGGCAGTGGCCCATGGAAACCAATATATTAGCCCACTTCTGTTTTAATGTTGTTTTGTTGAGTTGGTTTTTGTTTGTTTTTGTTTTTGTTTGTTTGTTGGTTTTTTTTAATGATTAAGAGAACAGAGGTTGCAGGCAAGGCTAAAGTTTGTGATGGTTCTATCCTAGAATTCCCAAGTCAAGTTGGGGTTCACAAATTTTTCTTCTGTTCCCTGGTCATGGAAACTTCTAAAAGGGCAGATAAATAATCATTCCTGATTGACAGGGCAAGCTGAATTATCTCTTGCTGAAATGGAACGTTTCTTCCAGAGATGTATTGGCTCACACTGCTTAGTCTTAGATGTCTCTATGGTTAGGTTAGGTCCTGAGAGAGCTGAGTTCTCAAAAAGAGCAAATGAGTTCACCTTTATTTTCATTGACATGATTTTACTACAGAAATTGCTGTAGCGTTTGTTCTTTTTATCTCGTCAGAGGTGGGTAGTACGGATCTGGTGATCTACCTTGGGAAATTGTTGACAAACTACTAGTGAATCAGGCCTCACCTGTACAGGACAAGAGTGTTAGAGCAAATTGTCCTTCAAGGATTCTGAATGACCTGCACTTGACTTAGCTTTCTGTTCCCATGTTCCTGTTTCCATTAGAAAAATTTTTGTCTTGTAGTTGTTTTGTACCTGTCTCCATTATGACTATTCTATGCATGTCACCTTTATAATAATTTTTGGAGCATAGTATATTTGTTTATTTGCATGTTCATGTTTGCTCGCTAGTCCATGGGTTCCTATAGGGCAGGAATTGTCTTTTCTTCTTGGTATTTCCAGGGACCAGCACGGTGCTCAGTAAATAGAGGTGCTTGATAAGTGCTTTTTGTATGAATGAATGAATGAATGAGTGAATGAATGAGGGAATCTCTCTGGATGCTCAGTAATGAGGACTCAGAAGTCTATCTGGATTGGTTGTTAATGTGGTCACTCTTTGCACTGTTGGCTGGTCTGACCACATGTGGGTCTGCTTTGGTTTTCTACAACATTGCTAATATTCAGGGTATTACTATATCCAATGTTCTTCCAATGGAATTGCTTTTGTAGTTTGGATGGAAAAACTGCTATATTATTTCAAATGATTGTGAAATAATAAAACAAATAATAACCTCAAATGCCAGAGAACATTATTTTCATGGAACTTTACAAAAAACAGTTCTACAAGATCCACTTACAAAATATACACAAAAGGAGAAAATAGTGTTACAGGCTACTGAGTACCATGTATTATTTTTATAATAGGAACAAGAATGTTTGCCATGCAGCAGTATGTGGTTAAGATAAAAATATCTTTTCAAGTTAAGTGAGGGCATTTTCTCCATGTTAAGCCACAGGATGAAACAATGAGAAGGAAGTGATTTATTGATTATAACATTTAAAGGTTACTTTTCTGAATCAATTCTTATTTAAATAAGGCCTGCTAGAAAGATAAAAGCATTTGGGATTTTGGAGGATCTGGGCATAAGGGCATAAAGACATATGCTTCCCATTGTTTGGAGCATATACGAGGGACAGAAATTTTAGATTTCTGATTTTATCTATTAGGATTGGGCAGGGATGTATATAACAGAAAGTTCCAAGTAATAATGGATTAAACATATAAATGTTTTCTTTCATGTAAAAGAAGTTCTCAGGTAAGAGTACAGGATTAGTATAGAGATTCCCCTCTGCTTCATTGTCACTAACACTTGGCTTCTATTCAAGTTTGCCACATGGTTCCAGCATTTTTGCTGGAGTTCTAGCCATCACATCTACAATCCAGGCAGTAGGAAGGAGGAAGGGGAAAAGGGCACTCCTTCCTGCTGAATCAGCTCTCTTTAAAGGAACTTCCTGGCTAAAAGTTTATCAATTTTGTTTATCTTTTCTAAGAACCAGGTTTTAGTTTCATTGATCTTTTGTATTTTCTTTTAGTCTCTATTTCATTTATTTCTGCTCTGATCTTCATGATTTCTATCCTTCTACTAAATTTGGGTTTTGTTTGTTCTTTCTCTAGCTGCTTTAGGTGTAAGTTTGGGTTGTTTATTTGAGATTTTTCTTGCTTCCTGAGGTAAGCTTCTATCACTATAAACTTCCCACTTAGAACTGCTTTTGCGGTGTCCTGTGGGTTTTAGATGGAAAAGCTTCTGCACAGCAAAGGAAATCATAAGCAAAATGAAAAGACAACCTACAGAATGGGAGAAAATATATGCAAACAATGCTACCAACAAGGGATTAATTTCCAAAATATACAAACAGCTCATACAGCTTAATATCAAAAAAAAAAAAAGCTCAATCAAAAAATGGGCAGAAGACCTAAACAGACCTTTCTCCAAAGAAGACATAAAGATGACCGACAGGCACATGAGGCTCGTAATCAGTAATTATTAGAGAAATGCAAATCAAAACTGCAATGAGGTATTACCTCACACCAGTCAGAATGGCCATCATTAAAATGTCTACAGTTAATAAATGCTAGAGAGGGTGTGGAGAAAAGGGAAACCCCCTACACTGTTGGTGGGAATGTAAATTGGTGCAGCCACCATGAAGAACAGTATGGAGGTTCCTCAAAAAACTAGAGTTACCAATTCTACTCCTGGGCATATATCCAGAAAAGACAAAAACTCTAATTTGAAAAGATACAGGCACCCCAATGTTCATAGCAGCACTATTTACAATAGCCAAGACATGGAAGCAACCTAAATGCCCATCAACAGATGAATGGATAAAGAAGATCTGGTATATATATACAATGGAATATTACTCAGCCATAAAAAAGAATGAAATAATACCATTTGCAGCAACATGGATGGATCTAAAGATTATCATATTAAGTGAAGTAAGTCAGACAGAGAAAGACAAATATCATATGATATCACTTATATTTGGGATCTAAAAAAATGATACAAATGAACTTTTTTACAAACCAGAAATAGACTCACAGACACAGAAAACAAACTTATGGTAATCAAAGGGGAAAGGGAGGGAGGGATAAATTAGGAGTTTGGGATTAACAGATACACACTGTGATATATAAAATAGATAAACAACAAGGACCTACTGTATAACACAGGGAACTATATTCAGTGTCTTGTAATAACCTATAATGGAAAAGAATCTGGGAAAAAAATCTATATATATGTGTGTGTGTGAGCGCGTACACGTATGTATGTATAACTCAATCACTTTGCTGTACACCTGAAACTAACACAAATTGTAAATCAACTATACTTCAATTTAAAAAAATTTAAATAAAAAAAAAAAATAAAGGAACTTCCTGGCAGCTCCCAGCCAATGATTTTCACTTACATCTCCTTGACCATTACTAGCAGTGAGAGAGGCTGGAAAAGACCATCTTTTAGCTGTGTACATTTGTGACTCCAAATAAAATGTGAGTTTTGTTAGCAGGGAAGACGGAGATGGCTGTTGAGTAGCAAACCAGCAGGCTCTGCTATGAAGGAAACAGATAAAACACAGCTAAAAACCCATAATACTTCTTGGAGTTGGGAATATGCATGTATAAATACTCCAGATATGAACACATTTTATGCCCGTGACCAGAGCAGGGATGGCAGAGTACTCTTTAGGGGAAAGGCAGGTTGTTGATCTGTTGAAAAGCCTCATGCGGTAGTTAAAATTCATTATGTTGGTGAATTTATCAAGGTTCAGAGTTGACCTTCATTACTGTAGAGATTGAAACTTGATTTTTTTTTTTAGCACACTAGAGTAAATTTGAGTCTTAAAGAGAAATTCAAATTACCCCAACTTAAAGGTAAAGAAAAAAAATCATAGATGTAGAGAAGCAAAACGTTTATTATTTTGCAATGAGAAATAACCGTCAGGGGGAGCAAAATGCTCACTGAAGTTTGCTTGGTGAGCATGGAATTAGAAAAAGACCAGATAAATCATCTGAATGTCTAAGGGAATCAGGCTAAAGGCAGGATGGGCTTGCTGTGGGACCAGAAGGCAGGTTTAAAGGCTCACTTCCCCTCTTTCCCTGTCAGCTCTTGTTGGACCTCTGCCTGTGTTGTCTCCTCTTCCCTGTATCCACGGATGTCCTCCTCCCCTTCTGACTGGGACACTCTTGAGAGTTGTTAACTTTCAAGCAGATTACAGCCTATCTTGTAAGCTTGGGAACTTCACTGTCTCTACCAATGTGTATGAAGTTTAAATTTTAACTCTCAGAGGGCAGTTTAATTCTACTTACTTCTAAGTTCTCAGGAGATGCCTCCGTATAAGCCCCATAGGTTGCCTCTAATAAGCTGTTATATAGACATTTATGGTTACAACCAGAAAATGAACATGACCCTTTCATGGTAGAGGATAAAAGGTGATGAGGAGGGTTTGTAAATCTGGAGTTGACTGATATGACTTAGCAAAAGGACTGAAGAAGTTAACATTTGTAAACAGGAAGTCAGTGTGTGAAAGCCTGAAACCAGGGTTGAATCCTCCAAGACTCAAGGAACCCAACTGTTCAGCCAGCATGACTTGGTACTCAAAGAACTCTTAAGACAACGTATGGGCAGCTTTCATGTGTGTCTCAGTAATCTTGTGGTGTCTCAGTAATCTTGTGGAAGTGTAAGCTTTTTGAGAGATCTGAGTACATTGTCCTTGGACAGTCTGCTTTCTCCCTCATCACGTGTGTGTCCTTTCCCAAACTGAGAGCTTAGTCAAAGAGGAAGAGGGGCCCTGATTGATTGAGAGCAGTTCTTCTTTAGTGAGATACTTTCTGAAACAATCAAGCTCTGAAGCACTGTTCTTTTGATCATTTCAGGGTGAGCTGGGATTTATTTTGTGTAAAAACTATGAGAGAGACTAGCTCTGCTACCTTGTTCTAGGCTGGTTCAGTTGCTCAGGCATTATATTTGGACCTAACTGTTTTCAGTGCTGTCACTTTTTATTAAAACTGGATGGACGTAAAACATGAAGCCTTTTTCTGTGTCTGTGAGGAAGGAAAATATGCTCTGTCTACAGTCATGGAGAAGGGAGGAGATGGGATAATTCAGAATGACAACAGTTCCCCTAAAACCTTGGAGCAGTTCAAAAAATTTTTTTTAATTAAAAAAAAATTTAAATTGAAGTATAGGAGCAGTTTTAAAATGTGGATATTTGCCTCATTTTTGACTCTCAACTTGTCTTTGAGGCCACAGATGGAATCAAATAAGCTCTCAAAGACAGAATTCCCCAAACTAAAATGCTATATTATTTTAGGCTATTTTGGAAAGATTTTGGTATGTTTAATAAAATACTACTTCCCTGAAAGGATCAGGGATACTTTTCAATTGCAGACTCCATCATCAGCTGCTTTTCAAAATAAACTGTTTATCTTCCAGTTTCAGAGTCACCAGACCTTCCATAGCTGTTGACAGAAGCTTCCTCTTTGGCAATCTGATCTGGTTGGACTATTGGATGTGAACAGCATGGAGTCTAAAATCAAAACACAACTCTCAGGTTTTAGTGACAAATTTTCAGGGTACTCACCAACTGCAATCCGAAGAAATCTCAACAGTCCTTTTGTTACATTAAAGAGACTTGCAACAATATGTTCCATGGATTTGAAATTTAGATGAGATAATTATTTTTTTAATGGTGAGTCCAGAGTTTCTACAATTCCTCCCACCCCTTTTTTTCTTATGAAGTATAGTCTTGGATTTCTCGGTCATAATCAGTATATTTTTAATGAATCAAAATGACACAAAATGGAATATTTTTTTTTTTTTTTTTTTTTAAATTTTATTTATTTATTTATTTATTTATTTATTTATTTATTTATTTTTGGCTGTGCTGGGTCTTCGGTTCGTGCGAGGGCTTTCTCTAGTTGCGGCAAGTGGGGGCCACTCTTCATCGCGGTGCGGGGACCGCTCTTCATCGCGGTGCGCGGGCCTTTCACTATCGCGGCCCCTCCCGTTGCGGGGCACAGGCTCCAGACGCGCAGGCTCAGCAGCTGTGGCTCACGGGCCCAGCTGCTCCGTGGCATGTGGGATCTTCCCAGACCAGGGCTCGAACCCGTGTCTCCTGCATTAGCAGGCAGATTCTCAACCACTGCGCCACCAGGGAAGCCCAAAATGGAATATTTAAAGAAACTTTTCTATTACTTTATTCTCAAAGCAGTTCTATACTTTTAATTAGGTTGCTTTTTAACGCAGTGCTTCCATTTGGCTAAGTATTCATAGTAGAATAGTGCTGGTTAATGGTTTCTAAAAGCCATGACAACAAACAAACAAACAAACAAACATAAAAGAGTCCTTTTCTATATGAATGTAACAAAACTCAACGGTGGTACTTGGAAATAAGTGCTATTTCTCTCCTGAAACCCAAATTAAATATAAAGGCTGAGATGAACCTTTTGGTTTCTGACCATTGAAGGAGAAGCCTGAAATGATGCTCCCATCGTCCACCACCACCCACTCAAATTGGAAAGAGTTACCAGTCAATCACTGGACCACCACAGTCAAGGACAGCTGAGACCCTCAAGTGCCCCTACTGAATTGCACTTTGGTCTTCTGTTGTCAGTTCACATTGAAGGATTTATAAAAAACAATGCCGGGCTTCCCTGGTGGCGCAGTGGTTGAGAATCTGCCTGCCAATGCAGGGGACACGGGTTCAAGCCCTGGTCTGGGAAGATCCCACATGCCGCGGAGCAACTAAGCCCGTGAGCCACAACTACTGAGCCTGCGCGTCTGGAGCCTGTGCTCCACAACAAGAGAGGCCACGATAGTGAGAGGCCCGCGCACCGCGATGAAGAGTGGCCCCCACTTGCCTCAACTAGAGAAAGCCCTCACACAGAAACGAAGACCCAACACAGCCTAAATAAATAAATAAATAAATAAAAGTGAAATTCTTTAAAAAAAAAAAAAAACAATGCCAAGAACTTACTGTTCTTTTTTGTAATATGTTATTAAGGATGTTCATTATCAGTGGCTTTTGGATTTGAGCGTTTGTCAGAATCAACTGTATTGCTTTTAAACAATGCAGGTTTCCAGGCCCACCTCAAGCCTATTCAATCTGAATTTCTAGGCAAGGACTCAGAACAATCTATATTCCAAACAGTCTTCTCAGGGGATCCTGATGCCTTTGGTAGGGACATAGGAACCATGGCACAGTGTCCTTCTTAAGAGGATCATGGAAGAAAGCTCTGTTTTAGTTTTAGTTCTAGCACCAGTGGCCCTAGTTCTGGGAAAATAGTTTATTTTTATTTCCTGGATACTGTAATTCATGTAACTGATTCTGCTGATCTTTTTGCGTTGACTCATGTGAAGCATAGAGCCAAATATGGCTCCTTCTAGCAAAAGTGTAGGGAGAAAATTATGGCACTTTGGGTATTAACAACATTCCTATCTTCATCTAATCTTTCTTACTCTCATTTCCTCCTTGCCTCAATTTCTTCACCAAATTATTATTTATTTTAATTAATTAGTTAATTAATTAAATGTATTTATTCATTTATTTGCCCTTTGACCCTCTTCACCCATTTTTCTCACTTCTTATCCCCCACCTCTGGCAACCACCAATCTAATCTGTTCTCTGTATCTAAGAGCTTTTTTTTTTTTTTTAAAGACTCCACATATAAGAGAGGTCATTTGGTATCTGTCTTTCTCTGTCTGACTTATTTCACTTAGCATAATGCCCTTGAGGTCCATCTATGTTTTTTGCAAATGGCAAGATTTCCTTCTTTTTTATGGTTGAATAGTATTCCATTGTGTGTGTGTGTGTGTGTGTGTGTGTGTGTATACACACCAGTTTCTTTATTCATCATCCATCAATAGACACTTAAGTTGTTTCCATATCTTGGCTATTGTAAATAGTTCTGCATGAACGTGGGGGTGCATATATCTTTTTGAGTTAGTGTTTTCATTCTCTTCAGACAAATATCCAGAAGTGAAATTGCTGGATCACATTGTATTTCTATTAATTTTTTGAGGAAAAATTGTTTTTAATTTCATATTTTGTTTTATTGCAGGTATTTTTGTATGTTGCTTTAAATCCTGTTTGGAACAAAATCTGACATAAAAAAATAATAAGTACTATCTAAATATTTGTATAAACCTTGATGATTTTTTCTTAACTTGAGTTGGGGTGTTTGAATTTAGTGTTTCTTATTTTAAAAATACAGCTTAGGATGATCCAACAGAAATCACAACATAAATCTGATTAAAGGTGATGCCATTACTGTCTTGTTTAATCACCTTTTTGCCCTTTTGGGGGAGTGTGCGTGGAGTCGGGGGATATATCATTCCCTGTATCCTATTTCCATACAAGACAAGCAGATAGTCTTCTAAATTTTATTCAGAATAAGATCGGCAGAGTAGAAATACATCAGTGGTACATGTGAAAAAGAGCTTGATTCCTTAACAAAATCAGTCCTAATGGGTCAGGAGTGTACCCTAACTGTGCTCCATTTAGCTACATTCAACTACCTCTGAAGATAAGTTGGCCTGTGGAACATATTATGAAACAAAAACGAAAACAAGCAACTAGTAGAGCCAAGAAAATCATGGGTAGTCTTAGTTTGCATGAGATGGGGCCAAGTTGCTTTTGATCCAAGCCTGGTATTTCCAGGTTAATAGGATGTAGATTCCAGGTTTCTTGGCATCACCACATTTACGACCTCCAGAGACTAGGGCGTGGAAGGCACCTTTGCAGATCAAGGGGCCCCCTGAGTCACCCTGGAAAGAAGAAAATGGGCAGATACTTGGTAAGAAGCTGTTGAACTTTTTCAACCATCAGCTGTTAATTACTCAAAGGATTATTATCTGGGTCCTTGGTTTCTTTGTGTCCTGCAGAGTGCCCGATACAGCCCCTGACGTAGTATAGATTCTCTGTGTCTCTGTCTCCATCCAGGACCATGGTTCTGTCCATCTGTCTGTCTGCCTCTCTTTGTCCATGTCCCTGTCTCTGTCTAAGACTATGTATATATACATCCTTCGGTAATCAGTGACTGCTGAACTTTATTCATGAAGAAATGGGTAGACATAAAGTTTGAAATAACCCACTGAAATAAAAGAAATTTTCAAAATTATGAATTTCATTTTGGTGCTCATGGATTTGAAATCAAGTTGCTATTGAGACTGGTAGAAAAGAGCAATGTATTCAAGTAAATGTCTTGGTGGCAGGTGCTCTATCTTCTCTATCATTTTTTTCTATCGTCATATGATTGAATGTGGGGCTCTGCACATACCCAACACTTAGTAAATACTTGCTCAATGAACTGATTCTTGAGGACTCACTCTGATAACAAAACAATAAACAAAAATTCTGTCAAGGAAAGTGACAAGGTGATAGAGGGGGAAGCCTGGCCTTTCAGATAAGGAGCTGGCTTTCAAATCTAAAGAGCAGTCTTTGCCTCTGCTGCCATGCACATCACAAACTGCAGTACTTTGTGCTTGGTTGGCTGTGAAAACAGAGGCTGAGGGGGATGATGATCTTGGGGCACCGCAGTTACACATGATCTTTGTCATCATCATACCCTCCCCTTGATAATGCTTACTATAGTATAATGTGAATATTATATTGTAATTTTTAAAAAATTAGTAATCCATCTGTGCTAGGTAGCCTTCATCACCTGTAAACATGATCACCTATTTTTTTTTTTTTTACTACCTCAGGAAACAGAAGATTTTGAAAAGCATGACTGTTGTTCCTTTTAGTCAGTTAGCAGTTAGTCAACATTATTTAAGAAACACATAATATACATTTGAGCTTTTTGCATTTGAGTTTTAGAAGACCTGTCTATTCGTTTAAAGGTGGTGATGGGGCTTCCCTGGTGGCGCAGTGGTTGAGAATCTGCCTGCTAATGCAGGGGACACGGGTTCGAGCCCTGGTCTGGGAAGATCCCACATGCCGCGGAGCAACTAGGCCCGTGAGCCACAACTACTGAGCCTGCGCGTCTGGAGTCTGTGCTCCGCAACAAGAGAGGCCGCGACAGTGAGAGGCCCGCGCACCGCGATGAAGAGTGGCCCCCGCTTGCCGCAACTAGAGAAAGCCCTCGCACAGAAATGAAGACCCAACATAGCAATCAATCAATCAGTCAATAAATAAATCTTTAAAGGTGGTGATGGTGGGGGGTTGAGAAGTTATCTTCTAATCACCACTAGTGACCTCAGAGTTGGTAGGCTTTCTAAGGGCGGTAATACTCCTCAGCGGAAGTCTGTAAAAGTTATCAGATATAGTTAACTATCCTGATGAACAAACACTTAATGAGTGTTTACTACGTGTTGCGCAAGTACTTATGACGCATTTGCATTGGTAGATGAGAAAGCATAGAGAACACCGTGCAGGATTGGAGGGCACCTTTCTGGAGTTGTAATGTGATGTTCTCCACGCCTCTCCTCCTCGGTGCGGGTGTGCAGGTGGGGCCTGAGTGTAGCTCAGCAGCCTGAAGTGCCTGTTTGAGTGAGGGGTTCTTACCTGGCAGGAATCCTTCTGGCCTCTGGCGTCTCCTGCACATATCATGTTTTTAGTTATAATAGGGTCGTGGTTGTAATAACTTCGGCTGTTGCAAACTTTTCGACTTATGACAGTAACAGTGACTTCTCGCAGGGTATCAGAGGGCCTAAAACATTCTGGGTCAGTGGCTCCCCAGCCAATAACCTGGCATTTTGTTCCAGCTGTAATATCATTTTTGGCTCTTGGGTGGAGCAGTTGGACATGTTTGTTGAGTTTTGCGGCCGTGTGAAGCTGACAGATTGAAAAGAGAATAAATTATCATTTGTCCCCAGTAGTATCATTAGCCTGAGTGATGTCTGTGTGGTCCCTCTGTGCTAGGAGGGCGTCCCTCTTCTTGAATCTACTCTGGTGGTAGCCCACAGCTGCATCTGTGGTTGCTGCTTTCCTGAACACGCTCTTCGTTCCCCTTAGAGCTCAGTGACCCTGGGGGAGGGAGCTTACACAGAGCAGGAATTTTGCCCAGTCTCAAGCAAACTGGCCTTTGCTCTGCATTGGATGGTTTGCTGTGGAATAACATCCATAGGTCATGACTTTGAGGGCTGGGCTATTTCCTGCTAGATAGGACCCTTGAGTATGGTCTAGACTAAGTTTGGACTAGACTAAGTATGGTCTAGACTAAGTTGTAACTCACTTCTGTATCTCTGAAGTCACTTGCTTGGCTCTGTTATATAAGTGACTTGTATTTTTCACTTGCTAATGAGAAAAGCATTGGGGAAAAAAGCGTGGATCCTTGGGCCTGTTGGGATGTTCTCCTCCCATGTATGCGAGCATCAGAGCAGTTTTAACTTGTATAAATACAGCCCAGATGCATCTGTGATAACTTCTTGTTTCTCTCAAGGCAGTAAATGGAGCAAAATGGGCCCTTATAAAATATGTCACAATCACCTCGAACATGGGGAGAGTGCCAACAACATCCTTTTGTGTAGATGATTTAACAACTGAACTGTGCTGTATAAGAATGTAGGAGAAACTGAAGGAACACAATGCTACATACCTCAACCAGCATAATATCATTTGATTTAGGATCTGATGTAAATCTTGGGAATCGTATGAATCTTTTAATCTCAAATGTTTGTTTGGAGGCCTCATTCTTTGAGAGAGAGTGTGCTCCTAAAACCACTTTGGAAGACTGGTCTTTGGCAAACCTAAGGAAAGCAAAGAGAATAGACACCATAGAATGATTCTCAAATCTTCCAGTGAGGAGTAGAAATGGTGGAGGGGGCCATATACCTACAGGAATAAGGGCCAGCTCCAAGATAACCTGTGTAGGATTAGGTGGAGTGACAGAGGTTCAGTGGACCCAATCATGAATGGATGATAACAAGGGCCAAACCCATCCCACTCCAATTCCCCAGCCTTGCAAAAGAATATCAGGACGTGTACCCTACTGTGGGGAAAAAGGAGTGAAACCCTAAGTGACTGAGATCAAGTTTACAATAAAGTTGTGTTAATTTATATAAAAATAAAGGAAATTATATTTCTCGAGTTTGTGGGTTGTGATTTATATCCACCATTGTTAAGTTTTTTTTATTGAGGTAAAATATACATAACATGAAATTTATATCTTTAACCATTTTTAAATGGTTCTGAGGCATTAAATACATTTACATTGCTGTTCACCCATCACCACCACCATCAATATCTAGAAATTTTTCATCTTCCCAACGTTAAGTGTTTTAGTAACTAAAAGGTAAAAAGGTACAACTCTACACTTGCTAATCTGGTATGTCTAAACCTCATCTCAGGGCGATATGGAGAAGTAAGGTCCATTAGATGGCTTTCAACTATACTCATATGTTCTGTCCCCTCAGTTAGAAAGATGATTTAGACAAGAAGGGAAAACTTTCCTCAAGGTGAAAAATCATTTGAAATTAAGACACTTTAGAGTTAGTAGTCATTGATAATTCCATTGTGGAGATTTAGAGGATAAAAACTGGTGAGTCAGATGAAGGAACAACAGTTTTTTTTTTTTGAAATCTCTAGTCATATACAATTTTAGTACCAGTGTTTCAACAGTTGATCTGACTTACTGTATGTTGAATAAAATTATATTTACATCTAGTTATGAAAATATAAATTTTTTTTTTGAGATCTTGACAACACCTTGGAGCCATTTGCATACTACAAAAATATCCCATTTTAATGTGTGTTCTCAGGAAACGACTTCAAATCCTTTTTTGGAACAAGGAGGGGGATAAAAAGAATTATATTTGTTTACATGTAACTATTTCATTGTCACGTGGAAAAGAGGGCAGATTACAACAAAAACACACATACCCAATAAACACACATATATACATATGAATAAAGATTAATAAAAATTAAAAAGAGCACAGAAACATACGGAAAAAGGAATAAGAGGTTGTTTCAGGTTTGGGGAGCCAGTATACGGCTATGACGGGGTGGGTTTGCGTATGGCAGGGCTGTGACTGCTGGGAATTACCATTTTTTGGTTTCCACCAAAAGAGTTTATTCTGGTTTATTTTGGGAATTCCAGCTCTATTTGTTGAAAAGTTTGTCTATTGCAAAATCAGGATGGGGATGAAATTTCTCAAAGGATGTAGATTGGATTTCCCAGGATTGATTCAAACTCAAATTCAGCATACTCACTAAACCCAAAGCTTTGGAGGGGAAGGATGATATAAAATCCCTGGGACTACTGATATAATAGAAAAGATGGATACATACATAAATAACTAACACAGGAAGGCTGGGAGATACAAATGCAGGACGTGGAAGATGAATTCTGACTAGGGGAAGGGCGCTGAGAAAATGTCTGTTTTTCCTTCATCTTCTACCAATTTCCTTGACTTGTTAATGGCTTTGAAGTGTTTTAGTTATTTTTGTCTCCACTGGGACATGTGAATACCAAAAACAACGCAAGCAGACCATGAATGTTTTCTGAACTTTCCATTTCTAGATACACTTCAACTGTAATCTGTACTACAGAGGTCAATTTTTTTCTGCCCACAGGATACCTGGAATTACCTGAGTTCTAGGATCCCACCTCCTTACCTAAATCCAGGTATGAATTCCCACCGAGGAGAAGTAACAATACTAGTGTCTCTTTGGCACAGCGCAGTGTTTCTCCACAGGTGGTCTTTGGACCACCTGAGTCAGAATCATCCGGAGGTGTCTGGCTGCAAGGCACCTCTATAAGCCCCGTGCCAAGCCCCTTCAAGCCTCTTATTTCCTCTGCCACTCTGCCTTGGCACTGAGCAGTGTTTCTGCTTAGACCCATTCCTCTGGGTGCGTTAGTGAAGGTAGGGTCCCTATTTTTGGAATTCTCTTGCCTAAGAGAGGAGGGAATTACCTGGCTGTCAGAGATGGGCTGTCATGGTTTTATCCCATCAGCACGACTGGACCATGATATTTGTTCCTCGGTGATTACCATGGAAGGTACAGATATTAACATAACATTAGGTGACATTTATTAAGTTACTGTAGTGTGCCAGGTTTTGTGCTAAGCATTTTACATATTTTCCCTCATTTAAACCTCACAACAGCCCTGTGAAGGAGGTATTATGATTAGCCCCATTTTGCAGATGAGGGAATTGATGATCAGATAAATTGACAAACTTGAGAAAGTCCCACCGATATTAAGCGGAGGCTCTGGGATGCAAATGCAGGGGGGATTAAAGCTTCTTTGGTTTGAACCTGGAGTCTGGATTGGTAACCATGCTACTCTGGGAGCCTTGAGTGATTTGGGATGGAGTGAGGCCATGTGGAAGGGGCTGGGTTGGAGGGGGGCGGTTCTATCTATTCACTGGCTAGGCAGGTGAGAGGATGGGGGAGTGATCAGTGGGAGAAGGCATTGGAGGAGACTAAGGAAGACGGTGGACAAGAGTTGGTGAGAGTTTTGCTTCTGATAAATTGAAATGCTGAAAATGTTATACAAGAGGATTTTTTACTGGTTTCCTTTTATAATTGGCATGGCAACTAATAAAGGGGCCAAGAGACTAAGTGAGGAACTTAGCGTGGATGGGTAGTGAGAAGGGAACACCCCAGATTTGGCCCCCTTCACCATTTTGCTGACAGAGGGGCCTGGAGTTAGTAAACTATTCTCACAGGATACTTGGGAGTCCATTTGAGGGAAGCCACCATTGAACTATTTCATAAATATTTTGGATTTCATAAAGCTTTATATTTTTCTAAGCACCAACCTGCCTACATTTTTACACCCAAGTGTCCTGTAGAGGAAATCTGATCCACATATTCTGCAGTTCTTTAAACTACAGCCATTTAAAATAATATTTATTAATAGTGTTTTTTTTTTTTTTTTTTAATTCCAAGACCTCTTTTTCCCAATTTTTCAATTTGGGAATCTATTTCTACTGAGTCAAGTTCACTTGACAAAATTTAAAATTCAACTTAATAATACTATTTACCTTTGGATAGCAATTTATGGCTTGTGAAGGACTTCACATACTGGGCATTTAGCTTAGCAAAAACCAAAACACAAAAAAACCCCTCCCCTCCAATTTATTTCCTCTTTCCTATCCAGCATTTGTTCAGCATTTATAATAAATCAAGCTCTATGTCTGGGGAGGTTATAACCCATTTGAATGTGTAACCACAAGCATATTTGAAGATGTGCATATTCTGAATTGAATGAACATTTATTGATAGTCACCCTCTGCTTAGCTGGTCCCCAGGGGACAAGTGACCTAGAAAAGACAGAACTGATGAGGACACAAGGGTGATTTCTGTGACAGCAAGAACCCTGCTTAAATGAAGTAGCCATGTTAAATCGGAAATTAGTGGCTTGCTATTTAGAAATAAAACAGAAGTTCTCACAGTTTGCAGGCTTCAGAATTTCTAATTTGTGTTCAAACAGTCTCATTAAAATGGGGCAACCAAACAAAATCCCCAAAATATGAGAAGCAAGTCAATTCAGTTGTTCCATTTAGATATAACTGATGCCTAGAGAGTAAATGATTATGGCTAAGAGGTTCTTAAGTGAAGTGCTGTCATATTTGCAAGGAAAGGAGAAGGCCCCATCTTTTCTTAGCTTATTCAGGCGAGAAACATAAGGAAGAAACATACAAACAAAAACTACCCCCCAAGCTGAAACAAACAAACAAAACAACAAAGGCCAAATTAGTTTTCTATTGCTTTTCCTTTTGTGATGGTAGCGGCATCCCAAGAAGGGTTTTGGACATTTTTAGCTGAAGTAAGAGAATCATAGAATGAGAGGTTATAGTCTATCTTTAGAAAAGCTTTCATTTTAAGTATCCCAGAAAAAATAACTCTCTCTCTCTCTCTTTTTCTTTGTAAATCATCTATACTTTTTTTTTTCACCTAGTTAGATTGTTGCCCCTTACAGCTGTGATTCCCAAACTGTGGGCCTCAGACCTCCGTGGTGGGCGTTGAGCAGAGGAGTTAAGGTAAGGGGTCTCAAAACCCTATTAGCAAAAAAATAAAAAAATAAAAAAATAAAAAAAACAAAAACAACAAAAAAAGAAAACTCTATTAGCAAATCAGGCTCCTCATACATATAACAGTAATAAGAGCTGCAACTTATTTGCAGCTTACTATGTGCTAAGCATGCTAAAATATTTAAATAGATACTATTTAATCCTCAAAACCGCATGAAGCAGTTATATACTACTATTATTATTTCCCATTTGTAAAATGGGGTGCAAACTCAGGTTGTCTGAGTTCCCCTAACAAGGTCAGGAATACTGCCGCTTCAGTTATAACTGTTGCTGTGTTCCCAGGCATTACAATGAAGGATTTGAATTTGTCTATTGGGTTGCCTAGATCTCCCAGAAAAGGAGAACTTGGGGCAGAATCGCGGATGTGTGAGAGGGTAAGTAAACTCCAGCAGTTGGTCAGTTCTCACAGAAGCTAAGGGTAGATCCACTTCTCTCCTGGGAGAGGCGAGCTTCTCTTCTAGCCGACTTGAGGAAACACAGTAAGCCTAGTACTCACCGAGAGTGGCAGTGGGCTGCTGTCAGCACCCACTGCGGATGAATCAGCACTCCCCCGCAAATGTGGTTGCCGCCATACTGCATGGAAGCCATAAAGGGCCTGGAATGCGGTGACGCTTCTCTCCCTCCGATAATCTCCATGTTGAAACCTCCAAAAGAAAACCAAAAGATTTAACGCGAAAGATCTAAGCAGATTATTTCATGTAATTCTTCTTTTGACAGTCATTATATAATTTTTCAAAGATGAAAAAAAAATCTTTCAGTCACCTAATAGTTATTATAATTTTACTGATGAACAACTGTATAATACATTACAGTTTAGAGGGAGCTACATGGAAGTAAAAATTATTTTCGTTTATAATGTAACAATACAATCACTAGAAAATCATTTAATTCTCACATGTGGTAGGTACAGGAGATACTTACACTCTGGAGTTATGTAAGTCCCAGCTATTAGGAAACAGAGAAAAAAAGAAGAAAACTTAGTCATTTCAATGGCTTGGATCTAAGAAGCCCAGATGAAATATTGTGACTGTATTGGTGAAGGAAGAAGAGTCTGAAGACTGAGTTTCGATTTTGCAAATTTAACTTTCTCACCACAAGTGTTCTAGAGGTGAAGTTTTTCACACCTAAGATTAAAGGTATATATCAGTTTGGGGAGTTTCGGAATTGTGCTTTTAGCGCTTTTTAGAGCAAGGTATGTGTGCCGTAAAGTACTCATTTCTGTAGTTAACCATTTTCAATACCTGTATAAGTATTCATGTTATAAATGGTGAGAGACTAAAAAATATCCAAGCCATAAGAACTTAATGAAGTTCAAAGATGTTCATTGCTCTAAAGTAATAATTACTATTTTTCCTGGCAGAAAATGATGCCTATCATATTTAGTTTCTCTCTATTTTTCATTTGCACATAGATTTATTATGTAGAGAGACGTGGAACCTTGCACAGATCACGGCTGCTTTACAATGAGGCTTAGCTAAAGCCTGAACATCATCCAGAGAAACCCATATGTTTTGTAGCAAATTTATTCCTAGTCATGCCATTTTCTCTAAATTTGACCAAATTTTGTTAAATTTTCGTTACATTTTTGGAAGATTTCATAATGTTATTAAAGGGGAACATTGGCAACATATTTTTAATTCTGAGTGTCTCTTTTACTCATTTTTAATTGAAAATGACCATGTGTTTATCCAGGGCCTTAATAATAATATCTTTTAAAAATCAAGGACTGCACTTTGTCACTCTCCCCAGGAACAGATGAAACACATTGCCAGGCTTTCTACTGTACTTTCTCCTTTACTACAAAAGGTATTCGACTTAAAAGTCTACGAGATTCTGTTTGTGCTGGGTGCTGATCAGTAGTGCAAATGTCATAAAATGAGTATGGATAGACAAGTCAGGCACCGTGCATGACCCCAAACACTTTGCAGAAACACTGACCAAAATTTACCTTGAATTAACAGATCTTATTTTCCTTTTTCTAAGATATATGTGTCCTATCTTTTATTTTTTTTTATAAAGGAGAATTGAAATACAGAGCTATTTTTCTTGGCAGATTGCAGAAAACTCCTACTAAATTGCTCACTAGCATAAGACAGTGGGAATAATAAAAAACAATATTATACTTGTATATTCTACATTATAATTTAATGTGTCTTAAATTATTTCCAAAATTCTATTTACATGATCATTTATATGTTTTCATGTCTTATGTCTGTGAGGAAGGCAGGACAAACTACTATTTTTATGTTACAACTGAAGAAATAGGTTCAGAGAGGCTAAGTAATTTGCCTAAGGTTACACAGCATACAAGCTGGACCAAATCATTTGCCTGATCTGAAATAACTTGTATGTTAATAAGTATACCACCGGAGCACAGAATTTGAGAAATATCCTGTTTGCACTTTACCAGGATGCAGCAACAGTAAAGCTCTCCTGCATGGTAAATAAGAAGAATTAATAAAACCAATGCAGAGTAGTGACTTCCTGTCTCATAGACCTGTGGGTGAGACAAGGAGGAGCCGGATTAAGAAAAGCCACAAACTTAAAGCAGATTTGTCATTTCCAGCCAAAGGTCCTCGTTACTTTTCAAGTCATTGTTGTCACTGTTGGTGTGCCTTGATGGATTCCTCATGTGCCACTTCTGCAAGCTGTAAAGTGGGCTTGATGATGCCAGCTCCCCACTGTATTACAGTGATGTTGGGAACATAAGAAAGATAATGTGTGACATGTGGAAGTGATTTGAGCTGTGAGGAAGAAGTGAACTGTGTAAAAGACAAAGCTTCATTTTTGCTGCGGTGGCGGGGGGCATGTTAAAAAATCTCTCCGCTGCTTATTTCTGTGTAGTAAGGACTAATATCCACATAGGTTTTTACAAATTGCTAGGCATTTTCAACTCTATTTCCTGGGAGGTGGCTGTCATTAGTCTTGTTTTGTGGATAAAGACTTGCTGGAGATTACTGACATAGCAGGTGGCAGATCAGTTCTTAAACCCTTAGGTGCTGGCTCCAGGGTCCATGTGGCTTTCAACCTGACCACATGCCTGCCCTACTTTGAGAAGTTCTGGGGCTTAGATGCTCTAAGAGGCAAGCTGGCTGTGCAGAGGGAAAAAGGATTTAGCCATATACACTGCAATTAGACATGGTGAGATTTAATTCAATTGGGAGGTTTTTTTTTTTTTCTTTAAAATTTTTGGGTTTTTTTTCCAGACGGTCTCATAACTCTTTCTTGTAGCTGACCTGGAAAATTTTGAGAATCATGTTGGTTTATAGTAAGGAGCTATTTGGTTTGGGCTTTAAACCGATGCAGGGGTTAATAGTATCATTTGTTGTAACATTCAGGACCCTGGATTTGAGAACAGTGGGCTGTGTAACATGATGAGCTCCAGCATCTAATTTATTTCTTGGTGTCGGTTTTTGTTCTGTTGAGTCTGCTGCGGGGAGAGCCGTGTTTGCTTTGGATGAATTTTGCAGCAGCTGTGCTGGGCTGAGCAAGTGTGAGGCGGTGCTCCGAGCGGGACTGCTTCACAGGTCAGGGGCCTTGAGGTTCTCCTTTGCTGTGTTGTGTTCAGCTGTCCTTATTAGCTGTTGTTGGGGATGCTGATTTTGAGCCCCGGGTTTTTGTTTTCCTCCATCCCTACTCTCTCTCTTGACTCTTCTGTGTTTCGAGAGACCCATACTGGGCAGTTGTCTGGAAGCTCCAAAGGCCACGTGTGGTTCTCTCTGTTGGGCTTCCATCGCATTCATTAGCCACGCCCTCTAAAGCCTTGTCACTCAAAGGATGTCTACCAGACCTGTGCCGGTGTGTGACCTGTTTATTACCCATCTAGGGCAAGATGAGGATAGAAATTGAGAGACAGAGTTTAGAAGCTGTTACAATCATTTATCATGACTCTGTACTAATTTATTTTATTTAATGAAATGTAATTTAATGTCTGTCCAATCTAATCATATAATAAGGCATGCATTTTGTATGCCTTTTTCAAATTTTAATTTAATTTTCCTACTCATCTGTGTTTTATTGTATAAAAGTATCAGTCCACGATGAATTGAAACAAAAACCAAACAAATGAACAAACAAAATTTCAAAACGTACCTGGTCTACCCCATGGGTAGTTTGAGTACTGCTCTGTAGACACAACTGCAAAGCATGTCTGTTTCAAGCCCTTCCCATTTCTTCCCTTTTGACCTCCTTTGGAAAGTTTTCCAACACCAAGGTTTCCAAGACTCCCATGGCTGTCCTGCACCAGGCACTTGAGATCAGGATTTGGCAGAATTCTACTGGGTCCTTCCTTTTTGACCACCACCCTCTGGGCCTTGGTTTCTGTCCAGTAATGATTTAGCTAATCTGATAAATGCATCTGCTAAGAATTATGATGAAACTATGGCAGTTTTGAAAATTGGAGTAGGGAGGGTTATTGGGGTGCTGTATGATGACATTATGTCCAAAGGTACCCAGAAGACAAATCCTACTTCAGATTACAGCCATTCCTTCCATGAGATTCCATAACATGGATGAGCTTGAGAACAACTGCAAAGGAAAGCAAAGTGTCCCTTGACTCAGACCTGAAGCTTTGGACTTAACCTCAACGTAGAGAAGCCGGGTAAGCCGAGTTGGAGCATGTGGAGCCCTGTGTTTTCCTAAGCTACTTCATTCTAAATACTTCCGAGAACTGCTCCATGATCTGCCTTTGGTGGAATGATGATGGTGATTAAAATAGGATGGAGGGAAATTTGTTTTATATTTCTCTGCCTTTTATTTATTTATTATTATTTTTTTAAATAAATTTATTTATTTATTTTTGGCTGTGTTGGGTCTTTGTTTCCGTGCGAGGGCTCCCCCCCGAGCTGCGGTAAGCAGGGACCACTCTTCATCGCGGTGCGCGGGCCTCTCACTGTCGCGGCCTCTCCTGTTGCGGAGCACAGGCTCCAGACGCGCAGGCTCACTAGTTGTGGCTCACGGGCCCAGTTGCTCCACGCCATGTGGGATCCTCCCAGACCAGGGCTCGAACCTGTGTCCCCTGCATTGGCAGGCATACTCTCAACCACTGCGCCACCAGGGAAGCCCCCTCTCTGCCTTTTAATCAGAACATATTTTGCATATTAATTATCTTCCTTTATTAAATATGAGTATGTTTCCTACTCACCACTACTGAGTTAAGTAACACAATAGTCCTTTAACCTCCTCCTGCTTTACCCCTCTCCAAGTCAACTATGAAATAACTGCAGTGGATGAGAGGTACAACGGGTGAGTATGGACGGTATCTTGGCATAAGGAATAACCACACGAAAACAGCTTGAGAATTTGGCAGATGGGGATTTCCCAGTACACCTGGAGCTCGCTGCCTGGCCAGACACTGTCCTGATCTCAACTTTTTCTCCAGGCCTCAAGCTGCCCTTTTGTGACACCTCTTCTTTTTCTTTTCTTCTTCAGGGTGCTTTTGATGTTCATTTTCACTGAGTTGAAATGTTATGGGAGGGAAAGTCCCACATGGTGTAGTCCTGTGATGTCACTGGACATAAGGCAGATCACTCACACTGTCTGCAGTGTTTGTCCTAAAAGATTTACACATGTGAAAATCCTTTCAACAGGGATGACTGCCAAAGGAAGGTTTGTAGCCCTGATCTCCCTCCCAGCAACAGATTTGTAGGGACACTGGCCTTGCACAGAGGAATTGAGGACTTGGATGAACCTGGTGGGGCTTTGGGGAGAAAACTGGGGTCCATATGTAGTCAAAGGAAAGATGTCAGGGAAAGAACTTGGTGATAGAAACCAGAAGAAATGTGGAAGCAGGAAGGGAAAGGAAGGAAATAAATAAATATTGTAGAGGAAAGAAGGAAACAGTCAATGGAGGATGGGAGGCCTTACAATGAAACACTTCCATTTATATTTGAACATCTCAGATACTGTGATGTGTCCCAAGCCAAATATATCATCTTTTTACAATAGAAACACATCTGTTAAAAGGAATAATCTTATCACATTGAAAGCAATTAAGTTGTTTAAATGAATCAGATTGGTTTCATAAAATAAAGTCACAGCAGGCAAACTAGTAGTTATTTCAGAGAGGATGATCAGATTCATTCATACGGGAAACACAGTAAATGCTGTGGCCAAGCTGGAACTCAATAAATCAATTGATTCAGTATTCCTTAATTTTTCACTTACAATGAATTCAAGTAGAAATTGTCACACAGTTCTAAGTGTGATAGAAATACTTTTCCCAAAGGCAAATGATTAACCAAACAACACACACACACACACACACACACATTTGCACATTCCCCTGCCCCACACCCACTGATCCCTAAATCCCTATCCTACTCTTTATCACAAATAAATTCCAGGTGGATCAAAGATTTTCTTTGAAAAAAGTGAAACCGTTATAAACATTAAATGAAATGGTAAGTTAAAAGCAATGTTTGAGAGAGGAAGACATAAAGGAAACCACCAATACATAAGAGTATATAAAACTTTGACTTTTGTAAGGCAAAAAACACCAGAGGCGATATCCAAAGATATATGATAAAACATTCCCCCCAAAGATAATACCTTTAGTATATGAAGAGCTCTTACAACTACATCAAAGAAAATAAGAGTAATAATAAATGAGTTTGATGATGAACAAATCAGTATAAATATCAACAAAATAATGCTTTAGTTAAATTTCCTTATTAGGGACCTAGCATATACATAATATTTTTAAAAAATATTGATGATTTTAGGATAGAAAATAAAGCACATTTCACATTTTTGCAAGTCTTAGTAAGTAAAAGTTTGATGCACTAATGGCAAACTATAGCAAGTGCTGATAAAAAGACCACCAAGCTGAGAATAATCTACTACATCCACATTGTTAGTTGACAGGTCAGTGAATGGGTTTTGGCAACAATGTAATGATCGTGCTTTTTTCTTTTAGATCTTGAACTTTGTAAATCCTCTTTCCTTTCACAACTTCCTTAATTCACCTCTACTTCTCTCCAAAATCCAAAACACATATTTTCTCTTCTCACCAGAATTTCAGATCGCTGGCCTTCTTGCAATTTAGCCACGTCCACTAGCTTTCTTCTGGACACATCTGACCTCTTTTCAGTCTGAACAAGATGGTCATGTTAACAAGGCCCACCTATCTGGAATTCCCTGGCGGTCCAGTGGTTAGGACTCTGCACTTCCACTGCAGGCGGCATGGGTTTGATCCCTGGTTGCAGAACTAAGATCCCGCATGCCTCAGGGCGTGGCCAAAACAAACAAATAACAAAAAAACCCCAAACAAGGCCCACCTATCAACTCCAGGTATCCTGCCTCCTTAACCTTCTACTGTGGAACTGCCCAACCCTACATCTCCCTTCCAGTTTGCTTTCTCAGATTCTAGCTTAAAGAATTCTGCTGCAGAAAGTCACAGGACCCTAGTGGGCTAGCCCACCAGCTCAAGAGTAGAGAGTTCACTGTACTCTAGAAATCCTCTCACTTATCTCCTTCATTCTCTAGATCACTGGCCACAATAGCCTTTCCAGACCCTATCTTTCCCAAGCCCCCCTTTCCCTCCATCACTTCACCTTCTACTTCAGAAGTTGAAAGTGAACTCTCTCTTTTTATTTAACTACTCATCTTTTCTTCCTGGCCAAGCAAGAACATCTCCACAGAGGAACACCTCTATTCTTCTCCTCATCTCCCAGGGTCTTTATTTCTTTATAAAGCAACTTAAATTTCTACATCTCCACTAGCTCATTCCTTCAATATCCATCCATCCATCCATCCATCCATCCATCCATCCATCCATCCATCCATCCATCTATCCATCCATCCATCCATCCATCCATCCATCCATCCATCCACCTCTACATTAATTTTGTATGCAAGCACACAGACCTATCTATTCATGAAAGATATTCACTTGAACATGTTTGATCCTCAGTTTATCCTTCCTTTCCTTTCATAATCAGAGTTCTTTCTTTCATAATCAATTTCTTGCTCTCTTGTCATCCCAACAAATTGTTTTCATTTCTCACTGGTAAAACACGCTATCAGTGAAACTTGTGGGCTCTTCTCAATACTCATTCTCGTAGATTTATCTGCATCTTTTCTTTCTGCCGACCAGTTTTTCCTTGAAGCATCCTCTGCCCCTGACTCCTGTCATACTCTCTGTTCTGACATTTTTTACCCCTTCAATCACTATTTGTCTCTTTACTGCCACTTCCTCTTCCTGTTCTCCAAATTCTCTCTATAAGTCTTTTCTATTCTCTTAAGCCCAGCCTGTTCCAAAGCCATTAAACAAAGTTAAGTGTAGTTCTAGTCTTCAGGACTTCTCAGAGCCTTTAAATGCTAATGTGTATTGTTAATACCCAAGAGGATATGTAGGGATATAGTATGCTCAGTGTCTCAGACTTGTTGGACTAAAGAACATTTATTTTCACAGAGCATATCAAGGGACATGGATTCCTTAGACCTCATGGTGGGAAACCTGTGTACAGTTTCCGATTTTCCACCTTGATCTCTCTTCATAATATTACTCCAACAACTTTTTCTTCTACTCTCTAGCCTTCTTACTCTCAAGAGGGAATAGATTATTTTCTATTCACCACCTCTAGGCCATCCAAGCACTTACCTTATTATTCAAGTGCTATAGGAAGTGCCACCTTCTCCATGAAGTATCTCCTAATCATTGCAGGTGGAGGTGCTTTTTTCCTCTTCCCAAAGCAAGAGGAACCCTTAGAAGTAATAGTTAACATCTTCATAGATGTTATTATGGTGTTTATCTTATTCAGTCTATTCATCTCCGAGATTGTCAACTTCTTGAGGACTGTGTTTATGCACTTTGTACATGCAAGGAATGCTTTCAGCTGCAAGTAATAGAAAACTCAACCCACAGGGACTTAAACAACAAGGACATTCACTTTCTCATGTAACAAGGAGCTCAGGGGTAGCGGGGCACCAGGGCTGATGAATCCAGTGGCTCAGTGTTACTATCAAGACTCAGGTGTGCATCCTCAGTCCTCATGTTCACTAACCTCATGGTCCCAGGTGTCACATCTGGCTTCTACAAGGTTAAAGGGAAGGTTAAAGTACACAGCTCTTCCTGTAAGTGTATTTTATGATCTCACATCTTTTCTACAAGCATGATGGCACCTCTCCACTCCCGCATGTAGTTAGACGGAACAAGGTCACATGCCTTCCCCAAACCAGGGGATTTTCCATTGGACTGGCTTAGACACATCTCCCAAGCTGGGATCTGGATCATCTTTGATGAAGAATGGAGACTTGAAAAAATAGGGGTTCCATTAGCAAGGTGGGAATGGGCAGAAGTAAATTTCTACCTTAATATCCTGTTCAGTTCCCCACAGAGTGCACTGCACATTCTGTAGATTTGCTGAGTGAGTAAAAGGATGGACAGTGGGGTATGCCAAATAATATGTTTAGTCAAGATTTTAGACCTCATTACCCATCTACTACCTTTCCTGACTCTCTAGGAGGAAGATTCAAAATTTGAATTATAAGGAGGAATATTCATAGGTGAACATTTATAGTTGTTAATTCTATATTTGAAATATTAAAGCTTTTGCACCCTCCTCCCACCCCCCATACTCTTCACACCAGTAGTATCAGGAACGAGGAATATAATAGAACCATTTTGAGTAAACGTCGCCAAGGGAATTCACAATGATAAAATCAAAACATAAACATAAAATAGGTTTTAAATTAAGATTTTCGTTGTCTCCATCAACAAAATTATAACGTTGGGAAGCTTCTCTTTCTTTTTCCTCATATTCAAGATAGCAACCATATTTCATTGTAAGTGATATGATGCCAGTAGTTGTATCAGTCTGTCTTTTAATTTAGTATTTCCTCCAGACATTCTTTGAACATGTGTCAACAGGAAAGAACATGTTTCAAAATCCTCTTCTGCTTATTTCTCCCTTAATAAACAAAATGAAGTTTGAAAATGTGTCTTTTGGTTCTCTCTATGCTTTCTAAAATTCGGCAAAAACCAGAATTATCAGAACTGGTCAAGACCACATTCTGAAGCAGGTAAAACTGACCGTGGGGACTCTTTCATCTCCACTTTCAGAATTCCTGATTCTCTTAACAGTCTTCATCTGCAAGGATCTATTGTCAGCAAATACCCACCAACATCTCATAGCTCAAGAATATTTTAAGGTGTTGCTACTTTACAGTGTATTCTCATTTTATTTAATGTTTCTTAAATAATTTTTTAAAACCTCTAAAGATTCAGAAGAAGCATCTCTAATGATGAGCTATCAGGTATGGATTCAGGGATGGAGACAGTTTGGGTAGAGAATATTCCTTGTTCCGATTAAGTCACATCTCATAGGCATCACCTACTCTGGGTACATAACAGGCTGGCTCCAGGAATGACTATTTTTTTTTTTTTTTTTTTTTTTTTTTGCATATTGTTGGGTAATTGAAAAGCCAGAAGTTCCTGAACTGCTGCTGCCAGGGAGATGTTTAAAACAGTCACACTACAAATGGCTAAGGCACATGTATTTCTGCCCAGTGTGTGTGGGTAAGTGGGAAGAGAAATATTTGTGTGGGAAGTGGCCAGAGAAATATTTTAAAGTTTGGACTTCAATCAGAGAGTACTTTACTCACTTAAATATCCCTATGAAGGAGCAAAGAACACAAAGGGTGAGGGCTCCAGGAACAGCGTGGGCTTCTGGTTCACAGATGGCACCAACACACACACACACACACACACACAGAGACACACATACACACACACAAGCCATTTCCAGGTACTATGTACCAAGGGTATAGGAAGCTGGGCAGTGGGGTAACCCGGTATTAGGAAAGAAGGTCCTTCTCTAAGTGACGCTTCTGTTGTGTTACTCTCAGACACCTGCTGTAAAAACAAAGTCTCATGCATTCAGAAGTCTTAGAAAAGTGACAGGATCCAAGCCAGCAGGTTGCAGCCCCAGCTGACAACATGCAAAGAGACCAACCCAAACCAAAGTCAAGGATGCTTGTTGTGGGATCTAAATCAAAGTGCAAGGTGTTCTATATGATGAGGAGACTTTTAATAATTCATAGTTCAGGGAAGAAGGAAAACTCTCCTAGTAGACCTATCAGCTTTCCATCCCAGACATCAAGAACACTGTTCACTGTTCATTCTTCAGGCTTTTATTCTCACATTGTTGTTCTGTGAAAGTGTCAGAAGAGATACAGAGAGAGAAGAGACGGGTGATGAGAAAGATTGTGTGCGTCCAAGTGGCCAATCCTCTTGGGGAAAAGGGTCAGGAAAATTGATGTAAAATCTCTGGGTCAAAAACCAACATATGGGGCTTCCCTGGTGGCGCAGTGGTTGAGAATCTGCCTGCTAATGCAGGGGACACGGGTTCGAGCCCTGGTCTGGGAAGATCCCACGTGCCGCGGAGCAGCTGGGCCCGTGAGCCACAGCTACTGAGCCTGCGCGTCTGGAGCCTGTGCCCCGCAACGGGAGGGGCCGCGATAGTGAAAGGCCCGCGCACCGCGATGAAGAGCGGTCCCCGCACCGCGATGAAGAGTGGCCCCCACTTGCCGTAACCAGAGAAAGCCCTCGCACGAACCGAAGACCCAACACAGCCAAAAATAAATAAATAAATAAATAAAGTAGCTATAAAATTAAAAAAAAAAAAATTAAAAAAAAAAAAACCAACATATGGTAAACCTGTATTTTATTTAAAAATAATTTCCTGGGGAAAGTCTCTTCTTTCTCAAGTTTTAAAGTTGTAATAATAACCATTGGCAATAGTTGGCATCTTGAGCTATATTTTAAACTTATTAAATAAAGGTTACTCTTCCGATGGGAAAACAAGGAATAAAAGAAGTAGGCAGCCAGCATTTTGCCAAGTGTGTCAGAGTGAAGCCAAGACTCTATAGCAATTTAGCAATGAAGGATTAGTCCCTGCTGAAATTCACTTTACAGACCACGAATCAAGCCCTGGACACAAAACAAAATCAACATGGAACGTACACAGAAGGGTCATCAGAATGCGGACAGTGCAAGTAAGAGACAAGGGACAATTCAGACAAGTCTACAACAGGGATTATTCTGTTTTATCCAGTTCATTAGTGAACACAAAGATTTTACCTGAACTCTCACCAGTAATACTATTTTAGTTTGTATATATATGTTCATATATATATATATGCTTTTAAAGGTAACTGTTTAGTAAACTTGATATAATGAGGTACATCCTTTTATAGTCTAAAATCTATAGGTAAAGAAAGGTAAAGAAATAGCCAGGTAGGGTTACTTACTCATAGGGCAGAACAAAACCCACCTGAGTTGGAAGTCATAATTCTGGTGCCCACAATGTACTTCTTTCAGGATGTTGTTTCAGCAAAGCGTCTGCTTGGGCTACAAGTGTTAGAATCACAGGATGTTATTGCTGAAAGATACCTGTTTCAATCAGGTTCTGTCAGGAAATAGAATCTGACCCAAGTGATTCAAATGAAGAGACTTTAATGAAGGGACAACTCACAGAGATGTGGGCAAGGTACAGGGCCCCAGGGATATGCAACCTCAGGCAGCCATTGCTGCTCCTGAGAGCCCAGTGAGAGCTGAGCAGTGGAGAGCGAGCCCAACAGGAGCTGTGGGCCTGGAGAGATGCAGCTTCCACCACAGATGCAGGCCGGAGCAGGCAAGGAGGAGGGAAGAAATGCCACGGCCCCTCTCTCCTCTTCTGACCCTCTGTAGGTGCCTCCCATAGGCCAAGCCCACCCAGAAGTCAAAGGGCAAGGGAGCCGGGGTAACGAAGTCCACAGAGGGCATGGAGCAGGCAGGAAAGGGCAGAGACTGGATTTGGGGTGGGTGGGGCGAGTGGCGGAAAACCACACAGCGCCTAGAAATCTGTCCTTTGTGCTCTGATGGGAAATGCCAAATTCTTCCTTTGTCTGGCCATAGACAGGGCCCAGGTGGGCAGCATGCATAGCAGGCATGTGACTATATAAAGCAGAGCACACCTGCTAGAGGTAAGGGTTCATTTGTTAGAGGGGAGCAGGCTGGCTTCCCCAGAAAAGAGGTGGCCTCTTTCCATGGAAACCTGGTGCCCCAGTGCTTACGGCACTCAGTCCCGGTCAGTCTCTGACCATGCCAGGAGAGGGGCTGGTGCTTCCCCAACCATGAACACTTAGAGGGGAATTCTGCAGCTAGCTTGTGGCATCCTAGAGCCTGCAGCCCCCCTAATGCCAGGAAAGACCAGCCTCTCCCAGGCATGAATGCCCAAGCTGGTGGGACAGGGCTGGAGCTAAGCTACTGACATGACATATCACTCTTGTGTCCAGTCTCTGATCACAGCAGGTAAGGAGCTGGTGCTTCCTAATCATGCAGCCCGAGGTCTAGCTCTGTTTGGCTCTCGGTGCACTGCTCTAGGATGGGTCATGGGGAAACCGTCCCCATCTCCCCAGTGAACTCTGCTCTGGCAGATCTGGTGCATGTGTACAGCTTTGCCAGTTTCCATTGTTTACAAGAAACCCAGGCAGAAACCAACATAGTGTGGGTGGCAGCAAGGCTCCCACAGCAGACTTGGAGAATCCCCTAGTTCCCCAGAATTCCAGCCAAAATCTCGTTTAACCAACTGCATGTCAGCTTCTGAGGCCAGGATGACTGTGCAGTACTCATCTACGTTGCTTTGCAAAAGGAGATGATCGGTGGGCTGCATCTTGAATGTTGTGTCTAGCAAGTGTGACGTTACTGTGACACCTCACCTGTGGCTGGCGGGCAGACATCATGATAGGACAAAGAATTCAACCGGAAAAGCAAAATAGATGTGTCCATTACAAAACAGTTGCACAAGTGCCCTTGAATATATTAGTAATATTTATTTGCAGTGCATTGCAAGTTGCTCAGTTATCTCCGTATTTATTTCTGATCTCTCTGCAAGTTATTCAGTTATGTCTTTAATCCCTTCAGCATAAGTAAGGTTTTGACTTTCATTCATTTTGTTTGGGGGAGGGTATTGTGAGAAATTGGCTTTTTACTGTTCCACTGAAGCCCACTTTGTCAGGGATCCAAGTGGCTATAGCAACAAAATCTCCTGCTGACTCTTCCTCTAGACTCAATCCCTGAAAATTAGTTGGAACAGATTATAGTGAGCCCTGCGAACACATCTTTTGGTTTCAGAGGGGCAGTGAGCTGGAAGGTTCATCTGTTCTTTGATCCTCTGTGACTTCTCTGATCCTGTGAGTCCGTGTGACTCATCTTATTCCAGGGCTTGTTGTTTCACTGCCTTTGAAACTGTTGGATTATAATAAATAAGGCCCACTCCTGGCTGCCTTGACCTTCAGCCTTGAGGCTGGATTATGCAGACCCCAGAGCCCCCAGAGCCCTGGACCAATGCTGAGGGCTCTTTCCACATGCATGAGATCGTGTCTATAAAAATAAACCACTTTAACAATTTGGGCTTAAATTGACTTTTTATTGTATAAATCAAGATTCATCCACCCCGCCCTCCCAATAAGTAATGGAATCAAAGTGTTTAGTGGGTGGAGACACAACCTGAGCTTCTGTAACTTCCTGGAGACTTTCTCTATCCCTTCTTTTTCCACTGTGTACATCCACTTGGGTGCTCTGAGGAGACCAGAAATCACAGGGTCATGGAGAGCTGGGGCAGGAAGGGGCATCTGGTGGAGGTCCAGCCCAAGGTCTCAGCATATTTTGAGAGCTCACTACTTACCATGCGCTGGCTGGGTGTGTCAGTTTAACCCTAGGAAGTAGGTATTCTCGTGTGTGTTTGCATCTGGGGAAATCAAGACTTAGAGATTTCAAATGTGCTCAGTTTGCACTGTTAAAAAGTTGTGTACTCAGGATTCAAATTCAAGTGATCTGACCCCAAATCGTACTTTTTTAGCCACTGCTCTATATAGCGAAATAAATCTGCTGCTTCTACCTCCCTTTAATTCCTAACAGCGGAGCTAGGAGTCACAGGGAGTGGTAGGCGTAGAGCAGGAGGGGTTGGTGGGGGCAGAATGCACAGGGCAGAAAGGAAAGTGATCTGATAAACTCTTTCGCACTACTGTGCTCGTGATGTAATGCCGGAGCTGTTTCTGGCATTTTAACTTCAGAAGAGGGCGAAGCGAAAAGAGCATGCCTGCAACCACGGCTGCCTGAGAACTCGGCAGGGCGGGAGGATGCTGGGGGCTGGGGACGGCTGTCTCAGTCACTGTCACTTGAGGGTTGGGGTTTGTAAGGCTGTCCCTGAAGTTTGCTTACTTCTTTTTAGAGCCTTTGCCATTTCTTGAGCCCCTTGGATGTCCAGGACCTGAGGGAAGCATTGTGAAGATCACGACAACGATCATAAAATGGGTCCTGCTCACCGGAACTAGAGGGCCCCCTGCACGTCAAGAATTGTGCTCGGAGTGCAGAGATGCCAGGTTGGGTGAGGGGTCCATTCTGGCCTGGAGGAGCTCAGCGGGGGCATCGTACAAACCCTGACATTTCCTCCTTGAGGGGTGAAGTGTTCTGATGGATGGAGAAAAGAGGTGGGGCAGGTGGATGGGGGACAGGCTCAGCCCAGGTCACATTTGTCATCAACTGTGGACACATTTGCCTACAATCTGGTCATTTTTGTTTTCAATGACGAGAAATACTTACTCAACTGTAAATACTAGTGTTGTATAATTACTACAGGTCAAGATTAAAACCAGAAGTTTTAAAAAATATTTAGTTAAAAATAAATTATAAAACCCCAAGTTATTAACTGTTTCTTAACTCTGAGTTCTTTGGCAGTTGAATAAACAACTTACCTGGAACCACTTCTTAAATCAGACTTTCTCTAGCTCTAAGCTCTGGTGTATTTAGGTCTTGAGACACTTTCTGGGGTCACATTTATTGCTTCAACCCCTTTCTCCTCTTTTCAGGTACTAAAGGTCTTTGATTACCTGTTTATTCTAGTTGCCCTGGCAGTGGCACTGTATGTGGAGGGAAGCTTTACTTTGCGTTTTGAAGTTTTGAACGCTCCTAACTGAATGTGAAGCACTCTGATGATGTATCCACCCCGCAAAGGAGAAGCCTGTCTTCCTGCAGCAGGTTTGTGTGGCTTTCCAATTGCAGGTGAACAGTTTTGAAAGCTCACCATGTAGGATTGTTTGACAGAGTGAACCCCTTACAGTTTTTGTTGCTGCTGCTGTTGCGTTTATGAGGTGTGTGTGTGCGCGTGTGTGTGTCTATGTGTTTGTGTTTTAACCAACTAGGAAGAGGTTATCAAGGCAAGCATGCCACACATGTTTTCCCTTTTTCAACAGTTTTACTAACTGGTTTCCTCTCAGGTCCCTTCAACAGCACCTGCCAGATATTCCCTGGTAGGATCAGATACCCTACATTTTCTTGTTTTCAGTATAAGCTCTTGTCTGGATGTGGGATGCTTAAAAGGTGATCATCCATGGCTTTATTTGAAGTTCCATTATTTAAGTTTATAAAATGAAGGCATTAATGCTAAAAAACCCAGCGTGGGTCAATGCTCCAAAATTATCCATTTGTTATACTCTTGGTCCTTCCTAGACTAGACCACATGAAGGTTGAAATTTTGATCTTGAGAACACTTTGAATGCTGAAAGCCCAAAGTACATTGGATTCCTTTCATTCTTGGAGACATTGTTTGGTGTTTTATTCAGTGACTACTTCCTAAATATATTTACAAAGGAGACAGGCTCAGCATGCTGTCTGGAAGTGATGGTGTGTACACAGGCTCATGATCCACTGTTAGAAATGTAAGCTCTGTGTGTGTGTCTGTGTGTGTGTCTGTGTGTGTGTGCGCACACACTTTTGAACTGAGAGTGGGATATTAAACTTGGGCTTTACAGCACATATATCTCACCCTGAAATACCTGATCAGGTTAGGATGATGTTTATCAGGCAGCTTGCAAGAGTTGGGTCTTCGATTTCATCATATAAGGTTCTAGTGGAAGATTAGAGACTGATGAAACACTTCATTCTGCTGCTAAGTAAACTATTGATGGTGGATCAATAAAAATAAAAGCAGGTCTATTTTTATTTAGACAAATCCTGCATTTTATTGAATCTAAAATGTTATCAGTATATTATGTGCCGTTATGTTATATACCATTGAGAAAGAAAAAAATTCTTCCAATTAGAAGAATTTGTGAAATTCTTCCAGTACTTTTGTATCACTAGTATTTTTATTTATACTTATTGAAAGTACTCTTTTAGGCTTATTTGGACATAGATTTCTATCATTTAGAACTTTTGAACATTCGTAGGAGGAAAAATATAAATTCAGTAAATTGGTTAGAATATTCCTAAATGACTCCACATTCATATCTGGTCCTTCTGAATCACATGTCAATGTCCTACCTTTC
Source organism: Balaenoptera acutorostrata (assembly GCF_949987535.1). NCBI lineage: Eukaryota > Metazoa > Chordata > Mammalia > Artiodactyla > Balaenopteridae > Balaenoptera > Balaenoptera acutorostrata. The sequence continues at coordinate 45,586,424 of NC_080065.1, read as the reverse complement.
TGATAGATTATAGGCCCCTGGGCCACAGAGATGATTAGTAATGCAGCATTTCTTAGAAACTAGCTCCACTATTTGTCTTTGAGATTCTTTTCCAAGTGACTGGCACTCATCTTGCACGTTCTGATGTGCATATGTAAGCAATGATAATTACATCGTAATGGCTGTATCCCAACTTCAATCATTTTAATGTGTGAAGATGTATGTCTTAGAATCAGTAAAATATGCTAAAAAATTTGAAGTGCATAATATAGTTAAAAATTCTAGGTCAATCCCTCAAAGATAGTCTTTTCCTTTCAGAAATCTCCAGAGTAAATATCATGTACTAATTCTGCTAATGTGAAGAGATGTGGTTGGGAGAAACCATTAGTTTAGAAGTTTCTAATTTTTGAGTTTGTCAGAATCAAGTGGCTTACTTGTTAAAAATGTTGATTCCTAGGCCCACCCCTGACCCATCAAACTGGACTCCCTGGCAGTGGCATTTTTTTAATAAATATTTTCTAATTTATTTATTTATTTATGGCTGTGTTGGGTCTTCGTTTCCATGAGAGGGCTTTCTCTAGTTGCGGCAAGCGGGGGCCACTCTTCATCGCGGTGCGCGGGCCTCTCACTGTCGCGGCCTCTCTTGCTGTGGAGCACAGGCTCCAGACGCGCAGGCTCAGTAGTTGTGGCTCATGGGCCTAGTTGCTCCGCGGCATGTGGGATCTTCCCAGACCAGGGCTCGAACCCGTGTCCCCTGCATTGGCAGGCAGATTCTCAACCACTGCGCCACCAGGGAAGTCCAGCAGTGGCATTTTGACTAGCTCCCCTGAACATTCTGATGCTGGTGGTCTGGGGAACAGTACTTTGAAGCATGCTGCACCAAGCCCTGTCTGAGGCACCCTTGGTGTACATTAAGCTCTCAGATTGTAAGTTTGGGAACTTCATGAACTCCATGGCAGCCAAAAGAAAGCAAAGCACTTTAAAAAAGATCACAACGTGGCCTTTCATGAGAACATCCTAGGAATAAAGGAGCCAACATATTTCAACACCAGATTAGAGAGTGTGTCTGAAATTGCTCTTTCCTTAAAAAACTCTAAATAAGAGGCTTGGAAGGTATGCTTCATGTTTCTCCCCGTCTAGTACTTACCTTTATATTTTTAAAAAAACATTAGATCATTTATTCAACCCACATATCATGTAAAGGCTAAGGCTCTGCATCACTAGACAAACTCTGATGAGTCTGGTGAGGGTGGTCCTGATTAATATTTTATTACATTATAAAAGGGGTCAGTTTAAGGTTAGGCAAAGGAAGTGCCACGTTATTCGAGAAACAAAGTAGCAGAATCATTTCCTATGATCTTGTATTAATCAGAACCCCTAGTCTTTCCAAAATTCCTAGTGAAAATTCCAAATGGCTTAGCAATAACTTCTAACATGACTTTTTAAACCTATGTTCTCTAATGTCAGATAGTTCTAATGTCTAAATGACTTCCAATGCCTAAGCTAATTCTTCAGTCATTTAGAAACTAGTAATTAAAAAAAACTCTTTGGGCCTACAAGAGCAGTTTGTGGGCTGTTTAGTCATCTCACTCCAGATGGGGCGAGGCTGCAGGGAGAGGTGGTGGAGTCTTCTTAAGCCAGAATGTGGATGTTTAGCCATCATTCTGTGAACAGAGTGAATGAAAAATTGCACCTTGAAGAAGGTGAGGGGAATGGAGGAGTGGGTGAGGCCTGGTATATAATTTGTCTTATAGAATAAGTAACAGTGTTTCACACCTGGTAACTTAGAGTTGACAACATGTTTTCACATTTACCTTATCTGTGATCTTCACAACATCTCTTTAAGAAAGGGCTGACAGTGTTTCTACCCCTTTATTTTGCTGAAAAAAAAATGACATCATGTTAATCAGGAAGGCTGGTTGGTGTCTTGCACCAAGACCGATGGTGGAGCTGGGCTCAAACTCAGGTCTCCTGGTTCCAAGTTCAGAGCTGCTTTTGGTACTCAACATTGCTTCTCGTCTGGTATCTGGGAAGTGCCCAGTGCTTCTGGGTGTGGGTTCATATTTGGAGGCAGAAGAACACTGTATGACATCTTGCAGATGGGTTCATAGACTCAGAACCCTGATTTGAGAAAGAGCTAGCTGTTAGCAAAACTTGCCTGACTCCTCACATTAGCACCTGCCAGGACTCAGGACTCGGGGTAAAGAGGAGACGCAGGCAGCTGGGAAGTGAGAGCTCCTCACATGTCCCCAAGTCTAGACTTTCTCACTCTAAAAGAGTTCCTGCCAGTTTGAGCCCATGGTGGAAGTTTCTAGATTTGGCCAGGGTTAGAAAAACAACCTGCTTCTGTGGCTGCTTTCTCAGGGGACTCCATTGGAATCAGAGCTATGGATATGGTGTTAAAGTTCTTTGGGGGCTGCCCAGAGATTCAGGGTCAAGGTTCGTCAGAGATGCTGTGAGTGTCCTGTGCTTATCTTCTCAGACTTCGCCACACTCACGGTTCTTGCAGGGCTGTTTGCTGTGAGCAACTGTGATTGTCCCCCACCTGCCTACAGCCTTGACCTTCTCGTTAAGACAAATCAGAGGACCCCATGCAGGCAAGAAGCCAAATTTAAGAAGTCCACTTCCCTTTACTCTTCTGAGCAGGTGTAGTTTTTGAAAATTTCCTGTAACATCAAATCCCTCTCTGCTATTAAAATTGTCTTTATTAAGAACTGAAACTTAGAGAACTGGAGAGATATTTCTTTTGGGAAAATGTTTACTCCAAGACATAAGATCATTTTTAAGGAATGAAGCAAACCTTTAGAAATTTCGACTCTTCATAATAATAGTCATGATGCCCCTTTTGGTCTTCTTAACTCATTACTGAGGTAGAGAGGAGAGGTGAGGGGTTTAAGGTGACTTTCTTAAGGTCACATAGTTTGGTAGTGGCAGGGCTGTTTCTAGAACTCCTGCAAGCTATTTCCAGGGCCTGTGGCAGCTGACCTGTGACTGCTGTAAAAGTCGGTTTGGCAGAGATATATTTCATCAGGGTCTATCGGCCATGAGGAGCTCCATGAACTCCTTCTTAGGGTGGATGTGGTGCTGCCAGACCCAAGGCTGGAAGGTCAAGAGGACAAAGCTGGTTAGCTGTGCAGGAGCTGACATAATGGGACCAATGTCTCTGTTCAGACCCCACTCCACCCTCAGCTGCTTCTGTTGTCTCTGAAACCTCTACCTCATTCCAACCTGTCCAAGAACCTGGGTCTCGCTTTGCTTGCCTTGGGGAACACAGTGGTGCCCACTGTAACTCACTATTCTCTGAAAATGGTTCTGGGAAACAGTTGATTATGTTTACATATTTATTAAGTATAAGCTTAATAAATATGTCCTGGACATATGCAAAATGGCCATCAGCTGGTGTCAAAGCAGGAAGACTTTCAGATGGTACCAAAAGCAAAAACTAAAACTAAACTAAAAACAATGTCTCATACACCTAAATTTCTCCGCTTGCCCCTTGGAAATTTTCACCTTCAAGGCTGCCTTTGTAATTCAATTGAAATCAAACCTATCTGGTAAAGAAATTTGTGAGGAAGGCACAATACACATGGTACCATTTGAATTGACCATGAGGGTTTGGAACCTTCTCAGAGCCTTTCCCACTTTACCTATCTGGAAAAGATGCTTGATATTTGGTTACAAGCAATTATAATGTGCAAAATCAAACACAAAATACCAGTGCACATTACCTAGGCTTATTTTCTTGCATGGCACGATATCAGGTTTAAGAAAAAAAATTACAATGGTATTTTAAATGCACAGGGTATACTGGGTTGAATTGTTATGTGGTTTTATCGTGTCTCTGGCCCCCACTGCAGAAGGCCACGTGCTGTCCTTTGGATATTGAGATGGTCTGTTTGACCCACCGTAGCTTGAACTTGCATTTTCAGAGCTATGAAAGCTTATGTGATTCCCCTTGGCCTCACTGACAACCGATGTACAGAACAGGTTAGAGATTTGCCAGTTCCAGCTCAAAGCAAGCCCGCCAAGGGGGACCTCAAGTCCTGTTCATCACCAGCTCTGCCTTCACATCATTTTTTTTTCTGTGCAGATTAAAGTTGGCTGCTTGTTTACTCGTGCTCTGATTTCCTAACTCCTTGTGGTCATACATAGCTAGCTTTCTTCATAAGATTGGTTGATCTAAGCTCAAAGTTGGGAAAGATAAAAATACAACTAGACAAAAATCCATTAGGGACTGTGCGGGGACCAACAGTTTTTGTTGGGTCTTGGAGGGAATTGAAGGAGCCCCCAAAATGAGCTGTTAGGTACTATGTATTGAGATAGTTCCACCATTTATGAGCTCTGCTGAGCATATTTTCTTCACCCCTCTGTGTACTGTGTTTTGGTTTACTATTACTGTGGATTTGGTATCCTCAGGTTATATCTTCTCTCTACGTCATTGTCATTTACCAGAGGTATTATCAATTTTGAGAAATGCAGAAGATGGTGCCCACAAGCTCCCCTTCTTCTTCCCCTTAACACTTGGGATTTTGACATTCAAAGGCCTTTATTGTTTCTTCCTTAAATTCCTGTAAAAATCAGAAGGTTCTTACTTATTTATTATTTTTCTTTATTCATTGCCAATTCTAAGGTGACTATATTTTTAAAATGAAGAGTAGCCATCATTTACTGAATGCATATTGCTTGATTGACACTTCCCATCCCTTTTCTTATCAATCTTAACAATAACCCTATTAAGAAGGTATTATTGGCCCCATTGTACACCATGAGGAAATGGAGGCTTAGAGACATTAAACTAAGTTCCCTTAGGGAGTAAGTGGCAGAGCAGAGATCAGATCCAGCTCTGACAGAATCCAAAATTCATAGCAAGCCCAAACTAGTGTGCAGACTGGATCCAGTCTAAAAGAAATGAAGGCACAGATAATGTTTTCTAATTTGAATGAAATGCTGGCCAACATTTAAAAATTAGCAGATTACTTTCAGAAGTCTGGATTCTAGCTTCTCTTTGAAGAAATCAGAAGATTGGGCACAGTGCGCTCATATTCCTGTGTGGTAGCAGTCAGCCAGCCCTGCGGAGTGGCTTCTTCCCTTACAGAAGGCGTGTACTCTCAGGTGGACAACATCTTCTCCTTCTTATTGCATGACACCTTGTGTAGCTCACTGCCTTACCCACCTGGGTCACCTGCATGCCTTTGATTTTGCAGTTCTTATTCTAGTCTCTGGAGATGGTCTGTCTTTGGGTTGGAGTACTGGCTTTATCATTTGCTAACTCTGTGACCTTGGACAAGTTACTTAACTCCTTTAGTCCTCAGTTTTCTCATCTCTGAGATGGGGATAAGAATAGTACCTAGCTCTTGAGGTTACTTTGAAAGTATGGTAATCCACATAAAGTGCTTAGCACGGTGTGTAGTACCACATAAGCTTTCCATAATAATTAGGTGTTATTATTAACCACTATTCCAATTAACCACTCTCCTCAGAAAGTGGGGTTCAGCAAAGTCTGAACAAGAAACCTTTCCCAGGGTCAGCCTAAATTGTGAACTAGGCCATCAGAACATTGGCCATGGAAGCATGATTATGTTGTAATAGGCAATAAAGGGTGTGGCTTTGACATGAGACTGACATGGTTCAAGTTCATCCTCTGACATTTTGGGGATCTTGGACAAATTATTTAACCTCTTTCTGACACAGGTTCCTCATTTGTAAAATGGGTATGAGAATAATACCTACTTCATAAGGTTGGGTGAGGATCAAGTGAGTTAATACATGTAAAATGCTTTGGAACAGTGCTTGGTACATACCATGCGCTCAGTGGATGTTACCTACTATTGAAAACAATTAATCAGAGTGTGCTGTTTGCCTCTGGGAGATGCAGATAGAATATTTTAAACTGGATTGTCATGAAAAAATTGGGAAATTTGGAGGCTAAGTTGCTTGCCTTCACTTCCCATCTCCTCAATTCCCTGCAGTTCGGTTTCCATTCCCTCCATCCTCCTAAAATTGCACATTTGAAGGCTAATCATCAGGTCACATCCAATGAACTTGACCTCATCTTCTAGAAGGGACAAGAACTTTAGAGATCAGCTAGCCTAATACTGTCAGTTCTCCAGAGGGAAGCAGAGGCTGAGAGAAGCCCTGTGGCTTGCCCATCGCTAACTTGTGACTGACCAAGAGTTATCAACTTCGTTGGTTGTGTATTTACTAGATGACAGTGGGAATATGTCCATTTTCATAGGTGGTGGGGCTTGGACTCCAACACGTAGCTAGTGTAAGAACTCTCCTCTCTCTTTCAAACTTGCTCTTTGTGCCCCACAAACCTTGCTTAATGAGGCCTAGAACCAGTTAATATATTAAGAGAACTGCTCTGTCTTCCCCAGTGGGACCTAGGCCCTGTGACCCTCCATAGCATGAAGACCTTGTTTCCTGATGGGTAATGTTTTCCCTTCCCTGTGACTTGCCTCTCTGGGCCATGGTCTGATTTGCCTGCTGGCTCATTTGTTTCCTTGGGCTGTCTGCCTTGTTTGGCGGTTTTTAGTGAGCATTCTGATCGATGCCAGGAGGTGAGGGGAAGGGCTCCGAATGGGCTCAATCATTGGACAAGCAGACTTGGTGATGGATGAGCCTTCTCCCCAGTGAGTTTTGGGTCAGGACAAGTCCAACTGATAAGTTTTTCCAGGACTGAGTAAGCCAGAAACAGTGTCTGCAGCATCTTACCACTTCTGTGGGTTTTGTATTGATTTTAAAGGAAATTCTCAGCGGCAGATCCACATCTTACTAGAAATATAGCGACATCCATGATAAACTTAGATATATGCCATGTGAATTGTTTTAGAAATAACATTGGATGAGGGGTGAGAGAAAAGGAAGAGAGGGTCTTTAAAAAAATCCCTTTCAAAATATTTTCTTTCTTCTAAGTATTGAAAAGGCCCACCATAACCCTTTCTTCTTCCAAATGATCTCATAGCTATTTATTGAAAGGAAATACCAAATGTTTATTTATTTTTTTAAAAGGAGCTTCTTCGGTCCTGATGATTCATGTCGATATAATTTTCCTCATGACTGCAGAGGCTCCTAGACAAAGCTATGCCCCAACTGATGTGCTGGTGTCCGAACAATTCCTGTCCTGGAGGAGGGTGTGCAGCCTTCTTTATTCCCCCTTCACAGACGTCCTTGAGCCCTTGAGACGGATGTGAGCGAGTGTTTTAGTCCTCATGCAAAACAACCATCTAAACATAACAGATGACATCAGCTCGGGCTTTTCAATTCCTGGATGGCAGCAGCGTGTTAATCCAGCCTTCATCCTGGATTTCATAAACTAAAACAAGAGAGCCTGGCAGGAGGACAGCGCTGCTGCTGGGTTGAGGAAATTGATGACGGGGAAGCAAGCATGCGGGCAACCCAGTGTATAAAACTCATAAACGTGTAGGCAGACGCTCAGCTACCACTTTGGACGGCTTCTTCCCGCCAGCAAAGACCCCGCCGCGGGAAGCGGAGCCCGAGCCGCCGCGGGAAACATGAAGAGCCTCCTGCTGTTGGCCACGCTCCTGGTCCGCGCGCACCTGGCGGCGGCCTGGAGCACCAAGTACGCGGTCGATTGCCCCGAGCGTTGTGACACTCACGAGTGCAAAAGCAGCCTGCGCTGTAAGAGGACGGTGCTGGACGACTGTGGGTGCTGCCGGGTGTGCGCCGCTGGCCCGGGAGAAACTTGCTACCGCACGGTCTCAGGCATGGATGGCGTGAAGTGTGGCCCCGGGCTGAGGTGTCAGTTTTACAGTGAGGAGGATGATTTTGGTGACGAGTTTGGTATCTGCAAAGGTAAAGAGTGACCCCTTTCTTCTCCCCGCCCAGGGCACACTGAGGGCTTTTAGCCAGCGTGAGAGATGAGGAGCCTTTTCTCAAAATGCAAAGAAGGAAAATGCAGGTGGGTTAGGGACCAGGTCCCACACTGATGCTGTCATAGAGAGAGAGAGAGAAAGATAACTCTGCAGATTGCAACTGAACCCAGTGTGCAAGAAAGCCCAGAAAGGAATACAGCATTTCACTCATTATGCCTAGGAGATTTTTTTTTTTTTTCAAGTTCCGATTGAAGACTGTGTTGCCTCCTTTTCTGGAAAACTTCAGGAACTTGACAGGTAATCTGTTATGGATGGTGTAGGTGTCCTCTCTTCTGCAGTCAGTGATTACAGAGGTCTGCACTGGATAACCTCTTGGAGTGGTGACTAGCCCTGCGGTTTAGTGATTCTTTGATCTTAAAAGGGTCCACGGGATGCAGGGCACCTCTCAAGATCAAATATTTCTGATGAACACTAATGCACTTTGTGAAATAGGGCAGCTTAAGTCATCTAGCAAAATGACTCACATTCTTGGAGGAAGAGAGCCTGAAGTATAAAACAAACCTCATTCCACTCTATGAAAGGTTTTGGTCATCTAGAAAAATGAGTGTAAGACCAGGAAGAATAACACCTAAAGAAAAATTAAAATTGGAACTCTGTAAAGAAAGAGGTTAGCACTCTTACAGACTTACAGAAAAACTTTATTAGGTTGAAATTATAGCTAAACAATGTAGTTAAACATTTGTAGAATTTATTTCAAACTTAGTGACTGCAGTTTGCAATGTTTAACATGTTTAGAAACGAAAGAATGGTGATTTTAAAATACTCTGTGTATGGATACCTCATGATCTCATGTTAAGAACTATTATTAAGATTCAACACATATGTTATAGCCCCATTCATCAGTTTTACAGTACAAAGAAGCTTTTATTTTTATTTTTTATACATCTTTATTGGAGTATAATTACTTTACAATGCTGTGTTAGTTTCTGCTGTACAACAAAGTGAATCAGCTATAAAGAAGCTTTTAAAATTAAAGGGACTGAGAAGTTTCTAAATAATTCTGATTTTATGTGTTTAATACAACTGTAAGCTTTTATGAATGATAATCATCCAGTATTGAGCTAATCCCATTAATTCTTTTAGAAAAATATTTTATAAATCAGTTACCTTTTAGGCCACAAAACATATTAAAGGTTAGGAAATAAATGCTTGAACTTTCAGGAGAATTTTATTTTTTGCTTAGCTTATTTTTGTTTATAACCAATAAAAAGTAGAATAGTGAGGAAACATTTTCTCTGGTGGACATTCACATACATTTCTTTCAGCTGAGTAGGATCTGTATTTTCTGTAAATTATAGGGCTTATCAGCCAAGAAAAAAGTACTTCATATAGGGAAGTTAGGGAGGAAGTGGTTAACACAATCATACTTATGATATAACAAGTATATGCCGTGGATTGTTTTTTCTCTTGGCATAAAAATTGACTCTGTATGTGTGATTGTAAATGTCCAATTACATATGGGTAAAGAAACAAGCTGTAAGGCATCTGGAGTCTTTAGCACTCCAATATTCACTGAATGATTGAGGTAGCTGTTAATAAGATATATTTTTAAAAGCTGTTTAGGATAGCTCTTGGACATCCTTCAGATTGTAAGTGAGTCTGGTTTCGAACATTTACTCTCTGCTGGAAATAGTGAGGCTGTGTGAACCTCAGCAGTCAGATACATTATATTTTGCTATAGGCAAACTCTCTACTTTAGCTTTTTTTTTTAAAGAACACCCCTATGAAAACTGTATACTTTAGCTGCATATCTGGATGTTTTTTAAATATTCAGATGTTTGGCGTCACGTTGCCCAGATAACAATATTTATTGAACACCTACTATCTGCCCAGCATTATTCAGTACATTGAGGGATACAAGAGAAGCATAACTGAGAATTCGGCTAAAGTTTTAGTTTTCAATATCACTGGAGACACAGTCAGATCCCAATGCTGTGTGCTTTTCTGCCAGAGACTTTTTTCAGGATCCCTTTTAAGAACTATTCTTCCCAACAGAGAGACCAATGTTTAAAACCAGGTGTTTCTCTAATCTGAAGGATGCAGAGTACAGCAGTCCTAAATCTCTTTAAAAAATATATTTCATTAATATCTATCTTGATCATTCTGTGGAATATTAGATTGCTAAAGACTTAGATGCCTCACAACTTGTTTCTTCACCCATGTGTGATTGTACGTTTACAAGGATATCCTTATGCCATGAGAATAAATATTCTGCTTGGCTGTTTAAGGCTGGCTAGTCTATTGAGATGCTATTTACATCATAAAACCCATGCATTTTTACTAAATGAGTTTGTTCTCTTTTTCTCAATATAGTATGTTTTAGTCTAAGTATGAAAACATCGAAGCTCTACAAGCTTCCAGATATGGTTAGGTATATGAATATATTCTCAGCTTTCTTGTCATTTAGCATATTGGATCTTAGCTCTGCAGAGGGTTTTATTAGTGAATCCTCTTAACATCTGGAGGAGTTAGGTACATTTGTACCGTCATTTTGATAGATAAGGAAGTTGGTAAGAGTTGGAGCAGACTGAGGTTTAGCCACTTCGTGAAGAGCTAGGATGATCGCCCTCTTAGCCCCTGGTTAGTTTAAGCCCTTTCCTGTACCTTTACAACAGTAAATTGTCTGTGATTACAGGGGATTCAAATATAGCATCATATCTCTTAAACTCTGTGAGGAACTGATGCACATGTCTGTTCAATTGCCCACCTTCACTGAGCTGTCACAGAGGTAGCCCATGAGACCTCATCTTTTGGTATCTAAGCAGAAAGTAGACAGAATTAAGACTGGTTCAAGGATATTGGTTACGTGTATCTGTCTTCGGTTAAACTTCACAGCAAGACACTACAAGTGAGGCATCCATTATCTGGTCTTAGTGTGTGATTTCACATTTGTGACTTAAAGTTTCAATTTTCAAAGCCTGGGAGTTTTGGGGAATTGGGTTTTATCTGATAGTCAATATTCATGAGGTTTGTTCAATTCCTGAGGCTGTGCACACGGGCTGTGAGGATGGACGCGTATGTACAACAAGCAGCTCCCTCTCTCAATCTTCCCTTTATCCTTAGACTGCCCGTACGGCACCTTCGGGATGGAATGCAAACAGACCTGCAGCTGTCAGTCGGGCATATGTGACAGGGTGACCGGCAAATGTCTGAAGTTTCCCTTCTTCCAATATTCAGTAGCCAAGGCTGCCAACCAGAGATTTGTTTCTCACACAGGTAAGAATTGATTCCTGTATAAACATTGAAACATAGCCTCATTTTCAGTTTGAATAAGAAAAAATATGGATGAGTAGAATAAGATGTTGGTTTAAATGATTTAGTTTCTTTTATTTTACTTAAGGGGATGGTGGGAGGTTGTTGAAATTTGTTGCTTTTTTTCAAAGAAACGTCATTAATAATTTTGAAGATTATATAATTTTTGTAAAGTTTACCCAGTTTATATGGAGGATAAATATGATTGATTACAGAAAAAACCTGTAATAAAAAATAACCAAGATATACAAAGTTGTTTAAATTCTTCAGTGATCTGTTTTACATACGTACTAGACAAAGCTGCTTCTCTCCCAGCTTCACATAGCAAGAGTACTGTGAGGAATTTATTGGAGAAGGCTTAAGAGCCAACATAGAAAATATAAAACATTTCTTTTTTTAAACCAAATGGAAGTGTTTAAATGGAATAATTCCAAGCATGCCTTTTTGTGGATTTTGGAGAGAATAAGAGATAGTATCTGTGATTAAAATTTGGGAGTCATCTCTAAACCTTTGAATGAAAGTGTGTAATATTCACATACTGCTTGTTAGTGCTTACATATTTCTTACACAGGTTGTTAGAATGTGAGAAATACAACCTATAAGACTATGCTATTAACCTATTTGGTTATCTTGTTGAATAAATTGTTAGTACAGTAAAGCTTTATTAAATTGGAAGTAGCTCATTTAAAACAACATGTAGCCAGAGCAACTGCTAGTATCAACAAACTGTATACTTTCCCCCCTCAGATACAAATAGTTGACAGTCCAAATCGATTTCAGTTTTTGTTTCTGGTTCTTTGCACTTCAAATTAAATAAGATTTGAAATATTGACAAATGTGCTTATTTCCCAGCTTTACCTCCTTCTTACATGTGGGTTCAGTTAAGTACATCAAGATAAAGGGGAAATACTGTGTTTTTCAGTGAATTATTATTTTTAAGTGTGGCTATGCCCTTAAACATTAATTTGAATTGAAAACCTGTTTTTAACCTATTAGGTGAATATCTATGTGAATACTTGATCCGGATATTGAGATCAGTATTAACATTATAAATACTCATGACTTGGCCCTATAGTTCTTGAAAAGCAAAATGGAAGAAAATTGAATTTTAAGTTTGGAAAAATTTTTTTGTTGAGGTGAAATTCACCTAACATAAAATTAACCTTTTTAAAGTGAACAATTCAGTGGCATTTGGTACATTCACAGTGTTGGGAAGGCACCATCTCTATCTAGTTCCAGAACAATTTTCTCAGCTCCAGATAAAACCAATACCCATCAAGCAGTTACTCCCACTCTTCAACCCCTAGCAACCACCAATCTACTTTCTGAAATGAGGAATTTTTTGAATGGTTTGACTGTCTTTAGTACAGGGAAACCTATTACCTCAGCACAGCTAGCTGCCTCAAACACTTGCAGCTTCTTTTGTCTTATTTTGCTTTCTTAAAACCGTAGGCTACAAAGAACGTTGAAGGAGCAACTTTAGAATCCCTCTTCACTCGTTTAAGATTGCACCTGAATCTTTCCCACCAAGAGAGAATTAAATCCCTGGTGAATCTTTGTTGCTGTTTGGGATGAAGGTCTGGGGGGCTCTCGAGCTCCTCTGGAATATTCCTCAGTGATGCAACTCTGTTGTCTCACCTCCATCCTTCCTGCTGCACACACAGGAGCACGTCTTCTGCTCCTCTGGACCCTTGTGCAGTCTCTTTCCCTCGGGCCTGTCACCCTCTCTCGTTTGCTTGCAGATTCTGCAAAAATCTTGACCACTGTATAGATGCCTTGGAAACAGATACACTTGACCCTTGAACAACATGGATTTGAACTGTGTGGATCCACGTATATGCACATTTTTTTCCCCAGTAAACATAGTACCTGTATTTTCATGTTACAGATCTTTAGATTAACTAAGTGTGGGGAACAGTTTGTTTTCGATTAGAGATCACAATCCGTGGAGTCAAAGAACTAGGGTTTGAGTCCTGATTCTATCCAAACCGTTTCAGCTTCCCACCCTTGGGTGAGTCATTTACCAATTCCTTTGTTTGGGGGCAGGTTTTCTACTGCATGGGGGTTGGCATCCCTAACACCGGCGTTGTTCAAGGTCAACTGTATTTTGCTGGATGAAAGTTACATTAAGGGTTACACAAAAGATATTTCTGTACCCAGATTAGGTATCAAGATTCTTATTAGAAATTTATGGAAAAAGCATTTTCTGACCTAAAGTGCTGCCTTTCCTGAGCTAAAGGAGCAACTAAGGATGACTATTAGTGTAACCTCGGTAAACCTTAGTCAGGTTGAGGATGGAGCACAGAATATCCTAAAGACCTCGTGGGAAGGCTGCCCGGGAGCCCTTCCATTCAGTTTTGCATTGTCCACGTGGGACTTCCTGGGCTTCAAGTGCTACTGTTTACAGGAGGGGGCTTGGAGCCTCTGTCCTGTCTTGGGCTTCATATCACCTCTGCAAAGCCTTTGTAAATGGCGCCAAGGTTCTTCAGCACAGGGACCTCGGAGGTGCCTTTCATACCTTGATTGCATGAGGTTGTCTTCTCTAACTTTCTACCTGTTGGTCACAACATTCTTGGCAAGTGGACTTCCTGGTTTCCCTTCTTCATTTGTTGTTGTTGTTGTTTAGTAGTGAGCTCTCCACCTTTCCAAGACTGGGAATTCACAAGCAGCTTTTTTTTGGGGGGGGGGTGCGGGGTAGTGGTAAGATTTATTGAGTTTCATGAATTTACATACATTCATTTAACTGCTGGGCTGTGCTAATCTTCGTATAGCAGAATGTGCACTGCTATAGCAAACACACCTTATTTTTCTTAGAAGCAGAAAATTTCATTTAAAAAATTCTAAATATTACAAACTTTTATGTAGAGCAAGAACTATCTTTATAAAAGTTCTGCCCTTTCGTCGGCCTTCTGCATTCTGGAGCCACATTGATAAACTAATTCCTCTTCCATATCAGATAGTATAAGAATCTTACTTAGAGATCTATACTTACAGCATTTGCTCATTCCGAAAGTATTTATTAAGTGCCTACTATGTTCCAGGCACTGTTGCAACAGTGAACAAAACAAAGTCCCTGCCTTCATGGAGCTGATACTCTAGTGGTGGAGTGAGATAATACAGGGAAAAAAAAGACAAATGCATATATAGAATAATGTCAGGTGATAAAAGGAGAATGAAGAGAAATAATTCAAGGAGGTGCTAATTGATAGAGAGCAGGTGAACACAGCATAGACTCTTGGAATCTATGAAAGATTTCATTGTAAATCCATTGTAATACAAAAATAAGACAGAACCGTACTTGATCTTGAAGTTATAAACATTTGGACATGATTTGTATTCCTTCTCATTTCAGAGCATGACATGGCGTCTGGAGATGGCAATGCAGTGAGAGAAGAACTCGTGAAGGAGAATGCTGCCCGGTCTCCTGTAATGAAGTGGTTAAATCCACGCTGATCCTGGGTGGGATTTCCAAGAGAAGACTCTATTTTAATGATCATTCAACACACAGCCAACACTTTAGGAATTGTCTGTATTATAGCATATGGACATGTAACTTTTGGAGACTAAATGTGATTCAGGGTGGGTCCAGAAAAAAAATGTAGGCTACTAACAGTCCATAAAATGCATATGACTGGAGACTTTTAGATATTTGTTAAATATTTGAATGCATATAGATTTGTTTAATATGTGTTTATAGTAATAGTGAAGAACTAAAAATGCAACTTAGATAATCTTAACCTGGAGGGAGTTCAGCCAAAGAGAAAGCTAGCTGAACCTGAAGACCACAGCGCGTCCACGGTTCTTGACTCGATGTACATTAATGTTGGGATATGGGCGGAGGAAGAGTTAGCAGCAAGAGAAGGTGGCGTTGGGGGTGGGAGAGTATGACATTTAGATATTCCTTGTGGTAGCCTCAGTAGAATTTAATTGTGCTTTGTTTTCACTTTGGGAAAAGTGAAAACAAAACAGTCCCTGAAGGCAGTGGGATGTTTGAAGCTTGCGGGAGTTTGAGTAGTAGCCTTGAATTGAGGCAGGTTTCAAAGGGCTGCTAATGTAGTTCCCAGGTTACCGCATCTGAAGGATGGTTCTGGGGCACAGGGCAAACACACACTTCCATAAATGGTTTTAAAGAATGCCACCTCAGATTGAGAGAGCAAGGAAGTATTTTGCACACTTGGGGGAAGTGTGAAGGTAAATATTTATATATTTTTGTAAACAGTTGTTAGTACAAGTCATCCTCCATACCCATATTTATCACCCTCTTGAGAAAATAAACATAATATTGTTGTTTAAAATGGTTAGAATAAAAGTATAACTCTATAAGGTTTTCAAACACCCAAGGCATGGTAAATTTATTATTAATAATTATAGTAATATTAACAGTAACAAGTATACGAGAAACCTAGAAAAATTTAGTCACTATGGATTTATAAAATGTCAAAAACTTGAGCAACAGAGGGAATTTATTTAAAAGTAAGTGCAGTGACATAGATGAGTTTTAAATTCAAAGTAGAAAAAGCTTTTTAGGAGGTTTGGAAGAGAGTCAATTTCAGCAGGAAACGTCAACTTTAAAATATAGTTCATATTAATGTATTTTTTTCTTTAAACTTGGTTGATAAGTGGAATTTTGAGTACACTTGGAAGGATCTTAGCACAAACAGGACTGTTGTACTAGATTTTGTTAGGAAATATTTGCAGAAGTATTTTATTTGGAGTGAAGAATTATTTAAGAATTATTTCACTATTTACCTGTATTTTATTCTCAAAGTTTGCCAACAGAGTTGTGAATGTGTGTGTGGCAGGGTCTTTGAATGTAAGCTGAATAAGCTGTTAGGATTTGTTTTAAAAGGACAAGTTTATTATTGATCAATAAAAAAAACAAGACAGCCTCTCCGAGTCCATTCATGACTTCGTTAATCATTAAAATATTTAAATGATTCATTCAATGAATAAGAACTCTTTAATACATATCAAAGGACAGGCTCCTCATGTAAATTTTCTGCTACAGATAAGCATCTTCTGTCAAAATGTGAGACCAGAATATGTATTTCTGCCTCACATTTTTGGTCAACCGATGCCTTAGAGCTTCCTGAAAAGTTGGTCCTTATACATTAACCCATTCCACAGAGGCAAAACAAAAACCAAAAACCAAAAACCAAAAAAACTTCTATTGGTGTTTGAAAGTGATTGCAAACCTTTCAGTTAGGCAAAGACAAACCTTTCAGTGCCCATAAAAGAGTAGTAAAAAAAAAAAAAAAAAAAAGAGAGAGTAGTAACATACAGCTTTGAAGCTTGAGAGTATCATATTCAAGAATAGTATTAAACCCAACATTGTAAATCAACTATATTTCAATAAAAGTTAAAAAAAAGAATAGTATATGTTCACTCAGCCTTATATGCAAATTATGGAAACATTTTAAGTGAATCAATACAATGTGGAAAAAATTATGTTTGTATTAGGAAAAACATCCAGTTTGTATGAATTAATTTTTTTTAAGTTTTAAAAAAAAATTAATTAATTAGTTTATTTATTTTTGGCTGTGTTGTGTCTTCGTTTCTGTGCGAGGGCTTTCTCTAGTTGCGGCAAGTGGGGGCCACTCTTCATCGCGGTGCGCGGGCCTTTCACTGTCTCAGCCTCTCTTGTTGCGGGGCACAGGCTCCAGACGCGCAGGCTCAGTAGTTGTGGCTCACGGGCTTAGTTGCTCCGCGGCATGTGGGATCTTCCCAGACCAGGGCTTGAACCCGTGTCCCCTACATTGGCAGGCAGATTCTCAACCACTGCGCCACCAGGGAAGCCCTCTGCATGCTTTTTGATTGCAATTTTTTTGAGCATGCAATTTTAAACTATATACATAGTATGGTATTTGTACATTATGCTCATTATAAAACATACACTCAAACTAGAAATTTTTAAAAGGATAAGAAATAAATAGAAATAGAAGTTCTGAGATTTTCTTCCTACATCCCAAGGGGCCATCCTGGGAAACACCTGAGAAACAAAAGAAAATGCCATAGGTCAGTGGTCTGAAATGAGGCCCAACCTCATTTGATATTAAAGAGAAACCAAGCTGGCAAGTATTCCATACAATAAATATTTCTGGAATGAATGGATGGATGGATGAGTGGATGAGTGAAAGGATGGATGGGTAGCTAGGAGGGTGGAAGGATAGATGGGAAGAGAGATGGACGGGTAGATAGATGAATGGATGATCGGAGGGATGAATGAATGAAGCTGGTGATAGGCCTTCTGTCTCCAGCAGAGCTGCAGCTACTGAGGGAGTAGATGGCCTCTCATTTCCTTTCATCCGCCAGCTCCTCTCTTTCCTTGATGGCTAACTTATTGTGCCTATTTGGATTGAAAAAACCGGGGGCGTATGTTAGAGTCAATGAATATGACAAATGAGGATGCCCAGAGCAACGGAGACAGGGAGTGCATCGCCCGCAGGCATTGCAGACATCACTGTGGTAGCAAAAATATAAAGTAATTTCCTTGGTAGCCAGGCTGGGTGGTCATTTTCTGTGAGAGGCAATCTGGGAGGACTGTTGTTTCCATCCTACACTTTATTCCTTCCCTTTACCCTGAGCTCCCTAGGAGAAGAGAATCCATAGATTTAATTCAACATCACACAGATATTTAGAGGGTGAATTGATTATTTCTGATTACCTATCAGTTAACATTAGTCATTAAACTAAGGCTTATCTTTAAAAGGGTATGTATTATAGAGCAGTGGTTCTCAAATTTTAATGTGCATCAGAATCCTTGATAAAACACAAATGATTGATTCAGTATGTCTGAGGTGAGGCTCAAGGATTTTCCATTTTAACAAGTTTCCAGGTGATAGAGGTGCTGCTGGTCCAGGGACCGCACTTTGAGAATCACTGATATTGGGAAATCTAGATTTGCCTAGAAGGGAGATAAACTAAGGGGTTTATCAAAAGCAATCATTGTTGGCCTTATGAAAGAATGCACTGCAATATTTCTTAGCCACTTGGTTCATTTAATTTTTTGTTTGAAGATACATAACTATTTAAGTAGCTGAGAAGGTTGAAATGTCAGAAACGTTAAGCTAAACTGTGCAGACTTGTGAGGTACAAGTAGAAGATTATAGGAGGAGGATAGAGGTGGGAGAACCAAAGACTTAGGAAACAATCAAGGAGCCTGTGGCCTCAAGAAGAGTGACGAGTGGTGCCTTGCATCATGGAGCGATCAGGCAGACCTGAAGAGTCCCTGGTGGCCAGAGTCGAGCAGTGTCTGTGAGGAGGTCAGGGTGGAAGTGTGAATGAAGGGCATTGCATGCAGGCGAGCAGTGTTCCAGAAGGTCATCTGGGAAGGACAGAACAGCAGTTAGTCTGCAACTGGAGAGGAGAAGCCCTAGTGACTAGCAGAGTCTTTCTTTCTTTCTCTCCCCCTCTCCCCCAAGATTAGAGAGACACCGTTCTAAGCTAACGGTTATCAGTCAGAAATGGAGATAAAGGCTTTCTGAAGCGATGGGATAGTTTGATGTGATTACGTGAATCCAGTTTAGAAAATTCCACTTATATAGATTTTTGAGACATAACTTTTACATAGTAGATGTATTTATACACTTTTCAACCCCCTAGAAAATACAGCAGTGCATGGAAATCTGAGATACTGGGGTTGAGAAGAGGGGCCTAAAGAATTAGTCTAAATCTTTTATTTTACAGATAAAAACACCCCTAGGTCCAAATAATTTCAGTGATAAAATGTTACGCTTGGTGGTGAAAACTCTGCTACTTATCATTGTACCACTTTTAGCCATTGATTTTTAGAAATGAAAACATTAAAGTCTTTAGTTTACCTACCCCATATTTAAAAATATGCACACGCACACACACATACAAACACACATACACATATATATGAAAGTTTAAAAAAGTATACACCCTTTCATGCAAAAATTGTACTTTTATAAGTTTATTCTAAGGAAATAATTTTTTAAAGCGTTCAAAAATGTTTTTACAACTAATTTTCCAGCTTTTACAACATTGAAAATTTATAAATGATGTGAAAAGGTCGTGGATAGGGTATTGGTTAAAGAAATGACAGTGGAGCCAAGAACGGACTCTGATTTAAACATTGAAAATGATGAGGTGCATAGAGTGATTGACGTGTTCACTGCAAAGCAGAGGGCGACAATGTATTTAGTGCTAGCATTGGGTCAGGTAGTGCGGCCGACGGTGGAGTACACAGGGTCTTCCTTGCTGAAACCACAATCAGGATGCAGAATCCTTTTAGATTTCCATGGCTACCTCTCCCCAGCTGTTTTTTGTTTTTTTTTTTAACATCTCTATTGTAGTATAATTGCTTTACAATGGTGTGTTAGTTGCTGCTGTATAACAAAGTGAACCAGCCATACATATACATATATCCCCATATCTCCTCCCTCTTGCGTCTCCCTCCCACCCTCCCTATCCCACCCCTCTAGGTGGACACAAAGCACCGAGCTGATCTCCCTGTGCTATGCGGCTGCTTCCCACTAGCTATCTATTTGACATTTGGTAGTGTATGTATGTCCATGCCACTCTCTCACTTCATCCCAGCTTACCCTTCCCCCTCCCCGTGTCCTCAAGTCCATACCCCAGCTGTTTTTTAAAGTGATACCTTTATCAGGTTTGCCTGAAACAGTCACCTTAGTTTTCATAGAAACCACAATCCTCTTTTTGTGCTGCTAGCTTATTGATCTTTTCATATTTAAATTATGTAAAAGGATAACTGGCACAAACAAGTTTGGGAAAAAATGCAACAGGCTCTTGGTATGTTTTTATTTCAACTGGTAGAAGTGCAAGTGTGCATGTGCATCCCAGAGGGAGACCTGCCTGCCTGCATCCTTCAGTGGACACGAGGGATGTCAATAGTCCTATGTTACACAGAGAGAATGGAGCTGCATGTGATTTCTCTGAGAATATTAAGTGAAGGTTGCTTGAGAGCACCTCGACTGTATATTAAGTGAAAAAAGCACACTGCAATGCTATATGAATAATATTATCTTTTGTGAAAAAAATATAAATGGATAAAAATTGAGATATTAACAGTGATGCTTATTTTATTCTTTACACCTTTAGGTATTTTCTAGAATTTTGCAGTTAGTTTTATAATTGAGAAAAAGAAAACATTTCTTTCCATTTTTGAAAACTTAAATTGTAGTAAATTTAAACAAGTGAAAACAAATTAGTGGTTTATTACATGCATGGTGAACTAAGAGCATCATCCTATATTTCAGTTGTTTTAGATGTTCTTTGTTGTCCTGGCACTTTGTTAAATATAGAGATAGGGTTTCAAAGCAAGTAAATGTAGAGAATTGTAGTTTTCTTGCAAATACTAGAAAGGCTACAACACACATTAGCATACATTGCACCTCTCTTGTGGAAGAAATCTTGGTCCAACAGAAGCAAAGCCAGTGAATACTTAGAAAGTATAGATAAAGGTCTCTGGATTATAAGTACACATTTTAAATTACAGTATACCTTCTGCACCTATGCACAGAAATGCTATCTTCTTAAGCGGGTGGTCAGGCCACCAGGGTTTTTAAAGTATTTCCTGACACCTGTGAAGTTGGTAAATATTTCCTGTTTTTGTTGTGTCTAGAGAAAACAGGAATTAACAACTTGGAAGTGATTATTAAACAAACGTTGTGAATGACTTCTACACAGGCAGTTCCCAGTATGAGATTTCATTTTCTTAAAATCTATCATAACATATTTCTCTTAAGGGAAAAAGTAATGGTCATAATAATCTGACAACTGACTGAATGGTGGAAGATAAACCTTATACCCAGGAGGAATGGCACCTATATTAGTGGTGGGATGTGTCCTATGCACTTTCAGAATTTAAATAGAAATCCAATTTATAAGTCTTCAAAAGTAAGCAAAATTGAGAAAGTAAGCAATGACTATCCTTTTGATGGCTTTGTGCTAACTATACATAGTTAACCTTTTTGAAAAATATTTTTGATTATCTTAAGTACTATGGAAGGAACCTAGAGTTTTTGATCAGACGGAGCAACGATTAATTCACTGCAGTACTCACTAGTTATTGACTTCAGGTGTGTTCTTTAACCCCACTGTTCCTTAGTGTCCTCTGTGTAAAGTGTAGGTAATGGCTTATGTGCAAAGTTATAAGGACCTTTGCACACCTTCTATGTATGTCATTTTATCCTATCCCCGTGTCTGCATATTCTAAGCTTATGAAATAATGCAGATAATTTAAGTGTTACTATATAAGCCACCCTCATTTTTTTTTTTTTTGGTGTTTCAGATGTCCCTTAAGTGCAGCAAGACTGAAATATTTAAAATATTTCACATGTTCTGTTGAAGACCAATAAATAAAGAGACTGAAGAAAATCCACTGACTTCTTAACAAACTTGAAGATGTCTGTAAAAGGTAAATAGCAATGAATAAAATTCAAGCAATATCGTTTGAAACTCTCTCACAATTCTACAAAAGAAGTGACTATTTTTAAAGAACAAATAATAGCGTTCTATTTAAATCTCCAAACAATTATTAGTATGCTCCTGAAAAAAAAAAAAAAAGATACAATGCTTCAGGAGAATGCAAGGGAGCCCTACAGATGTGGTACACTTCCCTGTGTATTATTTTTAGTTTTCTATTCCTGCCTTTTATTTTGGGACTTGGCCCGCTTCCTTTGTAGTTTCCCCTTAACTTGTTCATACCTTTCTTTCTTATATAATGCATTTTAAGCTGCATTATTTTTCACCTCTCAAAGGAAACTCAAGGAATGTTGACCAGTTCAGAAACCCCTGCTAGTCTTGGCAACAACAGATTTCTTGGTTTGGAAACAACCTTGGACATCCAGGGTCATAGCTGACTTTCTAGTTATTTAATGAATCAGAGCTACAGAGGTTTCGGAGACCAGAGCTTCGTAGATTTTGAACACCATTTCCATGAAATTATTTCATGCCTTGCAGAAATTGGAGGGATTTGAAAATGGACTCTGTTTTCAATAGATTTATACAAAAGCAAAATCCAGTTTAAAAAGTAAGGAGAAAGTCCAGGAAGTCTAGTTTAGGGCTAGTTCACCTTTTGTCTATGAGAAGTTAGGCAATGTGGTTGCAGCAGCATTCATCCTGTACAAGCAGAGTGAGGAGATGGGAAGTAAAGGTCCCCGTCTTTAAAGAGCCCTACAGAGAAACTGTGGAGATGGGACAGACAAAACTGAAACACACAGGTGCACAATGGAATCCTGTGTGGTAGTTTATGGTTCTTGGGTGGCAAGCAAAACAAAACAAAACAGTGAAAAAACTGACTTTGGCCAACTTCAACAGAAGTGTAATTGGTAGGTTATGGGGTGTCTCATGAGATAGAAAAACAAAACACCTACTGAATCAATCAATTTGGAAGATGCAGGGCAGCTTGGGAGGTGCAGGTGACAGGAGTGAATAGACATCCTTGCTGGAGCACTGCTGCTGGGACGGAGAGCTACAGTGGTTTTGTTCCTATCCTAGTGCTGCTTCTTTTTGGAATTCCTTTTAGGGGTACTACCCTCAGGCTTTGTGGCCTGTTTTAATGAAGAGCTCAGTGGTGACAAACATTCTTCCTTTGTAGGTGGATTTCATTTTTGGATATAGTCAAAGCCATTCAAAGCCCAGTCTGGCCAATGAAGTGTTGATTAATTTGGGCAGAACTGTTTTGGTAAAAAAAATCCCAGTTGTGTAAGATAACAGGATAAGATAACAAGTAGAAATGGGATTGGGGCAGGAAAGAGCGCCTTGGGGAATCAAGAAACTCACCCTGTGGCCTTAGGGTGTTAGGAAGTAGGGACCCACCCTAGGTCATTTGTGTTGTTGGCGCTCTTGGGAGAATTGGTGCACCAAGTGTTTTTGTGGGTTGTGTTTCTCAAGTGTCTTTGTGGGTCGGTTGAAGCTTCTCAATGAATGGAGCAGAGACATGACCAGGTTCAGATGGCACCGGCATGGGGGCAAGGGCTGTGGTGTCAGTGGCGGGAAGCAGTCACCCTTTGACCTGTCTCATAGTCTGACCATTAATTTCTTTCTTTCTTTTTTTTTTTTTCTTAAATGACTTTATTTGCTGTCAAAGACAAAAACATTATTACTCACAATTGCATTAAAGTTAAATTGTCTTCTTAAAAAATTCAGTTATTTAACATCAATGACTTTTTGTTCTTCATCTTGAAGTATATTTTTAAAAACCTCTTCCTTTCAATCCTACCTAAATAGCTACAACTTATGCTCAAACAGGAAAAACATATAATAAGCATACATATTGAAAGTGGGAATGATAAAGTAAATGTGATAAAATGTTAACCTTTGAGGAATCTGGATGAAGGGTATATGGAAACTTTTTTTTCTATTCTTGAAACTTTTCTGTAAATCTGAAATTAGGTCAAAGTAAAGGTTAAAAAAGTGATCACTGATATTTTGATCAGCCTTCCCATGTTGTTTCCTTTACTGTCTTTTCCTCATTGTCTTTACAACAATTAGGTCAACATAACACCTATTAAAAACCTTGTAAAGCTGTTACTCTTAGGAAATGTGCTCAGGATGGTGACCACCCCCTTGCTTCTGAAGCCCTGAAAAGCACTACTTGTCCATCGCTGAGTTTGCATGGGAGCCTTGACACCCAGAAGTAACAGGAAAAGCCAGGGCTGCATCATCGAGGGACCAGAACACCTGCTTTTTGCAGGTGGAAGTGCAGCAGGGCTACGTCAAGACTGACTCTGACACCTCCAGTGAGTAAAGGCAATGACCGGCGGGAGGTGTCCACGCCTAAGGGAGATGATGTATCCGAGGCTGAGGAAAAGTTTCCCAGGGAAGATGCCAGATTCCTCTTAACCCTATGATCATTATCACTCATGGTAAAGCACCACATCTGGTCAACATTATCTTCTTTTGTTTGTGCAATTAGTTTTCAGGCGATAAAGGATTCACGGATCCAGCTATTCCACTTGGGTGTCTATCTGCAGAAAATGAAAACACTAACTTGAAAAACTATCTGCATCCCCAAGTTCATTGCAGCATTATTTACAATAGCCAGGACATGGAAGCAACTTAAATGTCCATTAATGAATGAATGGATAAAGAAGTGTGGTATATATGCAATGGAATATTATTCAGTCATGAAAAAGAAATAAATCTTTCCATTTGTGACAACATGGATTAACCGTGAGGGCATTATGTTAAGTGAAATATGTCAGACAGAGAAATACTGTATGAGCTCACTTACACGTGGGAATCTAAAAAATAACAAGAAAAAACCAAGCTCATAGACACAAAGAATGGATTGGCAGTTGCCAGAGGCAGAGGTGGGAGGGGGAGGGGGCAAAATGGGTGAAAGTGGTCAAAAGGTACAAACATCCTGTTATAAAATAATGGGGATTAACGTACAGCATTGTGACTATAGTTAATGCTATTATTTTTATGTGAAAGTTGCTGAGAGAGTAAAAGTTCTCATCACAAGGAAAAAATGTGTAACTATGTATGGTGATGGGTATTCATTAGACTTGTGATCATTTCTCAATGTATACAAACATTGAATCATTATGCTGTACACCTGAAACTAATATCATGTTATATGCCAATTATGCCTCAATTAAAAAAGAATTAATGAACTATGTTTAGTTGTTCCTATTCAAACAAGATTAATATTCCATTTTCAGAGAAACACTTTAATTGATGGGGAAATGATTATATTTATGTATTTCCATCTTCATAGGTTGGTGGCAGTCACAGAGACTGCTCTGGTATGTCAGGGTTGTAATTCTGAAATTCAGGATCAATGTGAATTTTGACTGCTTGATGGATGAAAACTCAGATGGGAAAAACTGGGTCAGATGTTTTCACCTCTTCTAGTGTCTGTTTTCTTTCCTTTAAGTGCTGGCTCTGCCGCCCTCATTTAGTTTTCTATGTGTTTTGAAGTAAGGAGAAAAGGTCTGAGAGGGAGTCGGTTTCCTGGGGAAGAATGCATGTGAGGGCATTGGGGTAAATCTTCTCAGACAAGTTGTTTACTCACTGACAAGGGAGGTGAACTGTGTGTGGCTTTGGGGGACATTTTATTTGTGTCTTTTGGAATGACACACCTTGGGGGTGTTAAAGTGAACTCTACTCATTATGCTGTGGGAAAAGTTTTTTCCTTAATGACTCGAAAACATGGGCTTGTTATTCTGAAAAAGCAGAGTACATCCTCATTCCACACAAACAATGTGACATGGACCTGGAGCCCGGCCAAGGTTTTCTATGAATAGAACTTAGCAAAGAGAGTGTTAGAAACACTTTGGATTCGCAGGGAAATCCTGGATGCTTGATCCCAACGAAAGAGATAATTTACCTGCTCTTCAAAGGTAGAAATTAAGAGGATTCCCTCTTGTCCTTCTACACAGCACCGGACCAGGGCTTCCTGGTGAGCTTAGTAAGCTGAGATAATGTTGGCGCCTGCCATCTGAGAGACATTTGCTTTTGAATTGTTCTTTCAGAAGTAACATGGATTTCGATGGAGAGAATATACATAAATGATCTGCTCGGGGAGCGGTGGATGGTGTTGAACAGGGAAGTGCCAGCTGGTCCGGCCTGCACTGTGCTCTGCCAATGCCGGGCTTTGGTCTAGGCTTGTTTGATGACAAGGAAAAGAAATCCAATCAAAGGGGTTCAAGTTCAAGTTAAAAAAAAAACGTGGGTGAGTGGGTGGCTGGTTTTTTTTGGCCACGCCTTGAGGCATGCGGGATCTTAGTTTCCCCAAACAGGGATCTAACCCGTGCCCTCTGCAGTGGGAGCGCGGAGTTCTAACCACTGGACCACCAGGGAAGTCCGGGGGGCTATTTTAAGGATATAGAAATCTTATAAAGTATGTCTGGCCCTATGGGACTGGAGAGGCATCTGGAATAGAGACCACTCCTCTCTCTCCCTCTGTGGTCACTTTGTTCCTCATCTTGTTTCACTGTTTATGCCTGGTGCACTCTTCTCTCTGTTAAGTGGCTTCTTCTGTGTAACCATCATATCAATAATACCAATGGTAGCTTACACTTTTGAGTGTTTATTCTGCACAAGCCTTGTTCTAAGAGTTTTATATATATTAATTTGTTTAGGCTTCACAACAACCCCATGAGGCAGGTACTATTTTTATACCCACTTATTAGACAAGTACTCTGAAGCATAGTGAGGTAGGGTAGCTTGCCCAGGGTTAGCAGCTAATATGTGGCAGAGCTGGATCTCAAACTCAGTCATTTTGGCTCCGTTTTGGCTCCAGCTCTACTTTGACTTGCACAAGGTATTGCCATGTTTTGGCAGTAATTTCTTCCCCAACTCTACATAACCTTTTATTTCTAGAGCTCAGACTCATTGGTTGACTATAGAGCAGTCTCTGGGTACATAAGTACAGATTTTTGAGAGAAAAATTCTGCTTGGTCAACAGGCCAATTAATTCATCTTTTTGAAAAAATATTATCTATTGTAGCTCTTTCACTATGCATTCAAACTCTTTTTTGATGGTAAGTGACAGAAACCCAGTATAAAATCATTTAAATAAAAAAGGGAATTTATTAGTTCTCCTAACTGAGAAGCCCAGAAAGTAGGTCTGGCTAGTTTCAGGTCTGGCTTAATCCAGACACTACACTTATGTCATCAGGGTTCTGTCTCACTCCCCATCTCTCAGAAGCGGGGGTCAGCGATTGCCGGTCTAATGTAGTGACTACAGAACTTCCCAATAGCCTGACCTTAGGAGAAAGAAACACTTAGGTGCCAGGAGACGTGAATCTGGTCCATGTTGCACACCCAGTGAGGGGTGTGAAATTGGGCAAGTAACTCAATCTCTCTGGGCCACAGTTCCCTCATCTGGAAAATGAGGGTCTTGGTTCACTGACCTCTAGGGACTCCTTTCACTTTTAAAAGTCTACTATTCTATCTTAAAGATCTTAAATTATACTTTGTTCCTCTGAGCCACAATGATTGTCTTATTACTCAAAATGATTGAGAGCAGAAGACTGAATCCAGCGAGGATGTGTGTGAGCAGGGAGACTCATGGGCATACTGCAGAGTTGGCTTCCCATGCAACGCAATTCGATCACAGAGCTCTCACCTGCCCTCCAGTTTCTCCCACTGTCTAGCACAGTGCCTGAAACTCCAGTATTGATACAATTTAGGTTTTAGGTCAGAGACCCAAGTTGTTTTGCACTATGCTTGCCCGGTTCTCTCTAATCACACTGACTTTAGTGCATCTTGTTCTCTTGTCTATAATGCTCCCCTGACCCCCATCCTTTGCTGATTTAACTCAGTCGTTCTTTAAATTTCATTCTAATTGTCCACTTTTTAAAGGAAACTTTCCCTAGATTCCTAGACTTGGCTAAATTACTCTCTGATATGCTCTCCAAGCATCATGCAGTTTCTCTGCAGGCATCTATGAGAGATGCAATTATCTAGCAGTTAGGCACACTAAGTCTTTTCTTGAGACCATAAGCTCCATGATGGTACAAACTGCATCTAATTATTTTTTCTCACCATTTATCTCTAGGAAGTAGCACAGTGCTTGGCATATAGTAAGGAGTCAATAAATGTGTGTTAAATTTTTAGTTTTAAGCTGGTTTGCTTCATCAGGAAAAATTGTCGAGAGCAAAGTTTCCCTTCTGTGCATTTCTCTTCAACTTACATTCTACAGGTGTGGTCTGTGGTTGACTAAGAAAGTGATAGGTGAGGGGATAAGGACCCGGAACTCCCACCCTCTCACTTAGTCAAGAGATAGCAGGTGTGATCAGGCTTTTCTTCCTTGGCATTTAACCTCTCCATATAAACCCTTAACACCAAGCACCATGTAGAACCAAAGGCTCTCTTAGGAGACGCTATGTCCAGCCCTCACTCAGCAGGATGTGAAAACCACCCTGCCTCTGAATTCACATACCCAGGGCATGCTTCTGTGTTAGCTAGTGTTCAGTGATCAAAGGTAGAGTCTGGTTGTTGCTAACAGTGGCCATAAGAGGGGAAGCAGAGCCTTCTTTCAATCCACACCTCTTTTCACTATGTAAGGAAGAACTGCAACCTCCATGGGTCCTTGACACCTGGGCTGTGCCAGCTAAAGGACAGACCCCAAAGCAGAATAGGATGGTGACATTTGGCTTTACCTCGTTTCCTTCCATCCTCCTCAAGATCCCGGAGGACTGACTGTATGGTACTGACAAATCTGCTGAGAGAGTCAAGGGAGGGGGAGCTCGCTAACGTGGAGAGCGTGGACAGGCCGAAAGGACGAATACAGCCGTGCAGGTCTGCGCTGGAAACTCCAGCACGCTGCCCAGAGACACCTTCAGGAATGAAGGACTGACTCACCATTTGCTGCGAGTGCTGCCAGCAGGCAGATGCCCTCAGATGCCAGCTTCCTTTCAGAATTGCCTCTGCTAAGGAGAGTCTTTCTGGGGGGGCTGCCTGCATCCATAGACTAACCAACATGGGGGTCTAAAGTCCCAGTCCCCTTGCCCCAGCCTGAGACAGCTCTGAATGGTCTTCCCAGCTTCAAAACTCCCAGCAGGCTGCCCTGAGTTTTCTGTGGAGACGGCATCACAGGTCAGCTTTTCCCTCTGTCTAATCCTGTTCCCTTGGCCTCCCCCTCCCCTCCCTCCCTGCCCTCCCACAGGTGTTGCTCCAAGGATGCTCCCTAATAAACCGCTGGCACATTCATCTCCATCTCAGAGTTGACTTCCCAGGGAACTCAACCTGTTAAAAGCAGCCAGCCGAGAGGGTACTGGGGGTTTCCACACAATCCGCGTTCCCTCACCAAGTTGTAGCCAGTGTGGTGCAACGGCTGCTTTTTTTGTGATCATTTGCCCTGAGTGGGTGCCTTTTTTTGGTAACTCTTCTGCCTGCAGGGGGCGCCTTTGTGTAGTTCATCAGCAGGGAGGAACCACTTTTGTAATTTATCTGCCTAGTGGGTGTTCTTTTGCAATCTGCATTAAGCCACTAGAAAGTGTCTTTTGCCAACCCAAGCTTTCCATATTGCCAGTGTGCAGGCCTGTTGCTTAAGTTTGGATAAACTACAAAAAAGATAAAAATATTTCTGGGAAAAAAATCAAGGAGGAAGTGAAATATAGTGTCTTGAATTTGAGGGAAAAAATAAACTAAAAGGAAATTCCATAGGTAGTTCATCAGAGCTCAGGTCCTTGGGATTTTATTAATCTGAAGGGGAAAAATGCAAAACGGAAATCACTCTTCAGAATTAAAGGCGACTCTTGAGGTGGCAGGAAAATGGCTGTGGAGTCCATTGCTATTTGCTATTTAGGCACAATCAAAAAATATTTTTCAGTGTTGTGTGGCATCTCCTGGGTATTGCAGTAGCTCACCACAATACCATGGGTTCTTGGCAAACAATAGGCAGGAACCAGAGAAAAGGCACCACAATTCCATCAGGACTACTTAAATTTAATTTTAGGCCAAGTAAAAGAAACTCTAGATGGAACATCCAAAGTGTTCACAGAGTAAAAATAGAAAAATTCCTTTGTAAAGAGGACTTGAGACAGTGAGATAGGTTTGAAGATTTGCTTTGAATTATTTGGATGTGTTACTTCCCTGAAGAGAATGTAAGCTCTTTAAAGACAGGGTAAGTCATTTTGTATCCTTGATAAATGTGGTCCAACATTTCACACATACTAGTACAATAAGAGCAATAGTTAGGAATGAATGAATGAATGAATCCAGCCCCTACTGATCAACCCTGGTCTTTTCACTAGATGCCTTTTCACTGATTTAGTCATTCAGTAAATTTACTATCTTCCCTCCATGAACCAGATCCTAGATCTACAGAGGGAGAGGACAGACTATTATAGAGAGAGGGTAATACAGTGGGTTAACCTCTGAAGTGAGGTGTTTCCAGGTCTACAAGGGACTCAAGGAAGCATCTCAGAGAAGGAGAACTGAGATATGTAGAGGGTTGATGAGGCACAATGTAGGTCAATGAAATTTGAGGCAGAGGGAACAGCATATGCAAAGGCATGGAGATTTGTGAGATCATAGCACATCTGGGGAATATTAAGTAATTCCACATGGTTAATGGATGCAAGGGATGGAGGAATTTAAGACAAAGTTGTAGAAGCAGGTTCAAGGCAGATTGTGCAAGGTCTTCAGTGCTGTATACAGGAGGTTGATTTTTCTCCTGTAGCAAACAAGTGCAAACTGTACACAATTTTGTGCTCAATTGTATAATGATGAATTCAATTGTATGCTGGTGTAATGGACACAGAATGAAGGTGAAGAAGTGTCCTCTTAGCTTTGTCAAGGTACATATAGCCCAGTAATGAAACAATGAGGATGGTGCGTACCAGCGGCAGAAAGTTTGAGCTGTCAGGCTGCTTATTATGTGATGGGATGACCTCATATCCAGACCTGGATAAACACAAATAGTACCCTTACATGTATAGAGAACTTTCAGTCCTCAAAGCTCCTCTAAATATGACACCATTTCGATCCTTACATGAGGCTGTGAGATGGGCAGGGGCAGAGATGTCCTAGACTCTCCAGTGGGGAGTTAAACAGTATATCTAAAATCACACAACAATTTATGGCAAATACCTTCTCTCTGTAGAAATTTACGGTTGCCAGAAGTGATCCATCTACTGGGAAGGCAGAGGCCTGCAGGTGGGCCTTTCCACACTATTAGTTAATAATCTCTGTGGAAATGTGGCCCTGAACGAGCAGACCCACTGAGGAACACACCTAAATAGGAGATGTGTCAGGGTAAGGTGACCCGACATTCAGAGTGCTGAAGATGTAAGGGTTCGGGGTGCTTCATGACCCCAGATTTGCCTGTTACTGGTACTCTAGCTACTCATCTGCAGCCCATGTTAAATTTTATTGGATCTGAGCAAAGTAATACAGAGTCTTCTTTAGCAAGATTCCCTAATAGGGAGACGGAGAGTGCGTAGCCAGCCGTAATAAAGAAAGCAGTAATTCTGGGGAGGAATAAAATGCTTCATGAAAAAGGAAGCAGGTGTCATTGGCTCCAAAGTCTGTAGTTAGATTTAGAGTTCGTTTGCTTGTTTGTTTTAGCACTTTGCACAAATATGAGGGTAAGCAAAATGAAAAAAACCTAAAAATTTTAAATATGTTTGGGATCAAATATTAAGATGAAGATTTTTGCATTACTTTTGAGTATTTTTTATTTTTATTTTTCAAATGGAGTGTTTGCCAAAGGAATGATTGCAGTTTTAAAAGTTTGGGCCAAAGATCCATAGATAGGCATATTTCAAATTTCCTATCCTACAGTTTAAATGGAGACTCTTGGCATATGTTTTTGCGGCTCTCCAAACCAGTCATTAACTTTACATTTATTATGTTCAGCCTAGTATTTAGTCCATACAGAATATATTGCCAGGACAGTTTTTTATTTTATCTTGGTTGTTTATTTTTTTTGAAAATAGAGTTTACTTAAAACTTAATAGTCAAGAACCAAAATCACTGTAAAACCACATTGCCACCAACATCTTAAAAATGTCTCCAGAGATAGCAAAAACTTTTAACAGAATAAAAACACATTAAAATTTTAAAATTATAGTTATCTTTCACAATTTAAAATGAGTTCCCATTTTACATGTTTTTTTTTCAATAGAGGTAAAATTTAAAAGGAATATGTTACTTTAAAACTAAAGTAAATGCATTTGTTTTGTTCTTGAATATAAAAGTAATAAAAGACTTCTGTCAAAATGGCTCAATAAGTTCACATTTGAGTAATCCCTTCTGTGCCAAACACGTATATTGAGAAAATAAAAAAGACATAGCCAGATTAGAAAACAAGATAAATACCCTCATGAACAATCCTCATGAAACGGAAGACGCTTGAATGTGGTGAGCAGGGCTAAAGCTATGAGCTTGCTGAGCTCTGGGTTGGAGCTGGAGATTTAGCTTCTGCAAGGACAATGGGGACAAAAAAGCATTTTGAAAGACGGGACAGAATTCAGACTCCCTTGAAATGAAAAGATAGGGTGGGCCTTGGCAGATATGAAAGGGGGTTGAAACCTCTGCCAGAAGCTGTGATTTAAGGAAGTTTCTGAACTAGGGAAATCCTGCTGATGTAGTCCTATGAACCAAGATGCCCTCTGGCTGGGTGGATGGATCTGCAGTCTTTCCAAAACCATCTCTGTGCAAGCTCTGTGCCTGGCGAGGTTCAGTAGAGGGCCAGTGACACCTGAGGGAGTCAACTACAAAACCACTAAATAGGGAAAGGAGCATGGAAAAGGAAGAGAGAGAGAAAAATCCACAAAAACAGATTCCTAAAACTTTCCGCTCAAAATTATGCCTGCACACCAGAGTTCCAAAATATATGCTAAGAAAAACATCTAATAAAAATCGACAGTTGGAGCATGAATTTTCTAAAAATGGAGTTAATTTTATAAAACCTGAGGACTTCAATAGACATTTAAAATTTTTACACAGAAATACATACATGCATGTAAATAGAACAGAAAGAAATGTGTTAAGAATAGATGGTTAAGGGGCTTCCCTGGTGGTGCAGTGGTTAGGAATCTGCCTGCCAATGCAGGGGACACGGGTTCGTAGCCCTGGTCTGGGAAGATCCCACGTGCCGCGGAGCAACTAGGTCCATGAGCCACAACTACTGAGCCTGCGCGTCTGGAGCCTGTGCTCCGCCACGATATTGAGAGAGGCCATGATGTGAGAGGCCCGCGCACTGCGATGAAGGGTGGCCCCCGCTTGCCACAACTAGAGAAAGCCCTCGCACAGAAACGAAGACCCAACACAGCCAAAAATAAATTAAAAAAAAAAAAAGGCTAAAAATGTAGAAAATTATTAAAAAAAAAAAAAAGAATAGATGGTTAAGAGAACCAGTTAGAAATCTTGGAAATATAAAATATAATTATTAAATAAAATATTTAGTAAGTGAAGTAAACCCTGGACCGGATACAGAGACAGAATTATGAATTAGTAGGTGATACTGAGAAATTCAGTCAATGGAACATATGGAGACAAACAAAAACCTTAATGAGCCGTGAAGTGCCCATATTGGAGACTCTGAGCCTCTCCTTCATTGGCATTCTAGAAGAAGAGATCAAGAATTGTACAGAGGCAGTAGATAAAGAGTTAAAAACTAAATTGAAAAAGAACATGAGTTCTCATATTGAAAATGTACTCCAAAGGGTAAAAATAAAATAAATAAATCTACTTTGAGATACATTACAATGAAACTGCAGAACAGTAGGAATAAAGAAAAAATATTAATTTTCCAGCGTGAAAAGGCAGATTACTCTCAAAAGAATAGCCACTGGTCTAACAGCAGATTTCTTATCGGCAGCGATAGATACAACGGGAAATTGGAATAATATCATCAATGTTCTAGGAAAAATGATTATCAACAGGACTTTCTATATCCAAATAAACACTTATTCAAGGCTGAGGATGAAATTATGGCAGTTTCTGACATACAAACTAAAGGAATTTACCATCTATAGCTCCTCAGTGAAAAAAATGCTATTGTATCTACTTCACAAAAGGAAGAGCAAACCCAAATAAAATTCATGGAATTAAAGACACAACTGTGAACACAGAAATCAATTGTTTTATGTTGTTAAATTTTATTAAAAATTGACATAAAAATGATCATTGTATGTGTGTGAGCATGGGTGTCTGTGTACATGTGTTTAAAATGGGTAAAACTAAAATTTGACAATATTACAATAGGAAATAATTTTGAAAGAGTAAAGTATGTTGAGATCTTTCATTTGTTCAGAAGGAGGATAGAATAACTTCAGGAAGAAATATTCAATTAGTTTTAAAAATGTACATACTTAAGAATAACCACAAAAAGTAAAAATACAGCCAATAACTTCAAACCTTACTGAGGAAAAAAGAGAATGAATGAAGGAAACTTTGCCATCCTTTTAAAGAATTATTTCGGCCCTCTGTTAAATTTATGAGTAGAAAAAATTTTTAAAGGTAATAGAAGAAATAAATTCAGATATATCAGTAAGTTTAATAAATGTAAGTGGATTCCCTCCCTCTCCATTAAAAAAATAGAGGTTATTAGATTGGATGCCAAAATCTCAAAATCTATCTGCTTTCAAAAGTCATCCTCTAAAATAAAAAGATATTAAAAAGATTGAAAATAAAGGAATGGAAAAAAGATATCTTGGGCAAATATGGAAATTAATACTTGTACATTCATATACTTTAGGATTATTTTAAAACTTTAATGTAAAAATGAAAGTATTTCTGTAATCCCCTCTCTCCATATCACCAATGATAGTTTTATGTATAAAATAATATGTTCTTCAATTCACCAAAAAGCTGTACATACCATACCATACCATATATCATCCCATGCAATAAGGAAGATGCAATTTATTCATGTTGTCTCTGAATTATTCAGCTCTTAATGGGCTGTTTTCTAGTGACTCAGACTTTGAGGGCTAAGTTGGCCCCAGCAGTACTGGTACCTGAGGACATGTCAATGCACCACCATACATCCATTCATTGAGGAGAACATCATACATCTGAAATCATAATATTAGGGAAGACAAAATTCTTATCCTAAAAACAAATAGTTATGGGGTGTAGTGTTTTGCCTTACAACAGGTGTGTTTCCCCCAAAGTGGAGCCTAAGATAAAATCTTGCATGTAGATATTTTTAAGTATTCTCAGGGAGCAAGAGAGAGGTGTAGAGAAGAAAACAGGGAAGCAGGAAAAGGCATTATTAGAATGTGTTATCAAGTTGACCGGTTTGGGGCAATTGGTCCTCCATCCATGGGCCTTGTTAGAAAACTTAATATATCTCAGAACGATACTCTTGTAAGATGACACGGTGAAGCATTTATCCATTAGCTTCCTTTCTCCATTAGTCATGGGAAACCCCTGGGGGTAACCTCGCCTACATTTCTAGGCTGTGTTCATTCCTGTGTACATCCAACTTCGAAGTGATGGAGAAGCCCCAGGCCATGATGCGAGAGGTACTTAGCATGGGTGTGAGGGGAAGCACTAAAAGTTATACCTCAAGAAGCTTGTCAGAGTCCCTGTGGAACTAGCTGCCTCTTCAGTGGCTGAAATAAAGGAGGGCAGAGAGGATCTGAGATGGTTCACAAGGTGTTGGATACAGATCTTAACTTTGCATTTTCAGAGAAGACATCTTCAAACAGTCTACGCAGCAGATACAAGTTAACTGAGTTAAAATAGAGGACCACTTTGATAGACTTGATCATTGGATTACCCACCCAACTTAGACACTTAGACCTTTCTGCCCTCTATTTGAATAATAAGAACCTACAGCAACATACACCCTGTAAGTAAACAGAAAAAGCAATTTAGGAGAAGGATGGAGGATTCAAGTTGGGGGTAAGAACGGAAGGTAATCAGTGTGAATAGAAACTGCCAAAATTACATTAAAACCATTTCAGAACATTTGCTTTCTCTTGGCTGATTCTAGCATTTGATCGCCTGAAGAAAGGATTTGATTGGGATAGTGTGCCACCACCCAATATGCAGCAGGCAGAGTTAGTGACTTCACACCTAGGAGACTGGCTTCCTCCTGTGCAGCCCATTCATGCTTGCCTTTCATTTGGCTCAGGCACTGGCCTCTGGCCACATAAGCTGTGGCCATAGTAATTGGCTTGGTTTCACTCAAGGGCAGTGGTAAAAATTGCAGCAACTTGGACAGAAAAATGCCATTTGGAGTCTCTTTTCCTACAAGAGATTGTGTAACTGATAGGCATGTTAATGCTTTGTGACCTTACTAGTACAATCTGGCTTTTCTCTCCAGTTCTTGATGTGGCTGGAGCACACTGATTACCTGCACTGGAGGATTACCCCCTACTAGCCCTGAAGTACGCCTGACTAGGATAGAAGAGTGGTAAGAGGTAGTAAATAGGAGTGATGATGTAGAACAAAATATTACCATTGTAACATCTGACACCAGAATTTCCCTTGGGGAAGAATCAATCTGCAAAACATGGACTCTCCATAGGCTGGAAGGGCTGATAGCTTTAGGGAAAAGAATTCCTCTACATGCAGAAGGAAAGGAATTTTCTTATTCCTCTAGGTGAGGAGAGAGAGGGTCATCTGATTTCAGCTCTGTGATACTGGGCTACTTCTCCACCTGTCAATGAAACCTGCTGCCTCCCATCTGGGAAATGGAGATGTTAGTAAGTTGATCTAAGCAATTAAAATAATATTTCATGTTTTAGACTGGATAGGGTTGGAGAGGTGAGAGACAGAGGAGAGAGAGGAACCAATGAGGTTGAGAGAGGAACCAATGAGGTTGAGAGAGGTTGAGGCCAGGTAAGGTGAAGGGGCATGAAGCTCAAACTCACAGCTGGGTTGGTTGGGGGGCATTTCAAGGACAGCGATACCTAGGATTTAATTTGTAACTGTTTTTGCTGCTTCTTTGTCAATGTGTTCTCCATCCCTTCCAAACAAACCCAAAATCTTTAGGAAAGTCTACCATGCTCTCAAATCCCTAGGGAGAGTGAAGTTTTACCAGGTGGAACACAGAGAAGGAGCTAATATTATGGCTCGGTTAATTCAAGCAGAAGCAGAATCAGTATCCTAAAAGGCAGAGGAGATCACAAAACATCACAAAACATTTTGCTACCTGCTAGCTACCTGCTACCTAAGATCAAAGACATCATAGAATTATATAGGCGAGGAAATTTAGAGGTTCTAACCTCATGCTCTGGAGCATTCCTCTTCTGGTTATGAAAATGAGGCTTAAACGCTGTGCCTTTAAAAATCATGCCTTTCAACTATGACACCATTTCTCCCTCCTACTGGTCACCTACCAGCCTCTGGCTCACTTCCCTTCAATTGTTGATGACCTGGGCTCTTGGCTCATAGGCTTCCTTTAAATTGTCATCCTGGACCACTTTACAGCCATCTGGACAAGCCATCCAACACCAGGGCCTCTCAGTTCTACCACCTCCTCATCTACAATGCCTTCTCCCCTTCTCTTTATCCACCACCTCAGACTGTAATCACTCATAACTTACTCTACCTTCAAAATCACTAATTCAGACATCTTGCTTTCTGACTAGTCTCCCTCCTTTCAATCTGTGTGTCCAGTTACTCACATCATTAATACTCTTAAGACGTACTGGGAATTTCAGTCCCCAATATATCAGCTTTCCATGTCTTTTACATTCAGTCCCCAAGAAACCTTTCTAGACTGACCTCCTACTTTTTTCTTCCTCACATTTTTCACTCTGACCGAAACGCAAGATTCTGTGTTCCTGGAGTACACACTGTGCTTTGCCACCTCTTGTCACTGCTCACTTGTTTTCCTGATAATGAAGCCTTTTCTCTTACATCCTCTCATCTGTTCTTATACTACTTAATCTTCAAAACATATATATGTCTATGGGTATATATATACATATGCATATTTTTGTGCATAAACACATGCATATACATGTATACTCAATGTATGCTGATAAATGTTTAATAACAGGCTTTCTGGGGATGAGGGAAGGCTTCAGTTTGTAGTGTTTTCTGATTTCCATGATGTAAATATTGCACCGCAGCTGATTTCATGCTAACGGGATGTCACGGGACTAGGGGCTGGGAAGAGATACATACTCTCAGCTTTCTTGAGCCAGTGGGAGTTGCCTACAGCACAGCACTATTAGATACATTTATATATACACATATGTACACACACACACACACACGCATGTTTATGTCTATGTATTTTTATCGTATATATTACTAGTATATTTGTTTAAACAGTCTGGCAACTCATAATAACTCTTTTTCTAGCAATTCAAACCCACTAAAAATTATCTTTGACCTCTGAGATAAAATAATGAAAGATAGCATCATCTAAGTAGGAATTTAACTTCCTTCCCCCAGAATGAAAGCAAGAGCTAGAGCAAGAGTGAGTGAGAGAGAAGAGATTGTCATATATTATTTACCTTTCTGCATTAAAAATTTTAATTTAGTTTTCATCTTCATTAAAGATAACATACACACAAAAATAAAATATGACTGCTTGCTTTAATTTGGGGGTTCAACTCTGTTTTCCATCTTTGATTCATTAGATTTATGTATGTCAGGCTTTCCTGTAAGATGCCAGTGGAGCATGACATAAAGAAAAGGTAAAATGACTGAATATTCATAGGAATACTGGACAACCTTCCAATAGCCTAGCCAGACACAAGAGTTACTTAACACTTAATAGTTGAAAGAGCAAAGCTTGGATAATTCTTTCAGGCTGGATACAAAGTTTTTTCCTTTGTAATTTCCTTTACAGTTTTGTGTACATATTTAAAGTTTCTCCAAGGAGAAATGTCCAAAAAATTGGGAGTGTATGTTACAGCCAAAGAACCACATTTAAGCAAAGGTTTGTAGTTAGGAAAAACAATTACCAAGTTTATTTGTGTGACTTTCCTATTTTGGAAGGCTGATGTGTTGATTTAGGCCATTCAGACATGAACATGTTCTATTTCATAAGTCTTGCATTTCCCATCAGGAAGCTGGCTATAAATGGTACTTCTAAGTATTAAGATATTTATTAATCAGGTACCCTTATTTAAACAAATCAGCTTTGTAAATAGAAGGTTAAACAGAAATTCAATGTAGAATGATTTTTTTTCCCCTGCAGACATTCACTACTTTCTGGACTTCAGCCAGGACATATGTACCTATGGCTTGGAATGTTGACTATTTAATAGGAAGCTCTGGTGCTGTAATCTCCCTGTTCAGAAAGCCTCCCTAATTTGAACCCCCAAATTAAAGTTCCCACTGATTCTAGCAGAGATCCCCTACCCACTTCCTGCCCATGTGCTATGGGATCCAGCTGTGCCACAAGTCAATTATAAATGTGCTGAGATATTGGTCCCCTTGTCCTTTGGGGAGCTCCAGGCTGTGGCCTCCAGCCAAAGGCAGTCTCATCCACTTACTCCAGTGTGCTGTACAGACGTGGTTATTTTCTATGTGTGCCATGACAGGGAAAGGGCAGATGCCCTGGCCCTGGTCACAAGATCTAAACTCTTTGCACGGCATTCAAGGCCTTGCAATCTTGCCTTCCCTTCGAGCCTGACCTCTCACAGTTCCCTGCAGGTACAGCCCTCTTCGTGCTCCCTGGACTACCCATCATTTCCTAAAACCCTTCATTTTTGCCTCTCATGATTTGCTCTTTCCACTTTCTCCACTTAGAATGTCCTCCTTCCTCATCTGTGCAGTGGATCTCTTACGATCCTTTAAAAGATAGAGCCCATGCCATCTCCTCTATGAAATCATAAGAAATCTCCCCAGCCTGAATCACTTTCTCCTTCCTCTGTGCTTCCTTAGAAGTTTGCTTGTTACCTTCCTATGCATGTGTCATATTTTTCCTTGTGCTATAGTTATTTGCGTGCTTGTTTCATCACCCCTCCTAGAGTGTAAACAACTCAAAAGTAGAGACCATTTTGTTATCATTGCTTCCCTCACAGTGCTGGCTGGGTCTTGCACATTCAGTAAATGCTGGTTAAATTGAATTGATGATGCACATAGAGGAGGGAGGAGAAGATCCACTCATATTTGTTGCGTCTCTGCCATGTGCCAGCACCGTGCTGGTTTGTGAAATGGAATAATGTGCATAGTCTTCACAATACCCCTTGTAAGGCAGGCAATTTGCAGATGAAGAAACTGAGGAACAGCAAGGTTAATTGCCTCCAAATGATCAATTTTACACTGGAAAAGAGAAACTGTTGAAACTGCAAAGCACTGCCCTGTTCAAGTGTCCAACAGAGAACTTGGCTCTGTGATGGTTTCAGGGCTTTCACATCACCCTGACCAAGTAAATCCCCAAATAGTGGTGGGAACAGCAGGGGTTTGCTGGAAGCCTGCTCAGAGGTTTGTTGCATGAACTGCCTTGGCTGGTAGAGTCTCGGCAAGAGTTCCATTTCATGAACTTAAAAATCAATCATTCTTTCATCAACAAGGAAATCCTTCTCCCTAGAATCAAATCTGAGATGACTAGGACAAAAGGGGTAGAACAAAAGTGATTTTTTCTCTTTGCTTGGAAAAGAATCTTCTAGTGAAGCTTAAGTGAAAAAATAGAACCAACTATTTATGTTTTAAATACTCTATTTGGGTAGATGTTTCCCCTCTGTTCTTTCTGGCTACACTGTGATTTTATTTATTCTGTTATGTTTACATTTATGTTACTTCTTACTGAATAGAGTTTTGGAAACAATACCCAGATTAGATGACTTAATTAATTAGATTATATAAATTCAATTACATTCGTTCCTGATAAGGAACCTCAGTGTGCAACGTCCAGTGGCCCTGACTGGCCAAAACTTGTGCGGTACTGGACTAGCATTTTTCTTTTTTTCAAGATGTCTAATTTTTATTTATTTATTTTATTTATTTATTTATTTATTTTTGGCTGTGTTGGGCCTTCGTTTCTGTGCGAGGGCTTTCTCCAGTTGCGGCGAGCGGGGGCCACTCTTCATCGCGGTGCGCGGGCCTCTCACTATCGCGGCCTCTCTTGTTGCAGAGCACAGGCTCCAGACGCGCAGGCTCAGTAGTTGTGGCTCACGGGCCTAGTCGCTCCGCGGCATGTGGGATCTTCCCAGACCAGGGCTCGAACCCGTGTCTCCTGCATTGGCAGGCTGATTCTCAACCACTGCGCCACCAGAGAAGCCCTGGACTAGCATTTTGACATTGAACATTGACTTTCTCATCTCTAAAGCAAGGTGGAAAATGCTGACATAGGATCCTAGAGTTGACAATAAATCGACATGTGAAGATTTCTGGGGCTTTCAATACCCTGAAAGAATCAATGATTCAGTTTCTCCTTTCACGTGACTCCCAGGTGCTGTGGTCTTCAAAGCCTCCCATAGGGCCAATAATGTAAAATAACCAGTGATAACAGACACTGGTTCTACCTCTCATGTGGTGCCTTCACATCTATCATCCCTTGGGGCCTTCACAGCAACCTTGTGGAGCAGAGATTCTTAACAGCATCCCTC
This sequence comes from Balaenoptera acutorostrata, assembly GCF_949987535.1. Classification (NCBI taxonomy): domain Eukaryota; kingdom Metazoa; phylum Chordata; class Mammalia; order Artiodactyla; family Balaenopteridae; genus Balaenoptera; species Balaenoptera acutorostrata. Next base: position 45,545,380 of record NC_080065.1, on the reverse strand, counting down.
ATTTTGTAGGAGTGAGAAGTTCATCACTGAGAAAGAAATAGCTTGCCCAAGGTCATATGGTTCAAGATAAGTGGCAGATGCAGAACTCAAAATCTGAGCAGAAGACTTTTTCCCTGTTCATCTCTTTAGCATATTTAAATGATCAACAGGCTAGAGATGAGCCTGGGGGTGGGGAGATGGGTAATTAAATTTGAGAAACGGGGCTCAATACTAAGGACAAACAGATCATAAAGGGAATTTTCAAACAACTGGCTTCTATATTTTCATGCTTTGATGTCTGCCTAACCCTTCACTTTAGTTTGGCATTTACAGGGGTGGAGGGAAAGGAAAGTGAACGAGCATCCGGCAAATTGTCAGCTGGCCACAGTAAAGCGCTATTGCCCCAGGATACAACATCGCTTCACAATTCTTTTTATATTCCTGATTCATTTTTCAGGTTACCAGACCTATATACTATATTAGCTTGTTTCTGAAATGAACAGAAACTGATGGGGCTAGAGAAATATAAAGGAGATGTTAGATTTAAGAGGGCTACTTTCATTAGAGGAAATAAAAAAGTGGAACATAAGGAAAACCTAAGGAAAGTTTAGCTGCAATTTCCATTAGTAAATGTTCATCTTGAAAAGTAGTAAATTTCTATTCATTGGATTTTAATGCAATGTGGATCCTATCTTAGAACATCACTGTCTAATAGAACTTTGTTTAATGACAGAAATGTTCAACAGTCTGTGCTGTCCACACAATAACCCCTAGCTATACATGCCCACTGAGTGGTTGATATGTGACTAGTGTGACAGAGAAACTGCATTTTTACTGATATTAAATTTTAATTAATTTAAGTTTAAATAGTGACATGTGGCTCATGGTCACCGTATTGAACAGCACAGCTCCAGAAACTCACTTGCTGATGTCAGCCCTCAGCTCATGTTTTATACGTATATTGGTATAGAGGAGAGGATTTATAAAACTAGCTCTATTTTTCTGAATGTTTTTAAGGATAAAGATTCTTGTTTTTCAATTCAAATGAACATTAAAAATCATGATAAATGATCTGGACAAAACTATAATTCAAAAAGATATGTGCACCCCTATGTTCATAGCAGCACTATTCACAGTAGCCAAGACATGGAAACAACCTAAATGTCCATCAACACATGAATAGATAAAAAAGATGTGGTACATATATACAACGGAATATTACTCAGCCATAAAAAGAATGAAATAATGCCATTTACAGCAACATGGATGGACCTAGAGATTATCATACTAAGTGGAGTAAGTCAGAAAGAGAAAGACAAATACCATATGGTATCACTTATATGTGGAATCTAAAATATGACACAAATGAACTTATCTACGAAAGAGAAACAGATTCACAGACATAGAGAACAGACTTGTGGTTGCCAAGGGCAAGGGGCCCAGGGGGGAGGGATGGAGTGGGAGTTTGGGGTTTGTAGATGCAAACTATTATATATATAATGGATAAACAACAAGGTCCTACTGTATAGCACAGAGAACTATATTCGATATCCTGTGATAAACCATAATGGAAAAGAATTTGGAAAAGAATGTATGTATATGTATAACTGAATCACTTTGCTGTACAGCAGAAATTAAGACATTGTAAATCAACTATATTTTAATTTCAAAATAATGATAAATGTGTATTTAAGTAATAAGACTGAAAAACTTGGGTACATGTCATGTCTTTCCAAGTTTTGCAGTCTCAATTCAGTAACTAAGTAATACAGTTTTCCACTTTAATTGGCACAAATACTCCAGCTCACAGGAGTTCTCATCTCTATTGATGAGACTGACTATATTGTTATTTGGCAGATGAAAAACTCAAACTGGATTCCTATATTTCAGAGCTCAGAAAAATTGATTGTTTCTCATTGATAAATCTCTTGTACTATTTTCTAATTTTGTACAGGCTCTTTCTAGACTTGGAAGTTCTCCTACATAACGTAATGCACATTCACCAAGATTGCTATCTGAAGCACATGGGAAAACCAAGAGAACAAATGAATGATAACCAATTGTCTGTCTAGACAATTCCACAGTGTTTGGCCTTGCCAGAGTGCCCAGTCCCTGATGAAAACACATTTGTGAGGTCCCCAGATGATATCCCACGACTGTGATAATTGTCACGTGCCTGTTTATGTTTCCCTTGAGAAACTGAATGAGTAAGAAAAAAAAAGATTACAACTAAACAAAAGCATATCAATAACAGGAAACTGTTGGTGAGAAATACCCTGATGTTCCTGTAAATTCACGTCACCAGATTCCCCAGGGACAAAGGTGCATGAACTGCATGGGTAAATAATTATGATTTAATACAGAGACCTTGCAATGCTGTTTACAATAAAGCAACAAAAAAGAATTGTTTCTGGAGGCACAAATAAGCAAATTATAGAAACATATCAATATAATCAGGAAGTGATGATGCTATGTCTAGGTCAGCTACTGAAAACAATCTGTAATCTATCAAAGTATCTCCTTTGCAAGTGCAAGCAGTACAAGGTGGGACCTTAAGAGGAAGAGAATCCCTCATCCCCTGGGTGATTAGAAATGGCGGAGAAAATGGAATATTCATCTTGGAGAATTTCTGAAAATGTTTCTGCATCATGACACCTATATGTTTTCAGGGTTTTATTCCCATGGATGATAAGAGAGAGAATAACAGGGTCTCCTTCCTTCTTTAAAAGGATTTCCAATTGGAGAGTAATGTCAGCTTGTAAATGCATGCCCATGGGTGCATGCATGCTGCAGCTAAGAAAAGAAATGTGTGGCCAGGCTTCAACTGCTCAACTTTGTTCCCATATTTAGGGCCTTTTCCTCTCTTTTTGTTATAAATGATTTTTTTTTGACAAAAGTGATGAGATCATAATTTCCTATTTTTTTCAGAGCCTACTTACTATAGCTATCACTAAGGACTTTGTCTAGTAGCCTGCAGAGAAATCTAAAGTTTTGTTGGGGAGTTTGGTGGGAGGCAAGAATGGAAAGAGTGAGCAGTAGTGAGAGTCAGCACAAAATTCTCACCTGAAATCTCTCTGCTTTTTTCTGGGTGTTAGGATAATTCTGGAAGTCTCATTCTCAGGGTCTAAGCAGCTTTTAAAACTTACCCAGATATGCAGCCAAAGGTAACCTCTCTTTGATTATCCCTACTACCATTTCTCCATTCTTAAAAGATACTATGGTAGGCAGAATTATGAACCCCTAAAGATGTCCAACTCCAAAACCCAGAAAATGAGAATACATCACTTTACCTGACAAGATAGACTTTGCAGATGAGATTAAATTGATTAAATTAAAGACCTTGAGATGGAGAGATTATTCTAGATTATCCAGATGGGCTCAATGTAATTACAAGAGTCCTTACAAGCAACAGAGGAGTAAATGTGACAGTGGAAGCAGAGAGAAAAATGATTTGAAGATCCTATGAGCTGCTGGCTTTGAAGATGGAGGAAGGAACCACGAGCCATGGAATTCAGGAGGTTTCTAGAGATGCTGGAAAACACAAAATACAAACGGCTACCCCCAGAGCCTCCAGAAGAAATGCAGCCCTGCCAACACCTTGATTTTAGTTCAGTAAGACTCATTTTAGCCCTCTGACCTCCAGAACTGTAAGATAATACATTTGTATTATTTTAAGCTACTAAATTTTTGATCATTTGTTACAGCAGCAATAAGAAACTAATATAGACCTCAAATGTGCTTTTACATTCAATGGCAGTATTAGGTCTGTAAAATTGTTTCTCAATTTTATGTCCTAATATTAGACTATTTTATCTTCTAATATTAGGCTGCACATTAGAATCACCTAGAACACTTAAAAAGTACTGAGGCCAGGGCTCCATCCCCAGTGATTTAGATTTAGGAAGTCTGAAGTGGAGGCAGTACACTGGTATTTTTACAAAGTTGCCAGATGATTCTAATGTTCATCTAAGGATGAGAACCCCATTGTTAAAGGACTACCTCCTTTGTGTGTTCTCTTGCTGTTTGAACTCAGGAAGCATGCTTTGGATCAATAAAAATGAAAGGATCATTTCACTGCTGCCGGGGCAGTAAAAAGCACAGTCTGATTTCTTTGGTCTTTAATGTTGCGTTTGATTTTTGTCTCCATCTGAACAAGGTTCATCCCCTGGGAGTGGATGCCTGGGAAGCAGAGCCTCCTCTGGGTCTCAGTTTCTATTCAGATGCAGCCGAGGATGACTCCCCAGCCAGGACCCCTTATGACAGTAGTTCTGGCACTTGTGTAAGAGAGGTGCGGAGTGACATACAGTATGTAGCAGGGATGGTGTCACAGAATCAAGGGAGTGATGCACAGAAAAGACCCCACTCCCCCCTGAGCCTGTGTAGTTCTTGAGAGAAAGATGGAATTACTGCTTGTAAATCCCCGCTGGCCCTGTTTCTAGTGACTCTCAATAGTAGAAAGAGACTTGTACTTGTGCCAGGCAAACCGTGCTCTAATCCTGGCTCAGCCGCTCATTTTAATAGTAACAGCTCCCCTTCCCTGTCTACTAGGCACTAGGCTGAGTATTTCACATAATGATGATCTCATGTAATCATCTCAACAACCTTGGGAAAAGGGTGCCATTATGATCAATTTTACACTGATTCATTTTAGATTTTACAGACGTTAAAGCTGAAGTCTAGAGAGGTTTGAGGAAATTAACCCATGGCAACATAACTCGAAAATGGTGAAACCAGATGTTAAGTCGAAGCTTGTGTGATCCAAAGGCCATGCTCCCTGAAAATTGGAGGAGACAGTAGGGTGTGGTGTCTGAGTGATCCTGGACAGGCCACTTTGTCTTTCAGAACCCAGTTTCCTCCTGTCAATGTGGGAAGCTTGTGAAATACTCAGCATCATGCCCTAAGGGTTCTCCAGCTTGGACCTCCCACGAATCCGTGCACCACATGTTCAGCCTCTTCTCTGTGGCCAGACACAGAGATAGGAGAAAACATTCTCCTGTCTCCTCCCCAGACAGCATTTCCAGGAGCACATTCGCAGGTAATCTCTCTGCTCAAGGGAAGGTTAACTTCAGGTGTCCCTGTATCCATCTGGAAATGCAGTGCTGGAGGAAAGTCTCTTTGCTACAAAGCTTCCATGTGGGCCATGTTCAGGGGCTTTGTAACTCAACCACATACTGTGACAACATCACCAGAATTTTTTGCGCAGAAGCCACTCAGACAGCCAGCCCTTTGTATATTGCAGTCACATAGAACTGAGCTCTTTTCCAGATGCTAGAACATTATTTTGGGCTCTTTATCACTGTTAAAAAGCAGCTAGAGAAGGAGAATTTGCATTTTTCCAGAACTACCAACTGGAACAATATACAGTAGAGTTCTTTTTCTTTAACCTTTAAATTCGATTTGTATTCTTAAGGAACTCTCCATCCTGTATTTATCAAGAATAAAAATGAGTCCTTTAGTTATTAACAAGAGCAGTAGTGATATTAATTAAAGATCCATAATGAGAATGTTCTGGTTCACATCTTTTAGAAAGTCCTGATTCTCAGTGACAGGAAATTAATATTTTAAAAGACGTTCCAAAAGATCTTGTGCTGGAATAATGTCTGATCCCTCCAAACAAATTACATCAAGAATTGGAGAGTCTTAGTTTTTGTTGTTTTGTGATATTTGCTTAATTTACATAATGTGCCCAAATTCTTCTTGGGAGTAAACTAGGAAACAACTGGTATTTCCTTGTAGACCCTTGAGTTCTGAGTTCTAGTCAATGAAATTGGATCAACAGTGCCACTTTTAGGCCTGGCTACCTGTATGCCTTTTTTCTTCTTCCCCATATGAATGTAAACAGCTCTGAGACACTAGAGGAGAGAAATACAGATGGAAGGTGTCTGGATCTTTGAAGGACCATGTGGAGGCCACCTGCTGACCATGAACTTCTAATGTGTTAACTGAGATTTGGGGGTTAACTGGCATGGCAACTAGAATTACTTACCTTAAACAGTACCACACTGCATGAACTAGGTGTCCGTTTTGGGGAAAGGTTGAGTAACCTCTTTTAAGGAGTTGATATGGAGAGATTGAAAAGACAACAAAGTGAGGTGATATATAGGTTTTCTGGCCACGTGTCCAAGACAATACCAACTCCTCCCCAGGTCAAGGCAGGTCAAGGAAGAAAACCCTTTGGGAGAAGGAGTGTGTGATGGTCAAGAGACACAAAGGCCACTTTCTTAGTTACCCTCAGTGTTCTGGTTTTGGTTTCTAGACTCTGGGCTTGTTTGCTCTTGCTGTCTCTCTCTCCACTCCCCATCTGGCAACTGCAAGATAAGTTCAAGGATGCAGCATATTTCACTCCATTATTTTAATAATAAGTGCTGAATGCTCTGTTGAAAGTGTGCCAGTCACTATCTAGCCACTACTGATAGTCACATCAGAGGGTAATTCCCAGGTTCCATTGGTGAACTCCAGCTATTAATGAATCGATAGCTCTTGATTCCATGAGGAGGACCCTGGATGAGGAGACATGTGTCCCAACCTAGCGGAGAAGTAGCTTTTACCCTGAGAGTATATATCTATCAATAAGCATATGATGATCAGTAAGCCCAGGAGGAACAGAGGGTTGTGTGTGAGTCGGCTCATCTCGTCCTCATAAGAATACGTGGTTCTGAGATCTCCACCATTCATACGGCAGCACACTCCTTCTGGACTCCTACAGTCTTATCTTTTGGGCACCCCTTTTTGCCTCTTCCTGTTAGCCACCTAATATCTGAAGGGCCTAAATGAAATTCTGTTTCCTAAGTTTCTAAGTCAGCTCTTGTTATGGGTTGAATTGTGTCCCCAAATACATATGTTGAAGCTCTAACCCTAAAACTCAGAATGTGACTATATTTAGAGACAGGGCTTTTAAAGAGGTAACTAAGTAAAAATGAAGACAATAAGGTGGGCTCTAATCCAATTTGATTGGTGTCCTTATAAGAAGAAGAAATTGGGATACACAGAGACACCAGTGATGTGTGCAGAAGAAAGACCGTGTGAAGACACAGGGAAAAGGTGGCCGTCGACAACCAAGGAGAGAGGCCTCAGGAGAAACCAAACCTGCCCACACCTTGATCTTGGACTTTTAGCCTCCGGGACTGTGAGACAATAAGTTTCTCTTGTTTAAGCCACCCAGTTTGTGGTACTTTGTTACGACAGCCCTAGCAAACAAATACAGCCCCTCTGCACTGCCCCATACATACAACGGAGGCATCAGCAACAAAGTTTAAGCTGCTCAGCTGTGACCTTACACAGAGCAACAACAGGTTCCAGCTCCCTCACGACCTAGGAAACCCCTGGGCTCATTGTCGCCAACAAAATTTCAAGCAGGTTAAGAGTAGGTTTGCCAGGTTGAGTCAAAGAAAGTGAGATGCCTCCAAAAATAACCTGAGCCCAACAAGCCAAAGATAACTCTGAAAGACAACGGGCACGCAGAGAGGAAAGCATGGTGTAGATCCATCCAGTCAGTCGAAATGCGTCAATCAGATCACGAACAATAAAACAAACAAAAGCAGTGTAACCAATGCCATCTCTTTGTCTAACCTTTGAACCTGCTGGTTAGGCACGACCTGGGTCAAGTTCAACAGACAAATTGAGGTTCTGGTTCTTCTAGCATTCACTTCCTGAGAACATTGTTTATAACTTCATGGTTCGCTGCCTTATCAAGTTAAAATAATTCAGACTTTTCATTATTTCTATATTTTTAGAAACCATTTGATGTTAAAATATGATCATTTGCCTACTGGATTTCTAAATACTTGGGGTAGGGGGTAGAATGAACTTTTTTTATAGTTTACTGCATGTCAGGGACTTCACAAATACATGATTTTATCCTCCTGGACATTCTACTGTCAGTAGTATTTGCTTGCTACAGATAAGGAAAATGAGATTCAGGAAGATTACTTACTCCAATGAGGTCATTATATGGTGAACGATAATACTGGGTTCCTTATTGTCCTCCTTTACTAGATCTTCATCTTCTCTTAATGTTGGAGTGTCCATGGCTCAGTCCTTGGATGTCTTCTCCATCTATACTCACTCCCTGGTCATCTCATCCAGTCTCATGACTGCAAATACCATTAATATGCAACGAAAGTATATTTCCAACCCAGATTTCTTTCCCAAGAAAAGAGGGCAACTTCACCTCTTCCAGACTTATATATCCAACTGCCTACCTGCTACCTGTCATCAACTTTTGGATTTCTGCTAGACTTCTTGAACTTACCACATCCAAAACAGAATTTCTGGTCTTCCCCCTGTGTCAATCAGGTCCAGCCAGGAAAACAAAAACACTGTGCACTTTTTCATACAGGGAACTTTCATAGGTGTTGGAAGGGCTGGAAATGCAAAATGTGGATGGAAGGGGTCCAGAGGCAATAAAGGAAGAAGAGGTGACATGTAGAAGTCAGAAGCTGCCTGCTCTCCCATCCCAGAGCCACAAGCCTGCACTGCTGAAGATGCTATTGTGTCAGGGCTGCTGGGTCGGTGCTGAAGTTGCCAGAAAACTGCTGCCCCTGAGTGGGCTGCTGGCTTCTGGAATCACCCGTTCTCATTTCAGCAACTATCATATTGTGTCAGAAGCAGAAAGATCACCTTGTGATCTCCCACCTGTACCTTCTAAGAGGAAGCCAAACAGCAAGGGAGCCTGGAAAAGGTAATCTGCAGATTCCTGGTCCCCAGAAGTACAGAGCAGAGTATAGACAGGCAGGTATGGGGCTGAGGGACAATGGTTAATAACCAAGGCACACTTCAAACCTGCTTTATTCCCTATCTTCTCTACTTCAGTTGAGGGTAATTCCAAACTTCAAGTTTCTCACACCCCAAATTTTGATGATATCTTTGACTTCTTTTTCTCTGACACACTATATCCAGTCTATGAGGAAATCTTGTTGGTTCCATCTTTGATGAAATATTACTTCTCATCACCTCTATTGCTACCACCACCCTCATCTCCTGTCTGGATTGTTGCAATAGTCTTTTAACTGGTATCCCTGCTTCTCCTGACCCCCAAAGTCTTCTCAACATGGCAGACACAAATCAGATTACAGAATTACTCTGCCCCAAACTCTCTAATGACTCCTATTTTCTCTCTGAAGAAAGGCCAAGGTTTTCAAAATGCTCTGTAAGGTTCTATCATCTGCTCCTCTCCCTCACCCCATTATTCCTCTAATTGCAAGATGAATACTCCACTTAAAATTTCAGCCTGCTCCCTCTCAGCATTCCTATTCCTCTTTCCTTTCTCTACAGTACTTATGATTTTCTAACAAACTATATAGGTTACTTATTAATTATGTTTATTGGTTGCTATCTATATCTTCCTGATAGGATGTAAGCTCCACGTGGAAGGGCTTTTGTTTATTTTGTGTTTGGATGTGTCACAAGCACCAGGAATAGTGCCTGGCGCCACATAGGGGGCATTCAATAAGTATTTGCTATAATCAATATCAATAGTTTTATAGAAACACACACGTCTGTGCATATATAATTTAGAGCTTGTTTATATTATAAGAAATAGATTTAAAATATTTTTATAATATGATATAAAATATATTTATGCCTACCCCTACCTCTACCGAATTAAAGAGGGAGAAGGAGAAGAGGAGGAGGGGAGAAGAAAAGCAGAGAGAGGGAGAGAGTAAGAGAGTGAGAGAGAAGGGGAGATGGAGAGGAGGAACAACCCTCTTAAAGGTGTTACCTAAGGAATGTCACAATCTAACAGCACTTGCCTTTCAAACAGAGCTTTCAACCCCTTAACTACTCATCCCAGTCTCCTGTCCTTTAATATTTTAGACTTTCATATCTCCATTTTGTTGGTTCAGATCTTCCAATATTGGACACAACTGGTCTCTGGGGCTCCCTGGATATACATGTCATAAGTAGGAGGCATGATTTCAGATACTTTAAAATGTACATGGTGAACTCTCATAGACAGTAGAGTTTTCAATGCTCTACTATACTCTGAATTCTATATCTGTCACTGCCTGATCCCTTATAACAGTAACTGATTTCTGTTGAGTCTGTAGTTGTTTGGGCATATGTCCCTCTCTCCCTGGGGAGGAAGGAGTCGAAGCAGCTGGCCTGTGATGCATTTTTCTCTCCCTGTTACTAGGGGATGCTCCCAAGGGAAGGAAAGAGAGGCACGTGACCTGGTTGAATCTCCTTGTCAACACAGTAACTAGGTCTCTGGAAAATTAACTAATGTCTTTGTTTGCTTGGGGAAACATATGGGCTTATGAAGCATGGTTCCCTGGAGAATGTCTTATGAACTAACAACTTTCTTGGGTATAAAATGAAGATATATCATAACACCTATGCTCCCTGCTCTGTAAGGTGACCCACAGCTCTCACTTAGAAATTTTATCTGTGCTGGGCCAGAAAACACATGTCTGATGTGGGAGGATGGACGAGGAGCCACGTGGGAGAGGCCAGACCTCTCTCTGTTTCATCTGTGCCTCCTGAATGTTGTATCCTTGAATTATTAATAAAGCTTGATATTGCATAAGATCTCTGATTCATGTAAATTTGATTTGAAAATCTAATCCTTTGTGTTAGCTCAATTCCCTATTAGATCATAAGCTTGTGGAAGGCCAGAACTATATCCAACACATCTCTGTGGGTCTGGCATTGTGTTTTTAATATGCTAGCTGCTCAGCATATAAATATAACACAATATTCTAAAAGATTGATGGATTATAAGAAATCCAGAAGATGAAAAACTGACGTAAAATGTAGGGATATAAGTTTACACAAAGAAAAATGACACTCTTGCTAATACTCTGACCATTACTGTACCATTCTCCCTATGCTGGGTATAATGTATTTTAAAGGTAACTGCAGTTTATTTCTACATATTACTCAAGATTTCTTTATATGCTCAACATCACTAATTATTAGAGAAATGCAAATCAAAACTACAATGAGGTATCACCTCACACCGGTCAGAATGGGCATCATCAAAAAATCAACAAACAATAAATGCTGGAGAGGGTGTGGAGAAAAGGGAACCCTCCTACACTGTTGGTGGGAATGTAAATTGGTACAACCACTATGGAGAACAGTATGGAGGTTCCTCAAAAAACTAAAAATAAAACTACCATACGATCCAGCAATCCCACTACTGGACATATACCTGGAGAAAACCATAATTCGAAAAGATACATGCACCCCAATGTTCATTGCAGCATATTCACAATTGTCAGGACATGGAATTCACCTAAATGTCCATCAACAGAGGAATGGATAAAGAAGATGTGATACATATATCCAATGGAATATTACTCAGCCATAAAAAGGAATGGAATTGTGCCATTTGCAGAGATGTGGACAGACCTAGAGACTGTCATACAGAGTGAAGTAAGTCAGAAAGAGAAAAACAAATATCGTAAATATCACTTGTATGTGGAATCTGGAAAAATAGTACAGATGAACTTATATGCAAAGCAGATACCAAGGGGGGAAGGGTGGGTGGGATGAACTGGGTGATTGGGATTGACATATATACACTATTATGTATAAAATAGATAACTAATGAGAACCTACTGTATAGTACAAGGAACTCTACTCAGTGCTCTGTGGTGACCTAAATGGGAAGGAAATCTAAAAATAAGGGAATATATGTATACATACAACTGATTCACTTTGCTGTACAGCAGAAATTAACACAACTTTGTAAAGCAACTATACTCCAATAAAAATTAATTTAAAAATATTTCTTTATATAAATACAATGAAAACTATAAGATGGTTAGGGCTTTTAAAAGTTTTTCCATTTAAATTAAATTATAGGGCTTGTAAACATACTTTGAATGCTGCCTGACCATTTTCGTTCACAGAAGGTCATCAATCAATGGTTGTATTTAACGGTGCCAATATTTACTTCCCTCAGCCTTTACCACATTCATCAATTGCAGTTCAAATTGATCCTCATGGAAAAAAGAAGCTTATATCTTTAATGAACAATACAGCTTGTCTAGGCATGGAATCTCAATTTGTTCCACTGTGTTTGTTGATGTAAGTAGGGAAGGGCATGTTCTCATCTTCATATGGGGCAAAAAGCTCATAAGTAAGAGTTTAGGTGGTATGTTTGGGGGTATTTATAGGTGCCATGTACCTCAAAGTGTCTCCTCTATGGTATACAATTTTGCCCCAAATCACCAACTCAAGTGTCACACCTTTATATTAAGAGATTATTCTTTTATTTCTCTAGAGAAGGCATCTGTAACCACTCAAGTGTAATCTAAACAGAGCAACCTAATAACACAATGACCTGTTGACAGATAGAATATGTAATGTCTCTTTTGGGTTTTCCCCCAAAGCAGACCCTTAGAAAAGGATTCTGATGCAGGCAGTTTATTTGGGGCTTGATCCCAGGAAGGAGGGAGAAGGTAGAGGAGCAAGTCAGACAGTGAAGGGAGAAAAGCCAATAAAAGTTCTGTTAAAGAGAGAATTACAGCTGTTGGCAACTGGGCCTCCCTCTAGCTGAAGATTCTCTAAGGAAATGTGAGAAATGCACATCAGGACTATTTGAAAACCAAATACTTCCTCTTACATCCATCCCTTGGTGGTGAGGGTTGCTCTGGGGGTGTTTAATCTCTGGATCACCTCGGACGCCGTGTGCAAGGGCTGAGCAAGCTTCTAAAGCACAGGAGAAAGCCCCAGTCAGAAGACAGCAGGACGGGAGTACCTAGTGTGGGCACGATGGACAGGACTGCTCACTGCAGGTGCAGGTGAGCTCAGGGGTGGGGCGCGAGAGCATGGGCATCACCAGGGTCTGCATCGATGGTTTATCCTGTGATCTAGAATAAAAGCATGAAAGAACAGGGCAGAGATCAGGTGAGTTGTTTTGGGGAGAGAGGCTAGGATGAGGAAGAGCAAAGTGAAAAAGGGTTGAGATGACATTCCTTGAAGACAGAGAACTGAGGTGAGGCTTCAAAGTTGGAAGCTCTGGGTCTGGAAACCCTGAGACATGGAAACTAGAGGACACGCTTCATAGCTAGTCTGGAACCTGCCCTGACTCTTTGGGTCCTTCTGAACTTGGGAGATTCTGTCAACATAATGAGAGAGTAGGGTTATGCATGAGGCAGAGTTTTATGAAGTCTCTCTCCCAGCCCCATCAAGACTGATTTCTCACTTAGGGGGATCATCCTTGGGCATGACTCATCATAAGCTTTCTTGGTTCCTTAGAACTCTTTTCCATGGGCTGTTTGGTACACCTGTGTGGGTGTGGGGTTAAGTGTGTGAAACCCGCCTTTCCACAATATGGCTGGGCAGGGGGCATAGCTCCAAAGCTACTTAGCATTCACACCCAACTTGCTTTTCTCATTCAGCTCTTAAACTTTCAGGGTGACTTGGACCCTATGTATGCTTTTTTTCCCAAAAGGAGTGTAATGTTTTTTTGTACTGATGCATCTGCATTTTATTGTGTCTTGTGCCTCCTTTCTATTGAATGCCTGTTTGAAGCTTCTACCCAAATCCTGCACATGATTTCCTACTTGTAAGTTGTCTGCCTGCCCTCCCCTCCCCTCCCCCAACCTTTCCTATCTATTCTCCACTCCATCTCCAGATTAATCTTTTTCTAGCAGAACTCATATCTCTCCACTTTTCTGCTCAAAAATATTCAGTGGTTTTCCAGTGTACACCAATTTAAGCACACATTTCCAAGCCTAGAAATCAAGTTGGTTTTTTTTTTTCATAATAAGGCCCCAACTCAACCTTATTAAATGTCTCCCACTATGTCCCACTGTTACACCACACTAGAGATTATAACCTGCCTCCGGGCTGTTTATTCCCAATTTGTAGACTTTGTTCAGTTAGCAGACTGCTTTTCTTAAATTATTAATTTGTTGGTAGCATTTAGATATTGTCTTCATAATTTTGACTTTTCCAGAATGTTATATAGTTGGAATCACATAGTATGTAGCCTTTTCAGATTGGCTTCTTTCACTTAGTAATAATGCATTTACAGTTTCTTCACATCTATTCATGGCCTGATAGCTCATTTCCTTTTAGTGCTGAATAGTATTTTGTTGTCTGGATATACCACAGTTTATTTATCCATTCACCTACTGAAGGACATCTTGGTTGCTTCCAAGTTTCTGTAATTATGTATAAAGTTGCTATAAACATCCGTGTGCAGGTTTTGTGTGGACATAATTTTCAGTTCCTTTGGTTAAATACCAAGGAGCAAGCTTGCTGAATCATATGGTAAGAGTACAGTAGTACTCCCTTATCTATGCAGGATACGTTCCCAGGCCCACAATGTATGCCTGAAACCTCGGATAGTACCAAACCCTATGTATACTATGTTTTTTCCTATACAAACACACCTATGATAAAGTTTAATTTATAAATTAGGCACAGTAAGAGATGAACAACAATAGCTAACAATAAACTAGAAGAATTTTGTATAACAATATACTGTAATAAAATTTATGTGAATGTGGTCTCTTTCTCTTTCTCCCAAAATATCTTAAAACTTAATGCTTTTTCCAAGCACTGTGGCTGTTAACTTTTGCAGTCTGAGGTTCAGCAGCAAAACTAGCATGAATTTCTTTTTCCTTCTTCACCATTTAACTGATAGAAGATTCATTCTTACTGTAGATCTTAGCAACCTCAGCATACAATTTTTTTTTTCTTAAATTTAGCACTTACACCTCTTCACTTAAAAAAAAAAAGCACTTTACATTTTCACTTAAAGGAAGCACTTTATAGCTTCTCTTTGGCATATCCAAATTGCCAGCATCGCTACTCTTATGCTTTGGGGCCATTATTAAGTCAAATAACACAATCACAGCGCTAGAGCAGCTGAGAGAACTGAGAAGGCTACTAAATGACTAATGTATGGAGTACACTGGACAAAGGGATGATTCACGTCCTGGGTGGGACAGAGCAGGATGGCATGAGATTTCATCACACTATTCAGAATGACCTGAAATTTTAAATATTAGGAATTGTTTATTTTTGGAATTTTCCATTTAATATTTTCAGACCGTGGTTGACCACGGGTAACTGAAATGATGGAAAGAGAAACTCCAGATAGAGGGGACTACTGTATGTCTAGTTTTGTAAGAAACCTCTAAAGACAAAACCACTTTGTCTTACAAAGTGGCTGTACCTTTTTCCATTCCCACCAGCAATGTATGAGAGTTCCTGTTGCTCCACCTCCTCACCAGTATTTGGTGTTGTCAGTGTTCTGGATTTGACCATTCTAATAGGTGTATAGTGGTATCTCATTATTTTACTTTGCATTTCCCCATGACGTAAGATATGGAGTATCTTTTCATATGCTTATTTGCCATGTGTACATTTTCTTTGGTGAGGTGTCTGTTTAGACATTTGGCCCATTTTTTAATCAGGTTATTTGTTTCCTTATTGTTGAGTTTTAAGAGTCCTTTGTATATATTGGATAACAGTCCTTTATCAGATGTGTCTTTTGCAAATATCTTCTTCTAGTCTGTGGCTTGTTTCTAATTCTCTTGATATTGTCTTTCACAGAGAAGTTTTTAATTTTAAAGAAGCCCAGTTTGTCAATTATTTCTTTCATGTATTGTGTCTTTTGTGTTGTATCTAAAAAGGCATCAACATACCCAAAGTCATTTAAGTTTTCTTCTATGTTACTTTCTAGGAGTTTTATAGTTTGCATTTTACATTTAGGTTTATGATCCATTTTGAGTTAATTTTTGTAAAGGATGTAAGGTGTGTGTCTAGATTCATCTTTTCTGCATGTGGATGTCCAGTTGTTCTAGCACCGTTTGTTGAAAAGACTGTCTTTGCTCCACTGTATTGCCTTTGCTCCTTTGTCAAAGATCAATTGACTATGTTTACATAGGTCTATTTCTGGGTTCTCTACTCCATTCCATTGATCTATTTGTCTGTTCTCTTGCCAATACAGCACTATCTCGGTAGCTTGATAGTAAGTCCTGAAGTCAGGTAACATCAGTCCCCCAACTTTGCTCTCATTCAATAATTTGTCGGCTGTTCTGGGTCTTTTGCTTCTTTATGTAAACTTTAGAATCAGCTTGTGGGCATCCATAAAGTAACTTGCTGGAATTTGATTGGGATAAAATTAACTTTTTCAGAAATCTAGACGTTAACCGAAAGCTTGCAGAAAACTGTGCATCATTTAGTAGAGAAAAATGACTGAATCTCAGTAAGAAAACTGAGGTTTGTGGCATTTAATGTGCCCTATTCTCATCCCTTGCTCCCCAGCTCAGTGGTAGCCTTGAAAAATCCGGGTCTGCATGCTTGGTATTAGAGACAGCAGAATGGAGCTTGAGCTCTTTAAAAACTTCATTCCCAGAGAACTGTTATTACTTGCTTTGGCTGGTGGTTCCCCAGAAGACCTCAATCAGAAGACTTTTCTTTTTTTTTTTTTAACATCTTTATTGGAGTATAATTGCTTTACAATGGTGTGTTAGCTTCTGCTTTATAACAAAGTGAATCAGCTATACGTATACATATATCCCCATATCTCCTCCCTCTTGCGTCTCCCTCCCATCTTCCCTATCCCACCCCTCTAGGTGGTCACAAAGCACCGAGCTGATCTCCCTGTGCTGTGCAGCCGAGAAGACTTTTCTTTATTTGACTTGACTTGAGCTCACCCAAGGCTAAAACCCTTTCCCTGCGTCATTTGTCGAAAACATTTATAAGCAAGTACAGGTTCCTCACAGCCGCCTCAGGCGACAGATAACAATTAAGGCAAACAATAGATTAAACACAAGCTTGAAATGAAACACTGAATAATGAATTATCCATAGGTGCTTTGAAAGGCTCTAACATATTTCTGAAAATCTAGACAACCATATGCACATGTAGGGCTGCGTGCATGCTTATGAATGATGCTAGAAGGCCCTGTGTCCTCGCCTTTGGTTGACCTTGAGGCTCTGTATAAGTAAGAAGTGAAGGTTAAGGCAGAGTTATAAACTGCCTGGTTGAATGTGGAAGACAAGCTTCAACCTGCACACAGAGGCCCCTGGCAAAGACTGGAGATTTATTCATTCAGACATTTAAGAAATTCTCCGTTCAGTCATTAGTTGATTATAAAGCTAACTGAGCAGCGACCTCAGTGGTAAGACATGACAAAGAATACATATTTTATAGAATTAGTTCAGAAAAGTCACTGAACAAACAACAACTCCAACAAGCAACAGCAACAAACCCTGGGGAGAGGGGAGAATCTGATTTCCAGAGGTGCCACGTTATATTATTTGAAATGTCCAGGTTTCAACAAAATTTATGAGACATGCAGAGAAACAAGAAAGTCTGATCCATACACAGGAAAAAAGCAATTAACTGAAACTCTGCTTCTGAGGGAGAAAAGCCTTTGCTCTCCTGTCATGTACAATCTTTTGAATGTAAACCAATTCTCTCAGGAAGTAAATGGAAAAGTCCCCACCCTGGAGTGCAAGCAAGCCTTTGGCTCCTGAGGAGATAAGTTGGTTACCCTACAAATAGGAGCTGTTGGCTTCAAGTCTAACACCCTTTAACTTCCAAGGTTTGCCTTTTTAA
Organism: Balaenoptera acutorostrata; assembly: GCF_949987535.1. Taxonomy (NCBI): domain Eukaryota; kingdom Metazoa; phylum Chordata; class Mammalia; order Artiodactyla; family Balaenopteridae; genus Balaenoptera; species Balaenoptera acutorostrata. Next base: position 45,527,869 of record NC_080065.1, on the reverse strand, counting down.
AAAAAAAAAAATGACATTCTTTTCTTTCTTCTTCTTCTTCTTCTTCTTCTTATTATTATTATTTTTGGCTGTGTCAGGTCTTCGTTGAGCCACGCGGGTTTCTCTCTAATTGTGGTGTGCAGGTTTTCTGTCTCTAGTTGTGGCTCGCGGGGACCAGGCCGCATGGGCTCTGTAGTTTGCATCACGCGGGCTCTCTTGCTGAGGCACGGGAGCTCAGTAGTTGTGGCACAAGGGCCTAGTTGCCCCGCGTCCTGTGGGATCTCAGTTCCTCAACCAGGGATCGAACCCACGTCCCCTGCATTGGAGGGTGGATTCTTCACCACTGGACCACCAGGGACCTCCCCAAGGTTTGCCTTTGAACCCAAGTTTTAGTTTCCTTTGCTTGGAAAGTCCTAACTGTGCTGAAAAGGAAAATATTTTCTCTACCATCCTACAGTCATCAGGCTGACTGGCCAAGATGATGGCCACCATAGGAATGCCTAATGAGATGTAACAATTGGATGATCTTATAGCTTGGTTTGCCCAGGACAGTCCTAATTCATACACGTTGTAGCTCAACCAAAGCTTGTTGATGATCTTAGTGCCTTCTTTCACTTCCAAAAGTGTCCCAGTGTGACGATTAGTTGTGCCATCACTGCACACAAAACACTAATGGCGCCTGTTTAGCTGTAGAAGGGTGAAAGAAAGCAGGAGGCAAGGAGATGGGGCCTGGGCACCAACTAATTTGTCAGCTGGAGTGAGTTACATTTTCATAGAGCCTGAAGTTTCATTTTATACAGCCAGTATTTCAAACTTGATCACATACTTCTATAGCAATTAATAAAATGATCTCAGAACTTAAGACCTGATTCTAGCAATAAACGTGTCTGAGATGAAAAAAATAAAAAAAAATAAAATGATCTGATTATGAGATGCCTGTGCCTTTTTGAATTGAACAAGTGACATGGTAGAGGAAATCTAAACTTCAGGAAATTATAGGAAGTAGATAAGCTTCAGCCAAAAAGAATAACAAAGGAAATTGTTCGAAATAGTGAAGAAATGAATCAGCACTGAGTCACAGGTAAAAAGAAAAAAATAGCTCTTGGTCTTTTTCAGAGATGTGAATCAGAGGAGAAAAAAAAGGGGAAATGGTCCCAGAAGAGTTTGGCTTTCAGGGAAACCCAGGAGTCAGTGAGTATTGATTCTGATCTGTATTTTTTTTTTAACATCTTTATTGGGGTATAATTACTTTACAATGGTGTGTTAATTTCTGCTTTATAACAAAGTGAATCAGCTATACATATACATATATCCCCATATCTCCTCCAGGAAACACTTTGATATTAATGATGCATCAGAGGGGTATTATCTGAACTAAGCTCTGGTGTTGTTGAATCCCAGGGGCAAGACTTTTGCCATTCAGTAGGGTGTGGTGAGATGTTGGGGAGCTTACCCCCGGGCTTTCTCGTCTGTGGATTTCCTTCAAAGATCCACGAAAGGGCTTATTGGTGGCAACATCTCTGAGAGGCTCTCAATCTCATTTGCCTCTTGGTTTCTCAAGCATTTTACCCAGATGCCTACTGTAGATTTATCACATTTAGTTGTTTCTATACAGCATCTTCCTGATGCTCTTACAGGGCAGGGCTGGGTCTTATTCACCATGGTAATGAGTACCTCCAGATTTGGAGTGTGTCCAGCACATTGGGTTAAAATGGAATGAAAGTGGTCAAATCATTTGTTGCCTTTGTTTTCAGAGAGCCAGAATCATCTGTCTAGGTCTCTCATTTAGACCTAGATCTAATGATCATCACCTGCTTCCTGCTAGAGGATGGTGGCTTGAATTTGGGAGCCAGGAGAGAGCTGGAGAAAAGTTGTAAAGAAGGGGATGCCCAGCAGCGAACTCGTCTCTTTGACATTAGGCATTTCCTTAGACATCCTTAGTGTGATGATAGGATAATGGAGAACTCTAACTCCTACTTTTGGATCCCCTATCCACACGTCCCTTGTCTTTTATTCAACCACACATCTGAACTAAATCTAGAGGTGCCAGGTGGCATGCCACAACAGAAAACCATCCAGCTTTTTTAATATCAAAAACATGGAAAATGGGTCACAGAGTTGCTGCTTGGAGGTGAGCTACTCAATCAAGATTACTGACGTTGGACTACTGTGAGAGCCCCAGATAAACTTATTTGGGTTGGTAGTAGCCTCCCTAACCAACACACCCTGTATGAGATCTTCATTCTGCAGACAGCTTTTTCTGGGTGGTCAGTCGCAGTGGTTGCCACTGGCTCCAGACTGACCTGGTCCAACAGAAAGAGAGCTTCCTTCTCTCTGTGTCCACATGCCAAAGCTGAAACAGCTCTCATTATTCTGATTATGACTGACCTGTAGCCCTATTTCTGGGCCAATTATGGTTTGTGATGAAATGGTGTTACTTAGTGGTTTTGAGCATGAACTCTGACTGCCTGGATTAGAATCCTGGCTCGGTCACTTTCTTAACTAGGACACATTGGACTTGCCTACTTAACTGCCTCACGCCTCAGTTTCCCCATGTGCAAAATGGGAATAATAATAGTACATTCTGGCATGACTGTAAGGAGAAAATGGGTTAATATGTAGATTTAGAACAGTGATTGGTGCAATAGGAAGGAGAGCAAGCACTTCTACAGCCTTGGTCCCGCTGTGTCACCCGTCTACCGCTGTGGCTGAGAGCGTCCGTGCTGCGAGATGTTGTAATTGAAAGAATTATCAAGAATACAAGTGTTTTGCTGTTTACAAAGTACTTTTGCCATCTATTTTTTCATTTGATCTTGCCTCAGTGCTGCCAAGAGTTCTTAGAGGACACAGAGGCTCAACGAGCCTTAGATCACACAATGAATAAACAGCAGTGATGAATCTTGAACCCAGAGAGCTTTCCAGGATACCCTGAGTGATATGGATATTGCCGAAGAGGTGGTGATTGCCGGCTCAGCAGCTTGAGAATGCCGCTGGATAACACAGCCCTTTGCAACCAGTGATTTAAAGTAATCCTTGGGAAATGGGTCTGCTGGGTGCTGTGAGTCACTGCTCTCTGTTCTTCAGGGACCTGGCGCATAGCGGGACACAGGACCATGTTCTGCTTCCATTAGGTTAGGCACTCACTGGCTTGATGTTTGGGGTAGCCACGGTGCTTGATCTCCGGGCATATTACCCCATGTGCAGAAGTTTATATAAAGGCCATTCAGAGCTTGCAATGGTTGTGTGGGCATTTCTTTCTAGTCTGATCCTCTTTCCCTTCTGGATGTGGGCTCTGCTCTGACTCTCTCTGCTCCTCGGGGGACTTGATGTGCCCATTCAGTCAGAGGCTTTGCTTACAGGGATCCTATGACCAGCTTTTTCATTTTCTGTGGTCACTTACACTTTTATTGTATCCCTGAGCTCAGTCTCCTTTCTGAATCAGCACATGTGAACTCATTCTCAGTCTCTCTCTCTCATTCTATTTCTCTCTCTCTCACACACACACACACGTACACACACACTGATGTCCACAATGTCTTTTCAAATCAAGAGTTTGACTTGAAAAGTGCTCCCTCCTTCTACCTCTGTCACCGTTACTGGGGCTCCAAACCTCTGGGAGATGACACTGTTTGGTATCTTGACCAAAGGCTGGGCCAGGAGTCAGAGGAAAAGTTTACTATTTCTCTCTCTTTTCAAACCACTAGCGTCATCCTTTGCAAAGGTTATGGCTCTCTGGGGTTTTATTTTCCCCTTCAGTCATCAAACATGGACTCTACCACTTATCCAAGATTATAAGTCAATAAGACACATACCTTATTTGAGATTGCTTCACTATTTATAAACTGGGAAAAATAATACCTGCCCCCTCAAAGAGTTATTGTAAGGAATAAATATTTTTATATTCACAAAAATAGTATTCAGATAGTTATCTTATTACTTTTCCTGGTCAGGGACTCCAAAGTAGCCTGTGTATGATAAAAGCATGAATCATGTTATTGAAAGGTTAAAAAAACAATTGCAACAAAACATATCAGCCAGGTGGAAGCTGGTCCCTGTGAAAGGCAGCTTTAGCTTCAGACAACAGTCATAGATGATTTAGTGAACATCTAGAGGGCCACTGGACAGTATGTTTTGTGGGTGATCAGAACAGCACTATACAGACAGTGGGAACTTAATGAATGCATTCTGCCTCTGTGGATGCTGATGATGGTGGTGATGGTGATGATCATATCAAAGGTCATTGCACATATGAAGGTTGGTACATAAAAGTGGTATTGATGCTTGCAAAGATGTAGCCATTTTTCTAATGATGTTCTCTGGAGGTCTTCTCATGTCTAGATTCACTGATGAATGGGCAATTATTTTCCACTGATCTGGTTCTACTCTTTGGCTTTCCAATTTACTGCCTCACTGCAGAGCTAATCAGTGGATATTTACAGTGGAATCTTGCTGGTTGGCTGAGCATCAAGCCTGACAGCTGTGTCTGGTGGGTCACAGGCAATGAACTACACAGCTCTCTTTCAGTGAACCAGTGTTCCAGGAATTCAATGATGGGCTGACATCTTATGAAATAATCGTGTGGATTTGGACAGAGAACAATGGGCCACTTTTCATGATTCAAGACACATGACCACCTTGACAATACAGTCAAATTTCCAGGGAAATAACCAGATGAATTTTAGGAGAAAGCCAGGGGAAACGGGATAGTCACCAAGTCATTAAGCAATACTAACCTGCAGTCTTTTAGACATCTCTGGTAGCAATTAAAGCTCCTGAAGAAAATACATTGAGCTTCTCACGCTGCCAGGGTGCAATTTAGTAAGTTACTGAGATGTTTCAATAAATTAACTAATGTTTGGGTGACAATTACCATCTGTGGACTAGTTTTATTCCTGCCTTATTTAAAGGAAATTTTGTTTCTCTAGGAGGTACAACAAGGCTACAGCGGTAATAAAATAATCCCTGGTTCAGCTTCCACAAGCAAAATCACTAGATCCTTAGTGGTGCCCATTGCCACAGACTGAAAAATAATCCTCTATGTTTTTCAAGGGTGTCTGGGGTCTGACATGTGATCACTAGTGCTCCCTCCTTCTACCTCTGTCACCCTTACTGGGGCTCCAAATCTCTGGGAGATGAGACTCTTTGATATCTTGGCTAAAGGCTGGTCCAGGAGTCAGAGGATGAGCTTATTATGTCCCGGTTCAGCTGTGCAGCCCTGGGTGAACACACACCCTGCCTCTCTGTGCCCAAGGTTGGTTCTCAGTCCTCTTCTCCTCTCTTTATTTCTTGCCCTTGGCAGTCTCATGGCTCCAGCTGTTAGTATGCACAGGTTCAATAATTCAACATTTTTACAACAAACATTTACTAACTGCTCACTATATACCAGGTACTGTTCTTAATGCTTGCTGAAACACACACACACACACACACACACACACACACACACACACATACACACACACACACAGAGCTTCTTGTGGTAAGACATGAACAATAAACAATTAACAATTTCATAAACAAAGAAAATATGTAAAATGTCGGAGGATGACAAGCACTGGGGAGAAAATTAAAGCAGGGAAAGGAGAGCCAATGAGGGGTGGGGTTCCTGTCATTCGAAAGAGAGGCTGGAGGAAGTCTTAACCTGAAAATGGCCTTGAAGCAAAGTCCTAAAGCCCTAAAGTAGGGAAGAGAGCGAACCGTGAAGATCATCGGAAGGAGAGTGCCCCAAGCAGAGGAAACAGCCAGGGCAAAGGCCCTGGGGTAGGAGTGAGCCTGGTGGGCTTGTGGTGTGGCCAGGAGGGTAATGTTGCTGCAGCTGAAGGAGCAGGGAAGAGAGCAGAGGAAGACGAGTTCTGAGAATTAGGAGGGTGGCGTCAAGACAGGGCTGGTACCCAGCAGGTGGGGTCATGCAGGCCTTTGTGAGGACTTCAGCTTTTACTTGCGTGAGAAGGGAGGTCACTGCAGCGTTCTGGCTTAAGAGTGATCTGAATTATGTGTTAGAAGGACCACAGCGCCTGTTGGGAGAATAGATAGGAGGGGTGGGAGGGTGTAAAACCAGAAACCGCCAAACCAGTTAAGATGCATCTATAAAAAGTGATGGTGACTTGGACCAGCGTAACAGTATTAGAGGAAACGAAAAGTAATCAATTTGGAGATGACTTATAAGTCATGGCCAACAGGATGGGCAGGAACATTCCTAAATGGGCATCTCTGTTTGGCTTCCTTCCCAAGTACCAGTCCCACAATTTTAATCTGCGTCTGGACAATTCCACCTGATGACTTTTCAGCAATCTAAGTTGATCATGCCCCTAACACCAATCCCCTTCTATCTACATCTCTTCTTAATATTTTCCCCTGGACATGGAAACTTAGAATCATATAAAAGTCTTCCTCACTCTCACATCTGATAGTTGATAAATTCTAAAGATTCTTTCTGCCTTGCCATTTGAATCCACACTTCCTTTCTAGATCTACTGCCGTACTGTAGTTAGACTTCTCTTGTCTCCTGAAGATTCAATTCCATAGATACTGAGTGTCTATCATGGGCAAAGCCCTGCTGTAAATGCAAGGAAGGGTTGGATGCAACCCAGCCCTCCAGGTGGCTTGCTAATAATAAGACGAGACCGTAGAGAGATAGGAAGCCTCTGTCTGGTCACAAAACAGCACCCACAAGGCTTGGCCCCCAGGGCCTTGATCACACTGGGGGGAGGGGTTGGTGCTCACAGCCCGCATGAATGCTGAGCTGGCAGAGGAGGGCTTGAGCTGTATCACGTCTCTCTTATATCCCAGCTCTTGCTGAGTGCCTCCTTGGCCTGCAGCTCACAAGACCCACAGCCATTATCCCAGGGAGTCAGGACTCGCTGTAGGGGAAGGACCACAAACTCTGATTCACATGCTCGGAGCTTGAGCCTCAGTTCTACCCGCCATTCACTGCAGGCCTTTGTTGAGCTGCTTAATTCTCTCCAAGCAAGATTCCTGGAGTTTAAAGGTAGTAAATATGAAGTGGCTTGCAGAGTCAGCATTTGATAAACAGTAATGAATATTGGATGTTGGGTTTTCCCCCTTCTGGCAAATCTTTACGATACCACTAGATTCATTCTCTGAAAATACAGCTCTTGGATTGTTACGTTGCCTGCAAGTAATTTACCTTAAAAGAAAAGCTTCAAGGAATGTAATGTATGTGTGTGTTTTTAAACTTTAATCCGTATTTCCTTTTAGATCTTTGACATCCTCAAGCCTTTTCACCAATAGAAACCAACTTCTCCTCCTTTAAAGACAAGCAAATAGAAGGAAACTTTTTTCTCATCTTCTCATTTCTTTTGGGACAACTCAGTAAAGTAGAAAGCATTTTATTATGTGCCTGAAATGTTCCCGGGTGGGGCAATAGGAGTTACAAGTATATAATATTTGTCCCCTGTTTTCAAGGGTCTTATAGTCCAATGGGAGAGACTGGATCCATATATGAAAAAATCAGAGCAATACAATTGCAAGAGAAAATCTAAGCAGTGAGATGATTATCTGAAAAAATAAAATAAAGCTCTATGGAAACCATGGAGCTCGCACTGAGTACCAAAGATTGAATAGATTGGGCTGGGCGGAAGGCAGGGAGAGGAGAGGAAAGTCCAATTTGGATCAATGATGCTCTGCTCTCTTATCTAGCTCTCTGTTACAGACTATTTGCCTAGTAAATGTCTTGTTCTGAAAAATCTGCATTAACACTGACATACTCTATTGAATTCAAAAATTCATTTTAGAGCCTTTATGCATTCCTTCCTGCAGGAGCCTCTGCAGCCCCTAGCTTGGGAATTTCAGCTTTCCCTGTCATTTTCTACTATCCCCTGCTGAAAGTAGGATCTGCATCATGCAGACAAAGTCTGATAAGGAAGCTGGGGTCACATATCAGCTTTTCTTTTCTCTGGGAGTTTTCAAACACCCAAGTAAAGCCAAGTTTTCCCCATGGAACCCAAACTGCTTAGGTTTCCAGTTTAAAGTCAGAAGGTTCCTATTATGCAATTTGTTCCCACTATTTTTCTCACTTCACATTGGAATGTTGATCTTAAGCAACTGTCTCTTCTACAAAAATACACAGGGCATCTTTTAACACAATATCCCTTTTTATTTCATTTGGCTGGGGAAAGGCAGCTTTGTAAAAGGGAATTTAGAACTTGTCAACTGAATTTTGGTTAATCTCTCTTGAGTTTAAAGACAATAGATTACTGTTTCCCTTCCTTTTCCTAGAAGCGAGACCTAAATTCAGTCTTATTTCATAGAACTTGTTGGACATGTATCTGGGCACTTTAAAGTAGCAGAAAGCTCTTTTCTTCAAACCTAATGGCGCCCTCAAGCGGCATATCCCATTTCGAGACCCTAAACTTAACGGCAACTCTTTCAGAAGCTTCGCTTCTTAGAAATTGGAGAAATGATTTTTTTTCAGTGATCAAAGCTGCGGTTAAGTTAATTAGCTTTTAAGATGACTATCTAAATTCTCCTGGATTAGGCTTCGACTCCTGGAGAACTTGAGAGGCTTCTTGCTAACTGCTGTCATGAGAACAGAACGCAGATGCATGCACTGATGCTACAGAGCACGGTTGATGGATGGTTTCTCAGGACGCTCTCACGGGAAGGGTGAGTTCACTCCTAGAATCAGTGGTTGTGCTGAGTTAAGGCTTGAGCAAGGGAGAAGACTTGAGAAAATAGGTTAAGGCTTTGAAACTAAGCATAGCCTTGCCTTTATTCCTCCCATACACGCAGTTTCAAGAAAGCACAGTGATGTATACTTCACAAGGTAGTAAATAATGCTGATTTCTTTGGTTTCCTCTCAAGTGTCAGTGGTCAGGTCACTGGGGGGATGAACAAACCATTTGGGTCATTATTTTTCAAGGCTGACTTAGAGCGAAGAATCTTTGAGGCATTCTAAGGAGATGGATTCAGAGCTTCCCCCCCACCCCCACTGGCAAACCATTTGCCAGACCTGCTCACATGCCCCAGTGCAATAGGAGTGACATGGCTGACAGGAGAGACAGGCCTGCCAAGGGCTGTGGCCAACAGTCCAATATCTGTTACATGGGTGTTTTATTAGTCACTTGGCCCAAAGAATTAGCCCCCTAAGAGCGGGGAAGCACTGCCCCTCCCCTCACTCAACCAGGATGAGTGGTCTGATTGACAATCAGCGCAGACTTAGCTTGGCACATGCAGACACGGTCTGGGGGCTGGAAGGGCAAACTGCTTCGCACAGCATCTGTCAGGGGAAGAGCCTAGAGTGATTCTCGGGCTTACGCTTTCCCAGTAATCTTGGCATTTTATACAGGCTCAAAGGAAGGGTGAAAGCAATTATCTGAGAGCTTAAAAACTATAGGAATAGGGAAGAAGAGCTTTACTAATGTCTCTTCATTAATTGGCGAGTGGGGGATGAATTTCAGTAAGGTGTCATGGAGATTTATGCACGAGTCAGGAGGTCCATCAGCTTCGGAGACACCAGTTGGGTTGTTGTCGTTATTGTTGCTAAAACTCAGAGATATTCCCAGGAGAGCACCGCCAATTATGGGAGTACAAGTGGCCACACTGACTTGGGAGACCAAAAGAGGCTGAAAGAGCTGAGAAGGAGAAAACACAAACGTAGGTGTGCTTAGTTGGCATCAAAGAAAAAGAGTTCCCTGGTTCTCTTGCTCCCTCTTCTGGGAAGAGAACTGTGTACTCTTGCCACATAAAGCTGCTCCCATAAAGTTACAAGGCTGGAAGACTGGGGGATTTTCATCATGAAGGGTGAAGCCTCATGTTCCATGCTTTCTCATAAATGCCTGTGCCTGGAAGGAGGGGACCGCCCCGTAAAGGACAGGACATGCCTTCTAGCTCTTCCAAAGAAATCTGAGCAGACAGTGAGGGAAGGATTGCAACCTGGAGACGCTCACTGGGATTTAGGCTCGTGATTCACACTGGCCACTGGAGGGCGCCCGTGAGTTGTCACTGCCCAGAAGCCCAGACAAGACCTCTCCGTCGCAGGTCCAGATGTGTTGCAGGGTTTCTCAGCCTCAGCGCCGTTGATATTTTGGACCAGACAATCTTTGTGGCGAGGGGGCTGCCCTGTGCACTGTAGCATGTGTGGAAGCATATCTGGCCTCTGACTACTAAATGACAGTGGCCCTGAGAGCTACCCCTCCGCCCAGTCATGACAAAAAGTATCCCCAGACATCTCCAAATGTCCACGGGGGGCAAAAATCACCCTCCAGTGACAACCATTTGTGTACTGAATGTTGGGTCTAGACATCAGTCAGACCATTGTTCTAAGGCTCAAATCCTCCTTCCCTAAACTCTTGTTTAGCCTGGGCTCAATGGACAACTGCATAGACACAAAAGACACAAAAGTTGCTCTGGCCAACATCTGCAGCCATTTCCCAGTTAAACCCCGGACACAGGGCTCCCAGTCTGATATGATACAGATGTACATCCCGCCTTCTTCCTCTGCACTTGTCTCTCTTCAAAACCTCCTCCTCCAGCTCCACCAGAGAGTGCAGACTACTAGGAGGTGAGGTATTTTGTTAACTAATTTACACAAAGTTTCCCTTTTCATCTGGAATACTTCTGGGCATCATCATGCTGAGGGATACGCACATTTAAAATGAGAGAACTGCCTGAAAGAGGATGTGGTTTAAATCTAGTAAATGAGTCTCTAACAACAGAATTCCAGGTACCATGGTATCTATTGAATGGGGATATTAATAGTATTTATCTCATAAAGTTATAATGTGGATTAAATAAGTAAAGCACTTACAACAGTGTTTGACAAAAAGTAAACACTCGAAGAATACCAGTTGTTTTTATTGTTATTATTACCATTTTTATTATCGATCCAAGAGACATGTTTGGGAAGAGGTGGGCTAGCTTTTAGCCTGAAACACTTCCTATAAAACTTCCCTTGTCTTCAAAATAGACATCTCCCCAGAGAACACAGGCAGATGGCCAACAGGCAACTGAAAAGATGCTCAACATCATTAATTATTAGAGAAATGCAAATCAAATCTACAATGAGGTATCACCTCACACCAGTCAGAATGGCCATCGTCAAAAAATCTACAAACAATAAATGCTGGAGAGGGTGTGGAGAAAAGGGAACCCTCCTACGCTGTTGGTGGGAATGTAAATCAGTACAGCCACTATGGAGAACAGTATGGAGGTGCCTTAAAAAACTAAAAATAGGGGGATTGGAGAAGATGGCAGAAGAGTAAGACGCGGAGATCACCTTCCTTCCCACAGATACAGTAGAAATACATCTACACGTGGAACTGCTCCTACAGAACACCCACTGAACGCTGGCAGAAAACGTCCGACCTCCAAAAAGGCAAGAAACTCCCCCCGTACTTGGGTAGGGCAAAAGAAAAAAGAAATAACAGAGACAAAAGAATAGGGACGGCACCTGCACCAGTGGGAGGGAGCTGTGAAGGAGGAAAGGTTTCCACGCACTAGGAAGCCCCTTCGCAGGCGGAGACTGCGGGTGGCGGAGGGGGGAAGCTTCAGAGCCACGGAGGAGAGCGCAGCAACAGGGGTGCGGAGGGCAAAGCGGAGAGGTTCCCGCACAGAGGCTCGGCGCCGAGCAGCACTCACCAGCCCGAGAGGCTTGTCTGCTCCCCCGCCGGGGCGGGCGGGGCTGGGAGCTGAGGCTCGGGCTTCGGTCGGATCGCAGGGAGAGGACTGGGGCTGGCGGCGTGAACACAGCCTGAAGGGGTTGGCGCACCACAGCTAGCCGGGAGGGAGACCGGGGAAAAAGTCTGCAGCTGCCGAAGAGGCAAGAGACTTTTTCTTCCCTCTGTGTTTCCTGGTGCACAAGGAGAGGGGATTCAGAGCGCCGCCTAAACGAACTTCAGAGACTGGCGCGAGCCGCAGCTATCAGCGCAGACCCCACAGCAACAGGGGCGCAGAGGAAAAAAAGGAGAGATTCCCGCACAGAGGCTCGGCGCCGAGTAGCACTCAGCAGCCCGAGAGGCTTGTCTGCTCACCCGCCGGGGCGGGCGGGGCTGGGAGCTGAGGCTCGGGCTGCGGTGGGATCGCAGGGAGAGGACTGGGGCTGGCGGCGTGAACACAGCCTGAAGGGGTTAGCGCACCACAGCTAGCCGGGAGGGAGACCGGGAAAAAGTCTGCAGCTGCCGAAGAGGCAAGAGACTTTTTCTTGCCTCTTTGTTTCGCGGCGGGCAAGGAGAGGGGATTCAGAGCGCCGCCTAAACGAACTCCAGAGAAGGGCGCGAGCCGCGGCTATCAGCGCGGATCCCACAGCAACAGGGGCGCAGAGAGAAAATTGGAGAGACTCCCGCACAGAGGCTCGGCGCCGAGCAGCACTCACCAGCCCGAGAGGCTTGTCTGCTCACCCGCCGGGCCGGGCGGGGCTGGGAGCTGAGGCTCGGCTTCGGTCGGATCGCAGGGAGAGGACTGGGGCTGGCGGCGTGAACACAGCCTGAAGGGGTTGGCGCACCACAGCTAGCCGGGAGGGAGACCGGGAAAAGGTCTGCAGCTGCCGAAGAGGCAAGAGACTTTTTCTTGCCTCTTTGTTTCGCTGCGCGCAAGGAGAGGGGATTCAGAGCGCCGCCTAAACGAACTCCAGAGAAGGGCGCAAGCCACGGCGATCAGCGCGGACCCCAGAGACGGGCGTGAGACGCTGGGGCTGCTGCTGCCGCCTCCAAAAAGCCTGTGTGTGAGCACAGGTCAATCTCCACACCTCCCCTCCCAGGAGCCTGTGCAGCCCGCCACTGCCAGGGTCCAGGGATCCGGGGACAACATCCCCGGGAGAACGCACTGCGCGCCTCGAGCTGGTGCAACGTCACGCCGGCCTCGGCCGCCGCAGGCTCGCCCCGCCTCCTCTGTACCCCTCCCTCCCTGCGGCCTGGGTGAGCCAGAGCCCCCGAAGCAGCTGCTCCTTTAACCCCGTCCTGTCTGGGCGGGGAACAGACGCCCTCAGGCGACCTACACGCAGAGGCGGGTCCAAATCCAAAGCTGAACCCCAGGAGCTGTGCGAACAGGGAAGAGAAGGGGAAATCTCTCCCAGCAGCCTCAGAAGCAGCGGATTAAAGCTCCACAAACAACTTGATGTGCCTGCATCTGTTGAATACCTGAACAGACAACGAATCAGCCCAAATTCAGGAGGTGGACTCTGGGAGCAGGAGATATTAATTTTTCCCCTTTTCCTTTTTTTTGTGAGTGTATATGTATATGCTTCTGGGTGAGATTTTGTCTGTATAGCTTTGCTTTACAATAGCTTTATTTTACTTCACTATATTATAGCCTCTTTCTTTCTTTCTTTCTATTTTTTCTCCCGTTTATTCTGAGCCGTGTGGATGAAAGGCTCTTGGTGCTCCAGCCAGGCATCAGGGCCGTGCCTCTGAGGTGGGAGAGCCAACTTCAGAACACTGGTCCACAAGAGACCTCCCAGCTCCACGTAATACCAAACGGCAAAAATCTCCCAGAGATTTCCATCTCAACATCAAGACCCAGCTTCACTCAACGACCAGCAAGCTACAGTGCTGGACACCCTATGCCAAACAACTAGCTAGACAGGAACACAACCCCATCCATTAGCAGAGAGGCTGCCTAAAATCATAATAAGGCCACAGACACCCCAAAATACACCACCAGACGTGGATGTGCCCACCAGAAAGACAAGATCTAGCCTCATCCACCAGAACTCAGGCACTAGTTCCCTCCACCAGGAAGCCTACACAACCCACTGAACCAACCTTAGCCACTGGGGATAGATACCAAAAACAACGGGAACTACGAACCTGCAGCCTGTGAAAAGGAGACCCCAAACACAGTAAGATAGGCAAAATGAGACGACAGAAAAACACACAGCAGATGAAGGAGCAGGCTCAAAACACACTGGACTTAACAAATGAAGAGGAAATAGGTAGTCTACCTGAAAAAGAATTCAGAATAATGATAGTAAGGATGATCCAAAATCTTGGAAATAGAATAGACAAAATGCAAGAAACATTTAACAAGGATGTAGAAGAACTAAAGAGGAACCAAGCAATGATGAAAAACACAATAAATGAAATTAAAAATACTCTAGATGGGATCAATAGTAGAATAACTGAGGCAGAAGAAAGGATAAGTGACCTGGAAGATAAAATGGTGGAAATAACTACTACAGAGCAGGATAAAGAAAAAAGAATGAAAAGAACTGAGGACAGTCTCAGGGACCTCTGGGACAACATTAAACGTGCCAACATTCGAATTATAGGGGTACCAGAAGAAGAAGAGAAAAAGAAAGGGACTGAGAAAATTTTTGAAGAGATTATAGTTGAAAACTTCCCTAATAGGGGAAAGGAAATAGTTAATCAAGTCCTGGAAGCACAGAGAGTCCCATACAGGATAAACCCAAGGAGGAACACGCCGAGACACATATTAATCAAACTGTCAAAAATTAAATATAAGGAAAACATATTAAAGGCAGCAAGGGAAAAAAAACAAATAACACACAAGGGAATCCCCATAAGGTTAACATCTGATCTCTCAGCAGAAACTCTGCAAGCCAGAAGGGAGTGGCAGGATATGCTTAAAGTGATGAAGGAGAAAAACCTACAACCAAGATTACTCTACCCAGCAAGGATCTCATTCAGATTCGATGGAGAAATTAAAACCTTTACAGACAAGCAAAAGCTGAGAGAGTTCAGCACCACCAAACCAGCTTTACAACAAATGCTAAAGGAAATTCTCTAGGCAAGAAACACAAGAGAAGGAAAACACCTACAATAACAAACCCAATACATTTAAGAAAATGGGAATAGGAACATACATATCGATAATTACCTTGAATGTAAATGGATTAAATGCTCCCACCAAAAGACACAGGCTGGCTGAATGGATACAAAAACAAGACCCATATATATGCTGTCTACAAGAGACCCACTTCAGACCTAGGGACACATACAGACTGAAAGTGAGGGGATGGAAAAAGATATTCCATGCAAATGGAAATCAAAAGAAAGCTGGAGTAGCAATTCTCATATCAGACAAAATAGACTTTAAAATAAAGACTATTACAAGAGACAAAGAAGGACACTATATAATGATCAAGGGATCGATCCAAGAGGAAGGTATAACAATTGTAAATATTTATGCACCCAACATAGGAGCACCTCAATACATAAGGCAAATACTAACAGCCATAAAAGGGGAAATTGACAGCAACACAATCATAGTAGGGGACTTTAACACCCCACTTTCACCAATGGACAGATCATCCAAAATGAAAATAAATAAGGAAACACAAGCTTTAAATGATACATTAAACAATATGGACTTAATTGATATTTATAGGACATTCCACCCAAAAACAACAGAATACACATTTTTCTCAAGTGCTCATGGAACATTCTCCAGGATAGATCATATCTTGGGTCACAAATCAAGCCTTGGTAAATTTAAGAAAATTGAAATCGTATCAAGTATCTTTTCCGACCACAACGCTATGAGACTAGATATCAATTACAGGAAAAGATCTGTAAAAAATACAAACACATGGAGGCTACACAATACATTACTTAATAACGAAGTGATTACTGAAGAAATCAAAGGGGAAATCAAAAAATACCTAGAAACAAATGACAATGGAGACACGACGACCCAAAACCTATGGGACATAGCAAAAGCAGTGCTAAGAGGGAAGTTTATAGCAATACAAGCCTACCTCAAGAAACAGGAAACATCTCGAATAAACAACCTAACCTTGCACCTAAAGCAATTAGAGAAAGAAGAACAAAAAAACCCCAAAGCCAGCAGAAGGAAAGAAATTATAAAGATCAGGTCAGAAATAAATGAAAAAGAAATGAAGGAAACAATAGCAAAAATCAATGAAACTAAAAGCTGGTTCTTTGAGAAGATAAACAAAATTGATAAACCATTAGCCAGACTCATCAAGAGAAAAAGGGAGAAGACTCAGATCAATAGAATTAGAAATGAAAAAGGAGAAGTAACCACTGACACTGCAGAAATACAAAAGATCATGAGAGATTACTACAAGCAACTCTATGCCAATAAAATGGACAACCTGGAAGAAATGGACAGATTCTTAGAAATGCACAAACTGCCGAGACTGAACCAGGAAGAAATAGAAAATATGAACAGACCAATCACAAGCACTGAAATTGAAACTGTGATTAAAAACCTTCCAACAAACAAAAGCCCAGGACCAGATGGCTTCACAGGCGAATTCTATCAAACATTTAGAGAAGAGCTAACACCTATCCTTCTCAAACTCTTCCAAAATATTGCAGAGGGAGGAACACTCCCAAACTCATTCTACGAGGCCACCATCACCCTGATACCAAAACCAGACAAAGATGTCACAAAGAAAGAAAACTACAGGCCAATATCACTGATGAACATAGATGCAAAAATCCTCAACAAAATACTAGCAAACAGAATCCAACAGCACATTAAAAGGATCATACACCATGATCAAGTGGGGTTTATCCCAGGAATGCAAGGATTCTTCAATATACGCAAATCAATCAATGTGATACACCATATTAACAAATTGAAGGAGAAAAACCATATGATCATCTCAATAGATGCAGAGAAAGCTTTTGACAAAATTCAACACCCATTTATGATAAAAGCCCTGCAGAAAGTAGGCATAGAGGGAACTTTCCTCAACATAATAAAGGCCATATATGACAAACCCACAGCCAACATTGTCCTCAATGGTGAAAAACTGAAACCATTTCCACTAAGATCAGGAACAAGACAAGGTTGCCCACTCTCACCACTATTATTCAACATATTTTTGGAAGTGTTAGCCACAGCAATCAGAGAAGACAAAGAAATAAAAGGAATCCAAATCGGAAAAGAAGAAGTAAAGCTGTCACGGTTTGCAGATGACATGATACTATACATAGAGAATCCTAAAGATGCTACCAGAAAACTCCTAGAGCTAATCAATGAATTTGGTAAAGTAGCAGGATACAAAATTAATGCACAGAAATCTCTTGCATTTCTATACACTAATGACGAAAAATCTGAAAGTGAAATTAAGAAAACACTCCCATTTACCATTGCAACAAAAAGAATAAAATATCTAGGAATAAACCTACCTAAGGAGACAAAAGACCTGTATGCAGAAAATTATAAGACACTGATGAAAGAAATTAAAGATGATACAAATAGATGGAGAGATATACCATGTTCCTGGATTGGAAGAATCAACATTGTGAAAATGTCTCTACTACCCAAAGCAATCTACAGAGTCAATGCAATCCCTATCAAACTACCACTGGCATTTTTCACAGAACTAGAACAAAAAATTTCACAATTTGTATGGAAACACAAAAGACCCCGAATAGCCAAAGCAATCTTGAGAACGAAAAATGGAGCTGGGGGAATCAGGCTCCCTGACTTCAGACTATATTACAAAGCTTCAGTAATCAAGACAGTTTGGTATTGGCACAAAAACAGAAATATAGATCAATGGAACAGGATAGAAAGCCCAGAGATAAACCCACACACATATGGTCAACTTATCTTTGATAAAGGAGGCAAGCATATACAGTGGAGAAAAGACAGCCTCTTCAATAAGTGGTGCTGGGAAAATTGGACAGGAACATGTAAAAGTATGAAATTAGAACACTCCCTGACACCATGCACAAAAATAAACTCAAAATGGATTAAAGACCTAAGTGTAAGGGCAGACACTATCAAACTCTTAGAGGAAAACATAGGCAGAACACTCTATGACATACATCACAGCAAGATTCTTTTTGACCCAGCTCCCAGAGAAATGGAAATAAGAACACAAATAAACAAATGGGACCTAATGAAACTGAAAAGCTTTTGCACAGCAAAGGAAACCATAAACAAGACCAAAAGACAACCCTCAGAATGGGAGAAAATATTTGCAAATGAAGCAACTGACAAAAGATTAATCTCCAAGATTTACAAGCAGCTCATGCAGCTCAATAACAAAAAAACGAACAACCCAATCCAAAAATGGGCAGAAGATCTAAATAGACATTTCTCCAAAGAAGATATACAGATGGCCTACAGACACATGAAAGAATGCTCAACATCATTAATCATTAGAGAAATGCAAATCAAAACTACAATGAGATATCATCTCACACTGGTCAGAATGGCCATCATCAAAAAATCTAGAAACAATAAATGCTGGAGAGGGTGTGGAGGAAAGGGAACACTCTTGCACTGTTGGTGGGAATGTAAATTGATACAGCCACTATGGAGAACAGTATGGAGGTTCCTTAAAAAACTACAAATAGAACTACCATACGACCCAGCAATCCCACTACTGGGCATATACCCTGAGAAAACCATAGGTCAAAAAGAGTTATGTACCAAAATGTTCATTGCAGCTCTATTTAGAATAGCCAGGACATGGAAGCAACCTAAATGTCCATCGACAGATGAATGGATAAAGAAGATGTGGCACATATATACAATGGAATATTACTCAGCCATAAAAAGAAATGAAATGGAGGTATTTGTAATGAGGTGGATGGAGTTAGAGTCTGTCATACAGAGTGAAGTAAGTCAGAAAGAGAAAAACAAATACAGTATGCTAACACATATATATGGAATCTAAGGGAAAAAAAAAAAAAAGGCCATGAAGAACCTAGTGGGAAGATGGGAATAAAGACACAGACCTACTAGAGAATGGACTTGAGGATATGGGGAGGGGGTGGGGTGAGATGTGACAGGGTAAGAGAGTGTCATGGACATATATACACTACCAAATGTAAAATGGATGGCTGGTGGGGGGCAGCCGCATGGCACGGGGAGATCAGCTTGGTGCTTTGTGGCCGCCTAGGGGGGTGGGATGGGGAGGGTGGAAGGGGGGGAGATGCAAGAGGGAAGAGAGATGGGAACGTATTGTATATGTGTAGCTGATTCACTTTGTTGTAGAGTGGAAGCTAACACACTATTGTGGGGCAATTATACTTCAATAAAGATGTTTGAAAAAAAAAAAAAAAAAACTAAAAATAGAGATACCGTATGATCCAGCAATCCTACTCCTGGGCATATATCTGGAGAAAACTCTAACTCATAAAGATACAGGCACCCTAATATTCATAGCATCACTATTCACAATAGCCAAGACATGGAAACAACCTAAGTGTCCATTGACAGATGAATGTATAAAGAAGATGTGGTATATGTATGCAATGGAATACTACTCAGCCATAAAAAAGAATGAAATAATGCCATTTGCAGCAACTTGGGTGGATCTAGAGATTATCATACTAAATGAAGTAAATCAGACAGAGAAAGACAAATATCATATGATTTCACTTATATGTGGACTCTAAAAAAAAATGATACCAATGAACTTATCTACAAAACAGAAACAGACTCACAGACATAGAAAATAAACTTACGGCTACCAAAGGGGAAAGAGGGGGAGGGATAAATTAAGAGTTTGGGAGTAGCAGATACACACTGCTATATATAAAATAGATAAACAACAAGGTCCTATTGTATAGCACAGGGAACTGTATTCATTATTTTTTAATAACCTATAATGGAAAAGAATCTGAAAAAAATATATATATCTCAATCACTTTGCTGAACTCCAGAAACTAACAAAACATTGTAAATTCCCTTTTGAAATTCCCCTTTGAAGTCACCTTTGAATATTCCACCCTGAGTTTAAATACCATTGAATAAATGAATAAATGAGCTATAGAGAAAATGGGAACAAATATTTGTGAAGCACCTACGCTATGCAAGATGCCATGAAGCTATCTAAAATATTAGACATAATTGCATCATTAAAAAAGTTGCAGGCAAGGCACTCAAATCATCAGGACACAGCCAGGCTAATGAGAGTAGAGTGTAAGGTGTATGCGAGTGGAGAGGAGGGAGAATGAGCCCCACACAGCAGTTTGGTGGGGAGGGCACTTGGTGATTGGGTGCGGGAAGAGGATCGTGAGCCTTTATTTGGGGCCCAAGTATTATTGTGTTACCAGGAAGCAGCGGCCCCTCAATCCCAGAGTCCTAGACTCACGCACTGCAAGTTTCATGTGTGCCATCTTCACAGGAACATCTAGAGACTCTGAAACCTCAAACTTACATGAAGACCAAATAGTTTTTTCTGAACCTTCCAGTCATGTTTCCTGCATTTAGGTTCTCGATGAGAAATGCTCCATGGAGAGTAAATGGTCTAAATCACAAGTTTTGCTGAGCCAGAGAAATAGGAGCCTTCATGAAAGTGCACAGCTGTTGCCCAATTTTCTCAGTTCCTTCCAATGCAAGTAGAGAAGTACGAAGTACGCTGAAGATCTCTCTCTCTCTCTCTCTCTCTGTGTGTGTGTGTGTGTGTGAGAGAGAGAGAGAGAAAGAGAAAGAGAGGTATTGATTGCCAGTTGCTTTATATTGGAAGGAAGATGAGGGCTTCCTTGAGTAAGAGCATAAGTGTTTACTCCTATTTTAGAGTTAATGTAATATTGTCTTTGGATTAATTTACTTTAAAATAATTTGTATAAACGGTGTGATCTTTGTGTACAAATTAACTCCAATCTTCATCCCAGAGGTGATTAACAGTCTTTGAAACTCACAGGGTTATTAATTAGTCATGGAGAATCCTAAACAGCAATCTAAACCTCAAGTTGATTTCTTGGCTCTTAAAGTGTTCTTATTGAAATAAGACCTAAGAGGGCATGTTAATTAGCATAAGGAATGTCAGATAATTTTAAGTGATGACATTCATGGTGTGAGATAGAGTTTGATTGGAAGTATAGTACAGGACTCGCTGTCCTTGAATGAACGATGTTTAAGAATCTGTCAAGCCCAGGACTTTAATATCTGCTTTCCAGATCTACAATCCCTTTGTCCCTGCTTCTGCTGGCTACAAGGAGGACGTTGTCACTGGACTTGTTCGCACACCTTGGAATGGGCCTTTCGTGTGAGGGCGATCATGTGGGCAGGGCAGAGAGCCACACACAGACTGGGGACTGCATTAGGACTCTGGGTGGAATTTGTCTCTTTTGTTGTTCTATCACGTGGTAGTGAGGTTACAGTGAAGGGAAAGTCTAACCCCACACACTTAGAACCACCAGTGAGTTAGCTTCCGGAATCCACCCAAAAAGAACCAGACGTTTGCTGAATGACCAAATGGACTTGGGCCAGTTTGCAGCAGGGCAAGTAGCCCTCCAGGGGCAGCTCTGGGCACATGGAGCTGGTCAAGACGTTTTTTCAGAAGTCTCATTTGGGAATACAGGCTTCCTGAGGAGGGGAACACTGGGCTCCCCCATGGATGTGAAGTGAGTGATGGAGTGAGTCACCATCAACCGGATCTCTTGACGCCTAGGAAAGCTTCAGTGAGGAGCCACAGAGTGGCAGTCTCCCTGAACAGATGCTGTGCTTATGTCACAGCTACTTCTTGGCTACTGCTTCCTCAGGTGACAACCTCCAAGCAGCTGAAGATGGCGCATGCCTTGCAGACGCTCTAACAAAGTACCTGGCACTGTGCTGCAGGTACAGAGGCACTAGGGCACAGGGCCTGAGGGCTTTGGCTTCAGAGAGACTTGGCTTTAAGGCCAGACACTCTTACAAGTAGAAGGGGAAGAGAAACAGGAAGGAGATTCACTCCTCAGCCCGTATCTTCTCGCGTCTGTTTCCCTCTAGATTCGTGTCCTTCTTCCTCATGATGTAAAAACAGAAGCTGTCACCCAGTTGCTGACTAGGAAGAGAGACAATGGGGTTACAGGGTTAGAGGAATGAGAGAAAAGCAGGTGTTTTTCATGGTGTCACGCAGAATGCTAACTTCCACACAGTTTTAGCAACTCTTCCTGTAACTCTGTGGCCTACAGGGGACTTCTGTGTGACTTGTGCTGATGGACTAATCTTGAATCCAATCTTGGCCAAAGGAAGTGCCTCACATGGCCCTGAGTCTCCAGAGCTGTCTCTTAGAGGAAATAGAAGAAAATCCCCACTGGCTCATGTCTGCTTTAATGCTTTATTTCTTCAGTTTAAGGCCCTGCTCCCAAATGCTCTGGGAGACCAGTCCTTGAAGTGGCTATTACTGATTTGCAATTTTGTATGGGGAATTTCATCTACTTTATTCAGAGCAGGCTTTCATTATGAGAAATCATGAAGACAGCAGAGGAGTAGAAGGGTCCCACAGGAGCAAGGGCAGGACTGGCATTCGGGGGTATTAGGGTGTACACTTCACTGACTTCTAAATTTTTCCTGGGTGTCTCTGAGTTCTGCTGTGAAACGATTCCTGGATCGCAAGTATTCTCCAATAAACTGATAACTCTAAATTGAAAAAAAGTTCAAATTCACTTTTTCATCAAATATTTATTGAGTACCTGCTATGTGTCAGTCACTGGTGCAGATCCTGGGGGTACAGCACAGAGATGATGGTGAGGTGGATTAGGGTAGCATAGAGATGGAGAGAAGCAGGTTAATTCAGGTCATGTTTAGAGGCAGAACTGCAGAACTTTGGATGTGAGGAAAAGAGATGAATGAAGATTGATGCTTGAGGTTTGGACTTCAACCACGAAGTAGATGGTAGTGTTATTTACAGAGATGAGGGATATGAGAGGAGGATACAGGCTTGGGTGGGAGGGCAAAATAAAGGGTTCTAGTTTTGTCATGTTAATTTTGAGATATCTATCAGACAGCCAGAAGAAGATGGTAAGTAGGCTTGTCTTAGCTCGGGCTGCTGTAAAAAAATACCATAAACTGGATGACTGAAATAAGAAACATTTATTTCTCACAGTTCCAGAAGCTGGGGCGTCCAAGATCAAGGTGCTGGCAGATCCAGTGTCTGGTGAGAGCTAACTTTCTGGTTTGCAAATAGCTGTCTTTGTACCCTCACATGGCAGAGAGCAGAGAGAGAAGAAGCTCTCATGTCTCTTCTTATAAGGGCACTAATCCCATTCATGAGGGCTCCAGCCTCATGACCTAATCACCTCCTAGGGGCCCTACCTCCAAATACCCTCACATTGGGGGTTAGAATTTCAACATATGAATTTGGAGTGCAGGGACAGACACATTTCACCCAAAACAAAGCTTTTGGAAACAAAAGTAAGGCTGAAATCCAGGGGGAAGTTCATAACTAGGGATGTGAATTTGTGAGTCATTTCCATGTAGTACTTAAGACCATGGGGGTGGGAAACAGTTTGGAGGTAGAGAAGAAAAGAGGAGTCAGGGTTGAACTCTAAGGCACTGCAGCCTGTAGAAATTGCTTGGAGCCAGCAAAGGAGACTGTGTAGGTGAGGTTACTGAAGTAGGAGGCTAACCAGGAGCCTGTTCTTTATGGAAGCCAAGAAAGGGCAGGGTTTCAAGGAGGGAGTAGTCATCTTGAATGCTACTGAAGGCCGGGTAAGGTAAGAACAGAGATGCACCACTGGATGTGGTGACTGGTGAGCAGGATAAGACCAGATGCAGGGGAGCAGGGATGAGGAGTCCAGGCTGGAGTTCCTGAAAGGAATCTGGGAGATGGGGAAATGGAGACAGTGAAAGGAGACAACTCCCCCCAAAAAACTTCCTTTCTGTGTTACCGGAAGGGAGGCGCGTTGGGCTATAAGGACAGGATGGAATTTGGAGTCTTGGAAGACTTGAATCCTAGGACTGAGACTCATCAGCTGGATGATCTTGAACAAATACTGTTCCACATCTCAGTGTCAGTTTCCTCATCTGCAACGTGGGTTTGACAATATTGCCTGCTCCACGGGGTTTTGTTTTGTTTTTGGTCTTTAAATGTTAATATTTGTTTTTTGCCCTTAATCTCAAGAAACTGAGCATAGCTCAACAGCCCAAGAGATTTTCCTGAGGGGAGATAGAGGCAACTCACCTACTTATATTGTAAGAATCAAGATTTAGTCACTCTCATAGAGTATCTCCCCAACTTGATCATGAGGATGTATCAAAATTGCGTTAAAACAGACACTGCAGTAATACTCTAAGTAGCCACTCATTCACTTATTTTTTCATTCATTCAACACATAATAATTGAAAATCTATTATGGCCCAAGCACTGGGGTTACTGCAGGGACCAAACCAAGTCCCTGTCACACAGAGTTCACATTATAGTGTAGGAAGGCAGGCAATAAATGTGTACACATACATATTAGGCAGTGACAAATGCCATGGAGAAAAATAGAGCAGGGGAAGTGGGATGGAGGAGTTATTTTCCATAGGTGACTATGGAAGGCCTCCGTAGTTTGAGGACATTTAAGCAGAGATCTGTAAGCAGAGAGGGATGGACCAGGAGAACACAGGAACATCACAGGCAGAGGAACAGCGAGTGTCAAGGCCCAGAACAGGGAATGTACTTAGGGTGGTTGTCTGCTATGGCATTGACTTTTCCTTAGGAATCCACTCCAGACATACTTGGCGTCTTCTTGTTCCTCAGAGTTTCAAGTTTCACAAATAGCTAGTTAGAGAAAGAAAGCAAAGTCTGGTAAAGTGAAGGTTGCTGACAGTTGACTAGGAAGCACTGCCATCTCCTTAAAAAGTATGCAATTGCCACTCCTTCCATATGGCCCTTTGAAGTTTGCTAATTCAGAACGACAATATTTTCCCTCCTCTGGTATACCTGAGATTTCCCCTCCCCTGCCTATCAGAAGTCCCTCCACCCCCATTTGTATATCACGAAATCCCCACACCCCTCCTGATGCATAAGGCAATTCTCAGGTGGTGGCAGGTGTGTCTTTTCCGTATGTAAAAGAAAGTCTGTAATGTTGATGTATTAAGGATCTGGGCTGGGGTGTTCACTCACTTTCCAGGCACTTCCCTCCCTCCTTCCCGCAGTGCAGTCCTCACTGTAAATTCTGAGGCTGTGGTCTTCTTTTCCACAGAGGAGTAAATGAGAGGGAAGTGGTAGAGGGTTGGAGGTGAGCATAGGTCACGTGGGCCTTGTAGGGAATTGGGAGGACGTTGGCTTTTCCTCTGAGAGATGCCTAAAATCACAAACTTTTCCTGTCTTCTTACCTGTGTGTCACAGAAGCAGCATTGATGGATGTCATTATCTCCATGCTACCCAATTACCAGAACTTTCACATCTCTTGAATTCCTACTCTTCCACTTCACCAACCTAGAGAAATCCCAACCCTGCCACCTCTGTGTCTGGATGCAGGGCTCTGCACCACAAGAGAAAATGACTCAATGGTGCAGATTGAAAAAACACAAATTATCCATCTATCTATCTGTCATCTATCTATCTGTCTGTCTGTCTATCTATCTACCTACCTACCTACCTATC
Organism: Balaenoptera acutorostrata; assembly: GCF_949987535.1. NCBI lineage: Eukaryota > Metazoa > Chordata > Mammalia > Artiodactyla > Balaenopteridae > Balaenoptera > Balaenoptera acutorostrata. The sequence continues at coordinate 45,502,683 of NC_080065.1, read as the reverse complement.
TATAACTTACTGTTCCAACTGCAACACTGTTGAGAGTGAATGGATACGGTGAATAATTACACCAGGACAATACTGTAGGCATAAACCAGGACTCTCTTGAACACACAAGGAGTAATGGTCGACCTACTTATAAACAATTTTACATAACCAAAGAAAAGGGAAGGAGGATCAGATCAAGGATAATTCCAAATAGCACGTGATATCACTTACATGTGGAATCTAAAAAAATGATTCCAGTGAACTTATTTACAAAACAGAAATAGACTCACAGACATAGAAAACTAACTTATGGTTACCAAAGGGGATAGTGGGGCGGGGGGAGGGGAGATACATTTTTTAAAAAAGGAAAATTCCAAATCTTCCAGGCCTGTGTTGAACTCACCTATAGTTGGTAGACACCTTTCGTCCCATTTCATAGAGAAAATTGAGGCTACCAAGCTCAGTTCCCTGTGCTCTGACCTATAGACTTGCCATATGCCTAAGTTCATCCTCCCCTCCTCTCCTCTTGTTCAGGACAAACCTCCACTTGCATCTGAACCCCATTCCTTCCTGCCTCTTCCAGGACCCATCTCCAGCTTCCCCTCTCTGTCCTGTAATCTTCCATCTCTCCTTCTCTATTTTTCCCCACCTAAACACAAACTCTAATCCTAAAAATCCCTTTCCTGATATTTGATCCCCTCACCCAATAATCTAACTTCATTCCTACTCTTCTAACCAAACCCTTTTGAAGCTCTATCTGCAAGTGATGTCTCCTCTTCTTTGTGTCCCAACCATTCAGGGCTGAATAATTTCTGTCTCCCGCTGAGTTTTAAAGCTCCTCTCGTCAAGGTTAGCTTTATCCCGGTGGTCAAAACCACTGGACGAACTTTATCTTTCTTGACTTCTCTTGATGCCTTTAGCATTGTTGAACCTTCCTGATGAATACTCTTGACTCCCTCATCCTCCATGAAACAACACCTCCCTGGATCTCTTGGTGCCTCTCTTAGGCTGCTCACTTGCTGTCTCCCCCATGGTCAGTTGATACCAGTATATTATGTGGACTAAATACCATATGAAGATATAAAACATTTGGCCATTTCTACTTCCTGCAGATGGCGCCGTACACAGGGTCATGAGCAGGTGGGCAGAGCCGGGGCTCCAGAAAAGCTACTGATGCTCTTTATTTCTGACTTGAAAATCCTCTGGATCTGGATCTGGAGGAGCCAAGTGACTGAGGGGTCTTTTAGCATCCTTTTTTTTTCAAGTCCCACCGAATTGTGAAGGCAGGAGTGAGTCACATCTGTAACTTGCATAACAGGGAGGCCAAATGCAGCACTAAATAGTTTTTTGGAAAGCAGAGTTCAACAATTTAAAATCAATTTTGTAGTCCTAAGATAGCCAAAAATAGTTTCCTGTGGCTTATTCTATTTCTTTAGCTAGGGTTACCAGAACACAGTTTTGTGTTGGAAATGCAAGTTCAGCAGAAACACGTCTTCCCCTAATGAGGCCTGGTGCCTGTCGGTATTGTGTGTGAGCCCCTGGGGCTGTTCAGTGGGTGATTTTCCAGTTGCTGAGAAGTACATAGGCATCCTGTAAACATATTAAATGGCCATAAACTACCCCGGGACTCAGTGCAGAGCTTCCACGCGGGGCCTTGTAGTCAGCTTACGGGGAGCAGCTTACCACTCCGAGCTGGCTGTGTGGACCCCTTGGGGGGTGGTTTTCATTGAAGCCCGTGGCCTGATGGAGCCTTGGTTCTGAGTGAAGCTAAGCAGGAGACGAGGCTGTCGGAAGCAGAGGATTCACCAGTTGTGGGAAGGTTGCAAGAATTCCCATTGTGGCTACGGACAAGAGTCATCTTTGTGTGTTCTGTGTTACTGAAAGGCCTCTGTAAAAGTTCATTTGTTCAAGCCATCATGGAATGTGAGAGCTGACAGGGGCCTCAGAGACCCACTAGCCCAGGCTTCTCATTCTTTTTAAGTTTCGAAATACAGACAGTGGTTTGACCCCTGTAATTGCATCAAGTCGTGATTCCAAAATGTTTCGACGTTAAGATCTTCCTTGCTGACAGCAAAACAAGAAATGAGAACCAAGTGAAACATGAAGGTTTTGTAAAGGTATATTCTTTATACCACCAGCATCCCCTGTTTTTTATTAACCGGTTGCCAACTGCCTTCTGTCCTCACTCTCTACAGAAGCAGACCTCAAGGCCTTCATGTCCTCCTTCTTCCCGGGCTCTTAGGTAATCTCCATTGACCCATGCTTCAAAGTCTAGCTCAAATACCAAAAAGGGCTCTTGTTCTCCTCATGTTCGTCGTACACGGACTTTTGTTCTACTTAAGGTCCTTTTAGTGGGATTCTGTTCCTTGCAAACAAACTAGTGTGGCAGAGTAGTTTTTTTTTTTTTTTTTTTTTTTTTAAATTTTTATTTATTGGCAGAGTAGTTTTTAAAATTTTTTATTATTTATTTTGAGGAGGTCGTTCTTTCCTTTTTTTAATTGAAGTATAGTTGATGTACAATATCATGTAAGTTACCGGTATATAATACAGTGAGTCACAATTTGTAAAGTTTATACTTCATTTACAGGTATTATAAAATATTGGCTATATTCCCTGGGCTGTACCATATATCCTTGTAGTTTATTTATTTTATACATTATAGTTTGTACCTCTTAATCCACCTACCCCTCTCTTGTCCCTCCCCCCTTCCCTCTCCCCAGTGGTAACCATTAGTTTGTTCTCTGTATCTGTGAATCTGTTTCTGTTTTGTTATACTCATTCGTTTTTTTTAGATTCCACATATACGTGATAGCATACGATATCTGTCTTTCTCTGACTTATTTTACTGAGCATAATACCCTCCAGGTCCATCCATGTTGTTGCAAATGGCAGAATTTCATGGGTGCCCACAGGAAGGCATCCAGGAGCAGAGAACTGCCACACCCCTTCTCCCAGTCATCCCTGTCTTGGCACTACACAAGTCCCACGGCACTTCAACACAACACAACACAGGGAAATGCAGGAGAGAAACTTCAATTGACTGAGATACAGTTTTCCATCCACAGCAAATTGAGAGGTCAAAACAGAAATCAAGTTGAGTTTTGGGAAAATGTAGAAAATTATCATTCATGCACACCTGAATTTGCGAAGCTAGAGTTGTATACTAGCTCAGGAAAATGTGGATTTATCAAAAGAACCCAGGAGAATCTCATGGAAACAAAATTCAGGAAGTACAGCTGGGCTTCATGGGATTACGAAAGCCAACAGGCAGCTACTGTCTGTTGCTCTGACTGTCCCTCATAATCACCTTTTCTCTGGGACATAGTGCCAATCCTCTCTCTGCAAAGACCAAGACAGAGGCAGATAGCTTCCTCTCCTGACTCATGGTCCCTTCACGACCTTTGTGGACATGGGTCTTTGGCTGGTGCTCATTAAGGAGCCATCTCCACATGACTTACTGGTCTGTGATCACCACCAAATCATTGCATTCTTAATGCCTCTTGGTTGAAAGTTTTGAGAAGGAATCAGCTTTGACACTCTTTTCTCCAGGGTCATGCTCCTTAGACCAGAAACCCACCCTGCCCCAGTCATGTGGGGTCAGAGGGTGAGTGGTCATGTAAATGAGACATGGCTGCTCAAGCCAGTCATATCATCACAGATGTATGGTTTGGACAGTTCCAGAGAAGAGTCTTGAGCCCAGTTTCTAATGTACCTTTATTAAAATTACTGCTATACCTGTCTTATACTCCTATGTTTTTATTTTTTACCTTATTTTTTGGCCGTGCCGTGTGGGATCTTAGTTTCCCGACCAGGGATCGAACCTGTGCCCACTGCAATGGAAGTGCAGAGTCTTAACCACTGGACCACCAGGGAAGCCTCAACTCCTCTCTATATTGTAACTTCCTTGAAAGCCGGACCTCTAATTCATCTCTGTTCTGCACCATGACATCTTTAGTGCATCTTTTGCATTTGGAAGAGTTCAATGAATATTTGTTGAATGAATGTCCATCTCTATATTCATTCTCTGTTCTTTACACCTTCATTTCTGAGTGAACAGTGTGCAGGTTAACATTTGAGTAGAATAATTCCTGTTGCTAGGGCGTAGCAGGTGAGTGTCAGTCAAAATGACTAGATGATTAGATTTGAGCAACTGTTACATAGGTGGGTTTCCTGGTCAGACACTATCAACATCCTTAGAGTCACCGTATTTATCATCGGGCTTTTCCTAACAACTGAGCATGCTAATTTCTCATTATTCTAGAGCCACCTTAAGAGCTATGGAAACTGGCTGGAGACTTCATTCATTTTTTGAAGCATTTATGTGATAGATTAGAACTAATTTAAAGAAGAGGAGCAAGTGGTGCTCTACAGGGAGATAATTCCTAGTCTCTTTTTAACCCTTTGAATGATTTCTCTACATTAAAAGCTCCAAGTTTATCGGCAATCACTAATTTAAGTACAGAAACTCAAACATTTCATGTTTCTCTGTGCACTAATTAAAAGGGCTCTATTTAAATGGCAGAGCTGTCCTGATGCCAATGATGACAAACGAGAATCATAAAATTTTGAACCTGGAGGGAATTTACAGATCATTTAATCCAACCCTTGCGTTTTATAGGAGAGGAAATGGAAGCTGTCACACATCTAGAGGCACAACTATCACTCCCACCCACCTGGTCCAGGGTTCTTCAGCCTCAAGAAAATCAGCACGACTATGGGCAGTGGGGGGATGCTGAAGATTACAAATCTGGATAACGTATGTGGTCTTCAGCGGTACATACGGCTAAGGCCATGGAAGGAAAATGAGACAGCCCTCCATCCTGAAGGAAAGATAAAAGATGGCTCATTCTCAGGAGTGTGTCTAGCCAGAGTTGTTCAGAGACTGGCCAGAGAAGCCCTGTGGGCCGAGCTGGGCTCCCAGGTATAACAAGACTGCCCAGTGAGTTCTTACCATGAGCCAGACACCATGCTTAACACTCAATCCTCATGGGCTGGATAAACCTCACAACCCACCTATGAGATCAGCATCATCATCTTCATGTTACAGATGAGGAGACTGAAGGTGGGACAGTTAAGAGGTTTGCCCAGGGTCACATACCAAGGTCACTGATTAATATCTGAGCTGGGATTTGCCTTCACGTCTCTCAAGGTACCAAGCTTATGTTCTTAACCAGGGATGACATTTGAGTAGAGGCTCCCTGGGGACACTGGGGACAGTCTGCGGCCTCTCTGGGCAATCTTGCTCTGCACTGCTTGTGCTTTTACATTTATGTGGATACCTGAGCCTGCCAGGAGAAATTCCGCATGCCTGGATCAGCCCAGCCTTCCGACACCAGGCACAAGCTACACAGAGCCAGTCCTGGGTGGGGTCATTCTCTGTGCTAATACATTCCTTGTGGAAAGACTTTCCATTTGTTTAGAATTTGAACGTGAGAATGGTAAAGCTGGAAGGACCTTAGAGATTTGGTGCAATCTCCATGTTTTAAGAAGGAAAAAACAGAGGTCCAGTTTGTGTTTAATTCTTATTCATCCAACACGACTGCCGGTGCCTATGCACCAGGTATGCATTGGGGATTCAGCAATAAACAGGGGCTCACTCTGGTGCCTTAAAGCCGTCTTAAGTAGGGTCCTACCTCCGCCAGGAATGCTTCTCCCTCCAGCCTCCATTCCTCAACAGCGCGCGCTCTACACTCAACTCCACGGCAGAACTCGCCGGGCAAGGCGGGGGACACGTACTCTCTGCTTACCGACCCTGCCTGGGCGCTGGGGCCCCGGAGCGGGCCCTCCTCGGCCGCGCTGCGCACCCCGGAGCCGGGCCGAGCGTGATGGGGCGCAACAGCTGCGGGTTGCAAGCGGCTCTCCCCGCCCCGGCCCAGCCCCCGCGTTGGTTGGGGGCGGCGCCCCCTGGGCCGGCTCCGGGTCCCGGTCGCGGACGGGGAGGGGCCGGCGCAGGTAGGTCGGCTGCCGCCCGGGAGCGAGCGCGGGGCCGCCGCGGCGGGCTAGGGTGGCTCGCCGCCTGCCTGGGGCTCTGCGGGGCGCGCGGGGCGCTCGGAGGTACGCGCCCCACAACCTCCCCTCCCCGGCCCTTCCCCGGCCGGCCGCGCGCGGAGCCCGCTAGAAGAGGGGGAGGCGAGGGCGGGCGGCTCGGGGGGCGCGGGCGTGGAGCCCCCTGTACTCCGGGGGCCCCGGCAGACGCCGCGGCCGGGTGAGCCCCGCGGCGACCGCGACTTGGACTCTCAGGCCCAGCCTTCGGGCAGCCGCGGGAGGGGACCGCTCGGCCCTGAGCAGTGTCTGCGGCTCCTCCGCGGAAAACTTGCGACTCCCGCTCCGCGAGGCCCGGCCCCTCGGGTCCTGACCAGTTCGCGAGCCTCGGGGGCGGGCCCTGCGCCGACCTCGGCCCGGCTTTCGCCGCGGATTGGGGGTTTCAGGGCCGGACTCCTGGTATCCCTCGCACGGGCAGAAGGAAGGCTTCCTGCTGTCCTCCCTTCTCATCCTTTTCAGCCCTGCTCTTACCCGGGCCCTTTCTCGGCTGCACGTGACCGTCACGGGGGCCTTAAACTCCTCGCCGAAATTCTTGGGTGGCTGGCCTGTTGTTCCCTAAGTCCCTCCACGCGTCCGCTTATATTTTCTGGACCTGCTTCGCTGGAAGTGCTTTACATTTCCATGGCGCTTTTCAGAAGTCAGAGATGACTAATAAAAGCATAGTTATTGAGACTTTTCACATAACTGAGTCGACACTTGGACGTACCCCCCTCCCCCCGCTCTTTGAGATTTACTTCAGTTTAACAAAAGACTTTTCGAGACCAGAGAACACACTCTCAGTCAAAGGCCTTGTAAATCTTTGTGGCATTCGGATTCAATTCTGAACGCGTATTTACTTCACTTTAGGCGATTTCACGAGGAGCTTTGGAGTAACATTCCGGTGGTGGGGGGAGGACGCCTCGCTCTCACCCTTGCGCGGCCCTCCTTGCAGCTCCTCCAGCTCTGCGCCAATCCTGATGTTTGGGGGCCCTTCCGAGCTCCCCCCTCTTTATCTTCCTCCTTTCTTCCTGGTTCTTCCTCTGCCCCCTCCCCGGCCCCTTCCTGGCCTGGCGTGCAGGGTGGATGGGCCAGGTACTAGGGCCCAGGAGTGGGGACGCTGTGACGGTGGCTTTGAGAGGGAAGCTGCTGGTCGCAGGCTGGGGAGATCTGAGAGGGCAGTGAGTGACACTGGGGGACAGATTGGATGGCGATGGGGCCTGAGCCGGGGGTCCGAGTGGTCAGTGTAGAGTGATGGGAAGCCCGTGGCTTTGGAGTTAGGTGGACTTGGGCTTTAATCTGGGTGCCACCATGCATTCTCAGTGACTTTGGGGAAATTACTTCTGTTGGTCTTGATGTTGCATTTGTAAAACTGGGATGATAATCACTTCTTCAGAGAGACTTGAATAAGATATGTGTAAGACCTGCTTGGGAACTACTTGATAAATGCTCATTTCCCTCCTTTCCTCTTCATCTGTGCAGTTAACTTGGGCGTGAGGCAAAGAGCAGCAAGTTAGGTATCCATTGAGGGTTACAGAATGTGGTTAGAGGAGAGTTATTGAATAAAGAATCACATAGCATATATAATTTAACATATATACTGTTCTTCACCCTTGGCGCTAATAGCATGACAAATATCAGATACCGAGGTCTTACCAAAAGCTGCTTTGGGGCACTTTTCTTGAATAGCCAGATGTGTAATCTAAATTTAGGTTTCTTCCTTACCTCCTTGGGTGATTCAGGCTGTTGCTTTGAAGAATCTAACTGTCAAAGACTTAGGTGAATGCTGCTTTCAGTCCTTACAGGACACAGGGTGACGTGTCCTCAGGGAGTCTCACCACAGCAGGAAGTCACCTTTGTCTGGTAAGCAGATTGTCTCAGTAAGAATATCTGCAGCACACACCCCCAGTATATCTCTATTTGTAAATCAAGTCTCAGTACTACTGTCACTAACAATTTTCTCAAGATATAATATACTCTTAGCTCTAGACCCATGTTGTCAATAGTTCAATGATTTCTCATTTTTTGACTACCTTCTTATCAGATCTCATTAGCATATTATTGCTTTGACCTTGTAACAGAGCTAATGAGGAGCTTGTACAGAAAGAGGAGAAGGGCCAGAACCACCAGTTTCTTTGCATTTACTGGTCCTTGCGTTATTTGTATATATCTTTAATGTATGGCTTGTTTGTAGGAATTGTTTTAATCAGTTGATCCTTTTTGTGAGGGTTTGTTTAATTACAGTGAGATAATATAATTGTAAACCCAGTTAAGCAGGCAAACCCGCGTGTGGTGTGTCACTGAATGGAGAAAGAGAGAGGGAGTGAGGGCACCACTGTCCATCCTTCCACCTTGTAGAACTCGCGCTACTTCCCTAGGGAGACTTGTGTACCCAGCACACAAGACACACTGCCAGTCTCTCATGCCACCTGTGGCACGATGCCAATCAATCTGTAAAGTAGAGATGAATAAAGCCTCAGTTCTTATTTTTTAGACTAAAATAACCCATGAAGTTGTAATTACGTTTCTTTCTGGCTCTGCAGTGACCACCTTGGCACGCCACTTTGTCATTTCTGCCTGAAGCTGTGGCGCCCAAACCCAAAGGCTTCCAGTGGCCCGAGAGTCATGGTGAGCCAAGCAACGATGGTGTGGCAGGAGGTGACGTGGAGTGAGGGAGCTGGGAGCTGGAGCCTCCACACCCTTCACGGTGGTTGTGCTGTGGGAATAAATAGGTCCCAGGATGGCCCAAGTGGCTGAGTTTTCCAGGGAAGTCAAAAAGTCCAGGTTTTTATTTAAAATGTCTTTTATTACAATTTAAAAAGTTTAATTTAAAAATAGAACTATAGAGGCCATACAAAGCACAAACAAAACTCATGCCTTCTGCTTCCGGGGTCCTTTCTAATGCTACTGCTTTATTTACCTCTGTATTCTGTATACTTAGTCCAGTACCTAAAAATGATAGGTGCTCAATAAATATGAGTGACTGAGGAATAGAGCACCCCTGGGAATTGTGGTAGGCAGAATAATGTCCACCCAAAGAAGTTCACATCCTAGTTCTTAGAACATGGAACATGTTGCTTTATATGGTGAAAGGGACTTTGCAGATGTGATCAAATTAAGGATTTTGAGGTGGGGAGATTATCCTGGGTTATCTGAGTGGGCCCTAAATGCAATCATAGGGGTGTTATAAGAGGGAGGCAGGAGGGTCAAAAGAGATGATGTGATGGAAGCAGAGATCGGAGTGATGTGATTGCTGGCTGGGGCCCTAAGCCAAGCAATGTGGCCGTCTCTAGAAGCTGGAAAAGACAAGGAAACAGATTCTCCCCTAGAGCTTCCAGAAGGAATGCAGCCCTGCAGACACCTTGATTTTAGCTCAGTGAGCTCCAGAAATGTAAGACAATAAATGTGTGTCATTTTGAGCCATTAAATTAGTGGCAGTTTGTTATAGCAGCTATGGGAATCTTATAGAGGGAGTGTCTGTCCTAGTAAAAGAGATCATATAAAGGGCCATTTAATTCTGATGGTCAGAAGATGGCAGTGCCATCAGAGAGGAATGAGGAGCTGGGAGCTTTAGGGAAGGTTTTGTTCCTGTGCCCAGTGAGCCTGGCTCCAGCACTCACTCCGAAGCCTGTGGCCGGGCCTGGAAAACTCCCAGACAGCGGGGGAGCAAACACAGAAATGTATAAATGTCACATGTGGAACATTTACGATAGGACACAGGCTCTGCGGTCACTAAGGAGGGAGTCGTCAGCTCAGCCAGGGGTGGCTGGGGACCAGGAGGACAGCCTCACTGCTTCATTCCAGGAGGTGCTACAGCAATCTACAACATCTACAGGAGTAGCTCCCCCTGGAGTTGTGCGGGACGCAGTCTGCATGACCATTTGCAGCAGGCCTAGAGACTGCCCCATTGAGACGGGGTACGGGCAGGGCAAGTGCTGGTTTTCTCTTTGCAACCTGAGCAGTTGGCATGGAGACTGATGTTTGGGGGATGAATGAAAAATGAGAGGCCGGTGGATCCTGTTCTGCATTAGCAAGGATTCCAGGGCTGTGGATTGCTCAGGCTTTACCTGGAAACCTAAGATTTCCATCCTCACGGTGGCCCTGGGCCTGCTACCGGCTTCTCCCACACCCTCCCAACTGTGTCAGCAACATATTTAGCATAGAGATGTGATGCCAGGGACCCCTCCCACCCTTCCAGTCAACTGCCCATCCTGCAGCCATGGAGTAAATATCTATTCGCTCATTGATTCTCTTTCCCAGCTTAAATTTTAGTGGACCTAACTCTCGTGGGAGAGACTCTTAGAACTTTCCCTGTTGGGATTTGCTTTCAGTGAATAGAGGAGGTCGGGTCTCCAGGGCATGTTAGATGTTTGTGCTAATTTGTTTCATATTTGTAAGTTTTCTTCTTAGAGTGCTCTGGATAAAGTTAGTTATCTCTTGAATAAATATTCAACTTCAGTTTGACAAAGCACATGCCATCAATACCATAGTAAAACACTGTCGAAACTCTTAAGAATAGATTTGTGGGGCGAAATGTGGCTTTTCTTTCCAAGTGAAGTTATTCCACTCAAATGATACAGCATGAGTAAGATCTGTTTTATAATGTTAGCCCTCCTCTTAGGATGTCATCTTAGGAGTTTGTATAACGCACATACTCTAGCAGAGAAGTTTTGTTTTTGTTGCTTTTTATTTTAATTAAAAAAAATAAGCTTCTACACTTACGGTGTATCATCTGTAGAACGTATTTGGAAGAAAATCAGTACATAAAAAGGCACAATATAAAATTACCAAAAATACTGTATTATGAAAAAGCAATTCTAATTTTCAGTGAAAGCAAACAGTTCTGAAATCTTTCTTTGAAATACTCTCCTAATTAGTTTCCATCCTACTCATGTTTTGCCCTCACACAGTCACCAGACTGATCTTTCTAAAACACAGAACCGATATGTCTTTTCCCAACTGACACCATAATGCTTCCTTACTGTCTGCAGAATAAAGTTCAGCCTTCTTAGTATGGTTTGTAAGCTGCCCCCCACCCCAGTAAGTGGGCCCCTGCCCATGGGGATCCAGGCGGTCAGTCAGCCATTTGCTCCCCAAACATTCATTGAGAATTTCTTGTTATATATACACAGCAAAACAACACAAAATGAAAGCTCCCCTCCCAGAGTCCGCCTCTTAATAAGTGGCTACCCAGCCAGAAATTTGGAAATTAATCTGGATTGCCCCCTCGGCCTCTTCTTCCCTCTTGTGACAATCCCACTTTTTAAATATCTCCTGAACCCCCCCACCTCCCCCCCTGTTTGCTTCCCACACCCACCATCCCCTTGAGTCCATTCTCTGCCTTTCAGCCAGAGTCAGCTTCTAAATTGCAAGCTGACCATCTCATTTCCCTGTTTGATCCCTTTACGGCCCTCTTTCGAAAGAGTCTGAACTCTTCAGCTTGGCTTCCAAAGCCATCATTTACGGAGTGCCTAATGTGCCGAGCACTGCCGTGTGCACGGCCAACTGAGCGGTGGTCGAGACCAACAAAGGCTCCGGACCTCGGAGTCTTATATTCTGTTCAGAGTGGTGTGGTGTCGGGGCTGAATAATAACCCAGAAAACAAATTAAAAAGGTAATCAGATTATAATAGGAGCCTTGAAAGGAGTAACCAGGCACTGGGTGTGTGCGTTTGCAGGCGGGCATGCATGTGTGTGTGTGTGTGTGTGTGTGTGTGTGTGACTGTACACACGCACTTGGAACTGAAAGTTCAGGGCAGGCCTCAGATGCACGCAGTGGTGTTTGCCCCTGACCCCTCTTGGATAGATTGCAAGCCCCTTTGTCTTATTAATTCTCCAATCCAACCCTGGCACATAGTAGGTGCCAAAAAAACTTAAACACAAAACCAAAATCAAACAAAAAACCAGAAACATATAGTTTGGAGGAAGGAATGGGAACCAATTCTAAGATAGAATGAACCATATAATTACCAACCTGGAAGAAATTACAGAGAAATAGTTGTTAACTTTCATGCAAAGTATCTTACCAACCTCACTGCCAAACTTTGGTTTCTATTCAAACATTTCACCTTTTATCTAAGCACACAAAACCAGGAAGTTGCTCTGATTTTTGTTCAGCTTGATTTGCTACATTCCTATAAAATGCCCAAACACACCTTTTCCTTCACTGCAGGTCGAGATCACCTTTCTTTTTCTAGGAACCAGTTTTACTTGTGCTTCTATCGATTTTTATTGTGATTTTGAGGCATTTACTAGGGGCCACAAAAATTAGGCTCAGTTTGGAGGTATGTGAGGACACGAACTGGCTTCAGGCTGTCAAACCAGAAGTTTTAAGCCTGCTTCCCAGTTTTTCCCCTGAGGCAATGGAAATTTCTAGCCACCAGCTGAGACTGGAATTGATTTAGTGCCAGAGGTGAAACGTGGGAAAATATAGGGATGTTGTTTATTAAGGTTACTTAGTCATTCTCAGCAGTAGATTTTATGATTTAGAAAACATTTCCTGGTTTTGAAAACTTAACAATACACCCTCTAAGTCTGTCAGAAATTGGAGTGGGGGGATTCAGTAATGGGAAGGCCAGGAGGATAAACTAGGATAGCTAGTGGGTTTGTAGCTGCTTCTTTAAACTGTATGACCGTGTCCCTACATTCTAGTTTTATTGAATTTAATTATTAATGGCTGTTTTTAACGAGAGAATGGGGGCTTATACATATCTGAGAAAGTCTGTAAGAGATCATGTTCATCTCTGTATCAACCTCGTATCTTGGTCAAAACACTGGCTTGGTGATTGGGAATGCTTAGTTTTTGTCTTAGCTCTGTTTCTAATTAACTGCTGACTTTACATAAGTCCATAAGCTTCTTTAGGCCTGAGTTTACTCAACTATAAAATGAGGGTTTACTAGGTTAGTTCAGTTTGGTTCAGTAAATGCTTGCTCGCTACCTACCTAGCTTACACTGGATTCCCTAGAGAGAGAGGCTTAGGGAGGGATTCTTGTGTGAGTGAATAACTGAGTGAGTGCTACCAGGAGAGAACTGTAAGGAAGTGAGGGAAGGAGGATAGGGCAGGAAAAGAAACCAAGCAAGGATGTGGTCTCATCTCAACCTGATCCCAGAGAAAGCTCTGGAATATGAACAGCAACACAGTTTTCTACACCTCTTTCAGTCATTGGCTAGAGGTTGTACCCCGGGACAGAGGGTATAATTTCACTGAAATTTCTGGATAACACAGTTAATCAGCTGGAGGATGCGTGCACCAACCTGTTAAAAGGGATCTAAATGGGGCACCAACAGAATCCATTATACCACCTGTGTGCCAGGCACTATTCTAGGTATTGGAGAGAGGAAGGTAAAAAAGATATGGTCCCTGATCATAGGAGACTTATGGACTAGTGCAGGAGCTAGATGAATAAACAAGTAATTTTAATACACCATGGCGAACGCTAGGACAAAGGAGTGCACAGTGTTTTAGGAACAAAAATGAGAAGCAGACATTGCACGTTGGGATCCTCAGGAAGCAGAATCAAACATGGAGATGAACATGCAGGAACTTTATTAGGGAATGTTCTTGGGAGCAAGATTTGAGGAAAGGAAGAGACTAGAAGAGAAGTGAACTGGATTAGGAAGAGGAGTCAACCTGCAATGTAGTCTCAATGCAAGCAGCTGAATTTGTGGGGAGCTCTGAAGATGCTGGGGGCTATCTGCCAGCAGCATTCATAGCAGCCAGGGTAGAAAGAAAGTCCTTTGTTCTCGAAGGGTAGTGGGTGCATCACGGAGTCCACCACGGTCCACCCCTTGCATCACTTGGATCCACTTCGTGTAAATCCTGGGAGCAGTACCTGAGTGATAATCTTCATGTTCTTCCTTATCCAGTGATTCCTTTTACCCTCAACTGGTATTTCTGCTGGTCTCAGTGGCCACCTGATGATGTGACTCAGACCTTCATCCCCGAGGGGTCTGAGCTCTTGTCAACGCACTCTTCTCAGGACAGGGTGACTGCATTTATTTACTGACTGCCAAAGAAGTACCAAGAGGCATCCAAGGGGACCACATGGACACCCAACATATTTTTCTGTGAGCCTGTTGTGTAACAATAGTTCTACCCCCTCCTGATGACTCAGGCTCAATTACCTGCCAGATGAGGCATTTCTCTTCTTGCCTGCTAGTTCCTTGATATAAGGAGACTGAAATGTCCAGGCAGCAGCTGTAACTTATCATATAGAGAGAAACTTGCTGTGTCCCCTGGTAGAAGCATTCCCCTTTGGAAGCCAGGAGCTTTGAAACCGTGGATTTATGGTTGATGGGGATGGGAACACAAATTCCTTAAGTGGGTCACTGAGAGTGACGGTAAACAAGGCCACTCCTGATCTACCCCTTTTTCTCAGACCCACAGCTTATACTTCTGGAGACATAGCAGGAGGTGTGTAAAGATTTTTAATTTAAAGACCATGTAAAGATCTTTCACTTAAAGTGTAGATTATGTCCTGGAGGGTGGAACCCCACCCTGATAGAGTATTGCTTCTGAGCCGGTGATTCAACCGTACCTTCATCAGGCTGTTCCCACACTCTATCAGGCCTGCAGCTTCAGTGGTGTACTATGTGATAGGACCAGTGGGTCTCAGGGTCTTAGGCCCATCACCACACCTCCTTTGGAGTAAAGGGTGTGCCTTGGATTGATGTGATGTTATTCGGCATCCCGTGTTAGTGAATTAAACACTCCAGAAGCTCTCAGAGTGGTGCCTGGTGCCGCCCTGCAAGCAAGAAAAGCAAATATATACCCAGAGTAATATGTCTGTTTTTGTTGAAATGAATCACTGGCTATTCCAAGAAGAAAGGGTTTCATTGACATCACCTTGCCACCCCTCTTCAAGGGATGGTAACCTACGGGGGGTTTGGTGTTGGACTCTGTGGGAGGCATGCTGGGCATTCAGCAGTAGCATCGCTAGGGAAGCCGTGGTCAGAGGGGGCCCAGGCTGTTGGGTGCAGGCATAGACTCCTCCCTCACCTCCCTGGCTACGTCATCACGTACGCATTGTGCCAGCGTAGGGCTGACCGATGACAGAGGCTGGCTGATGGCAACTGGCCAAGTCATTTTGTCTGCCTGGTTGTTTAGTGCCTGTGGCGTGGTGGATGTTTCCTGGTGGGCATTAACATGCAATATAAAGATCTTCCCGCTTCCTGCTGACGCTCACGCGTCTATCCCAGACCTCCTTGGCCCTGCTCGTTCAGTCTTTCTCATTCTAGACTCCTGACCATCTGGCTGGGCTGTTTGCTACTACCTATCCGTCTTTATTTATTCTAACCTCAAGCCTCTTCTCTCTCCATATAAAGTGGGTGATCAGGTGTACCACTCACAGTTCTACCTTTTGGAGAATTTTCCCTCAACAGTGCTTTTCATGGCCACCCCTAAGAGGAGCTGTAGTGCAGTTGGAGTGCGTTTTCAGCTTGCGTGCATGTGACGAAGCTGACTCAGCCACGAATCAAGCTCAGGTGTTTTGCCTTCCACCAGCTGGTAATAAGGGGTCCCTCCATGCAGCCAGATGCATGAGCTGAGGAAAAGGTGCTGGCGCAAGAATGGGGATGGCATGGCGCTCCAGGCCACCGTCTTGTTGCACCTTCTGGTCCTATTCATGCTCGATCCTGGACGTACCACTACCTTCCCTTGAATCTCTACTTCCACCATCTGTCCGTCAGAGCAATTCTGTCATGTGTATCTCACTTAGAGTGGGTCACTGCACTTTCTATGCTTCCAGGATCCACCTTAGCAGTGAATTCACACCATTTCCAGCAGTCTGTGCCAGCATGTTATATCCTGCATCCCTGGAGAGTGCCCCCAAATCTAGTATAAACTCTCCCTTTTTCAACTTTATGTTCCTGCCCCCTTGATCAGGTACCCTCAGTCCCATGTGCATTCCGCCAGCTGCTGGCACTACATTCTGGGTAGGTCCCGCAGCTCCATTAGGGTCTAGTCCTTTTCCTCCCATATCAAGCCCAGCATGTCTCCGCACAGGTTATATCATGACTTAGGCTTTGTTTTTGGCCTAGTGGTCAGGAAGAGAGATGGGAGTGTATCTTCAGAGGTTACATGTTCCTTGTGGGGAGAGGTTTCTGCATCCTCTTTAAGCAAGGGGAGTATCACCTTAACAGGGGGATGGGTCTCTTCTTCAGGCTCAGAGGTTTCAGAGGGGGCTAGGGACCCAGGATATTTGAATGCACCAATCCAGATGTCCCCATTCCATTTGTCAAGGTTCCATTCTTTACAAAACAAGGCCATAGACTTGTCAGAGGTAGCCTGACATGGTTGGAACTTTGACTTAGCTTGATGCTGAATACTCTGATGATTAATTCCTGGGTGGGAGTCTCAACTTCCCCTGCCCACCCACTGTAGGAGATGAGAAAGACTTTATGTACTACCATGGAAGCCCTTTGGCTGTCACACCTGGCTTGTAATTGTCAACTAATCTCTCCTAGTTTTTCCTTATCTTTTCCAAAGCTTCATGCAGACTTAGCAATAGACACCCAATTCCATTGTCCTCATAGTTACTACTTGCCCTATATTTCTCATAGGTTGATATTTCAGTACTGGCTAACGTGTTCCCTTCCACTGTTACACCAGTTCACCGCCAGTGACTTGGGATTAACCCCTGTGGAAGGGAAGGAAGCAGAATTGGGTAGATGGAGAAGTAGATTTGCAATTCAGTTTCAGTGGAAGCCTCGGCCACCCCCCCTTGAGAGTTCTGAAGAGGGACTGACCCATCAGAAGTATCCTGAGTTGGAGCAGGAGAACACTGAGCCTTTATTTCCCCACAACAGATCTGTGGGCTACCCCAGGAAGCAGGTGTGGGCTTGCGCAAGGCAGCTGTCTTCAGCGGGGTCTCTGCTGAAGGGAGATGACAATATAAGTGGAATAGTCATTGTGTAATAAATTTACTTTTTTTTTCCCCAGCATCTTTTTATGGTGAAAGCTATGTGGGGCTCAACATCATAGAAGTTTCCTCTGAGTTATCTCTTCAATTAAAGTTTCAAACCAGCAAACCACAAGGATTACTTTTTCTTGCAGCTGGGGAAAATGACTACTGTATAACAGAACTTCTATCAGGAAACTTACGGGTAAGATAAAAAAAAAATCTTTAAAAACGTATAAGCCTTTAGTTACTGGAGGGAAAAACAGTGAGAGAAAAGAGAACAAGATAGCTATCCATTTGATTACTGTTATTTCACTAGGATAAAATCAGGCGCCATATGTAAGTATTGAGATCTTTTCCAATTTTATCAGCATGTCTTCACTGTTCCCACTCTGAAATTTCTTAACCTCAATATGCAGTCCATAAATGTGGGAAGAGTTTCCATGTCCAAGTGTCTCTCTTTCTCTTTGTGAATGGCCTCGTTTTCTCAATGAAACACTATGAGATGAGATTGATTAATTATGATTCTTTCTCTTTCAGGTGAGAGTTAATTTGGGGACAGGTGAACAAGTGCTCCTTTCTGAGAAAAGACTTCGTGCGGATGACTTGGTTTGGCATTTAGTGGAATTGTACTGTTTTAAGGATACTATCTCTCTGGTTATTGACAAACATTATGAGAGGACTGGCCAGATCACCGGTGGGGTGCACAATTTGCATTGTCAGCATGGAATCTACGTAGCAGGCTACGGTGGACTTGATGTCCCGTACCTAGATGGAGAGAGCCCCAGTTTCCGTGGATGTATGGAGGATGTGGTGTTTAACCAGAGGGAGATCCTTACATCCCTTAGATCGTACCCTGGTTTTAAGAAAGTTTATGAGGTGTCACTAAGTTGCAATGATGAATTTTTTGCAGCGGAGGATGAAGCCATCAATTTCTTTAGCTCCAGATCCTGTGTCACCTTCCCAGAATGGAGGGTGCAAGGGGACGGGCTATTTGAATTTGCTTTGCAGACTGGCACTCAACAAGCCTTGCTTTTATTTCAGTCAGGTAGAGAAGGAGATTTTGTTGCTTTGGAAATAGTTAAAGGTTTATTGAAGGCTCATGTAGGAAGGAATAAGAGTAACACCCCGCTCTCTTCTTTTCGCTTAGTTAGTGACAACCAGTGGCACGTTATTCAACGCAGATTCACTCAACGGTATCTGGACCTGATGGTGGATGAACAGGGAGTAAGGACATCGCTGCCTTTACAAAGCAAACCGTTTGTATCTGAAGGCCCTCTCTTCGTGGGAGGTCTTGATAGCCGCAAGGGAGAAGAAGTTAAAAGGTTAGAACTTGCCTCTGTGCCAAGGAAATCTGCTCAAGGATCTCTTTCAAAGGGTACTTAAGAGGCTTGGAAGCCAACTCAGAAAAGAAAGCATTAAAGGATGCCCTTATTTCCAAAGATATATCTGCTGGGTGTAAAATGAAGAGTGGTGATAACAAAAATCCTTCTGTAACAACCACAGAAAAGCTGCTTCAGGCAGAAGTTCCCCTTTCCACTGCCGACCCTGAGGTGGGCAAGCCTATTCTTCAAGAAGCCAGTAGCTGTTTCTTGGTTCTGAATAACTTGAAAGTCCAAGAAGGTGGGCAAACCCTACTGGAACAAAGCATATGAAGGTGGATGTGGAGTTGAAGGATTTGGGTGTCCATCAGTCTCAGATACTATTTAAAATAAAGGAGATGCCTAGTCATGGGTTCCTTCGATTAGATGTTTCCCCCGAACAAGAAATGGAGAAGGCTTTTACTCTGTTAGATTTGGGGCAAGGAAAAGTTTGGTATGTCCATGACGGTTCAGAAGAACCTAGGGATTACTTCACATTTTCAGTCTCTTCCAACAGCAAGAAGGAAGTGCCATTATATCTTCAAGGACATGTTTCATATGTGTTTAACATTATTGTCATTCCAGTAAATGATCCCCCAAATCTTAAGCTCCCCGAAGGAAACTTGCTTCTTGTGTTTGAGAATTCTAAGAAACGACTGACTCCAAATATCATACATGTGTCAGACCCAGACACAGATTCCTTGAGTCTTAGTTTCTCAGTTCTTGACAACTTCAATTCAGATGCTGGGTTTTTAGAAAACACCAATGATCCTGGGAGAGCCATTAATGGTTTTACATACGGGGATTTAAGAGATGGCAACATTTTGTATGTGCGCAGGGACCATCGGAACTCCTGGATCCTTCTTAGAGCAAGTGATGGAGAGCTGGTTAGCAATACAGTGGTGTTACGGGTCATGGCTGTTCCTTGGGACTTTGCAGTGGCCAACAGAACCGGTGTGGTCGTACGGCAGGGTGGCACGGTTCTGATTACGCAGAGCAACTTGTTGGTGGAGGTTAATGGTGAAGACCCTGAGGTGGACATCCGCTATGCTATCACTCATCCACCTCGGTATGGCCAGATTCAGTGGCAGGGGTCAAGTGGCGAGTGGAAACAAACTAGTACCTTCTCTCAGCGTTCCGTTGATTGGGGTCAGGTCTGATACTGCAGTACATTCAAAGAATTGCAGCTAGAAAATGTTACAGATCACTTTAAATTTAAAGTTAACATAGAAGGAAAAAGCAGTGAAGAACTGATGTTTCCGGTTATGGTACAATGGCTGAAGTTTACCCTTCTGAAAAATGTTCCTCTTGAGATCAGTAAAATAAACAAGCACATATCGAATTCTGATCATTTGCAGGCTGCGACAGAGGGTGTGGAAGTAGCTGAGAGGGAACTGCATTTTAAGTTACTGACCCCACCTAAGACAGGAAAATTGCTACTTGGCACAAAATTTCTAAAAGCAAACTCAGTCTTCAGCCAACAAAACGTTACAGACTCTAAGATAAGTTATGAATCACAGGGGAGGCCCAGGGAACATTCACAAGACACTTTTAGGTTCTTGATGGTTGCAGAACACATCGAATCAGAAGATTATATGTTCAAAATAAATTTTAAAGCAGATAAGAGGGGCATTATTGTAATGAACAGACGATTATTTGTAAAAGAAGGAGAAGAGAAATTAATCACAAAATTGGAATTATTTGCTCAAACCTCGGACAATCAGACTTTCCAGTATAAAATCACCAAGAGTCCTCAACATGGGAAGCTGAAACTGATTCAATCTTCAGATTCTCTGGGAAGTCATGACAGTATCACCACGTTCACTGATCAAGACATCTTGGGTGAGCAGCTCATGTATGTGCACGATGACTCTGAGACCCAGTGTGACGAGTTCCTCCTCACAGCCTCCACTGCAGGCCCAGGCCAAGAGGGAGTGGTCAGGGACTTTGATACAGAGCATCTGTCTACGGAAATTAAAGTCACCGTTTCTGTGGAGTTAAAGAACGATGAGAAACCAGTGCGTGTGGTGGATAAGGTCTTTCATGTCGTGCGGAACGGCCAGCGCTTGCTGACCCTAGCTAATCTCTGTTACCGTGACCCCGATGCAGATTTTGATGATGGGCAGTTGCTCTACACCCGGCGGAGCATCCCGAATGGGGACTTGGTGCAAGCCAGTGACCCGACTCAGAAACTCTACCAGTTCAGGCAAGAAGACGTGCGGGAAGGGCGTGTGCTCTTCAGGCATCAGGGTGCAGACTCGGCCCGCTTTGTGCTGTTTGTGACAGACGGTGTCCACTACACATCGTCCCTCCTCGAGGTCAGTGTGTCAGACCCCTATGTCTGCATAGCCAACAACACAGGACTGCTGGTGCAGAGAGGAAAGGACAGCAGCCTCACGACAACCAACCTCAGTGTCACCACAAACCAAGATGTCAGAACAGACCACGAGATCAAATTCCACATCCTGCGGCCCCCAAAGCATGGCAGAGTGCTGGTCAACAGCTCAGGGCCCGGCTCATTTTCCCTGCATGACTTGAAGCGAGGACGTGTGATTTATAGACATGACGGCAGTGGCAGCTTCGATGTGTTCAACCTGACGGTGAAAGTTAAAGATACATATTTAGAAGTGGGCGTGTCCGTGCAAGTGGACTCAGAAAGCCACCAACATCACACCCAAATTCTGCACAGCAAGACCCTTGTGGTTGAAGAAGGAAAACCAGTAAAACTGAGTAGAGGAAGGCGCCAGGTAGGCAGTGGTCCCAGTGCCAAGCATCCTCACTCTCCTAGAACCGCAGGGGCAAATGATCTGCTTGCTTCTGGAAGGTATTTTTGTGTTGATTTCTCTCCTGGTATTTGGAATGACTTTTAAAAAATGTAGATGGCATTGAGAAGAAAAGCTAGAAGGTTTCATGATTCTGATACTGTTAATTGTGCTGTAGTGAGAAATGGAATATAAACAATCCTAAGCCTCATTTTAAAGCTATGTGCACATGATCACACGCATATGCATGTATGTTTGGTGTAGGATGACCTGAGAAGGAGGAGGGAATGTATATATTATAGTAAATGAAGAGGTCATTACTTTTTTCATTGGTCATGGCAACGCTGCCAGTATTTCATTTGGTCTGAGTTACATTTGTAATGTGGTGAAGCAGGTATAAATGAGTAGAGTAATTTAACAGACAGAAAAAGGATCCCTAAAATAGAAGAGGATACTATATTACACAGTTTATTTCCTTAGCTCTGAATGTGGCCTTGTGTAATTTCTTGAAATTGATGGATCAAATTGGCCTAGACCAGTGGAAAGCCAGGGGTGAGACCTCATACCAGAAGCTTCCTGGTTTCCTGAGGCTCCAACTTGGAAGCTTCCAGTAGCACAGCCCTGCTGCTCAGAGTCAGGAGAGAGTGAGTAACCTGTGCAGGGTATGTAAACTGTGATTTATGACAATTGGCCACAAATGCAGGCTATTCTGAATCTACCCTCAGGACTGCAAACGAGTTTGCCTGCTTGCTAAATACAGCCAATAACATCAAGTAGAAATGAATTCAAATCAGAAGCAGTTTACTAAATAATGAGTTTTGACTAAGAGAATACGGGGCCCACCAGCTTTCCTCAATTCTTTTCCAGGATCTTAGAGAGTTAAAGTTTCACCACAAGGGGGCGTATATAGTTCAGTGACTATAAATCAGTAACGATGACAGTTTTTTGTTGTTTTTTTTTTAACCTATAAAGTATCTTTATTGAAACTACCCTTTAAATATTTTACAACTGTGATTGATATGAACATTGTCAATTTGGGTATCAAAGTAATTTTCTTTTTAAAAAAATTATTCAATGGGTATTGAATATATTCTAGACACTGTGATCATGCTACAGACAAATTCTCAGCCTCCTACTGGAGCAGTATTGTTATTTCCAACATTTTCAGGTGACAAAAACTGCTTTTCACCATCAGAGTTGTGGCCTATTCCTGTTTCTTTGACGCCAAAGCCCAGTTTCTGAACCACTAGGTTTTCCTACCTGCCTCATTATGGAAATTGTGCGATCAGACTGCCTGAGTCTGCATCACAGCTGGTCTCTTAAAGCCTTTTAGTTGCTTAACCTCTGTGTGCCTCAGTTCACTCTTCTGTAAAATGTGAATGACAACGGAGCTTACTTCAAAGGGATGTTGTAAATCTCAAATGAGATTCTGCAGGGAAAGTGCAGAACAGCACCTGGCATGTAGTAAACACTCAATTTAATGTTGACAATGACAGTTTTGAGATGGATTTTGCTGAATCCGTAAATTAAATGTATATTGAAAATGCTGAACTAGTTTAAAAATAAGCTTTCCTCTAAAGTCTTGCAATTTTAGTAAGCTGCTATTTCTTCTACCATCTTTTATTCCTTCTCCTTATACCATTTTATTTCTTTCAGCACAACTTTCTGAGTCCTAGGTTTCTTGCCACTGTGAATGATGCCTTGTTAGTACATTAGTAGCTGTTCAAATGTTGCTTTTCCTTTGTGACCAGGGCTGAAATTCAAAATGTTAGCATGGTCACCAGAACAGACCCGGGCTTAAACTGTGTATCTGCCTGGATTGTAACCTAAGCCATTTGTGGACGTTAATAGAAAACAATTTGGTTCATCAAGGGTCTTGACTCTTTCATGTGTTAATGTTTTACTTTTTTTTTTTTTTTTTTTTAAAGCATTTATTTATTTATTTATGGCTGTGTTGGGTCTTCGTTTCTGTGCGAGGGCTTTCTCTAGTTGTGGCAAGCGGGGGCCACTCTTCATCGCGGTGCGCAGGCCTCTCACTATCGCGGCCTCTCTTGCTGCGGAGCACAGGCTCCAGACGCGCAGGCTCAGTAATTGTGGCTCACGGGCCCAGTTGCTCCGCGGCATGTGGGATCTTCCCAGACCAGGGCTCGAACCCGTGTCCCCTGCATTGGCAGGCAGATTCTCAACCACTGCGCCACCAGGGAAGCCCTGTTTTACTTTTTGTGTCTGTGTGTTGTGAATGTGCACTCAGGCTGGGCATGAAGATGATATTCCTTCAGAGGCAATGTTCATTGTTAGAACTCCGCCAATGCATGGATACCTCCGAAGATCTTTACCAGATGAGGGCAGCTTGGGTACAGATGAAAAGTCACCTTTGATTTTTACACAACAGGACATTGATGATGGTTATATCCATTATGTACAGACAACTGCTGACCAACAGCAGGACTGTTTTTTACTGGATGTGATGAATGGCTTCCAAGCTGTGAGTAGACTTGAAATCTTGGTGGATATTGTCCCTAAGTGGATTCCTCTGGAGGTACAAAATTTCACAGTCCAGGAAGGTGGTTCCAAAGCACTTCCAGAAGACTACTTCAAAATTCCAAGCAAACATTTTGAGGGACTTGACTGTGAATTTGTTCTACTCAAACCACCAAAACACGCTTATGTTGAAAATTCTCATTTTCCAAGAGTAAAGCTAATGAAATTTACCAGGAAACAGGTACTAACTCTCAGCTGATATGTTTGGTTTTGGGTATGTTAGATAAGAGAAAAAACTTGGCTGTTTATCATTTAGATTCATGGACTTTCGGGAGTGATGGGACCTTAGAAGGTATCTGGTCCAACCTCCCAACAGATGGAGAAGCCCTTCCACAGTAACCCCATAGAGAGGTCATCTAGTCATTGCTTAAATATCCTCAGTGATGGAGAACTCACTGCTTCCTGAGATGGGCCCTTCCAGTTTAAAGACACTCCAGTTGTTAGAAAGTTCTTTATGCTGAGCTGCCACTTAGAAACTTCTGCTCCTAGGTCCTGGCTCTGGTAGCTCACAGAACAAATCATACCTCCTTTCATAAAAGCTCTTTAAATATTGCAAGGAAAAATTATCAAAGTCCCTTGAATTTTATCTTCTTTAGGTTAAAGAACTCTAGTTTCTTTAGCTTTTGCTCATATGCTGTAGGTTTCTAGCCCCTGCACCATCCTGGCTGCCCAGTTCTAGAGGAGCTCCACACCATCCCTGACCCTCTCAAAGTATAAAACCCAGGGATCTAATACAGGCATGCTTTAATCATTAGTGGATGTTTTCATTCATTCATTCCGTTATCAATCAGTGCTTACTCTGTTCTGTGCCCTATGCTAAGCATAGTGCTGTCAATGGCTGAAATGACCCAGTCCCTGCAATCAAGCAGCTGGACACAACTGACAATCTGGTGCCCAATAAGCATAAAATAACCAGCCTTAACTCTGGGCTGCTATCAGGTTTCTTTGCTTTGGGTTAGAATGGTATTACTGTGATACTTTGCTTTCTTATCATGAATAAAAGAATGATTTCCATACTTTCTTTTTAAATATTGCAAAGTAGCTTGCAGATCCCCATTATTTCCTTTATAAGCTCCTAGGAATACACACTCTTCAGGTTGGAAACCATGAACAGCTACCTAGCATCTTTGGGTGTCCTTGTCCAGTTAGCTAAGAACCCATGTGTGCTGCTTCATTTTGCTTCTGAGGATTTCACCTCATCAAGTGACTTGAATCCATTTAATAAAAACCTACTCTTTTCAAGTTACTGTGTGAGGTTACCATGGTAAGTAGACATATTCCTTGCCCTCAAGAAATGCTGTGGGGGAATCAGGCACATGAACTTTAATATAAGGCACACTCTTCTTATCTTTCATGTAACACTTTCACAGTGGTACTGCAGGAGTGCAGAATGGTCACATTTGACTCTAACTGAAGCCTTCACAGAGGGAATAAAGTTTAAGCTAGACTTTGAGGAGAGAGAGGAAAAGCAAGGACATAACGGAGGTGGAGATGGAAAACAAAGCAATGCAAGCAAAGCAGACTGCATGCCAAGGGCATGGAGGCACTGAAGGGCATGGTGTCCTGGGGGCTGCGGAATGGTCCACAAGGCTCTAGGATGGGCAGAGGAGTGCCAGAGGGTGCTTGGGGCCAGACTGCGCAGAGCCTTGAGTTACACGTCAACAGGGTTAGACTTAATCAGCTGGCATGAGGGAGCCATGGGGAGAAGCAGAGAACGCTGAGGGTGGAAAAGACCTTAGAACTCGGTGCTTCTCAGCTGGGGACCAGGGAAGGTGATTCTTTAGTGACTACGTGCAGCTATCTCTTAATCATAGCTTCCCTCTCAAAGGCTGGACAAACTGTCCGAGATAACCACTTGCTCTCGTGTGAGCTGAATTTAATTCTGTTCACCTCGTGCGCTCTGGGTGAGAGACTGAGCACTAAATTTTGGTTCTGTCTTAGCCAATTCATTGTTGTCTGTGCTTTGTAAGAAGTGTATATTTAAGCATGGTTGGTTGAAATCTGTGTCAAGCGTGTGTGTTCCATGTAGTATCCATGTTGTCGTGTAGCCTTGTTCACAGTCAAGGTTGTGTGTTCCTGCTCTTCAGATGAGCCCTTTACACTTTCTCTTCCTTTAGGACTTCTGAGGTCTCTAGGTTTTGAGACATGATCATTTTTACTTACGGTGATACCTAACAACTCGTGGCGCTAACCTTGAGTGACTCAGAGAAGGAGAGCACTTGGCCATTTTTGCCCTTCATTCATTCAGCAATAGTTTTTGAGTGTCCATTATGTGTCAGGTATCCTAGTTCTAAGTAGTGGGGATAAAGCAGTGAACTAACCCAGCAATAATCCCTGCCCTTATGGATCCTTTTTCCTAGTGGGGGAAACAAGGAGGCAGAGAGAGAGAATAAACAAGTGAATTTATATAAATAAAATAGTTGAACGAAGGTCAGTGCTATGGAGAAAAATAAACCAGGAAAGTGAGATAGAAGATGCTGGGGACTTGAGTGGTGTGTGTGTGTGTGTGTGTGCGTGTGTGTGTGTGTTAATGTTCAGTTTCAAATAAGGTGGTCGGGGGGACCCCGCTGAGAAGGCAGCATTGAGCAGAGACCTGGAGGAGGTGATGGATAGTGAGCTCGGTGGGTGTAGAGGAAGAGCATTCAGGCAGAGGGAAGAGCAAACAAACAGCGCTGTGGGGGAACAGTGTGACTAGAGCTGCACACGGGGCGGGCAGGAGGTGAGGTTAGGGAGGTCCAGCATGGGAGGGCTTTCGGCTTCACCTTTGACCCTGAGTAATGGGAGCGGGAGGATGTGAACAGAGAGGAGACCTAATATACCCTGAACATGACGGATGACAGGGGACCAAACACTTTTTAATCTTCTAAGATTTTCTACAAGTTTGTTATCTACTTTAATTTCAAGTCAGCAGATGTTTTTCTAGTATTAGAACTAGGACTAGACAAATTCCCACCAAACCTTCTCTTTGCCTTTAGATTAATACCTACTAACTGATATTTTACATAGTAACGTGGGGGAGTACCACTTCATTGAGGAAATGATGTGTTTCTCCAGGAAAGACACGGAAAAGGTGACTTCTATTTAAATGCTATCTTCCTAAAGCATATTAGGTTAAAATTTCTCCTGCCCTCTGATCAGTGCCATCTTCCACATTTGTTTTCAAATAGCTTAAAGCAGAATGTTCCAGGAACATGTGGTCAGGTCTACGGTCTGCAATTCCTCTTCCCACAGAACTCCAAAGAAATTGTTATGCACCTGTGTTCAAGTGACCACAACTTTCCCCTGAGACTGTTCATGAACTTTTCAACTCTTGTCAGAAACACCTCTGAGAGATCAGAAGTCTTTGCTCAAAGGAAGTGCGCCATAGGACTGGGCAAAGTTGAACTGTTAAAAATGTTGGCTCTATTTTATCAAAACAAACACAACCCCAGAGACTTTCTGAGAAGTTCAGCTACTCCTGTCGGGCTTTAGAAGTTCTCTTCTGTTGTACTTTTGGGTCACATATTCACTGAAGCCAAGTTCCTTCCAGCTTTAAAATTCTCCTGGTCTCTGATTTCAATCCTGAGCTCTTCTGAATTTCCATCAGAGCCTTAAAGACACGGAAGGCATTCTGATCAAATCAGTGGCTATCACAAATCCAAGAGGAATTGCAGAATGGAAATTAGAAAGATGAAATCTATCAGGGATAAAAAATTAACATTTGCATTTTGGTTATTACAGTGAGAGAAATCTGGCTTGATAGAATAATTCAGTTCCAATATATTTCATTATACTCTGTCCTCAGGAGATGTATGATAGCTAGTTATGGGTAGCATCTGTTAAGAGATACACCAAAAATGATTGTATTTTGAAGGAGGAGGAGCAGGATTAGGAGGTAGCAGGTGTAACCTTGCATACAAAGAACAGTTAAGGGAATAATGCATGCTTAGCTCAGAAAAGAGAAGACTGGGGAAACTTAATAGTTGCCCTGGTCCATATGTCTCCAAAGAGCAGAAATCCAATCAGTGGGCGAAAACTTCAGAGCGTAAATCCGACATTCTGAATTGTCCAATAAAACAATCCACAACTTCAAAAATTAGTCCCTCTAAATAAACAAGTAGAGTCTGAATTTTAATGGGTATTGCTCCGTTGGAAGAAAGGGTGGAGCGTGTCACTTACAACACATTTTAGGGTGAGAAATAGCCTTTGAAGTCAGGTCTTCTGATAACCAGTCCAGCATTCTCTTTACTACCCCACATTGCTTGATCACTCTGTTCCTCATTAAACTTATTTCTGGGATGCAGCACGGCTTCATAAAAATTATACCATCCATCATAATTTGCACTCTGATGGTCAGAATCATACTTCATGGGATGAACACACGCTTCTGTGTTGTAGATATAAAAAAATCAGGATTTCTTTTAAAGCATTTTTTCATATTGTAAAATTATATTTCAGTAGTTTGGTGATATTTTGTTGTTGGTTACAGGTAGAAAATGAATTGATTTCCTATGTTCATGATGATAGTGAGGCGCTTCTTGACAATTTCACCATCTTTGCAAATAGCTCAGAGCTTGGAAAACGGAGTTTGCCTCAAACTCTTTTTGTGACTGTCGAATCAGTAAATGACGAGGCTCCAGTAATAACAGCCAATAAAATCCTCCAGGTAAGTGCTCCATGCTTTTGGATTTATCATAATAACATAGAACCACCAATTTGACTTTCTTTTGTATTATTTCTACTGTTAAATAATAAGATACATGACTACGTATGTGTAGTTGACATATTCCTCCTGGTTTTAAATAAATGGTAGTTATTACCAAGACATTCTGTTGGTTACGGCTTGTGCTATTCTAACCCAGTAATCTTAAATGCTGTTTTCTAAGTGGCAAAGGATCTAGACCACCAAGCTACAAGATGGTGCAGCACACCCATGATGTCTGGCTGGTGGTCGACACAAAGAGAAAAAGGGTCTTTGGTGAGAGTGGTGGCCAGGTAGGTGACAGGGAGGGACAGGGAGAAAGCAAGGAGAACAAGAAAGAAATAAGGAACTGTAAGCCTTTGACCTTAATTATAAAACACCCCAGCACCAACTAAATGATTGTGCAGCCATACTCAGGAGCCCACCAGGGGCTAATCAAACTAGAAAATTTTACATTGTTAAAAATCACTGGAGTTTTTTTTTTAATTTTTAAAAAAAATTTTTTTGGCTGCGTTGGGTCTTCGTTGCTACATGCGGGCTTTCTCTAGTTGCGGCGAGCGGGGGCTACTCTTCGTTGCGGTGCGCGGGCTTCTCATTGCTGTGTCTTCTCTTGTTGCGGAGCATGGGCTCTAGGGTGTGCGGGCTTCAGCAGTTGTGGCACGCGAGCTCAGTAGTTGTGGCTTGCGGGCTCAGTAGTTGTGGCTTGCAGGCTCAGTAGTTGTGGCTCACAGGCTTAGTTGCTCCGCAGCATGTGGGATCTTCCTGGACCAGGGATCGAACCCATGTCCCCTGCATTGGCAGGCAGATTCTTAACCACTGCGCCACCAGGGAAGTCCCAATCACTGGAGTTTTTAAAATCTGTTTTTATTTGCTCAAAATAATTAGATCTGGGAATAGGCTTTTTAGTGCTTTTAGTTATATTACAGCTCGGTTTGTTATGCAGCCTCTACATTTTAAGGGAAAAATTAGTGGTGTTTGGACCTTTGGAACTTGTCCCTTTATCTTTTAGCTTACTTCACAGTCATTACCCAGGTAGCCTGGGGATGGTGTGTTCCAGCTGGTCAACCTCGTGGGCCGCCCCCCTCTGTTTTCAGTTGCCTTTCTCCCTCTCCTCACACTTATTCTTGTTGTATTAATACCTGTTGACTCATTCTCAGCAAAGCGATCTAAGAAGTAGGCTGCAGACCAGCATGATGAATTGTAGGTGTCAATTATTATTAAACACAGTTATAAAAGTTTACATTTATTACTGAGTAGAGTACTGGACATCTTCCATATTGGTGTCGTTTTCACAGCCCTACAAAGGAACTGCTGTGATTAATAACCTCGTTATAGACGGGAGCACTGAGGCCCCAAGCGGTCACAAGGGAAGGTGTGGATTTGAAGCCGAGTGTGCCCAAGTCTGACTCTCTTGCCACTGTGCTCTGCCACTTCCCCCATTACCCGTGACTGACTCAAGCTCTCTCAGTGCATCTGTGTGATCAGGGCTGTCTTATTAGTAAGAAAAAGTCTCCAGAGCTGTTGTGACCTTTGCTTCTACTAAAGTGGACTTCAGGAAATAGGTCTGCAGCAGTTGTACTGACATCTGTGTGTTTGCCCAGGAGCCTCGGCAGAGGATTTGGGCATTTTGCTGCATGATGCAGAACTGCAGGATGAGAAAGATCCAGGGGAGGGACCTAGGATCTAGAAAGATATGGGAGAAGAGCTGGAGTTGGCAGAGGGAGAGGAAGAACAAAGAATTAGGTAGTGAACTCTCAGGCTTCTTTATGAAAAGGAATTGAAGCCCCACTGTGGGCTTGGAGGTACCATGGATTGTAAGATGCACCATCAACTTAATACTAGCTTTATTGTATTTAAATGTACCTGTCAGTTTAAGATGTTCAGAACATTGAATTGTAAGGAGAAAAAAGTGTAACCTAGACTTTGTTTCTGTCTTCCCTTAAAATTAGGGAAATACAGTCTACCAGGAAACTTGAACTTGCTCAGGCTCAGAACATTGAATTGTAAGGAGAAAAAAGTGTAACCTAGACTTTGTTTCTGTCTTCCCTTAAAATTAGGGAAATACAGTCTACCAGGAACCTTGAACTTGCTCAGGCAGTTTGCCCCGACCTCTTCCCCCATTCCTTATACCAGAGTGTTTCTCTCAAGAGAAAAAGGAAGAAATAGCTCGGAGCAGGAGCCATTTCCTTTATTCCTATCTTTTTCCCTAGATAGCCTTGATCCAGGCCAGGAAGGGTACAACTTCTGAGGGATGTGGTCATTTGACACTGGCCCTTTCTGAGCTTATTCGTTTATTTATCTAGTAAGAAATTCATTTCTGTTTTGAAAGTTCTGGATTAAAGTTAGGAGACCAGAGTTTAAGGCTTGTAAACTGCCCAATTTAAGGAAAATTTCTCTGGGTCTCACCTTCTTCAATAGCAAAACCATAAGCAGGTTGCAGGGTAGGGTGTGTGCGTGTGTATGTATGTGTGTGTGTGTGTGTGTCTGTATGTGTGTGTGTTTTCCTTGGTCATCTGTCAGTCCCTCCCAGTTCTAATATCCTGTGGTTTTTATGGCTGTAAACCTTGCTTGACACTGTCTGGGTGAAGCTGCACTTAGACGGATGGAGGGAGTGTTGAGCCACTTTTTTCTATTGGATGGATGTACTCTGGTGTACACTGCGGGAACCTTTTCTCTCTGACTGAGAAACATATGAATAGTTTTGGTTTTAAAGTCAGTGTGTCTAAAATCTGGAGGTGACTAGGTACTACGGTAGGACATATTAACTAGTCATGTAAACATGTAGAAATAGTTTTGGTAGGATTTGCTTGATTGTTTTAAAATGGAAGAGATCTCAAGAATTTGTTTCTTCAGTTGTAGGTAATGGTCCTGGTGCTCTATCAATGAAAATCTTTCTATATCAAGAAAGATTTAGGCTCATTTGTCAAAATGAGTTTTTCTTTTTTTGAATTATGACTGTTGTGAATAGAGGCTTTCTAGATTTCACTGATTCCAGCCATCCGGTGCAGAACGTAGTACCAGGGCTCCTTAAGCAAAGGCATGTTACCCGCTCTGGGAATCCTGGCTGGACTCTGGCTCCCCAGGCTTCTAGACGTGCTGCTCTCATAGATGCTTCCCTGGCCACGCCAGCAGAAAGAGCACCAGGCCATCCTCTGTCCCTTGACCCTGCTTTATTCTCCTTTGTAGTAAACAAATAAACAATCTATTGTTTTTCAGCTCCCATAAGCGTAAGCTCCTTTGGGAAGGGACTTTGCTGTCCTTTTCCTGTGCTGCCCTCAGTGCCTGGCACAGTGCCAGGCATGTAGTAGGGGCAATAAATTTTGAATGTCTAAGTGCCCCACGGAGCTTATGTTGAGTGGAGAAGACAGTAAAAGTATGTGATAAATAGAGTGATGATCTGCTGTATTTTTCTGCAGAGCATTTAAGGGGACAGAGAGTGATGGGGTTAGAGAATGGTGACCTTGCAGAGAGATTGGAGTGAGGGAGGGTCTCTTCAAGGAAGGGATGTTTGCATGGAGCCCTGTGTGTCAGGGGTTCCCAAACCCTCTCCAGGTTTGCTGGTTAGCAAGGACTCATAGAACTCAGCATATAGTCGAACTCATGGCTAAGATTTATTACAGTGAGAGATAAGAAGCAAAATCTGCACAGGGAAAAGGCATGGGGGGTGAAGGCCAGAGGAAAGTAGGTCAGGCCATAAGAGTCCTCTTCCAGTGAAGTCACACAGGATGCACTTAATTCCACCAGCAGCAAGTTGTGACAACGCGTGGGAAGTGTTGTCTACCAGGGAAGATCATTAGATCCTGAGTACCCAATATGTTTACTGGGGGCTGGTCAGGTAGGCGCCCTCTGCCTACTATGACCCAAAGTCCCAGATTCCCAGAAGGAAAGCAGGTGTCCTGCACAAACCACATTGTTTGTGCTGTTTAGATACAGTGAGCCATTCTTATTATTTAGGGAAAGTTTTATATCAGTACAGGAAACCGTTTAACAATCGAGTTCCCAGATTGTTGATGCCAGCCAAGCGCCAACTTGCAAGCAGGACTTTCTAAGGAAAGGCAGTCTTAAGCCTGCTTTGTTACCCCTTTTTCTGAATAAAGGCCGATGTAGGGGTGCTCATGTGGGGGAGTGAGGAGCCATATGAATGTCTGAGGCAAGAGCATCCCCAGCAAAGGAATAATCCAGAGCAAAAGTTGTGAGTCTGTAGCAGGTTTGGCGTATTTGAGGACATGAAGAGCTCAGAGTGACCAGAGCAGATGGAGGGAGGAGAGTGGTCAGACATTAGGTTCCATGGTGAGAGCTGGTTTCTGGGCATAAGGACCCCCTACACTAGACCGTTTCATTCCACTGGCCTTCTAGAGGTGAGGATGGGGAAGTGGACCAGCATTTATTGAGCCTCCGCTGTGAGCCAGGCTCACTTCTAAAAGCATCACGTGTGACTTCTCATTCAATTCTCTCACAACCCTTGACATAGAATGAGGACTACAGTAGACGTGGGGCACAGAAAGGCTAAGTCCCTTGGTCAAGGTCATACAATTAGTAAGAGAGTGAGCTTTAAGTCCACTCTGCTATCCACAATGAGAATGATCTGGAAGAGTGTTTTAAAACTCCAGGTTGCAAACTATTAATAGACTGTGAAATTAATTGAGTGCATCAGGACCAACATTTTAAAAACAAATTAGATAGAATAAAATGGAATAGAACAGGTAGCATGAGAATGCACTGTGTGTAGTGAGGGCAGAATTGTTATATGAAACTTCTGCGTCATTTTAAACACACACACATCCATATATGCATATGAGTAATAGGTTGTTTTGTAAAAAGTATTCCTTACTTTGGGTGTTAATCAGAGAACATTGTATACCACTGATCTAGCAAAGCTAAATGTTTTTATATGGATAAATCACTTTTTAAAATTACTCTTTCTGTTTCTAGGAACACCTGAGCTTTTATAGGTTGAGTGAAGTCCTAGGAGTTCATTTTTGGAAACTTCTGTTTAGCAGGGCACCTATAAACGGGTACTGGAAGGTTAGAACAGAGTTAATGCAGGCTGTAACAACCTCCTCCCCCCTATACCCCTTCATCCGGGTACTTTACCACATGCAAGAGGTCTCTGTGTTTAGGTGAGGAGCACAGATTGCCGTCCTCAGCTTTGAAGTCTCCCTGTGAGTACCCATCATCATAGGGCTGCTGGCCAGGGTAGCCCTGCCTGCCCATTCACTGCCCATCTGCCTTGCTCTGTCCAGCAGGAAAGGAGATAGGGCTGGACGGACCCGGTATACTGTCTGCAAACCTGGCTGATTCGCTTTAGGTACTGCTCTATGGCCCAAAGTCATGTTGAGGAGGGCAAATACAGAAAAGGAAGAACATAAATTATAAAATTTTAAATATTCGAAGAAAAAGGGATGTAGACCAGGGTATATAGTTACAACATTGCTTTCCTGTTATATATAGCATAATGTGAATGGAATTGGTTTAAGGATTTTAGAAGAAGGAAATCTTATGCACTAAAATTTTATGATATAACTACAGTGTCTATTATCAATCTCAGCGTAATTTAGACCTGATGAAAAAGAGACAGTCAGGAATTGCTCTTGCTGATTTCAAGAGCCTGTATTGGCAGTTTATGACATCTAAGATATTCTTTACTTTATGCCCCTAATTTTTTTTATTGGAGTATGATATCTCTATCATATCCATGAGAATGTGTAATAACAACGGCAAATGAACACAGAAAACTTCCTGGAAAAACTGTGTGTGTTGAACATAATGCAAGTTATTCTCACAAATGGATAACTGTTTATACAAAAGAACTGCCACGCATTAGGCTTGTTAACTTTCTGAAAACTAATGTATAAAGAGTATGCATTTCATCAAAATAGCAGAGCTGTGGGAGTACATTTTCCAACAAACAGATAATTTCTCCAAAGCTGCGGTTACTAGTTACTTCTTTCCAGGCAAAAGTTTCAAAGGTAGGGGATTATTTCAGACAGTGATTTTTCTTCTTCTAGATTTCAGAGCATAGCAAACAGTAATAACAACTATCATTTACATAATCTTAATGGTAGCTAATGCTTACCTAGCACTTACTCTGTTTCTGGCATTGTTCTAAGCATTTTATATTTATTTACTCATTTAATCTTCAACAACTCTATGGAATATAATTTCTATTTTAAGGATGAGGAACCTGAGGCACAGAGAGACTCAGACATTTGCCCAAGGTCAGTACTGGAAGAGCTGCTGGTAGGCAGTAAGTGGCAGAGCTAGAATGCAAGTTTCTGCTCGTAACCATGATGCTCTACTATCTCTTCCTTCATGGTTATAGTTAAGAAGCCCAAGGACCTGGTGAGGTAGATAAAGCAAGTATTGCTGTTATTTCCATTTTAAAGAAGAGAGAAAGCTTCAGAGGTTAAGTGACTTGCCCAAAATAACCAAGTTAGCCAGTGGCAGAGTCTGGGGCAAAAACAGTCCTAAATATGAATTAATAAGGCCTCTGTATTATGTAGGGTTCTCCAGAGAAACAGAACCAATAGGGGGTGTGTGTGTGTGTGTTTATTTGTTTGTTTGTTTATTATAAGGAATTCGCTTATGTGATCATGAAGGCTGGCAAGTCCCAAGATCTGTAGGGTAAGTGGGCAAGCTGGAGACGTAGGAGAGCTGATGGTGTAGTTCCCATGTAAAGGCTGCCAGGAAGAGCCAGTGTCCCAGTTCAAAGGCAGTCGGGCAGGAAAGAATTCTCTTTACTGCCCTGATCCTAGGGAAGGATCAGTCCTTTTGTTCATTCAGGCTTTCAGCTGATTGCTGAGGCCCACCCACCTGAGGGAGGACAATCGATTTTACTGAACCCATTTAAATGTTAATCTCATCCAAAAACATTCTCATAGAAACACCCAGAATAATATTTGACCAAAGATCTGGGTACCCTGTGGCCCAGTCAAGTTGACACATAAAATTAACCATCATAGTCTTCAGGTTCTCTGGTGTCTTTGACTTTCTTTCTTTTTCTTTTTTTAATAAATTTATTTATTTTTATTTATTTATTTTTGGCTGTGTTGGGTCTTTGTTGGTGCGCGCGGGCTTCCTCTAGTTGCAGCGAGCAGGGGCTACTCTTCGTTGCAGTGCACAGGCTTCTCATTGCAGTGGCTTCTCTCGTTGTGGAGCACAGGCTCTAAGCACGTGGGCTTCAGTAGTTGCAGCACGTGGGCTCAGTAGTTGTGGCTCACGGCCTCTAGAGCACAGGCTCAGTAGTTGTGGTGCACAGGCTTAGTTGCTCCGTGGCACGTGGGATCTTCCCGGACCAGGGATCGAACCCATGTCTCCTGCATTGGCAGGCAGATTCTCAACCACTGCGCCACCAGGGAAGCCCCTGGTGTCTTTGACTTTCAAACAACATTTTCTCAAGACCTTCAGACTATCCCACATGACTGCTCACTCTCCTTACTTGTCATTGGAGCTTAGAGGAGACAGCATGAAGGGTCATCTGCAGTGTACCTGAGAAAAGGAAGTGGGAGGATAGGGTCAGAGCTGCTAATAGCATCTCAGACTCTGGATGGGAATTCAGAGGCAGAAATCTGAACATTAACCCCTCAGTCCCATCATTCCAAATGTACTGAAAGTATTTTAACAAATTGCCTTAAGTCACAGGACTTGTGGCTGGCTGATCATGGCCATTCAGTGGTACAGGAGATCATTTCTGTCATGACCAACTGGAGTTAGGAATTGGAGTTAGACCACGTCAGGTGAATCCCTTGCATTTTACTCTCAGAAGTATGTTCTCCTGAACATACTCTCTTTTATACTCAAGCATGACCAGTGATTTTCGTGCATACCTGATAAAATGTATTGGTGTCCACAAGGGGGCTTCATTTTTCTATTTTTCAACTTTTGCTTTCAGTGATACTGTACATTTTGTTTTATTGTTGTTGCTGTTCATACCAGAAATAGAACTGTTTGTTTGTTTCTCATAAGCACTTGCCATCACTGAAAAGAGCTTTGAGAGCTAGGGACAGTGGAAGAATGAAGGCAGCAAAGTCTGAACCAGTGACTTGGAGGCCTAAAGGCCTGAAGGGGTCAAATAGTGGGATAGTCAATTCACAAATATTTCACATCTCTCATATGAAACTCAAAACAATGGTCTGGGTTTTTAAATATTAAGAGCATAATTTGGATATATTGGATCATAATTTTTCCAAATCTCACTAACCTCTTGTTTAAGTTAAAGGTGAATTAAAAAAATATATCATTCCAGGTTCAAGTGTTAATTGTTTCAGATATTAACTCCTTAAACCATTATTTCTTGGGCTTTGGGTCACATTGAAATCTGAATTCAAGTTTGGAGCCTTTGTTTTTCTTGTCCCCACCCATTTGAAGTTTCCGTTACCAAGAACTAGGCATTAAATCAGGCCTCACCGAAAGCAATGGGACTTTTAATTGAACTAAATTTGGTTTGAGTAGAAGTGGAGACCTGAGGTTACTAGCTCTTGTTTTCGGTGGCAGGTTTTACATTTGTTTTGGAAGATGGTATATTCCAGAGGCAAGAGGAGCAAAAGCAGTGTTTCAAAGAAGAGTAACTACAGTGGAAAACATGCTTCATCCAGCTTTCGTATGCATGGTGTTGGAAAAAATGAGTATCTACGAGTCATGGGAAGAGAAATGGCAGTACATTTCCAAATCAGTCCAAGTTCCTGAAAAAATGAGAATAAAATACACAGATGGATTTAAAAACGTAAAAAGTGAAAAACTAGAATGATTGGACTTGGAATTTTGTTAAGCAGTCCAACTTGTGTATTTTATAGAAACTGTAGGCTTTCCATGGATTAACTGAAGACCAAAACTTTATAATTTGAACATTAGGTTGATTAACATTTCTGGTAGCTATTAAAAAATTGATGTCCTTAGAGTTTAGGGCTGAAAAATCCTCAGTGGGCATATTCCAAATGCCAAGATATAGGAGCATCCATTGACAACACAATCATTAAATGGATAAACTATTTACCTCAAATTATGGAGGAATGCTGTGGGATTAAACAAAATGTACAGTACATATTACAGAATAGCCAATTTATGGTTACCAAAGGAGAAAGGGATGGGGGGAGGGATAAATTAGGAGTATGTGATTAACAGATACACCGTACTATATGTAAAATAGATAAGCAACAAGGATTTACTATGTAGCACAGGGAACTATATTCAATATCTTGTAATAACCTATAATGGAAAATAATCTGAAAAAAATATATATAACTGAATCACTTTGCTGTACACCTGAAATTAACTTAATATTGTAAATCAACTATACTCCAATTTTAAAAAAGTTAAAAAAAAGAATAGCCTTAAAAGTGGTAATCAGGGTCTTCCCTGGTGGTCCAGTGGTTAAGAATCCGCCTTCCAATGCAGGGGACATGGGTTTGATCCCTGGTCGGGGAACTAAGGTCCCACATGCCGCGGGACAACTAAGGCCGTGTGCCACAACTAGAGAGCCTGCACACCGCAACTAGAGAGAAGCCCGTGCGCCTCAACTAAGACCCAACACAGCCAAATAAATAAATATTAAAAAAAAAAGAAAGTGGTAATCATTAAACTCCAAATGACTTTTAAGTAGTATGAAGAAATCACATCTATCCTCAGAGCCAAATCTGAGGAAGAAGATGGGTAACATAAAGCTAATATTTATTGAATGCTTACTATGTGCCAGATAAAGCTTTTTCTAAGCACTTGCAGATCTTATCTTACTCATTATACATAATAATTCTATTATTCCTAGTTCACTGTTGAGGAAATCGAGGCACAGAGAAATTGAGAAATGTGCTCAAGGTTTCATAGGTGAAGTGGCATATCATGTCTGGTAGGTAAAGGTAGGAATCCTATGTACTTTCTAATCTCCCTATCTCAAATTCTGTTTAGTTACAGTTAAGTTATTTCATAAACTGCCTTTTCTACTGAGAAGAACAGCCCCTTAGACCAGAGCAATTACCTAGTAAATTGCTTAGGATTGAATTTTTAAGCAAGTTGGTAACAAGTGTAGAAGATGATAAGGTTCTAGTCAGAGAGCAAAGAATGACACATAAGTTTGGGAATGTGCACAGAGTTTCTGTGGGGAGGACATTTATAAATACAGAGAGAAATGAAAAAATCTAGCTAGTGATAAAGCCGCCATCTTTAGTTTTGGTGAAATATCACGTGACTGCAGGATTAGAGAAACTCGAAACAGCCTAATTCCATCAGACCTGGTGGGACGTCTCAACAAACACTTTAAACTCAGCGTGTTCAAAACTGAACTCCTGCTCTTACTGCCAGATCCACTCCACCCGCAGCTGCCCTCGTTTCGGTTGACGGTGACTCCGTCCTTCTAGTTGCTGAGACCCAGACCAGGTTCTTCTCACTGCCTTTCCTTCTTCTGCACCTCACCACACCCAGCTCATCAGAAACTGTTGGCTCTATGGCCAACACACACCCAGAATGTCCCCGCTTCTTACCTCCTCTCCAGCTCCCCCCACCCTCTTCTTTCATCTCTCTCCAGGATTATTGCAGTCGCCTCCTAACTGTCGTCCTGCTTTTACCCTTGGCCTTCCAGAGTCTGTCCTTGACACAGAAGCCACAGGGATCTGTTAAGACCTAAGCCAGACCAAGCTACACCTCACCTAAAGCCCCACGATGATCCCCCATCGCACTCGAGTGAAGCCCGAGCTCTTCTGGTGGCCTTCAAGAGCCTGCGGGATTTGACCTTCCAGGCTGTGTCTGACTCGCCTCCGTCTACTCTTCATCTTGCTTGTTCTGGTCCCGCCACCCTGACCTCTTTGCTGCTCCTCAAACAGCTGAGGCTTGCTCTCACTGTAGGGCTGTCCCCTCTGCCTGTATGTTCTTCCCCACACGTCCACGCGGCTCCCCCCTCGCCTCCTTCCAGCTTTCCTGAGATGAGCCTCCTGTCTAACACTCTCCCACTCCTGAGCGTCTCATGTTGCTTCATTTAAAATGTTTTTCACAGTGCCTGTGGCCCTCTAACAGACTATGTAATTCATTTCTTCATTATTTCTATTCTTTTTTTCCCTGTATTCCCTTCTGCTCTCCTGCTGGAATGTACCCTCCACAAGGACAAGACTCTGTTTTACTGACGTATTGCAAACACCAGAACATTGCCTGGAATGTAGTAGATGCTCAAAAAATGATGAATTGTTGAATAATGTGAATAGATTTTAAATGTAACTGGAAAAATAGAGACTATTCCTCAGAAAGAATTGCAATGAGCTACCAGCACAGCAAACATTATAAGGCCATAGGGACCAGATATTTGTTTTCCTGCAAGACAGGTAGGATAAAGGAGAATAATAAAAAATGTGCAGGGTGTGTTTTGCCCTCAAATATTTAAAAGCTGATAAAATCATTCGCTTTTTAATGAATAGAAATGCTTAAATCAACCCTATGAGGTAGGTTCTGTGATTGAGATCCCACACAGAGTATTAGCACATGCCAGCCACACAGAAGGTACTTAGTAACCATCAGCTTTTATTGCTTTTATACTTTACATAAATGCATATGCAGTTTAAATAGTTAATTTTGAATACATAACGATGAATCCTATTTTTTATTGAAACCTCATAAACCTCATAAATCAACACTACAACATGCTCTACATTTCATCTGGCATTTAATTACCTGTCTGTTTTGAATTAAGAATCTTCATGCTTTAAAAACTCGGTGAATGGCTTCAGTTTTTAAATCTTTGTGCAAGGGGCCAGGGTCTCATAGCTATTCAGTTTACTAGTGTTATATGGTTGGAATTGGTCCTTTCAAGATCTGTGATTCTCTTCTTTTTAAGGTGTGGATGAATTCTCTTCTTTTTAAGGTGTGGGTGAATTCTGTCACTGAGATTACCAGTGGTGAGCTCTGTGCAGAAGATGGGGACTCCTCCCCACAGGACCTTGCCTACTTGGTCTCTCCACCCAGCAATGGGCATTTGGCTCTCAAGTCCTTTCTTGGCCGAAGCATGCAGAACTTCACCCAGGCTCAAATCAGTGAGGGTCAGCTAGTGTTTGTACACACTGGTATGTCACTGAGAAAAACAACGTGAAACTAAAATGTGTTTCAATCAGAGGTTAACATGTAGCTGCTGAAGGAAAACCACAAGCCATCTAAAAACTTTGCAAACTCTATAATTTTTTAAAAAGTGACAGTTTGGTGAGGTCAACAATGGCAAACATTAGAGGGTAGCTGTAACTCACACGTGGCTTACTCACTGTCGTGTAAGGCCTACGCTCATATATATGCTTCTCAGAGAGCCTTTTCCTGATCACACACTAAAATAGCATCTCTTCCGTCACCCACTATCCCTTACCCTGGCTACCTGACATTGATTGATTGATTTGTTCATTTGTTCATTGTCTGTCTTCCCCACTAGAGTATAAGGGCTAGAAGAATAGGCTCTTTCTTTTGTTTGCGCTTATATCCTCAGCACAGTGACTGGAACATAGTAGGTGCTTAATACAAATTTACTGAAAGAATGAACTCACATTGAATACCTATTATGTGCCAGGTAATGTTCCAAATGCGAGGGATACATTAGTGAACACAACAGATGTATTTGTTAAATGAATGAACACACGAATGAATGAATAAGTATAACTGTAAATCTAAGAGATCCTGACATTAAAAGACTTTGTTTTCTTCCTTCTGGTCAGCAGTAAATCAGTAGGCCAAATAGCTACTGTAAATCTGCAGAAGGGGTGCTCTAACCTGCCTTTGTTTCCAGGCTACCCTTGTCAGTGGTCGCAGAGAGGAAGCCACCCATTCCCAGCCTGCAGGAGGAAATGGGGGGGAGCCTGAGCTTGGGGGCGCCTGATGGGAAAGCTAAAAGCCATATCTTTCCAGCCATTTTTAATTATCTTCTTTGAAAATACAGTAAAGAAAATAAAGATTAAAATCTTCTAAATTCAAATGTAGTAATTTCCTGATTATCTTTGCAGTTAAGTACAAAGAATCCCCAGATAATCTAAAAATCATTTACTGTGTGACTGCTGTCATCTAGTGGTACCAAACCCGTAGCCTGGGGACCTGTTGGGGATTAGTTTTATTGCAACAAGATCCTAAATCCACCCACATATGTACCAAAGCATTATTTCTAGACTGAATGATCTTTTCCACATATGTGTGTTTTTATTTTTTAATTGTGTGCAGATATGCTCATTAGTAAAATACAATTTATTTAAAGGGACATTGAAGTGACAGGATGTTTCTGCCAATTATGTGTGGCTTTGATTAGTAGATACTAAAAATCCAGGTATTATTAGGCAAGGGACTAGGAAGTTTTTTATCTCTATGAAAGGATTATCTTATTTTCAAAATGGTGAGAACTACTGTAGAGACTTGCACAGGGGAGGTCTGGAATTTCTAAAACGATGCAGTTTGCAATGGAAAGGAGTTACTGACTCTCTGACACACGCTAGGCACTGCAGAAGGTTCAGTCACATGATCCACTTCATTTAACCTGCAGAAGTTCTCTGTGTGAGCGTAAGTGATGACCCTGTTTCAGAGATGAAGAGACTGAGGCTCAGAAAGATATAAGTTGGTCTGACCCTAAAGCTGGGCTTTCTCCACTAGCTGCCACCCACTGAAGGCTAGAGTAGGTTGAAGGACTGAAGTTACCCTTTGCAATGAAGGATTAAAATATAAATTAGCTCTCTGGATTGATTTATTTGTTAAACTACCAGGTCAATATTTGCTTTTGGCAAGTAGAGAAAATAATTTCTCCTTAAAAAGCAAGAAGGAGGATTATAGTCAAGCTCTTTGAGAGTGAATCATTACATTTTGTAAATGGACTTGGAGGCAATAATAGCCTTCAAAGTGGCTGGAGCCCAGCTGCCGATGAGTCTTGCTGAAATCAGCTGGTTCTCCCTGCTACATCTGTCCATCAGCAGCCCCAAACAAAGGCTTAGGTTTAATTAGTCTCTCTTAGCATTTATATTTGCACAGTGCTCTGCCATTAATCTAATTCATTATTCCACATAACAACCTAAGTAGGTCGATAGAGCCGAGAAGTGGAGGAGCTAAGTGATTTCAGGTTGCCCTTCTGAAAGTACAGTCAAGTCAGGAAGATCTGAGGTTGTACAATAGAAAATCCACAGGTCACAGCTGCTTTCATGTTTCCCTCCTTCCCCCTCTTTGGTCATAATTAGTATGATAGTTAGGGCATACCCAGTACACTGTTTTAGTATTTGTTTTGATATAATTCCTTTCGATTCCATTTCTATTTTGTTTCCAGATTCATGAAATGTTCAAAGTGCCTAATGGCAGAAAGCATTCTCTCCCTAATTTCACATTTAATTAAATACAATTTTCAAAGTGCTATTTCTAGTGAAAACGAGCAGACAAAGAAAAATAACATTTGGTTGTGGGCCTCTGCTCTGAATTAGGCAGACCCAGAATTCTCTTTCTCTGTGTTTTTTTTTGGGGGGGGGGGCTGTTTTTTAAAATATGACTCTTGAGTGTTTTGGAAAAAATTTTTAAAGGCTGTAACCTTTT
This sequence comes from Balaenoptera acutorostrata, assembly GCF_949987535.1. Taxonomy (NCBI): domain Eukaryota; kingdom Metazoa; phylum Chordata; class Mammalia; order Artiodactyla; family Balaenopteridae; genus Balaenoptera; species Balaenoptera acutorostrata. The sequence continues at coordinate 45,459,932 of NC_080065.1, read as the reverse complement.
TTTTGGTGAGGAATCAGAATTCCCTGGGTTTGCTTAGATAACAGAGACTTGAGAGACCGTTAAGCCATCAACCATCCCTTTATTAAATCATGTTATTACGGGAGTAGTAGGTAATTGCAGAGTGAACCATGCCTCCTTTGTTTCCCTGCCACATGTCCCTGAGGGCAACAAAGAGGACATTTCTACCCATTACGTGATGCAGAGACCTGTGGGCCTGCAGATTTACTGCTGGATGAACAATTTCAAAGGGTGAGGGGGCCGTGATCATCAGGCTGTCTGCGTGGTGATCTTGCCTGGTGCTTTGGGAGTCAGATTGGTAAAGCACTGCCGGGAACGGGATCAATAGGGGGCCCGACTCAACTTCTGTTTCACACATAAGTTAATTTATAACTTTTCTGATATCACTAATTGATCCCTTGACAGAAGTGTGGGAGTAGAATTCTCTTCTTGCAGGAATTTAACAAAACTGGGGCTCTTTCTCCACTTTTCTGTTTCCCCTCTTAGCAGAAAACAGCTAGTTTGAAATAGATGAATAATGGGAAATTATTTGGGGGGAGGGGCTAAGTGTTATTTACTTCCCTCTACTTTTCATTTTCCTTATTATCAAGTAAGTGTTATCAGTAGTTCAGAAATTGCTAAGGTGTGTGTGTGTGTGCGTGTGTGTGTACATTGCATGCATGTATTATTATTATTATTATTTTTTAAAGATTGTATCTTTTTTTAAATTATTATTAATTAATTTATTTATTTTTGGCTGCGTTGGGTCTTCGTTTCTGTGCGAGGGCTTTCTCTAGTTGTGGCAAGCGGGGGCCACTCTTCATCGCGGTGCCTGGGCCTCTCACTGTCGCGGCCTCTCTTGTTGCGGAGCACAGGCTCCAGACGCGCAGGCTCAGTAGTTGTGGCTCACAGGCCCAGTTGCTCCGCGGCATGTGGGATCCTCCCAGACCAGGGCTCGAACCCATGTCCCCTGCATTAACAGGCGGATTCTCAACCACTGCACCACCAGGGAAGCCCCATGTATTACTTTTATTGGTATAAATTGATGCCAAAATAATAAAATGCAGGTGATGAACATGTTTTAAATTTTTAAGAAAATTTATTGTAGGTAACATCTTTGCTTTCTTTCATTACTCTCAGGAGAGGGTGAGGCAGGAATATGTATTTTAGACCTTTATTGATGTTCTTTTAACTTTGTGTTTTGGCAATATTTGATTTGGTGAGCTCAGTGACTATTATCATACTCTCAAATTGATAGGGGTCACTTTGCAGGGGGATCAGGTGGGAGAGAAGGTGAAAGTGGGTGGCTTTTGCAAAACAACCAAATTGACCAGAATGTAATTTCTTCTTTTAGAGGAGCAGTGTCAGGAGGCTTTAATTTTCAGGTTACTGATGGTTTGAACTTTGCACCACGACAAATTTTTAGTATCACAGCTTGAGCTCTGATCATTAGCTTAGAAGTAAACAGAGGACTGAGCATCTTTCCAGGTAAGATTTTAACTTCATTGAGTGTTTGGGTTTAAGCGTTTTTCGATTTATTTAGAAAGTTCTACCTGAGTGGTATAAAGTATCATCTTTTACTATAGAGTGCTATCAACAACAAAGTCCCAGAAAGAACTGTCTCTTTGCAGGAATTTAGCAAAAGCAAGGCTGGGTCTCCCCGACCCCTCTCTTTCCTATCTCCCGTTCCTCAGAAGAGGGCATGTTGGTGAAGGGCAATGGGGGGAGGAATCTTTATGTTCCGTGTGCACTTTCTTCCTGCTCTCTCCTTAGGGGCCTTAAAGAAGCAGGAGAGCCAGGTTCTGTCCTGACCATCTAGATCTTGGGGTTTTCGTTTTTGAATATAAAAACCCTGTGTATCAGGGGGGACCATCAGGATTTCACTGAGTTCCTGCTTTGGGGCCCTGAAGCCTTTGGACTGCTTTTTGCCAAGAATGGAAAGATCTAAGGTAGCATCTCTGGCTCAGTACCCTCACTGCAGGAATAGAAGAAGATTTACCCAATGGCAGGGGTAATAAAAAAGGAGGAAAAAAATTTAAAACTTGTTATTTCCCAAAAAAAGCACTGAGGTAGACAGCACAGGAAATAATAAAATTTTATATTTCAGTTTTTAAAAAAACCTGTGCATTGTAAATTGTTTAATTGATATGCATTTTCAGTCAAATATAGCTGGAAAAAGACACTAATCATTTTATTAATTATGGCCACTCCATGGTTACTCTAGCCAGTTGTTCTCAAGCTCTGGGAAGATTTAAAAAATACCAGTGTCTCAGCCTCACCATATACCAATTGAATGGGAGTCTTTGGAGTGGGTCCTGGCCATCATTATTTTTTTAAAGTCCCAGGTGGTTCTGAAGTACAGCCAGGACTGAGATCCATGGGGCTAGCATTGTACTAGTCTTTTAATCCTTACATCTATGTGAAATAGGTGATATATTCACAGCAAGTTGGCAGAATTTGTGGCTTAAAGAGATGATATAACTTGGCTATGCAACCAGGAAATAGATAAAGCTTACATACCTCTATTGTAACCCTAGAGAAAAAGGTTACTGTTTGTAACTTTAAGAAAAAAACAAGAATTTTAAGGAGAAATTTTGAAATTTTTAGGTGCTTTAAGCATTTGAGCTCACAAAAAGAAACCTTATCAAAATCCAATTGAAGATATGTTAATCCAGATTCTTCTCTTCTGAAGCCTTTTTATGTTCCATAATTTTTCTCTGAGAATAAGTGTGATGCTTCTATCGGGTTTTTCAAGGCAATTAGGGTGCCATTTAGTGTTTTAAAAAATAAGCAAACGACTGCACCCTAAAATTCTGAAAAATACAGCCATCTATTAAAAAGAGGGTCTAAAATCAGAGTAAATCTGGTTGCTGCAAAAGATTAAATACCTTTCATCTATTCTGGCTAAACTCTGGTTTAGTAATTGAAGACAGTTTTATTAGATTAAAGCCGCTACAACTTAGAAAGTTCTGAGTTTCTGGCACCTGCTTTACTGAATATTAGTTTAGCAAGAAAAATATGTTGTCACCTTTGTGGAACTATGCAAAACATAGTTGTCACCTTTGCGGAACTATGCAAAACATATAGTTTTCTTAGCCCTGTGTTTAATATTTGGACTCAGCCTGAGCAACCATCTCATTTCCCTTCCCAACATGCGCCGCATCTGCCCTGCCCTGGCCTCCCTGTATCCTGTATCCAAGAACGCTCCACTGGAACTTGCACGTTATCCTCAGATTCCAAAGTGAGCTGTTTCATTTTCCAGCTCCCTCTAGCTCGTTAGGTCTGTTATTCTTGGTTTCTGTGTCGCCTTTTATCCCCAGACTGTGACTTATTTCCAACTCCAGCTCCTGGCCAGTAGGAAGGAAAATGGATTTTTATTGTATGTTTCCATCAGGTGGTTCTTACATTTGATCTGAGGTTGGGTGGGTGTGGAATGAGAACAATAGAGCCACAGATTTTAGAGATGGGATGGACATTATGGGTCCCTTGGTCCAGCTGTTCTTGGCATTCTTCCTACCCTAACATCCCCAAGTAGCAGGGGCCCCCTCTGTTCTGCATCAGAATTCGTAGGTGTGGACATGCTTCTGAAGACCACATCTCCTCATCCTCTCTCCAGGACACAGCTGAGCCTTGCTCGGTCTGGCCCAGCAGCCTCCCGAGGATGTTGGTCCCTGATGCTGTGTGAAGCTGCAGGGATGATGATGACAGATGCCCCAGTCTTCTTCCCTCAGGACCCCCCATGTCAGGTCCTGCTGGGAGCAGACACTGAGTGACCTCTGCCGCCCTCATCTATTAGCCAGCCCCTTGGTGGGGGGATGGGCGGCACTCTGTGTCCCACCTCTGGGGTGACTCCAGCTGTCAGCTGTCCACTGTTGCTGCTCTTGTCAGACTCGAGTTGACCTATATGTTCTGAAATATCGGGGAAAATCTATTCCTTTTTATAGAGCTATGGATTTAATAGAACTATAATAGGAGAAAATCTATTCCTATTCTATAATAGATATTCAAATACTATTGATATCTATGTTTTTATAGTGTTTTATATTTTTTATCTCCTGAACTGAGTTGTTAGAAGGATTTAAACAAAATAATGTGCTTAGAACCAAGTTTTGATCATCTCTATTTGGCACATAAAAAAACACTGACGCTTGGACAGGTTCAAAGTCATGCAACTAATAGGAATCCTAAGCCCCAAGACCAAGTGCCGACGCCAACCCCAAAGCCTGTGCTCAGATCGCAGCTCCTGTCCTTTCTGTACGTGCCTGTGTTCCAGGGCTGCCTCTATTTTAGAATATCGGTCCCCTGAGAATGAGACCATCATGGTGGCTATTTAGTTTGTCTCCTTCTTAATGTTATTGATGGATTGATATACACAACCAGGAAAAGATACATAGCGATTTAATAAACAACAATGATTATATGGAAATTTTGTGTGTTTTACTCTCTTGGATTATGGAAATACTGCAACCCAGAATTAGCCAACTTCTTTTTCACACTCAGTGATCCCATGCCCATTGGGCTTTCCCCACCAGCCCAGCAGCCCGTGGCCATGCTACTGCCTCCTTTGCCTATACTGCCCTAAAAAGTGGCCCTGGCTCTAGACTTGTAAGAATTTGTAGCGTTAGACAAGGTAGTGATAAGGATACTTAGTGGGTGAATGTTTTAAGGTTAGTCATAGCTTGTATGCCCTGCCAAATTTGAGAGTCACTCTTTAACTCAGTTATTTTAAAGCAGGAAGAACTATAGTTCTAAACAAATTTTTTACGCGTGCGAACTAAAAAGAAATTCACTCAATGTGTATTTTCATTTTGTTATTTTGTATATATACACACATAAATACACATACATATATATGTGCATATATATTTGTGTGTATGCGTGTGTGTGTTTATATATATATTCTATTTCTTTCAGGAAAATTTATTCCCCAGAAAGGAATTTTGTAACCAATTTTTTTCACCTTGAATGCCACCATTGAATGTGTTTGTTTATCTTTAGTGATGGCATTTTGGAACAAACTATGGCCTTAGGTCCTAGTCTTTCTGTGTATGCAAGTTGTACTTGGCTCTTTTACATAGAGTGTTGAGGAGGGGTTGACCTTGAGAGCTTTGTCAAACTGGTCTAGCATATAAGCTTACACAGACCTAGAGTTAAGTAACCAATCAGCGAAGGGTATTCATAGCAAACTGTGTGACTTCAATCCCCTTGGGGTTTGGTTATGATATAGACGGAATCATGTCTCACCAATGGGCCATCTGTCCTCCACGGTGGGAATTGAGGGAGAGAAGAAAGCAGAAGGAAGTCACAGCATGTTGCTAAAGGATTTAGAGCAGAGATTTATAAAACCTTTTAGTCAGATGGTCTCGAAACACTGGATTGAATATTGTAAGGCTTAGCAGGAGATAACCGAGAGCTATAAGAAAAGATTGTCAATCTTCAAGGAAAAAATTAAAGGCTTACTAAGTAGGGAAATGAGAGACTTATACTCGAGAGTACACTAATCATGCAAAATATATTATGCCAAGTGTCCAGTGAGGGCGCAGACTGGGTGAGCTACTTGAGTTCAGGGGAGGAAAATTTCCCATAGACTGCAATGGTGAGGGAGATCTTGTTGGCCAGATGGATCTTAGGCTGCCCCTGCAGAGTGAGTAGCATTATGATGGGTGACAACAAAGAGGGGTGAGCATACCAGAGAGGACAGCATAAATGCAGATGTGAAGCCCAGGGAAGAGGCAGGCTGTGTCTGGAAGGTGGAGAGCAGAATCTATCAGATTTCTTGCATGATTCCTCACATTTCCTAACTCAGATATCATTTCAGCACTGAGCTCAAAGTAGTATAGTGTAGGCAATATAGTGTCAACTTTTTTAAAAAAAAATTTATTTATTTATTTATTTAAGAGCTCCGGCTTATTTATTTATTTATTTATTTGGCTGTGTTGGGTCTTCGTTTCTATGCAAGGGCTTTCTCTAGTTGCGGCAAGCGGGGGCCACTCTTCATCACGGTGCACGGGCCTTTCACTGTCGCGGCCTCTCGTTGCGGAGCACAGGCTCCAGACGTGCAAGCTCAGTAGTTGTGGCTCACGGGCCTAGTTGCTCCGCGGCATGTGGGATCTTCCCAGACCAGGGCTCGAACCCGTGTCCCCTGCATTGGCAGGCAGATTCTCAACCACTGCGCCACCAGGGAAGCCCATGTCAACTTTTTAATAATACTCATTTCAGAGTAAGTGAGACCTACGTTTGACCATTAGGCAAGTTGCTTAACCTCTCCGAGCCTTATCATCCCTTCTTAGTGATGAGGAAACAAACACATACTTCTTAGGATTACCATGACATCTGAAAGAAAAGGCAGGACTGTGTTTGTGCTGTTTCCTGGTATATCTCTACTCCTTATTATAGGGCTTGTCACATACGAGGCACTTGATAATGTCTGTTGAAGAGATGCACAAGACGTCCTAGCCTGGTGACCATGAAACTCTTGCTGTTATGGTGGTGGTTGTTTTTCATGAAATAAACACAATAGGTGTACTTAAAAGAAGGGTGAAGAAGATGACTTTACTCCAAGACTTAGAGTCTTTAACGTGCTGATTTGCTCTTCAAATCTCCAAGAGGTACATATGGAGTGAGAGCTTGCCAAACAGATATGGTTGGAGTCCTTTTATTACCGCACTCCTTGTAGAACAGTTCTTCTGTGGAATATAGATTTAGGTGGGACCTTAGTGAACCCTTTCCCAAATTAAGTGCTTGACGCTCATGGATGAAAATATCAACGCTTGGATGAAATGAGATGGGGTGGGGGGGAAATGAAGGCTCTTGGTGAACTGGGCTGCGCGGCAAGAGATGCTCATGGGGCAGTGACAACATGGGGCCAGCTAGCCTTTCCGACCCAGCATGCTCCAGGTGACTGCTGGCTAGCAGCTACACACTCTTCTGGGTCAGGAAGCCAGACAAGGGAATGAGGGATTAATATAGCCTGGCTGAGAGAAAAGTACTCTTGGCCTGGAACATCTCTGGTGGCCTCTACCCCAAAAGGCTAAATAAGATAATGAAATGATTCTTTTAAAGAGTCCCTCCCACCTACCCCCCCACACACACCTGCCAAAGGTAATCCTCGAGGTGAAGGAATAAATGAAAAGTTACGTGTCCTTTATAAGAAGGAAATAATTAAGAAGGCACGGTGGGGAAAAGTTCCAAAGCAAAACTGAAGATGAGAAGTTGGAGGCTGGGGAGCCCAGAAACTGCACACAAAAGAGGTATAATCCACTTGACAGGATGAGGGCCACCTTGGCAGGCAGCAGAGAGTGGGCCTCAGTTATGACTTTCTGTTATGTTGACTAAGCATACAGAATAATTCCTCTTGGCCTCCCCGGGGTGACCTCACATCCTGGGTCCCCAGCTCCAGAAGCTAGAAGGTGGCAGTGACCGCAAAACTTTCAGCAGCAAGAACTAAGAGAAATGTGGGAGGGAGTTAAAGCATCTTTGTGTGTGTGTGACGACCAAGGTTGTACCAAGGCAGTCCTGAACCTGGGGCAGAACTGTGTTCCTGAGGCTGATATGTCCAGGTACTCCTCCTGCCTACCCCTCAGGAGCCCCAGGACATAGTGCCTATCTCAGGAGCTCCGGTATTTTATTTTATCTTATTTTATTTTATTTTGTCTTTTGTTTTGCAGCTTTATAGAGGTATAATTGACAAATAAAATTGTAAGATATCTGAACTATACAACCTGATGATTTGATTTATGTATACATTGTGAAAAGATTCCCCCCCCCCAGTTAATGAATACATTCATCACTTCACATATTTACTTTTTTCTTTTCAGTTCTACTCTCTTTGCAAATTTCAATTATACAATACAATGTTAACTATAATCACCATGTTATACATCAGATCCTCAGACCTTATTTATCTTATAACTGAAAGTTTATACCCTTTTAGCAAACTCTCATCATTTCCTTCACCCCCAGCCCCATGGCAACCACTTTCCAATCTCTGTTTTTATGAGTTTGACTTTTTTTTAAAAAGATTCCACATATAAGTAATACCATGCAGTGTTTGTCTTTCTCTGTCTGGCTTGTTTCACTTAGCCTGGTGCCCTCTAGCTTCATCCATGTTGTTGCAAATGACAAGATTTCCTTCTTTTTTAAGGCTGAATAATATTCCATTGTGTGTGTGTGTGTGTGTGTGTGTGTGTGTGTGTGTGTGTATCATATTTTACGACATTTTCTTGATCCATTCATCCACTGATTGACATTTAGGTTGTTTCCATACCTTGACTATTTTGAGTGGTGCTGCAATAAACATGGGAGTACAGATTTCTCTTTGAGATAATCATTTTGTTTCCTTTGAATATATACCCAGAAGTGGGATTTCTGGATCATATGTTAGTTCTACTTTTAATTTCTTGAGGAACCTCCATGCTATTTTCTATATGGCTGCACCAATTTACATTCCCACCAACAGTGCGCAAGGGTTCTCTTTTCTCCACATCCCTCACTAGCATTTATTCTGTCATGTCTTTTTGATAGTGGACATCTTAACAGGTGTGAGGTGATATCTCATTGTGGTTTTGACTTGCATTTCCCTGATGATTAGCATTGATGAGCACCTTTTCATGTGCCTGTTGCCTATTTGTAAGTCTTCTTTGGAAAAAATACCTATTTAAGTCATTTGCCCATTTTAAAATTGGGTTATTTGGGGTTTTTTGCTACTAAGTTGTATGAGATCCTTGTACATTTTGGATATTAACCCTTTATCAGATATGTGGTTTGCAAATATTTTCTCCCATTCCATAGGTTGCCTTTTCAATTTGTTGATGGTTTCCTTTGCTGAGTAGATGTAGTCCCACTTGTTATTTTTGGTTTTGTTGTCAGGTATTTTAAAGGGAACCTCTAAATTAAAGGTTCAGAACAATCTTTGCATGTTTGAAAATCTTACTGAAAGCTGGCTTCCTCGTGTATTAGCTGTAGTCAAGGTCCTGCCTTTAAGCACCTAATGTGGTTTAAATACTGCAGTCGGTGGCCCTCACTCTCCAAGGCTGTAATGGTTGAGTCAGGAAAGCAAAATGGATGTCATTTAGGAGGCTTAGTTATTATTAGGTGATTGGCTCAACTTCATAGACAATTTATAAAGTGCCAACTCCAAGAGCTAGTGCAAGGCCCCTGTGCAAGACCTAACGCTAAAGCCCTTTAGCAAGGGCTAAAACAGAAAAGAGAAGGTGAGATTCTGGGCCAGGATGACTGTAAATCTCTCTCAGATCTGCCATCTTATCAGGTTGGGGATATTCCCTAAACCCATGCAAAGTAAAGCGATAGAAACTCTAGCCCTATATTCCACAAACTGTGGTCCATGGACCTCTAGTCTGTGAACTGATAAGAATGGGAAGTGAAAGGAGGTGTTTAGAAAATTTTATAGCAATTTGACATTGTTGCGACATTTTATTGTATTTTATAAAATTATTGGTCCACAATAGATTTGGTGGGAGACACTGATCCTTCACTACAGAGTATTTGAGAAGCACTGCGCTAACCTGAATGCCCCCAAGTCTCTCTGGCCCTTAGTTATCAATGAGGTCACATTAGCACACTGACCACTCACTGGTTCTTCTTCCCTTAACATCCACACAGGCCCTTCCCTCCCCACGTTGTCCATGCATCCCGCACATCTGGGGGCTCCTCTGGAGACCGCTACCATTTGTTTCAGAGCCGACCTCTCCCCCAGGCATCCACAGATGGACACTCCATTGAGCACATGCAGCCACTGTCAGGCCAGGACGCGTCTGTCCTCCCAGGGAGGGTGCTATCTCCTGTCCTCTCTGTGCACACAGCCGGCGCCCCCTTCCTGTGCTCAGAGCTGAGCTGGGTGTCACTCGCCTGGCGTTGCCTTCTTTCTCTCCAGATCAGTTAGACATGCAGGACTGCGGGGGCCGAGGGGCTCTTTTCATGGGATTTTCCTCCTTCATCTCTGGCCCCCGTAGCAAAGCACATCCACAAACAGCAGCCGCATGGATCTGTTGGCCCCTCACAGCCCAATTTCAAGTTCGAGCTAGCCAGCCCCCCATACATAGCTACGTGTTTTCCAGTTTTCAGGGGTCTGTAAAGATCATTTCATTAACCATAGCCTTCATATGCTTTATACTTACATGCATGTTTCAATCTTCACTTAGGTTCCATGAAGCCCCTTTCAGCTCGTGACCTGAGAGCTGCGACCAATGACGTGGACAGTGCAGGAAACAGAACTATGACCTTTACAGTTGTAAGTTCCCCTAGACTCGGGAGGTTGGTGCGAGTCGATTCTGACAACAGCACAGAGGATGTTTCCGTGTTTATGCAGCATCTGGTGAGTCCCGACATCTGTCCGTGCAGCTGGGCAGGGCTGGGCATCTCTGCAGGGCGGACCCCTCGCTTGTCCTCATCCTGTGAAGCCAAGCAGACGTGCCCATTTGCCCAGGCAGTTACTCATTCCCGCTGTGCCGGTTTTAAAACCGGACGCTTTGTAGTGAGCGCAGGATAGGACACAGTTGTCAGAAGGCACCAAGCAAATTCAAACGCTGTGTCTAATAAGTAAGAAGGGATCCTTTTATCACTAAAGATGAATTTAAAAGGAAACCCAAAGCAGAGTTGCAGGAGTAAATCCTACAGGATATGTCTGTCCATTTATGCTTAATATGTAAAATTATATACATAATTTCATGTATTGTGTTTATATAAATATGTACGTATGTAAGGCGAGGGTGTGTATTTAAGCTGCACCCAGAGCCATCTGTTTCCAACTTCACTGGTGCTTTACCACTATCACCATCCACATGCCCTCTTTTAAATGCGTAAGCCTTCAAGTCTTTTGGTTTTTTTTTTTTTTTTTTTTTTTTTACTTTTGCATCCTAGGAATCTGACTGACTGGTCATGTTTGCTTCTATGTGATTTCATTTTCTAAATGTCTATGTTTCCAAACCGTCTTCTTGCATATAACTTTTCTTGCTTGCCATTCAGCCTTCTTTTTCCATTCTTAAACTGTGTGTACAGGGATCTGATAGCTGATCTGTCTATAGCTTTACATGACTAAGCAATAAAAATCCAAAGTCAAGTTTAGAGGAAATAGCCAGAGTGAACCACATGTCTGCCCTTTAACCATTGAGCCATTTTTCTCCAGGGTGATGTGGCAGAATTGAATTTAGCTTTTGCTTTGCTATCGCCTTTGTCTGGGGTGCATTTAAGGGAACAGATCGTGAGGTTAGCAGAAGTTCTGAAAGTGACACTGAAAAGAGGAAGTATAAATTCTCTAGTTCACAGATGAACTCTGGAGGAAGAACAAAGGGATTAGGGTGAAAACTACATTGTGTGTGGGAGCTTAATGTGCCCAAAGGCATCAAAACCTGCCCAGGTACAGCTTACATTTTGAATACTAGCAAGAATGATGTCAGTCATATTAAAATGCCTTGCGTCTAGCCCTAGTTCTTTTTTTTTTTTTAATAAATTTATTTATTTTATTTATTTTACTTTTGGCTGTGTTGGGCCTTCCCTGCTGCACGCGGGGTCCTGCTAACCGCGGCAAGCGGGGGCCAATCTTCGTTGCATTGCACAGGCTTCTCGTTGCGGTGGCCTCTCCCGCCGCGGAACACAAGCTCTAGACGCATGGGCTTCAGTAGTTGTGGCTCGCAGGCTCTAGAGCGCAGGCTCAGTAGTTGTGGCGCACGGGCCCAATTGCTCCGCGGCATGTGGGATCCTCCCGGACCAGGGCTCGAACCCGTGTCCCCCGCACTGGCAGGCAGACTCTCAACCACTGCGCCACCAGGGAAGCCCTAGCCCTAGTTCTTTTAAAAAAAATGATTTTTTGATGATGATTATTTCGAGCATTAGTTTCCACTACTTTTCATTGCAAATATATAATATTTTAGATTAATATGGTCTAAATAGGCTTTAGTGGATATGGTAGCCGAGATCCACTAGGTTATGCTGCAGTACCAAACAACTCCCCAGTCTCAATGGCTTACAATAGCAAAAGCTTATTTCTCACATACGTTGTACATGGCCTGTGGGTTAGCTGTGGGTTTGCTCTACATCTGTCCCTTATTCCAGGGTCCACGTTGAAGGAGCAACCCCTCTCTTGGGCATTGCTGTATTTGCAGCAGGGGGAAAAGAAGTGATGGTGGAAGCATGCGACAACTCCACACGTTTATGCTCGGAAGTGCCATGCGTCACTGTGCTCACGTCTCATTGACTAAAGAATGTCACGTGAGCAAGCCTGGTGTCAGTGGTGCAGGGAAGGATAACCGTCTCATAGGGAGGAGACACCGAAGCAATAGAACAGTCCACCACGGTGGGCTAGCCTGGTAATCACAAAATAGCTTATGATACAGTGAGAGTACATTTTCCTGTAAAAGCAAACCGCCCTCACAGACAACACATTTGTCAGCAGGAATTAAAGCCCCAAGCTAGTTATAAGGTCACAGGGCAGGCAAAGTCTTGATTGATTGGAATCCACTTATTTTAAGGTTTTATTTTTCCTCTCATTATTCCTCCTACTTTACGAACCAAGGGGCAAGTGTCAAGAAGACGTATCATCAGTGGCAGGTGGTAGTCTGTGGGTGATGTGTTGCCGTGGGGCTCGGGGCCGTAAGGGGCCTGCAGAGGGGTGTCTGGGCTGAGGGGCATTAGAACCCACTGTCGGTCCTCGTGGAGGCAGGGGCAGGCTCCAGTGTGGAGGCACAACGTGGGCAATGTCACAAGTCAGGCGTGGTGAGAGAGGAGTGTGATCTCCTTCTCAAGTGGGCCAGGAAAGCAGCCCTTCTCACCACACACAGCCTTTTCCTCTCCAAAGCATGCCGTGCCAGCGGCCTGGCCCAGTGCTTTGACTCAGGGGACAGAGGAGAGCCCCTTTTGTGGTATACGAGGCATCAGACTGTATATCAGGCCGTTTAGGCAAGTGCACTCCTGGATGTGACAATTCCTGTCTCCCCAAAGCAGCGTCTAAGATATATTTAGAGGGCTTCCCTGGTGGCGCAGTGGTTGAGAATCTGCCTGCTAATGCAGGGGACACGGGTTCGAGCCCTGGTCTGGGAAGATCCCACATGCCACGGAGCAGCTGGGCCCGTGAGCCACAACTACTGAGCCTGCGCGTCTGGAGCCTGTGCCCCGCAACGGGAGGGGCCGCGATAGTGAAAGGCCCGCGCACCGCGATGAAGAGCGGTCCCCGCACCGCGATGAAGAGTGGCCCCCACTTGCCGTAACCAGAGAAAGCCCTCGCGCGAACCGAAGACCCAACACAGCCAAAAATAAATAAATAAATAGATAAAGTAGCTATAAAAAAAAAAAAAAAAATTTCCTGTTAAAAAAAAAAAAAAAAAAAAAAAAAAAGATATATTTAGAGTCTGTAGGAATTCAGCACAGCAGCCCACGCTCTCTGCCTTTGGTGTGTGAGTGTGGAGAGAGAATATAATTTAGGAATTGGGCGCCCTGTTGCTGCTCCTTGATCCACTGCTGACCATTGATGACTGAGGACAGTGCCTTGGCCTCTAAGGTCGGAAGATCTGGATTAACTCTGTGAGTTATGGCAAATGACGTATCTTTTAATCCTCAGTTTCCTCATCTGTAAAAGGGGGAAAATAGTAGTAATGACAACTGAAATCATTTTGAACACTCCGCATGTCCCAGGCGCCATTCTAAGCTTTGTTCTGTACTACTCATTATGTCACTTTACAGGCTTGGATCCTAAAGCACAGGGAAGTTTAGCAACTCACTCGCCGCTACACAGCTGAGAAGTGACAGAGTCAGGATTTGAACTCAGGGTCTCGACTACTTTCCTCTTGGCCATAATGAATTAACACAGAAAGTGAATACAAAATGTTTAGCACACAGCCCCACATGTAGCAGATGCTAAATAAATAGTAGCTAAGGCTGTTGTGATTATCTTTTTGCCCTTGAAAATGTGAGAGGTTCCTTTCCTCTCATAGTAGCCAAAGGACTAGTTTCACGGGGCAGGCAATTTTCTGGGACACTGGAATTGGCTGCTGTGTTTACCCTAATGTGCTGCAGTGATTTAAAATGAATGGAAATGAGGTCATTAGAAGAAAATGACATTTACTTCACCCTGTAACTTGCTTACTGTTTCCCTTTGTTGGAGAGTCCCTGGTGGTCTGGAATACATTTCCTTGAGTGATGACGAGAGGAGGTGGCTGAGGAAAACGTCAGGTGGCCTCATGCCTGGATTCAGCAGTACTTCATCCTGGGCCTGAGCACAGGCTGGAGACACAATGAGGCCTGGGGCTGGGGCAGCTCCAAATATCCCACCCCAGAGGGTCAGGGCAAGGAAGACCCAGTGGCAGGACTCCTCACCAGAGCAGCTGAGAGCTGCTGTACAAAGTTGAGGTGCTTTTGCAGGGTATGTTTGGCTAAATTTCTAAACTTCTATGAATAAATTTCATTGAAATACCCTGTCTTCCCTTCCACTTCAGTAGTCATGAAGAACATCAGTAATGTGGGGAGAGGAGAAAGTGCAGAGGAAACTCTGCAAGGATATAAACGCAAATGCTAACTCTGGCTCTTTCAGTGTGTGTGGTTTTTTGAGTACCAAAATATCATGCGCTTATTGTAAAAATAAAATTAGGAAACAGTAAAGCAGAAAATTCATATTGAAAAAGACTAGGGCATCATCAATAAATTCAGTACAATTGGTGTTCACCTGAAGGCGTTCCAATTCCATTTAGCTTGTGTGTTCAGAAGGCACATTTTAATTTGTGACTTGGGAAGAAGAAGAAACTTATTATCTCCCTGACTTTCCTCTTTTCAGGTCCTGTCTCCTTCTTCACATGCAAATGGAATGTGAATCTTTTCCTAAAATCTGCAGTTTTATGGCCCGTGTCAAACAGGACCTTGGTCAAACTCTCAGCCATTTTATGATGGCTCAGTTTCCTCCCCAGCAGCTCCAGAACATTTTGGGAAGTAAAAGAAAGGGTGGGACAGGTTTTGGAGGCAGTGAAGATGATGAAGACATTTTTTTCTGAAATTACTTAACAAGGACATTTATTGAACACATATTATGTGCTTTGACTAGTCCTCTTCAGTCTAGTTGGTGAGAAGAGATATTAACAGAGGAAACAATTTTCATTGTAAAAGGAGCTCAGAGCTGTTCAGCCATGCTCATGTAATCAAATGGCTTCAATTGCTTTTTAGCTTTCTAGATCAGTTTTTCTAATTTCAAGAGTGAGTTCCAGCCTATAACGTGCTAAGTGTCCAAGGGGGAGAGTGCTTTAGGCACCTGATGGTTGAGTCCTCTTTCATACCTTTACCTTAAAGGACTAAATTCTTTCCAGCTCTCTACCACCCTCAGCTGGGGGAGGAAAGAACACCATATCATTTGCACATAAAACCTATACCCTTTTTTTTTAAATTTTATTTGAACATACTTTTTATAAATTTATTTATTTTATTTATTTTTGGCTGCTTTGGGTCTTTGTTGCTGTGCGTGGGCTTTCTCTAGTTGTGGCTAGCGGGGGCTACTCTTCGTTGCAGTGCGTGGGCTTCTCATTGCGGTGGCTTCTCTTGTTGCGGAGCACGGGCTCTAGGCGTGCGGGCTTCAGTAGTTGTGGCTCGCGGGCTCCAGAGTGCAAGCTCAGGAGTTGTGGCGCCCAGGCTTAGTTGCTCCACGGCATGTGGGATCTTCCCGGACCAGGGCTCGAACCCGTGTCCCCTGCATTGGCAGGCAGATTCTTAACCACTGCGCCACCAGCGAAGCCCTACCCTTTTTTGCTTTTGATGGATAAACAAAAATGACCATTTTTTTGTTTTTGTTTTTTTCCACTATAGCTGTTTTCATATTTAATCATAATTATTTTTCTTATTGAAGTATAGTTGATTTACAGCATTGCACCAATCTCTGCTGCACAGCAAAGTGACTCAGTTATACACATATATACATTCTTTTTTTATATTCTTTTCCATTATGATTTATCACAGAATATTCAATGTAGTTCCCTGTGCTTAGGATCTTGTTTTTTATCTGTTCTAAATGTAATAGTTTGCATCTACCAACCCCAAACTCCCAGTCCATCCTTCTCCCTCCCCCCCTTCCCCTTGGCAACCACAAGTCTTTTCTCTATGCCTATGCGTCTGTTTCTGTCAAAAATGACCATTTTAATCAGTGTCTCTGGGTGGTTATAGCTTGTGAAAGAAATCTAGATGTTCTCCATTATGCTTAATATCATCCTTTAGCAAAGTAATTGTGGGGAAAACATTTATTATGTTATAGCTCAAAATACTTTCTTATCCTGGAATAAATTCATGATTTTCAAACCATACCATATCAACCTACCAAGATAAACATGTGTAACATCTTGTTTTTCACCATAATATTACATCTGCCTAAAAGGGAAAAAGCTAAACCACAAAAACTTGTGCTGAAAATCTTATATCCTGAAGAATTAAACATACAAATACACAGAGAAGGTGAGTCATCAAATTTTAAAATGAAATGAAAGCTTTTTACAAATTTAGGGAAATTATTGTTCATTTCAAAGAATGTATGAGCAAAGCACATACATTGAACTCTCTAAAGCACTAATCTCTTCCTTGTAGAGCAAAAGGCTGAGTGATTTTCATTCCAGCACTTGTTTAGATAATTTAGAATCATTAAAAAGCAAAGTGTTCTGGTTTTGAGGTTTATGACGCCTGGCCTTTTTGCTTTTCCATAAAGCCAGTAATTGCATTTTAGCCATTGTGCTGTTGTGGGTAGATCATCCATCTTCGTCTCTGCCTGCTGCTGCCACACAGATATAGGTTTCCAGGATCACATTTAGAAAATAATATAATCGATTCTGGGTTATGAATTTTGTCTAATTACCCCCTCTTCTAGACTCTGTAGACAACACGTACATTTTAAGAAATTGTGAACACATTTCCCATAGGACAGAAGCTAATTTATTACAACTTAATGGAGAGTTCAATGGGATCATTAAACTTTGGCCCTTTAATTTTCTGAACAGAGAAGGATAAGTTTCTTTGTGTTAGTGCTCAACACAACGCTTTCTTGGGGTCTCTTCAGTGACAAGCTCAACGGCAACTAGACTCAGTAGTCATTTTGAACATTTTCCACTAGGTTTTTGTTTTGGCAGTTTTGGTTTGGCCCTTGCGGTTCACTGAATTATGTGCTAGCATATTTTTCCATGTGTAGAAATTATTGTATTGCATTGTCACTTAGTCACCTGTTCATTGTTCAAACAAAATTGGCTGATGTGTCCTAGTCCAATGGCTTTGAATAACCAACAATGTTTCTTTCTCTTAAACTGTTGGCTCTTTCTTTGAAAAAGCAGATAGAACTAAATCCCATTTCAGTGAGTGTGGTTTATCCTTGCTCCTTGTAGTAATTTCCTAAGGCTGCTGTAATAAATTACCACAAACTTGGTGGCTTAAAACAGCAGAAATTTACTATCTCATAGTTCTGGAGGCCAGAAGTTGGAACTCCATTTCACTGGGCTGAAATCAAGGTGTCAGCAGGACCATGCTCCTTCTGGAGGCTCTAGGGGAGAACTCCTTCTTCTCTCTTCCAGCTTTTGGTAGCTGCCAGCATTTCCTGGCATGTGGCCCCGTCATTCCAATGTCTGCCTCCATGATCACGTCGCCTTCTCCTTTTCTGTCTGTATCATGTATCTCTCTGCCTCCCTCTTGTAAGGATGTATGTGATTGCAGTCAGGGCCCACCTGGATAATCCAGGATACTCTTCCAATCTTAGGAACCTTAACTTAATCACATCTGCAAAGTCTTTGGCATGTAAGGTAACATTCACAGGTTCAAGGGATTCAGACCTGATATCTTTGGTGGACATTTTTAGCCTACTACATTCATATATAACAAAAGCAAGGTGTCCCATACTCTTTTATAACGAATCACCTCTTACATGATCTCACTTGGTAGTTTTTAAAGAGCTCCATGCTTGTAATGGTATAAGGCCTATGAGAATCTATATCTACTTTCATATACATGTGGATTTGGACCTCTCTGCCAGGTAGGGCTGTAGATGGATATATTGCTAGGCTCCTTGAAAAGCTTTTTGTTCTAATATTTTTATGCACAGACTGACCCAGTATGGAGGGGCATGGGTAATTATTTGGACCTGGCTTTCAATTGCCCATTTCTAGCTGGAGATTTCCAGATATCACCATTTAGGAACCTAAGTTTCCTAAAATGCCTCTTCTATCCATTTCTCTAAGGGGAATTATTCCTGGGACTTACCCCAGTACCATTTTGTTTAGCCTGATACCTGGGCACCCTCTAATCTGTGACACGCTGGACTGCCCCGGACTTCTAACCTCTTCTGGGAACCTTGAACTCTCCAGGCCCGGCTGCTCTCTGCAAACGTGGCACCAGTCCTGGTAGAAACAAGAAAGGCACGTAGAAAGGAGTCATTTCTCTGAGCTCATCCTTCAGGAGCACAGGAGCTTGTTGTTTTCCAAATCTTAGCCTTTAGGACTTTTCGGTTAATCTACAGGGAACCCCAGAGACTTTATCTTTTTGAACTGTTTGGCTTTCTGTAGTCTCCTTTCCCCATGATTATCTGCCCAAAATAGAGATTTTTTTGGCCAGCTGTCTTTCCCTTGCTCCTTCTGGCCAATTATTGTCCTGCTAGAGACTTGGCCTTTTGGCAAAGCCATCACGTTGTGGAGAATCAAGCGAGTGGACTGCGTGTCCCTCCTTCTCCCTCCCTTTTCACCCAGTTGACCCTAAGATAATTTGGTTACTCTCCTCTCCAGTGGGAATTTCAAAGCTGTGATTGACTTTTAGGCCCTGCTCTGGGAAAGATCAGTGTAAAGGACTCATGTTCTGGTTTTCTTATCAGGATTATGGGGGGCTATATTTAGAAAGACCCCTGGAATGAAGATATAATCCAGAGCTTTCTAGCCCTGCCTATTGGCCAAGCTTGACAATTTTATTCTCCAACACTCAGTTCTGACCACATGTACATTTAGACAGGAATTGTCCTCAGCCTGGAGCCAGGTGGAAATTCCTTTCCCCTCATTCCTACCCTCTTTCCCGTAATGTCCTATGAGAAAGTCTACTTGATCTACAATGGCAGTTGCGAAGAACTGGAATACAACCTTCCCTTAACTTGCCATTTGTAATAGATACAATATGTGGAGCTATTTCTCTGAATCCTTAAAAGCTCTGGCCAATAGTGACTGTGTCCTAGACAGGCCAGGCTACAATGGCATTTATCTGCCCTAGTCATACCTACCAACTGACTTTCCCCATTACTAGACTCCTTGGGGTTGGAGAGCATGTCTTGTGAATTTCTGGTTGACCACAGTCTCACTGAGCTTTCCACACATAGGTACAGTGCAGTGGAAAAAGTACCAACTCTGGAGTCGCACAGGACTAGATTAAAAACTGGGTTCTTGCACCTATTGGCTAGAGTGAATTATTTAAATTTTCTGAGCCTCAGGTTTTTTAAAAATATGTCAATGGACACAACAATCTCCCCTAAAACAAAATTAAATAAAACGAGTTACATAATGTGCCTAGCAGAGTGCTTGGCATATTATTTAGGGCACAATTAAAGTTAGGTATTGTCAGTGTGTTTTTGTTAAATAAATGGGTAAGAAATGTCTTGGATTGCCTTATTTCTACTGCTTCATGATGTAAATGTATACTTTATAAGTAAATTTTGTAAAGTACTTTTCAAGTAGTTTATTTATTCATTAAACAAATATTTATTGAAATGCCAAATGTAGAATGGTGAACTAATACTCATTTACAAAGCAACTGGAAGTAAGCTTCTGAACTATGTGCCAGGATTCCAGCCTACAAATTCCTTTGTTTTATGGGAAAATATTTATTTTATTAGACATATTTTAGAACTTTCTGATTGCTTAATAGTCTCATGCCATGATTCACTATAAAAATGAGTATAGCTTTCCAAATGTAAGGAATTGGTTAGTGAGGACTTACATTCTTTCTTGAAAGACCTAGAAATGCCCAAGGCCTGCCATTTTGAACATTGATATGGCAACAGACCAATTAGGTCAAATGCATATCTACAAGTGAGATATTATTCTATATTTTAGTTCATAAATGGAGGCTCAGTGAGATTAAATGACTTGCATAAAAGCCACAGAGCTGGCAGTTGGTAGCATTTGTATTTGACTTTAGGTCTGATCAATCCAAGGTTCAAATTCTACTCCACTCCTATACTTCGATTTTTATATTAATGAATGTCCTTTTCCTTCTTGGAGGAAGAACGGTAGTAATTCAAGCAGTTGGAGCCAAAATGGCCCCAGTAATGTGCTCTAAAGAAAGAGCTCTTATCTACAAGCCTGAAGATCTGGCTTCTGGTCCCATCTCTGCTCCCAGCTAACCCTGCCATTGGGGGGAGGGAGAGGAACTGAAACCGAGAAGGACCCTTGGGGCCCCTGGGCACGGAAGCCTTTTTTGTCCCCTGTTTCTTGTAGGCAAAACTCCAGCCTCCATGACCTTCCCTGAGTTCCAAAGGGCAGGTTCAAACAATTGCTAATCAAGGGAGGAGCAGCCAAGAAACCACCTGAGGCCAGATTAAAGGGACCAGAGAAGCTCATCAAGATTAGGAGACAGAGCCCACCTGAGACGAGATTAAAGCATCACAGGTCCTGCACACACCCAAATCCTGTCAGCAACCCCACCCTTGAACTATTGCTATAAAACTCTTCATCAAATCCTCCCAGGTTGGGACACATAGTTTTTGAGGGCAGGAGCCCGCTGGGTCCCCCTTTGCCTGGCAAAGCAATAAAGCTATTCTTTTCTGCTTCACCCAAAACTCTGTCTCTGAGATTCATTTCGGCACCAGTGCAGAGAGGCTGAGATTTCAGCATCATAATTAACCTGGAATCCCAACTTCTCTGAGCATCTCAGTAGCCTCTCAGCTGTAAACTTTGACCCATCACACAGAAGTCAATAGGGTCCCTGGCCATCTGAGAGCCAAATATGTCTCTTTAGCCTCAGACAAATGTTTTTCTTTGTGGTTCTATAGGAATCAAGGGGCGATCCAAGGGATGTTATATTATCCCTTCTAGTAAAAGCACTACTCTGAGAAGGTCTAGGACTTGGAACCACATATCCACCCATTCATAGGTCAGGTAGGAATACAACCTCATTAAAGTCCTAGAGAAATGGACCAAGTTGGAGGTGGTGAAGGGTGGACCATGTTGGGATAGGCAATAACCACTTCTTGATTTCATAGTGCCCAAGGCATTTGTGGGTTCCTTCTCCCATTCTGCATGTACTGAGTCATCAGAGAAAAGGGACTATTGGTCCATTCTTGAAGTTGGTATAGTAAAACACCATGGGATTTACTTTTTTAAATTATTATTTTAACTTTTCATTTTGAAATAATTTCAGACTCAGAACAGTCGCAAAAGAATACAAAAAATTCTCTTATACTATTCATCCATATTCACCAAATTTTTAGCATTTACTGCCTTTTATCTACCTTAGCTTTATCATTCTCCCTACACACACACACACACACACACAACTTGAAATTTTGAGAGCCAGTTGCAAACATGATGCCCCCTTACTACTGTATTTAGTAATATATTTATATTTATTTGCCTCTATATTTAGTACATTTATATTTAGCTCTGTATAGTTCCTAAAAACAAGGGGCCATTCTGTTATATAACCACAGTTTAATTTTCAGCAGCATGAAATTAACACTGATACAATGCTATTTTATAATCTATAGACCTTAGTCAAATTTCGCAAGTTGTTTCAGTGAATGTCCTCTATAGCAAAGGAAAAACCCATAGCATAAAACATAGCATTTAGTTCTCAGGAGCCTTTAGTCTCTTTAATCTGGATCCATTCCGCAGTCATGTTGACTTTTGTGATCTTGCCATTTACTGAAGAGAACAGGCCAGTTATTTGCAGGAAGTCTCTCAGTTTGGTTTTACCTGATGTTTCCTCATAATTCAGGTTATGCATTTGGGGCGGGAAAGCCATGAGAGAGGCTGGGTTCTTGCCAGAGCTTCCTGTCAGGAGGCATTGGTGCTCGCTTTGCCCTGTCACTGACGATGTTTTCTTTCATCAGTTGGTCAAGTGCTGTCCTCTAGGTTTCTCCACTGTGACGGTAGTATTTTCCCCTTTGAATTCTATAAGTATCTGTGAGGAGATACTTTAGAACTATCTAAATATCCTGTTTCTCATCACAATTTAGCTCACTAGTTTTAGCAGCCATTTTAGGATTCTTGCCTGAGGCATTTATTACTAGTTGGTTGCCAAATGGTAATTTTTCTAATTTTCTGTTTTTCCTTCTACATTGGAATTCTGCACCATTGAATTGCTAATGAAATTCCAGAAAGACTCTGTAAAAGAGAAAATATCTGAGCTAATCTAAATCCACAGGAAATAAAAACACCCCTCTCCCCTCTCCTTAATCCCAGAGCCCAGGTATTCTGCTAAGTGGCTTATCTGTCTATATTTAACACAGTGGAAATACGCAGAGCTGTTGGAAGTTGTTCCTAAGGCTACTTTCTATTTAAGGTAACAAATAATTCCTAATCTTCTCTGAGAACCTTCTCTCCTCAGGTTGACCCTATACTTTTTTCTCATAAAGTCTTGGTCTTATTATTTTCCCTTTCCTGGCCCTCTCCCAGTACACACACACACACACACACACACACACACACACACACACCATAAAACCTGACTCTTAAAGCTGGTGAAGTTAAAGCTGTTTTCTAAACATTAGAGACTCTACTCACGTCAAACCTCTTTCAGGGCATGACTGGCAAGTTGACATTCCAAAGGCGCCCTTACTCCCTTTGACTTCTAGCTCAGCACTTTCAGTTACCTGCTATCTGGTCTTAAAGCTCAGACACTCAAGGTGAATCTAATTCACTTCTTTCTCTCACTCTCCCATGTAAAATAAGTCACTTTGTTTTCCACAATTTCTCACTCTTAAAATGACTTTTCAAAAATAGAACCTAAAACAGACCTCTCCTCCGCTAGGCTCCTGAAATACAAAACTATGTTTAAGACTCTTCCCCAGTTACTTCCTTCAGAAGATTTCTGACCTTCATCACCACTCTTCCCATCTATGAGAACCATTCTTTCCCTGGGACAATCATTCTCCTTACAGTAGATATCAGAAGATCTTAGATTATTCTAATAACTTGTTATATATTTTCAGGGAAGCTAATTTTCACTTAACATCAAAGGAGCAATGAGCACGAATGACCTGCATCCAAGAAAACCTTCCCTCCTGGTTAATAGACTCTGTTACTTTTAATATTAAGAAACTGGATCTCTTTTGCCTTATAATATTATGACTCTTAAGCATAATGGGAACCTTTAAGGAACCATCCTCTGGTCTGAAATCCATGGCACAGTCACCCGCTTCTAGGAGGAGGAATATATTTATGATTGATCTTTTGTCATAAATCTTAAGCTAGGAATAGAAATGGTAGATCTACTAAATAAAACTGACTTTATTCCCCAGGAGCTTCTGGGGAATTAAGTTACTAGTTAGTACCAGAAATTACTATCTTTGGAGAAACTCCAATTTCTCACGAGTAACCTTGCTTTTCCTATTAGGAAATATTGAGAGATGATATATTCTTCTCCCCACTTAAAATCCCCAAGTGACAGCACTTCCTTGCTTTATCCTTGAATAGGATAAGAAACAAAAAATCTCCTCAACAACAGTTTTGGCCACTCTGGGAACATAGATCTTTTCTTCCATGAAACTCACTAGTCAAAACCCTTTCTGGTTCTAGATACATCCATTGTAACGAGCAGAGAGTCAGAGCAATGCATCACCAAACCTCTGTTAATTAATACAGTACAGTCATCGCTACATATCTGCAGGGGATTGGTTCCAGGACAACCGCCCCCTCCTCCCCCACCGCCATGGGTACCAATATCCGAGGAAGCTGAAGTCCCGTATGTAAAATGGAATAGTATTTGCATATAACCTACACACATCCTTCTGTATACTTTAAATCATTTCTAGATTACTTACAATACCTAATACAATATAAATGCTATGTAAATCCTTGCCAGCATGTGGCAAATTCCAGTTTTGCTTTTTGGAACTTTATGGAATTTTTTTCCCAAATATTTTTGATCCGCAGTCAGTTGAATCTGTGGATATGGAACCTGTGGATATGAAGGGCCATATTTCCGATACTGGCTGATGAAACAAACTCAACTTCTCTCTAAATTATGTGATAATTTATCCTCGGCACGTTTGACGTGGACACTCAAGTACTTCGGCAGAACCTACCTATAAGTTCAGATATTATAACAGATAGCAGGTCAGAAAAAGATGTGACCTATAGGAATTAAGGGTCGAATATTTTCTCTCTAGCCTGCCCTTCTGTGGTTGCAGTTTTAGAACATTCAATCACTGCTGTTGAGGGAAGGACTGCCCCCATGGTATCTGGACAACACAACACTGGGTAGAACCCATCTCCATCTGATGAAATAAAAAGGACATTGATAGGCCACAGGCATTAGGGACTTGGATTACATCTTGAAAAATATCTTAAGCCAGGTGGGGCAGTTTGAAAATCAATGAAAATAATACTTGCAATGGAATGAAATACATCATATATTAAAATTCATGAACTGATGATTCTTAAACAAACAAAGAGAACAATGTTTGGAGATTGGAGCCAGGGGACTCATCTTCTGAAAAATGATATATAAAGGGAAAGAATCAAACACTTATCCTGTCTTTCCTGCATGTACTGTGCAACCAAATAGCTGATAAGAGAAAGTTCTTTATAAATAGAAGAATTACAGATAAGAATGAAGAAGGAGTGATAAGATAAATAATATCAGTGTTTTACCACTGCAAAAATAATGAGTTTAGGCAATTATGTCAATGAGTATGTAAAACTATTAGTTGATAGGCTTATGAGGAACTTTAAGATAGTTGGATCAATCTGGCAGCACTTGAAGCCACTTATCAATCTTAACACATCCAAAAGAGAAGCAGCCCAGCATTATTTTGCCTTGCGATGCAATGCAAGAGGAAATATACAATACAACATGTAAAACATTCTTACCAAAAAATTGAACCTGATTCTTATTAAGCCTCTAGATTTAACCGGTAGTATATAGGAAATATAGGGACCAGAGGAACATGCTAAACAACACCATATGGATGCAATCAGCAAAATCCAGAATGTAGGAAACTCAAAAGACAAATAACCCAAGTTCTTCAGCAAATAAATTACAAGGAAAAAATTAGAGAAAGGGAACCTATAGATTAAAAGAAACCAATGAGAAATACCAAACAAATGTGAGGTGTGGATTTAGGATCCTGACTCAAAGCAACTATGTTAAAAAAAAAAAAAAATGTACTAGACCACCAGAGATATTTGAACACTACACTAACTGAATATTTGAAAAAAGTCATCTTTTACTAATACTAGAGCATTTACAGATGAAATGATATGATGTCTGTGATTTGCTTCAAAATAATCTTTTGGGCAGAAAAGTGGGTAGGAGTACATACGAAGCAAGATTGGTTGGGAGCTGGTAGTTATGATGCTGACATGGAAGTGAAGGTTCATTATAAACTTTTTTTATAATGTATATACCTTAGGCATTAGTCATCTCAGAATCAATGTACTTTTCTTTCTCTGATAAGTAGATCATTTTGGTAATAGAATCACTTAGGTTTGACCAATAAGTTAGCACACTTTTAATGTTCCTGAATTTGCATGGAAATGTGCAGTAGTTTGAGGAGGGGTAGAGTAAACCCTGAAAAGACATGTATCTCCTCCAATTAGGATATATGTTCATTCTCGTATTATCCCTCAAACCAGGGGCTGATTTTTCTTACTATCTGGCCAGGTCAGTGAGCAGCTGATCTTATACCAGCATGTAGACTGGGAAAACACAGGCTGGACTACAGAAGACTCTTTCATGTTCACAGTGTCCTCCCCACCAGCAGCTCTAGGCCCTGAGGAGTTTCCTATAACTATTTCATATGAAATTAATGAACCTGGTCGGCAGAGTTGTTTGCTTGCAAATACAGGTAATTCCACCATGATATGGTCAGTACCTTATCTCTAATTATTAAAGTAGGGACAATTTGGAAATACATCTTTTCCTTTTTAATTGTCAATGCCAATGTATCCACCTTTGAAATAAAACTTATATGGCTATAAAAATTTGTTATTTCTTTATGTGTGCTCTTTCTCTGGGCCTCTGCTTTTTCCTCTCATGTGCCTCAATAGTTGTAGTGGGGAAGGATGGCAAATTAGCTTTACAAAATTCTTATTTGTACCTCCAAATGGGGACTTAACCATGCCCATGACTGAAAACTGTTGATGGAAAATGAAAATAACAAATAGGGCAAGTTCTTGAAAGGAAAGGGGTATTGAAAGCTGCACCTGTTTCCATGGCAAGAGAAAGTGCAGTAGTAGGTAAGTTAGGAGATGAACACGTTATAAGTGAATCTCAAGGTTTTAAAACTCTCTTACTTGAAATGTTGACTTAATAGTGTGGGTGTGTGTATTTAAAATTTACTTTTTTCGTATGCCTTGGGTAGCAATGCTAATTCAGGTACCAAGGTGTTGTGAATTATCCACTAGGACAGGCAAATCTGAGGGAGAAAAAGTCTTACAGCTGTCATTTGAAAATTCTAACGAGATGCCACTTTGGTCTTTACGTTTGTTTTTAACAGGAGTTGTTGTCAAGGAAGGAGACAAAGTTCTCATTGGCCAATCTAAGTTGGATGCTTCCAACCTCTTATTTAAATTGCCCAAATCTCAGCGTTCTTCATATGAAATTTGGTTCCAAGTTACATCTCTTCCTCACCATGGAACTATTATGGTTGGGGAGAGAAATATTACCAAAAGCAAACCCAATTTCTCTCAGTATGTAATTAATAAACTTGGAATCACATACCTTCACAATGACTCTGAATCACTAGCTGATAATTTTACCTTCGCCGTTTGGCCCAACCAAAAGAGCAAGTCCACCACTAAGCCAGAGGCTGACTTTCTTGAAGAGATATTTAACATCACCGTCACTCCTATAAATGACCAGGCACCAGAATTAAAGACAAAAGGGCTTTGGTTGAAAGTTCTGCAGGGCAATAGGTTGGTTTTAGGACCTGAAAACCTAAAAGTGGAAGATCCAGACAGTCCTCCAGAGGAGGTCAGATATATGATCATCCGTAATCCTAATAATGGCTTTTTGGCAATGGCTCACCGTCCACACATACCTGTTCACCATTTCACACAAGCTGACATTGATAACTCTCAGGTGTGGTTCCTACAAGATGGAAGCCCATTCTCCGGAGTGTTTTACTTCAGTGTGACTGTTGGCCAACACTGCCCACTCTACAAGCTCTTCCACCTGGATGTCATCCCCATCTCCATCACCCTTGTGATGAGGGTGATGGACCTCACTGACCTACTTCTCCCACAAGGCCAGACAACCGTTCCCATCACCAGTGCTCACCTGTCAGCAGTGACCAATGGGAGGAGCCCCCAAATCACTTACAAGATAACATGGCCCCTCCAACATGGGTATCTGCTCGTTGAAAACCAGGTGGTCATCAGCTTTGGACAGGAGGATCTGAATTCAGGAAAGCTCTCTTACCACATGACAAACCTCACTGCCTCAGAGGACCAGCTACGGTTCTCACTGTTTACATCAGAAAGCAACCTGACAGGACAAACACTGCGCATCAGGGTGTAGCCTTTACTGCGGGTTATGTCAAATCTGACAATTGCCAACAGAGTGGCCCATCAGCTGAGAAGAAAGGACCTTGATGCTACTGAGCTTGCTAATAGGACTAACAGTGATCCCAAATTTGAAGTGACAGAACCCCCCGTCCATGGCAGACTTGTACGAAGAGTGGCCTGGGGCACTGCAATGGAAGACACGACTCTGTTCACTCAGAAGGATGTTGACCAAGGACTGTTGATGCTTGAACCACACGCCAATCTAACCGGCACCGATAGGCTGAATGACTCCTTCACGTTCCTGCTCAGGGCAGCCCACGTACAGCCAGCGACAGGTTGTTTCCCCTTCACCATAGTGCCACCTGACCCCTTTCTTTTGCAGAATTTTACCCCTGATGTTTCTTTACTAGTCACTGCAGATAACCTTGTGACTTCAGGTCTCTCTCAGGAAAAGCTTGTGGTTTCCTCAGGACCTACAGCACAGACAGGAACTCTGGGGAAGCTGACCCAGACCAGATGGAAGGAAGCAGATCCCTGGGGACGACACAGTGGTGAAGAGCCCACTCTGGATGTCAAGGCCTCTCCCACCAGAGTCATTTGGCCACCAGATGCCACCAAAGCCAGCCCTGGGGCACCCACCCAGCCCAGGGAGGGCAGTCTCCTTCTGATAATCATCATACCATTGGCAGTGGTGGTCTTCCTGCTAATAGTAACTGCAGTGGCGTTGTGTGTCTGGCTGCTGGGCCAGAAGACAGAAAAGGCAAAACCTCTTATTAAGCCCCAGATCAACCTAGAACCCACACCCCCAGGTCCTAGGCCGGAAAGGAGCATAGCTGTTCCCACTGCCACAGTGACGGCTCTTCTAAAAAGCTCCAACAGTCCTCCAGGCAGTCTTTTCAGGGCCCCACAATGTGAGCACATGGAAAAATCTCCAGTCATTGAGCCAGTGGAAAAATGTGCTCCTTGGGAGACATGGGTGAATCTGAATCCTGACATGGTCAAGCTCTGCTGACAAACCAACCCAACATTGAAGCACAACCAGTACTGGGTGTAGACTGAGGGTGCTTGTTCCTTACTGACCACCTGCTGTGTGCCAGGTACTGGGATACAAAGACAAAGAAATGCTGGTTGGATCAACTGAGAAAAGCCCAGCCCTGCCATCCCTTGGTGTTCTGTTGTAGCTCCATAGTTAGGTGTTGGCAGGTGTTTACTGTAACTTTTGTACAACACTCATGCTATGGGCTGTCCACAATGAGCTTTGTGTACCCTCTTCTGGACCTGATGCTCTGAGTGTACGTAAGATTTTGCCACTATTTAAACCCTTTACCAAGGTGTGACAGAACATGCTGGCCCGACTGCAGATTAACATGGGAGCTAGAGTTAGTGGAGGAAGGCTTTGACTGTTTTTCACTGAGGATTCACTCTTGAGTGATTCAACGAGGAAGTACAAGAGCTGTTTCTGCAAGTAGGAGAGGTAATTTATCATATCAGTGAGTTTGTTTCTAGTGTTTTTCTGTAACGACTTTTCCTCCTTGGAGTCTCTAGCTTTGACTTCTTAATGCAAGAAATGCCTTGGTGCTCCAGATAGTACAATAGTCTGGCCCCCTTTGCAAGCATTCATTGAACACATTGAGTTTCATCAAGAGGATCTGTCTATTCTGATTTGTAACATCAAGCCTATAGTACAAATATTATTTGAAACCCTAAAGAATAGGTTTAATGCTTTTGTTATACCTCAGTATGGCTTCATTTTACAATGAACTGAAGTAATGGCAAATTTGTATTTGACTTGTCTAGTTGAGCCTACCATTGGCCGACTCAGCTTCAGTTTCTGTAATTGTAAAATGGTGACATCAGTACTTCTATTAGTTAGGAATGCTTTGGGTAGCAAATCACAAGACATCTGCCACGAGTCGGGTTTAGGTTGCACATTGGCAAACTTGCTCTGTGCAGGACCATATAGTAAAAATATTTTAGGTTTTGTGGGACACATATGGTTCCTTTTTAAAAATTTTTTAACAACCTTTTAAAAATGTAAAAACAATTCTTATTTCCTGGATGTGACCCACAGACCATAGGTTTAGCTAAGCAATAAAAGTGTTCAATTATTTCTGCAAACAAGCAGCCTGAGGTGGACATTCCAAGGCTGGTTCAACAGTTCAAAGATGTCATTGGGAACTGAAGCTCTTTTGTTCTTTCTGCTTTACCTTCCTCAAGCTATTGGCATTTCATCCTTTTGTTTAGTTCCTTGTGATTGTGAATTGGCTGCTGAAGCTCCAAGCAATACAGTCCCACTCAAAGGCAGAAATCCTAGTGGGGGAAAAGGAGAGACTTTTTCTCAGAGAGGATCTTACTTATTATTATTTATTAATATTTTTTAAAGTCTTGAGGCCTTCCCAAATATTTCCCCCACTTTTTCATCTCATTGTCTAGAACTGAGCAATGTGATTCCCATCCCTTGACCAACCATTGGCAAAGGGAAATGGGATTCACGTGACTGACATCTCTTCTGGGGCTGGGAGAGGATTCTGCCAGGTCAGAGATCAATGAATCAGCCCACCATGTAATTAGGGAAGGCTGGGAAATGGCAATTAGATAGGCAATGTGTAGGATCTACTCTCAAGTATTGAAATACTTGGGAAATTATTTAATCTTTCAAATTGGCGTCTTCTTTAATATCTCCTTTTCATATTTTAATGATTTTCTTAAAGCCAGTGTTTCTAGCGTGGGGGAGGAACTTCCCCCTAAGGGGCATTTGGCAATGTCAGGAGACATTTTTGGATTTCACAGCTGGTGCTGCTGGCATCTAATGAGTACAGGCCAAGGATACTGCTAAATATCCGACATTGTACAAGACAGCCCCCATGGCAAAGAATTACCTGGCCCAAAATGTCAATAATGCTAAGGTTGAGAAACTCTCGTTAAAGCCATGATGTAGAGTTTTCTTGTATACCCAGCGAAAGATTAATAAACCCATTACCACGTCTAGGCAAAAAATTGTATTCTAAAAACAGAATGGAAGGGTGAAAATTCCATAGTATGTTTGAAATTGTTATTGGCTAATGGTAAACATGAACATTTTTTAGAGAATGTATTAAAAATCAAACAAAACTTGAACAGACTCATTTCTTTATATTCCTTGCCTAAGTAAAAACATTTGCCTTGTGTTAACAGGTGGAGCACATCAGGAGAAAAAGAAAAAAAGAGGGGTAGGATATTTACAAAGGTAAAGATGAGGTCAAAGTCCCCAAACTTCTGATGCCCCTGATGTGTTCCATATGGAAAAGGCTTTTTTCTCACCTTCTCCCTTTCTGCTCTTCTAGGTTGCTTTTCTCTCCCAACCCAATTTTAACTGTTCTTTGTGGAAACAGATTTCACAGTCTACAGAATAAATGGAAGCATAGCATATGTGGGCCTAGAGACAACTACCCTTGTCTTAGATCCTTGGATGTAATGCCACAGACAACTGTTGCCACCATCCCTGGCCATGGACAACTGTTGCTGAAGAAGACTTCTCTCCTCCTCTTCCAAAAGTGATTCCCTCCTGCATTTCTGGATTCCTCAATTTTATATAGCCCCCTCAAGTGTTTTTTTGTATTTGATCCCTTTAGAAAGGAGGAGGAATGAGAGTCTTAACCCAAGGTTGGCTTGATCACTGTGCAACTCAGAACTGTTCTTAGGCCTGTTCTAAGCAGTGGGGCACTCAAAAGAAGCAGAATGGCGGTGCTTGAGTTTGCACACACAGAGAGAAGGCTGAAGAGCATCTTTGCATCTGGTAAGTGGACCTTTGCTCTCCCTTGACTGGGCAAGGAGAATACCTGTTCTTTGCAGAAGAGCCAGACATACTTGGCTCTGTGACCATGTTGGCCTCTTCCTTGCTTCAGCCATAAAATCTCTGGAGCTAGGACTACCAGCCTGGCCAAACAAAAAAGTCTGATTTCCTTCCTCTTTTTCCTGTTAAATCTGCAACTCCAGGCAAATAAATTTGGTGTCCATATTGGAATGAGACACACACAAATGTTTTAAAATGATAATTCACATTGTTTATGAGTGTGCCTGCTACAGCAAGGACATCAGTGTGAGATCCAGATGTCAAGAATCAGTCATTAATCATGTAATTCATATGGAGCTTGGGAAGATTTCTTCCAGAGGATCTGGAATAGTCTACCGATTTGCATATGGGTTCAATTTAAAAGGCAACAATGCCTATCATTTGGTGCTGGCTCAAATAAAACATGAAATAAAACATTTTGGCAAAGCCTTGTTTAGCGTTGGAAATTGAAAATCAGTCCGAAATGGTTTCTCCCATATGTAGAGCTATAACTGCATAGTCTCAATTCTGAATTCATAATGAATTCAGTGCTTCTTAAAAAATGACTGGTGATTTAATAAGTGGATACTAAGGGGTAATATCAGAAGAGTAGCTAATTTTGCTTAAGAGAAGGTATACTTTGGGGTGGGCTCAGAATGGAGGGTCTAATGTTTTTCCGTATCTGGAGGCTTTGGCAGATTCTAACCTTTCAGAGATCCTGCTCAGACACTTGGGGGTACTTCCTTAGAGCCATGCATTAATTAGGTAAAATGGAGATGACACAGAAGCTGTTCTTCAGATTTCTGAGGCTGAAGTGGACACATTTGGAGAGTGGATGGTAGGTAATGGGACGTGATGGAATATATCAGATGACATTCCCTGAATTTGGGGATGAGGCTGCACTACACACCTCCTGCATCTTTCAGAGGTGTTGTAATTAATAACAGGTTTGGTTTGGACCTGTGTAGGGAGAGATGTGGGAATAAAAGTGGGCATGGAGCCCACTGTGTGGCATGCTGAATGCTGGAGACTTTGCTAGCCTGCTCAAGAACATCACTGGCTGTTTCATGGGGACCTGGAAGAGGCTGCCTTCTCGTAGTGATCTGCAAACATTTATTAGGCACCTACTGTATGTGAGATGCTAGATAGTTGGTACTGCTTCTAGATATTGAAGATGCAAGATTTTGTCCTGAAAGGAAATTTTTGGTCTGTTTCCTCTATTGGCTCCTCCAGAATCACACAAGGAATGCCAGGAGAAAAGAGGGTACAGAAAGAGGATAAAGGGAGACAGAGGTTAGGAAAGGGCTTTTTGTTTTCACTTGAAGCACTCTTAGATAAATGCTGCCTACCCAGTGGTGCAGCAAGAATTAGGAAGCTCACTGGCCCATCAACCTCCACATTTCTCAGCCCGACCTTGTATATTCTCACAGACCTAGTGACATGGCAGTGTGGTTAAACAATAGACTCTGGGTCTGTTTTGGATCCTGGCCCTCTGCTTCCAAGCAGTGTAACTTTGAGTAACTTATTCAGTCTCTCTGAACTTTAGTTTCCTCAGCCAAAAAATGGGGATAATATTAGCACCTGTCTCTTTGGGTTTTGTTAGGATTTAGTGATATAATCACTTGATGTTAATATCATCATCATATGTGTACAGTATTTTCAATGCATCGGGCACTATACAAAGTGCTGCAGAGGAATTTTCTTACCTAGGGTTTTAATGCATTTTAAAAGAATTAACACATTAAGTCACTTGAGTAAACCAGAGGCTCATATTCTACCCAAGTAGTGCATTATTGGCAGTGGAATTCCAGGTGGGTGATTTAGGGATAGATGAGTTGTTTTTAAGAAGAGGAGCTTCCCAAATGCTCATACTCTACCTACAGGCAGGGCTTTCCCCTTCATCTTTACGCAGAGCCTTGGCAAGAAAATGGATGAAGGAAAGAGCACGCCAGGAACACTCACAAGGGGCAGACTTGAGCTTGGAGGTATTGATGGTTCTCTGTCTTGTAGAGGGTGCTGAGTTGCTGATAAAATACCCTGCACTGTTCTCTGGCTATCCAAGTAGCATCCAATCCCTACATCAACCAGCCTCTTGATTTTGAACACCTACCTCCTCTTCTTCCTCCCAACCCAGTATCTTCAGGCATTCATGAGCCAGTAATTTTCAAGTCCAAAACTGGCAAAGGACTGACACTGAAAAAAAATTAATATCCTTCCTTGGCAGAAAAAAAAAAAAAAAAGTGCCGCTTACCATCACCATGATTTCATTTCTAAGGTAAGGAAGGAATCTTATAATAAAGAACCTTATGGAAAAAATAAGCAGCTTTATGAAAAATTCTCTCCTTTTTCCAGACTTGACCTTGGCCTGGAAAAACCTTAGCACACACCAGCAGGGTCAGGAACCCCCCTGCCTTGCCTATGGATGTGTGGTCAGAGCTGAAGGAGAGGCAAAGAAGAGGGAACTCAGCCCCTTAATGTCAGTGTTTCTTATGGAGATGTAGTCAGGAGTACGTGGTGTGTGTGTGCGTGTGTGTGTGTGTGTGTGTGTGTGTGTGTGTGTAGGAGTGAGGGTGAGGGTAATTTGCTACTTTAGAGTTCAGACAAGGCCAGCTTCATGGCCATGTACAACCAGTGCAGTCACACAGGGCCCACTCTCAGAAGGACCCTGGGCTTGGCTTATGCTCTGCTGTCACCACCTGGAAATTCTAATAATTTTGGAACAAACACCCCACATTTTCATGTTTCATTGGACCCTGAAAATTCTGTACCTGATTCTGAGACCTCACAGAACTTAGGTGATAGTTGCACCAGACACCTCTTAAGCATTGTTTCAGATTCTCCGAAATTGGCTTCCTCCTCTAACTATGGCTGAGGCTACCAGTTCCAAGTGTGTTCACAGCTATAAATGAGTGTATGGTGTGCCTTGTACCTTCTACCCTGGGTCCCTCTGTCTTCACACCATGCCTGTGGGAACTTTTGGTTGCACACCCCGGAAGCAGGGAGAGTTAACTCCCCACAAGACAGCCCTTGGCCAGTGGCAAAGTGGAGCTGACAAATAAATACTTCCTCCTTTCATCCCATGGGTAAACAGTTGTAAAATGCATTCTGTGAGGCTTCTCAGAGTGTCCAGAAGATTGAGCATAAAAACGTTGGTATGGACACTTCCGGTCCTGTTTATTAACCCTGCCTCTCTCACAGAGCAGCCTTTGCTTTGGACCACTTTGCTTTAACCTAGGCTAAAATAATAGTTCACATTCTCCTAGTATTGTGTGCTCCAGGACTATGGACCCTGGGGCTCTTGGTTCCTGCATGAGCCTTAGGCACACAGTTACCCTCTGGATTACTTGCCTCTGGACCACTCCTTGCAGGACCCTTTATCGGCAGCACCTCAGGTCTGCAGGTGGGAGCCAGGAGGCCTTGTGCTGGTGGGAGCCTTGGCCATTTTGGCATCATGCTGAGAAACTAGGCTTTTCCCAAACCACCTTCTAGTTGAAAATCCCCTTACTCTTTTTTTTAAAAAAATTAATTAATTAATTTATTTATGGCTGTGTTGGGTCTTCGTTTCTGTGCGAGGGCTTTCTCTAGTTGCGGCAAGCGGGGGCCACTCTTCATCGCGGTGCGCGGGACTCACTATCGCGGCCTCTCTTGTTGCGGAGCACAGGCTCCAGACGTGCAGGCTCAGTAATCGTGGCTCACGGGCCTAGTTGCTCTGCGGCATGTGGGATCTTCCCAGACCAGGGCTCGAACCTGAGTCCCCTGCATTGGCAGGCAGATTCTCAACCACTGCGCCACCAGGGAAGCCCCTCCCTTTACTCTTAATTACAGTTACTCTGCTGGTCATGTTAGGTCCCAGAAACAATAACTTGTTCACCACAACTTTTAGCAAGTCCAAGATTTAATGCGTTTTGTAATATTTTAAAAAGACTCCTCTGCATTTCATCTCAGCATTGCTTGTGTTTTTGCACAGCAAAGACTACATCAGCACTTTAAAAAAAATTACAGCTTTATTGATATATTATTTACATACCATACAATTCATTCAAAGCATATAGTTCAATAGTATATTCACAGAGCTGTACAGCCATCACTATGCTCAATTCTGGAATATTTTCATCACCTCAAAAAGAAGCCCTGGGGACTTCCCTGGTGGTGCAGCGGTTAAGTATCCACCCGCCACATATACCCTGAGAAAACCATAATTCAAAAAGAGTCATGTACCAAAATGTTCATTGCAGCTCTATTTACAATAGCCAGGACATGGAAGCAACCTAAGTGTCGATCAACAGATGAATGGATAAAAAAGATGTGGCACATATATACAATGGAATATTACTCAGCCATAAAGAGAAAAGAAATTGAGTTATTTGTAGTGAAGTGGATGGAACTAGAGTCTGTCATACAGAGTGAAGTAAGTCAGAAAGAGAAAAACAAATACCGTATGCTAACACATATATATGGAATCTAAAAAAAAAAAAAAAGGTCATGAAGAACCTAGGGGTAAGACGGGAATAAAGACACAGACCTACTAGAGAATGGACTTGAGGATATGGGGAGGGGGAAGGGTAAGCTCTGACAAAGTGAGAGAGTGGCATGGACATATATACACTACCAAACGTAAAATAGATAGCTAGTGGGAAGCAGCCGCATAGCACAGGGAGATCAGCTCCGTGGTTTGTGACCACCTAGAGGGGTGGGATAGGGAGGGTGGGAGGGAGGGAGATGCAAGAGGGAAGAGATATGGGAACATATGTATATGTATAACTGATTCACTTTGTTATAAAGCAGAAACTAACACACCATTGTAAAGCAATTATACTCCAATAAAGATGTTAAAAAAAAAAATCTGCCCACCAATGCAGGGGACACAGGTTCGAGCCCTGGTCCAGGAAGATCCCACATGCCGTGGAGCAATTAAGCCTATGCGCTACAACTGCTGAGCCTGCGCTGTAGAGCCTGCGTGCCACAACTACTGGAGCCCACATACCTAGAGCCCGTGCTCTGCAACAAGAGAAGCCACTGCAATGAGAAGCCCACGTACCACAACAAAGAATAGCCCCCGCTCGCTGCAGCTAGAGAAAGCCCGTGTGCAGCAACAAAGACCCAAAGCAGCCAAAAATAAATAAATAAATAAATAAATAATTTTTTTTAAAAAAGCCCTGTACCCATTGGCAGTCACTCTTCATTTACCCCCAAGTCCCCCAGTCCTAAGCAACTACTAATATACTTTCTGTCTCTATGGATTTGCCTATTCTGGACATTTCATATAGGTAGAATCATACAATACTTGGCCCTTTGAGACTGGCTTCTTTCACTTAGCATAATATTTGCAAGGTTCATCATGTTGTAGCAAGTATCAGTTCCTTTTTGTGGCTGTATAATATTTCACTGTATGGATATACCACATTTATTTATCCATGCATCAGCTAATGGGCATTTGGGTCGTTTCCATGTTTTTTGGCTATTGTGAAAAATGATACTATGAATATTCATGAACCCGTTTTTTTGTGGCTATATGTTTTCATTTCTCTTGGATATATACCTAGAAGTGGAATTGCTGGGTAATATGGTAATTCTGTTTAACCTTCTGGGAAACTGCCAGACTGTTTTCCAAAGTGGCTGCCACATTTTACATTCTCACAAGCAACATGTGAGGGTTCCAATTTTTATACATCCTCGGCAACACTTATTATTTGTCCTTTTGATTTTAGCCATCCTAGTGGGTATGAAGTGGTATCTCATTGTGTTTTTTGCTTGTTTGTTTGTTTGTTGTTTTTGACTGTGCCATGTGGCTTGCAGGATCTTAGTTCACTGACCAGTGATCGAACCTGAGCCTGGGCCCTGGCAGTGAAAGTGACGAGTACTAACCACTGGACTGCCAGGGAGTTCCCTCATTGTGACTTTGATCTGCATTTCCCTGATGACTAATGATGTTGAACATCTTTCCATTTACTCATTGGCCATTTGTATATCTTCTTTAGAGAAATGTCTATTCAGATCCTTTGTTAATTGCATTATGTCTTTTTATTCTTGAGTTATGAGAGATATTTATATATTATGGATAGTAATCCTTATCAGATATGTGATATACAAAATTTTTCTCCCATTCTGTGGATTTTCTTTTTACTTTCTTGATGATGCGCTAAGAAACACAAAAGGTTTTAATTTTGATGATGTCTAATTTATCTATTTTTTCTTTTGTTGCTTGTACTTCTGATGCAGTATCTAAGAAAATATGTCCTAATCCAAAATCATGAACATTAATGCCTCTGCTTTTTTGTAAGAGTTTTATAGTTTTAGGTCTTAAAATTAGATCTTTGACTCATTTTGAGTTCATTTTTATACACGGTATATATGTTGTGAAGTAGAGGTCCAACTTCATACTACAGCACGTAGATATATATTTGTCTTAGTACCATTTGTTGAAGAGACTATTATCTCCCCATTTAATTGTCTTTGCTCCCTTGTCAAAAATGAGTTGAACATAAGAGGTTATTTCTGTAGTCCCCATTCTAACTTATTGATATTTATATCTATCCTTATGCCAGTGTCATCGTGTCTTGATTACTATAGTTTTGTAGTAAGTTTTGAAATTGGGAAGTGAGTTCTCCAAGTTTATTCTTCTTTTTCAAGATTGGTTTGCCTACAAATAACATACAAGGGAATCACCGTAAGGTTAACAGCTGATCTTTCAGCAGACACTCTACAGGCCAGAAGGGAGTGGCAAGATATTTTTAAAGTGATGTAAAGGAAAACCTACAACCAACATTACTCTACCCAGCAAGGATCTCATTCAGATTTGATGGAGAAATCAAAAGCTTTACAGACAAGCAAAACTTAAGAGAATTCAGCACCACCAAACCAGCTTTACAACAAATGCTAAAGGAACTTCTCTAGGCAAGAAACACAAGAGAAGGAAAACATCTACAATAACAAACCCAAAACATTTAAGAAAATGGGAATAGGAACATACATATCGATAATTACCTTAAATGTAAATGGATTAAATGTTCCCACCAAAAGACACAGACTGGCTGAATGGATACAAAAACAAGACCCGTACATATGCTGTCTACAAGAGACCCACTTCAGACCTAGGGACACATACAGACTGAAAGTGAAGGGATGGAAAAAGACATTCCATGCAAATGGAAATCAAAAGAAAGCTGGAGAAGCAATACTCATATCAGGCAAAATAGACTTTAAAATAAAGATTATTATTAGACTTTAAAATAAAGAGACAAGGAAGGACACTATACAATGATCAAGGGATCAATCCAAGAAGAAGATATAACAATTGTAAATATCTATGTACCCAACATAGGAGCACCTCAGTATATAAGGCAAATGCTAACAGCCATAAAAGGGGAAATCAACAGTAACACAATAATAGTAGACAACTTTAACACCTCCACTTAAGTGGACAGATCATCCAAACAGAAAATAAATAAGAAAACAAGTTTTAAAGGACACATTAGACCAGATGAACTTAATTGATATTTATAGGACATTCCATCCAAAAACAACAGAATACACTTTCTTCTCAAGTACACACGGAACATTCTCCAGGATAGATCACATATTGGATCACAAATCAAGCCTTCATAAATTTAAGAAAATTGAAATCATATCAAGCATCTTTTCCAACCACAACACTTATGAGACTAGATATCAATCACAGGAAAAAAACTGTAAAAATTACAAACACATGGAGGCTAAACAATATACAACAAAACAACCAAGAGATAACTGAAGAAATCAAAAAGGAAATCAAATAATATCTAGAAACAAATGACAATGAAAACACGATGACCCAAAAACTATGGGATGCAGCAAAAGCAGTTCTAAGAGGGAAGTATATAGCAATATGATCTTACCTCAACTAACAAGAAAAATCTCAAATAAACAACCTAACCTTACACCTAAAGCAATTAAAGAAAGAAGAACAAAAAACCCCAAGGTTAGCAGAAGGAAAGAACTCATAAAGATCAGATCAGAAATAAATGAAAAAGAAACAAAGAAAACAATAGCAAAGATCAATAAAACTAGAAGGTGGTTCTCTGAGAAGATGAACAAAATTGATAAACCATTAGCCAGACTCATCAGGGAAAAATGGGAGAAGACTCAAATCAACAGAAGTAGAAATTAAAAAGGAGAAGTAACAACTGACACTGCAGAAATACAAAGGATCATGCTGGGCATATACAAGCAACTATATGCCAATAAAATGGACAACCTGGAAGAAATGGACAAATTCTTAGAAAAGTACAAACTCCTGAGACTGAACCAGGAAGAAATAGAAAACATGAACAGACCAAACACAAGCACTGAAATTGAAACTGTGATTAAAAATCTTCCAACAAACAAAAGCCCAGGGCCAGATGGCTTCACAGGCGAATTCTAGCAAACATTTAGAGAAGAGCTAACACCTATACTTCTCAAACTCTTCCAAAATAAAGCACAGGGAGGAACACTCCCAAACTCATTCTACAAGGCGACCATCACCCTGATACCAAAACCAGACAAAGATGTCACAAAAAAAGAAAATTACAGGCCAATATCACTGATGAACATAGATGCAAAAATCCTCAACAAAATACTAGCAAACAGAATCCAACAGCACATTAAAAGGATCATACACCATGATCAATTGGGTTTTATCCCAGGAATGCAAGGATTCTTCAATATATGCAAATCAACCAATATGATACACCATATTAAGAAACTGAAGGATAAAAACCATATGATCATCTCAATAGATGCGGGAAAAGCTTTCGACAAAATTCAACACCCATTTATGATAAAAACCCTCCAGAAAGTAGGCATAGAGGGAATTTACCTCAACATAATAAATGCCATATATGACAAACCCACAGACAACATCATTCTCAGTGGTGAAAAACTGAAACTATTTCCTCTAAGATCAGGAACAAGATAAGGGTGCCCACTCTCATGACTATTATTCAACATAGTTTTGGATGTTTTAGCCACGGCAATCAGAGAAGAAAAAGAAATAAAAGGAATCCAAATTGGAAAAGAAGAAGTAAAGCTGTCACTGTTTGCAGATGACATGATACTATACATAGAAAATCCTAAAGATGCCACCAGAAAACTGCTAGAGCTAATCAATGAATTTGGTAAAGTAGCAGGATACAAAATTAATGCACAGAAATCTCTTACATTCCTATACAGTAACAATGAAAAATCAGAAGGAGAAATTAAAGAAACACTCTCATTTACCACTGCAACTAAAAGAATAAAATACCTAGGAATAAACTTACCTAAGGAGGCAAAAGACCTGTATGCAGAAAACTATAAGACACTGATGAAAAAAATCAAAAATGATACAAACAAATTGAAAGATATACCATGTTCTTGGATTGGAAGAATCAACATTGTGAAAATGACTATACTACCCAAAGCAATCTACAGATTCAATGCAATCTCTATCAAATTTCCAATGGCATTTTTCACAGAACTAGAACAAACAATTTTACAATTTGTATGGAAACACAAAAGACCCCGAATAGGCAAAGCAATCTTGAGAAAGAAAAATGGAGCTGGAGGAATCAGGCTCCCTTACTTCAGACTACACTACAAAGCTACAGTAATCAAGACAGTATGGTACTGGCACAAAAACAGAAATATAGATCAATGGAACAGGATCGAAAGCCCAGAGATAAACCCACACTCATATGGTCACCTTCTCTTTGACAAAGGAGGCAAGAATATACATTGGAGAAAAGACAGCCTTTTCAATGAGTGGCGCTGGGAAAACTGGACAGCTACATGTAAAAGAATGAAATTAGAACACTTCCTAACACCATACACAAAAATAAACTCAAAATGGATTAAAGACCTAAATGTAAGGCCTGACACTATAAAACTCTTAGAGGAAAACATAGGAAGAACACTCTATAACATAAATCACAGCAAGATCTTTTTTGACCCACCTCCTAGAGTATTGGAAATAAAATCAAAAATAAACAAGTGGGACCTAATGAAACTTAAAAGCTTTTGCACAGCAAAGGAAACCATAAACAAGATGAAAGGACAACCCTCAGAATGGGAGAAAATATTTGCAAATGAAGCAACTGACAAAAGATTAATCTCCAAAATATACGAGCAGCTCATGCAGCTCAATATCAAAAAACAAACACCCCAATCCAAAAATAGGCAGAAGACTTAAATAGGCTTTTCTCCAAAGAAGACATACAGATTGCCAACAAACACATGGAAGGATGCTCAACATCACTAATCATTAGAGAAATGCAAATCAAAACCACAATGAGGTATCACCTCACACTGATCAGAATGGCCATCACCTAAAAATCTACAAACA
The DNA here is from genome assembly GCF_949987535.1 of Balaenoptera acutorostrata. NCBI lineage: Eukaryota > Metazoa > Chordata > Mammalia > Artiodactyla > Balaenopteridae > Balaenoptera > Balaenoptera acutorostrata. The sequence goes on along the minus strand of NC_080065.1, from coordinate 45,418,123 downwards.
ATAAATGCTGGAGAGGGTGTGGAGAAAAGGGAACCCTCTTGCACTGTTGGTGGGAATGTAAATTGATACAGCCGCTATGGAGAACAATATGGAGGTTCCTTAAAAATCTAAAAATAGAACTACCATATGACCCAGCAATCCCACTACTGGGCATATATCCTGAGAAAACCATAATTTAAAATACATGTACCACAATATTCATTGCAGCACTATTTTCAATAGCCAGGACATGGAAGCAACCTAAATGTCCATCGACAGATGAAAGGATAAAGAAGATGTGGCAATATATACAATGGAATATTACTCAGCCATAAAAAGGAATGAAATTGAGTTATTTGTAGTGAGATGGATGGACCAAGAGTCTGTCATACAGAGTGAAGTAAGTCAGAAAGAAAAAAGAAATACCGTATGCTAATGCACATATATGGAATCTAAAAAAAAACGGTACTGATGAACCTAGTTGCAGGGCAGGAATAAAGATGCAGACGTAGAGAACAGGCTTGAGGACACAGGGAATGAAGGGGGGGGAAACTGGGACAAAGTGAGAGAGTAGTATGCACATATATACACTACCAAATGTAAAATGGATGGCTAGTGGGAAGCTGTTGCATAGCACAGGGAGATCAGCTTGATGCTTTGTGATGACCTAGAAGGGTGGGATAGGGTGGGTGGGAGGGAGGCTCAAGAGGGAGGGGATGGGGATATATGTATACCTATAGCTGATTCACTTTGTTGTACAGCAGAAACTAACACAACACTGTAAAGCAATTATACTCCAATAAAGATATTTATAAAAAGAAAAAGATTGGTTTGCCTATTTGGGGCTTCTTTAATTTTCATATGAACTTTAAAATCAGCTTGTCAGTTTCTGCAAGGAATACAGCAAAGATTTTGATAGAGATCTCATTGAATCTGTAGATAAATTTGGGGACTATTACATCTTAACAAGTCTTCTGATCCATGAACATAGGATGTCTTTCCACTTATTTAGGTCTTTTAAAATTTCTTCCAACAATGTTTTGTTGTTTTCAACATAGAAGTCTTGCACTTCCTTGGTTCAATTTATTCCTAAGTTTTTATTCTTTTTGAAGCTGTTGTAAATGCAATTGTTTTCTTAATTTTCATTTTTCTTAATTTTGTAGTGTACAGAAATACGACTGATTTTTGTATGTTGATTTTGTAACCTGCAACTTTGTTGAACTCTTTTAATTTTAATTGTTTCTCAATGGCTTCCTTAGGATTTTCTACATAAGACATTATTTCACTTGCAAATGCAGATGATTTTACTTTTCCAATCTATTTTCCTTTTATTTCATCTTCTTGCCTAATTACCCTTACTATAACTTCCAGTACAATGTTGAATATGAGTGGTGAGAGTGGACGTCCTTGACTTGTTCTTGATCTTAGGGAGAAAGTTTCACTCTCTTGCCATTAAGTATATTGCTAGCTATAGGGTTTTTGTAGATGCCCTTTATCAGGTTGAGGAAGTCCCCTTCTATTCCTAGTTTGTTGAGTGTTTTTATCATGAAGCGATATTGAGTTTTGTCAGATGTTTTCCTGTATCTATTGAGATGATCATGTGATTTTTGTCCTTTATTCTATTGATATAGTGTATTACATTAATTGATTTTTAGATATTTAACCAACCAATCCCACTTGGTCATGGTATATAATCCTTTATATATATAATCCAATATATATATATATTTCTGTGTTATTTTTTTCAGTATTTTGGAGGATTTTTGCATTCTATTGGTATTAGTACTCTTGCTATAAGCCTCTCATTTCAGGGGCATGAGCTCAAAAAGAAGAATGTGTATTGAATAGACATCAAACAATTTTTATCTAGGAAGGTTTGTTTTATTGTGGAATAAAAATAGAATGTATTTGGGCATTTAAAATGTTTGAGTCTGTAAGGGAGAAGCTGAAATATTTGTCTTGCTTTAGTGCACAGATCACATTTGGAAAGGTAACTGGTATTTGAGTAGACCTCTGGGACAGGAGTAACCACCAGAACAATGCTGGAGAAGTTGACCATATACCGTTCTACACTAGGGGGCTGTGTCTGCTGCTGCCCCTTCCCCAGCTCACCCCACATGATTGTTGAAGGTTAGGATGTTCTAGCAAGCTGGGAGAGCCAGGAGGAAGGCAACCTTTGTTTGCTTTGAGGATGGATTCAAGATCACAGGATACTAAAATGGAACATTCAGTTGAAACACCAAGGCAATCAATATCACAGTTCAAAGTAAAGGGCTTCACCACAATAAAATCTTTTCAAAAGAAGTGATAGAAAACAGGCTAGATGACTCTTAAACTCTTCCTTGGCATTTTGGGTGGAAAATAGTCAGAAGTTGGAAATGGGTGAAGAAGAATTTGAGAGAAAGCTGTTCTTTTGCCATGAGTTCTACACAACCTTTACCTTCAAAGGAAGATCTAGGAGTATCTGAACTTTCGAGCTTCTGGAAAGGAGCTTCAAGGGATCTACTTAGAGAGCTTAATATATGTCTCCTGCATCTGAGAAGCACAGAATAAACTAAAGGGTGAGACAGAGACCTACTAGTTGCCTTCATGGTGGTTAAAAGGAGAGATACAAGATTTCCAGAGACGTCAGGCCATTGAGTGAGTACAGTTAGTCCCGGACTTATCAAAGTTTGACTAACGAGTTTTAGACTTGATAATGCTGCAAAAGTGATACTCATTCAGTAGAAACCATACTTCTGATTTTGAATTTTGATCTTTTCCCAGGTCAGCAATATGTGGTAGATATTCTCTCATGAGGCTGGGCAGTGGCAGCGAGCTGCAGCTCCCAGTCGGCCATGTGATCACAAGGGTAAACAACCAATACGCGTATAACCTGTACCTATACAACCATTCTGCTTTTCACTTTCAGTACAGTATTCAATAAATTACATTATTTCAACACTTTAATATAAGATAGGCTTCGTGTTAGGTGATTTTGTCCAACTGCAGGCTAACGTAAGTGTTCTGAGCACATTTAAGGTAAGCTAGGCTAAGCTATGATGTTCCATAGGTTAAATGCATTTTCGACTTACAATATTTTCAACTTATGATGGATTTATCAGGATGTAACCCCATCGTAAGATTGGCACATGAGTGTTTCTTGTGGACCAGATGTGGATCCAGAGAGCAAGCTGGCATGTGGTTATCTTGTTTGAGACAGTGGTCTAGAGAGGCATGGAGACCTAAGACCTGAGTGGAGGGAAACTGGATTTCTAGGGAATGAGGAGAAAAGGAAGTGACCAGTCAGAAAAGAGTTGAACTTGCCCTTCAAGAAATTGCAGATGAGAAATCTCTAAGATCTCTGAAGAACCATGTCACAGCCCGTGAAAAAAGTCAACTTTAAACATGTGGGGGAATAAGATCACAAATTCTAAACTTTATGACAGTACCAGGGAAGTAGAAACTTTTCTGCTCCCCTGGCCTACTCACCCTGACTGTACTTCAGCTTTTGAGGGGTTGAAACCATAAAAGCCAGAGGAAGGACTGATATGAGAGGAGACAGACCCTTTCCTTCCTTGACTTCAGACCCAAACTATAGGAGAAGGAGAAGCCACAACTTAAAAGCAAATTTGAAATTTTGACTATTACATAAGGCTAGACATTTTAATGCTAATCTGAAATTGTGATTTATGACTTGAAGTGACCCTAGAGTTGTGTGTATTACTCAAGAGTGACCAGAAAATTCTTGAAGACTTCCCCTACCCTGGGCATCAAACTCAGCAACATGGCCCCTCAGAGCTGACAGTGGGGGGACAGTGGAAGACAAAAATGAAGTTGTTTTCTGCTGACACTCTATGTACTGCCTGTTCAATATAGTGTTTGCATGAGAATGATGCCTTTCTATTTGTCAGAACCACACCATGGCCACAGGGCTGAGTGCCAGATGCTATTGAGTTTTATTCCAAATTCGGTTTCACTATAATAATGCCTTATCTATATTCTATTTCTTCCAAGGGGCCCTGTCTGACCACTCCAATTAGACGACCTCAATCACTGCAATGGATACATGTCCTTCTTTCTGGCCACCGAGCATTGGAACGTCCTTCTTATGTCTGGGAAATCTCCCATTTTAGGAAGTAGAGCCCCCTCCAGGGACAAAAGCTGAAATGTCAGGTACTCAAGTCCCTCCCTGCAGTGGTTGTACAAGCATAGCCAGCAATGGGAGGAGGCAGGGGCTGTCCGGACTCCGTTCTGGTGACAGACAGTGGCAGCAGCAGCGAGAGAGAAGAGGGCCTGGTGTTGTGGTGTGGGTGGAGGAACCTGCGGTGTCTGTGCCCAGAGGGGGCCGCAGAGTCTTTGTTGGCCCAGTTCTGCCATGTGGGCTTGACAACAGTTCCTGGCTCTGTAGCCACCACACCTGACTCTCCGGTGCTCCTGGAGATTCAATGAGCTTCTCAGTGAGCTTTTTCATTTTTTTTCTGAAGTAATTATAGATTTACAAAAAAGCTACAGAGATAGTAGAGAGAATCCTCATATCCTCTCACCCAGCTTGTCCTAATGTTAACATCTTATATAACTATGGTACTTTTGTCAAAACTAAGACACTAGAGTTGGTATGACACTATTATCTAAACTACATACTTTATTTGGATTTCACCAACTTTTCCACTAAGATCTCTTTTCTCTTCCAGGATCCAAATCAGGATACCACTTTCCTTTTGGTTGTCATGTCTCCTGGGTCTCCTTTCATCTGTGACAGTTTCTTATAGTCTTTCCTTGTTTTCTAAGAGAACTGGTCAGTTATTTTATAAAATGTTCCTTAAGTTGGACTTACGTTTTCTCGTTATTTGACTGGAATTACGGATTTGGGGGAAAAACACTACAGAGGTGAAGTGTCTCTTTCCTTCAAGTGTTAAATATCAGGGGGTTCATGATATCCACATGATTTATCACTGGTGATATTAACACTGATGGGCTCGTTAAAGTACTGTCTCTCAGGTTTCTCCACTGTGAAGCTACTGTATTTCCTTTTCCATACTCTATTTGTTAGAAGGGAGTCAGTAAGTCCAGCTCACACTTGGAGAAAGGGAAGTTAAGTTCCATCTGCTGGAGGGGCATGTGTTCACATATTTGGAATTCTTCTGTAAGGAAGATTTGTCCTTTCTCCTTCATTTATGTATGTATGTATGTATGTTTGTATGTATATACATATGTATGTATCTATCTATCCAATTCTCAATCTAGCACAAGAAAAGGGCATTTGTTAGTAAAAATTCAGAGAGAAATCTTAGGACCCAATGGCAGGAAAAATAGCCAGCCTGATAGGGTCTACAGAGATATTACAAACTGAGACAAGAGACCACATGGCAGAAACAAGAGAGATGCTCTCTGTGGCCTGCTCTGTTCCCTTGGCAGTGGACTGGCTTCTGCTACAAGGTTCTTAGTTTTACTTTCCTCATGGTTTCAACTAACCAAAGCCTCTAGATGGCCTGACCCTCTCCTTTGCCTCCAGGCTACATGACTGTAGTGCCAGGGCATAACATCATCCGACTACAATTGGGGGTGCCTGGCTCAAATTCTCAAGAGAAAATAACTCATTTTCTCAGCCTAGCTTATAAATTCATTCTTCCTGGGCCAGGTGTCCACTTGAATTAAATTATCTGCAGCCAGCAGTGGGATGGAATTACTTGGTAAAAATCATAATCATCTTGTCACCTCTTTGTAACAGCTCTAAGGAGGAGTGAATTCTAAAATGGGAGTATGATGGGCTGGCACTGCAAAATGCTCCTACTTCACTTTCCTTTGGCTCTTCTTGGAATAAGGGTTCTACTACTAAAATAGCATGCAAGGTTGCATTCATTTCAAAGTCTACATATGGGCTCTTCTGCTTAAGACACAGTGCTCTTCAGTGATCTTCTTTGCTCTCAAATATTTTGGAGTTTCTGCCTAAAATTTTGTGAAGCAGATAAAATAGAGCTGTTATTGAAGCATTGGTGGGGGCTTATCACATCACCTTCTCAGCCTCTCCGTCCTCTCCCCAGTGGCTGCCAAGGTCCCCTTCAGAATATGGTTTAAGAGAGGTAGACCAGATAAATGATTTACTTCTTTGGGCCTCAGTTTTCAAGTTGAAGGACAAAAAGTCACTGCTTTCATCTATCATTCTCCTCTATGAGACTATACTGCGGGGCCCTGGGAGATTTGGATTCCCTGCCTCTAAAAGCATCATAAAGATGAATTTGGGAATATAACCTTCAGGGTCCCAGAAGGCACACCCAAACTAGGTCACTGAGAAGTGTTTAATAACGGACTCTAAGAGATGTGGGCAGGGTTCAGGAAAAATAAGTATGGCTCAGTACTCCCAGGGCTTGCAACCACAGGGAGCCATCCCAACCCCTCAGGCAGAAAGGACAAAGGAAGGAGTGGTTCCTAGAGGTGGAGAGAGTGCTGTGTCATTGTGAGAAGCAGCCAACCTTAGAGAGAGGAAGGGAGAGAGCTGGGGGAACGAATACTCCATCTCACCCTCCTCCCTTCTGACCTTCTGCCAGTGGCTGCCATCCACTGAACCCAATGGGAAGCCAGAGGGCCGGGTTGCCCTCGATTTAGACCATAGAGAGCAGCCTCCCAGGACAGACAGCAGGGTGGAGAGGGTGGGGAATGGGTCTGCAGAAACACAAGGAAGGTATCCAGCACAAGACAGACAGATGGTTTGTGGGTGAGCCTGGCCTAGCATCCCACTTTCCTGACTTGTATTATCATGCTCTTTCACCTCAAAACTCTGCTTTCTTCTCATTTTCTCCTGTCACTCTAGGCCAGCTGCTCCAAAGTTCTTCTCATATTACAGATGAAGGAGTAGCTTGGTTTTGCAAACTGTGAGGGCCCCACTTTGGCCTGCATTTTACACAGTCCAGTAATGAAAGACCTGGGCCTTCACTCCTGCTTTTCTTGGGTTTCCTCCCAGCTCTGGAGGCCAGAAATCTATCTTATGTCCCCTCCATCCTGACCTCTGATGGACTTCCTTCTAGATGGGGTGCTTTGCTGAGAAACCCCCCTTATGAGCACAGGAAATGCCCCAATAATTTTTTTTGTGCAATGGAAAAAGAAGCCTCAAATTGCTTTCTGAGTAAGTGAGGTTTGCATTCTTCCTGGAAAGAGTTTTATTCTCTGAGGCTGCTATTGCCACAGTCAATTGAAAACTAGGAAGCCGCTTTCAGTAATGCTTGCCTATGCTGTGGAATGTAATTGAAAACAACTGTTCTACTTCTACTGAAATGTGCAGGGAGTTGAAACCAACATTGGCAGATAATCAAGGAGGGGGTAGGGGCAGAATGGTTGGGAGGAGGGGAGGCGAAAATAGTGGTTGGGTCGGGGCAGGGGGAAAAAAAAATGGTTTATTGGTTAGAAGGAAGGAAAATAATTGGAGGTTTCCATGTCGAACAAATTTCTGTCTGACCTGCCCTGATGGCAAAATAGACCGTGGACGAGAAAAGCTGGGTGACTTTTTAGAGTAACAACATAGTCTCAGATCCAGGCAGTAAGAAGGCGAGTCCAGGACAGGAACCCTAGTTTCTTTATAGCAAGTCAATTAGAGACAGGCATTGCCATGCACATTTTAAAGAGGAGAACTGGAGGCTAGTTCACAGAGCTATGGGGATAGTTCATAGAAGATGCAGGGATATCCTCCCAGCCTTAGAAGAAAAGATCCCATTACCTTTCCAGTTATCAATCTCACTTCAACAAGGAAGGTAGAACACGCATCCCGACATAGCCTTTGCCTTTTGTTTCCTGCAGGCCCCACGTTCTCTCGCCTTAGATGTTTTTTCATTAATGATAATTCTGTTCCTAAGCAAATGGCCCACGCCAAGTGCAGATGCCAGCGAAGCCTCTGCCAACTAGGTCCAGACCTGGAACAAATCCCCTCCTGAGCAATGTCTCTCCCAGCCCTGCAGGGATGGGGTTGGGGGTCCCTGCAGGTGATCTGACACACTCTTCCAGTACCTTGAAGAATCCAGAGAATCTGGGGGTTAAGTTCAAAAGACAGGGCTCTGAAAAGCCTTCCTTAAAAGAGAGAGAACATTTTCTCTATGATATCAGAGAGAGATCAGAGTTGATCACATGCAGAAGCATTAAAAAGGACATTTTAGGTAAAATTACTTCCTCAAACTTTTATGGTTGTAACCTTAGGAATGAATGTGAACTGCCTTGAAGTCCTTCATGCTAAGCGTTTTGGCTGAAAGCCTGGGCCTCTAACAATAGGCTGGGCCACAGATAGGTTTTTGTGGGGGCATCCCCCCTTTTCTGGTCTCCCATAAGACTCCACAGTCCCAATTAATCCCCAAATGTGAACATTCCTCTTCTTGTGCAGTTTTTTGAGAGGCATGTGATAACTAACACTTAGAACAGTGCCAGGCATGTAGCAAGTACTTGATAAATGTCTTACATGTGCTAACTCATTTAACTCTCACACTCTATGAAGTAGATACTCTGATAGTACCTCATTTTTCTCATTTGTAAAATATAGATAAAGAGGGTGTGTAACTTGCTCAAGGTCATGTAACTAATCAGTGCTTATAGGGATGTTGAGATGTGCTGCTCAGATCCCTCTTCAGGGATGAAGGACATATACCTCCAACTGCTGAGAGTGTGGCTACAGACAGCCCTTAGCTCTCAGCCCTCTTTGGGAATGACCTTGGCTGAAGAGAGCCATCAAGCCTAGCGTTATCCTCACTTCCCAGGGCAGCTCATATCCAGTGATCGACTGACAGAGAAGTACAAAGGCTCAGGCCCCTCGGTCCCTCTCAGGATAATTCTGAAGGTCCATCTCAGCTTCAGAATCCTGAAGGGTTGACTCAGGCCTTCACTGAGATTACATTGCAGCTTAACTTCTCCCTTAGCCCAATCCTACTTATTTCCTTTTCCTTCCATAGTAGTTGATCCCAGGAACATTCCCTAATAACTCTCCAATATTCTAAAACCCTTGACTCAGAGTCTGCTTTCTGGGGAACCCAAGCCATGACGGTGCTAGAGCTGCAATTTGAACGTGGGCTATCTGGCTCCACAGGCCATGCTCTTAGCCAATGCACTCTAATAACTCTCAAGAGAGATATAATTGTTAAAGCTGGAAGGGGGCCTAAAGTCAGGTAGTACAACACCATAGTAGCGCCTAGAATTCAAAATACTATTTGAAAATATAATGTCTTGCCTATAGCAGAACTCTGTTTCTGTTCGTTAAGAGGGGGAGTATGGATGGTGTTTGGATTAGGAAATTAGGAGGATCCCCCATCCCTGCGTGTGTTTTAATGATATGAATAGAGATTTGTTGCCCATCTTAGTAGAATTAAGATCCTCTCTGGTTTTTCACTGAGCCTCTAAGAGCATGAATTCAGTGAAAGTCGGGCTCCTGAGAATTGATAGCCTTGTAAATGACAGCAGGAGGGGCAGGCACTAGCAGAAGGGCAGAAGCCACCACAGCTTTCTCCATTAGGGCTTTCTATGTGTGGAATCCTTGGTGAACAGCTGAGAGATCATCCATGTACTGTCTTCAGAAGCCTCATAGAATTGTCTTTTTGATGTGGGAATAATGCTGGTCATGCAACCCCGCTTCATCTTCTACAGATGAGGACACTGAAGTGTGGAGGAGCAGAGGGTTTGCCCAGCTAACCAGTGGCAGAAATGGCTCCGGAACACTGTACCTGGACTGGCCCTCAAGGGCTCTTTCTACTGCTCTGCTCTTCCATTTTGAGATTTCACGAAACATTTCCAATATGATGAATGTGCTAGAGACAGTTGGCGCACAGTGATTATTCCATGTGTTCCTCTAACACTCCCCAGATTCCTTTGAAGTTAGGTTGGAATCACGTGACCATCTGGCTTGAACTGTGAGTAGCAATGGAGTATGAGCCTCATCCAGGCTAGTGAGGTCAGGTCAGTGTTCCTTCTCCATCCTTCATGTGCTCTGCAAAGGAGAACTTGGAGATCAGGTGGAACATTCACCAAAGCTACAAGACAGAGGACGGCCTCCCAACTAACGTGAGACTTCACCTGAGCATGAAATAAACCACTGCTCTCTGAAGCCACTGATATTTCAAAAGTTTGAGCTTTGAGACAGCTAGAATCCACTACCAAGTCAATGCGCTTCTACTTCTGGGCCAGTTTGCCGGAACAAGACATAAGGAGCAAGGTTTGGCAACAGCAGCCTATCTTTTGGGAGAAGTCAATAGGAATGTGATCTTCATCATTTGGACACCTGTTGCTCAACTCAGAGGCAGAAGGTCTGAGAGAAGGCAGGAGCTTCAAGGTTGAGTAAAGAAGACTAGTTGCTACTTGAGTGCACCTTCCTACTCCAGGAAATCAAATTTCCATGGATGTAGAGAAGGCTGAGTTAGGCAACTCTGGTGTGTTCTTCTTCAGTTCTCTTTCTACAACTAAGGATGGGTTGTGGCCACATTACATTTTCAGCCTGAGCCCAGCTGCATCCCCTCTCACAAGTGCACTAGGAACTGGTAGGAGGAACTGAGCCAATGAGACTTCTCTATGAAACCTCTTCTCCAGACCCCACTTCATGCCCCCACCTGCAGTGGGCCTCTCAGGACCTGGCTCTGAACTGAGAACTCATACCCTTTTCCCCTGGTGGGCACAGCTGTGACTCCAAATGAACGCTTGAAATAAGACAGAGGAAAGGCAGGACATCCTCCCTTCTGGGCAGTTGGTTTCGTGGCTATAACTGGGTGACTTTTGGCTGTAGGACCTCAAATTAAAACATGGATTGCTGACCCCAATGTTGAATTCTGGCCAGCTGGCCTTGTAGATTTTTGCATTCCTGCCACTGAGCCTAGCACACCCACAGTGGTGAGATCCATTGATGGAGAGCTAGGTTGCCTGTGTCTTTCTCCCTCCACAGATGACATCTTATTTCAGAGTGACTCCCCCATGGATGATCACAGACACACACATCCCAGTGTCAACAGGTGCAAGGCCAGACTTTGATATCTTCATCTCACCTAGCTTTAGATAAGGCTGACTATTTAAGGTCATGGTTAGTGGTTTCATTGCATGCAGACTCTTCGGAGAACAGGACGTGATACACCTGGAAGGGGATTCTGTGGTGGTTGATCACATAGATTACATGAGAAATTCCAATAACTGGGCTGACCTCTTCCATTTTCACTAATAATGACACAGTTTTCACTTGGTTCTAGTAGATGTAATAATTAGCTAATAAATAATTAGCAAATCCAGCAAATGCCCAGCATTTTATGTATAAAACCAAGGAGTTATTGTCACAAATACCTTGTTATTTTCCTGACATTTATCTTTTGGAAAAATCTAATATGTTTTAATCGTAAAGATTAAAGCAATACAATAGAAAGAGAAGGTCATTTTCTAGTCCTGAATCTCTAACAGGTAAATGAACAGTTTGACATATATTCTTCCATGTTTTTATGCTAACATATATCCGCATATTTTTAAAAATATGAATAGAATCATACTACCTGTATTGCTCTGTAACTTTCATTTTTATTTCATTTCAAGGTGTTGGGACATTTTTCCATGTCAACGGAATCTACCTCATCTTTTAAAATACCTACAGTGTTTTATTATGTGGGTGGACCATGACACATTTATTTAACTCTCCATTGATAGACACTAGGTTATTGCCATTCACTTATTGTTATGACTAATACTACAATAAGCATCTTTATACAGTATATCTTTACACATCTGTCCTATAATTTCTTTAGGATAAACTGCTAGAATTAGAAATATTAGCTCAAAAGGCATGTACAGGAAAATTTTCAAATTGTTAATAGATTATCTTCCAGAAATGTTGCAACAGTTTATACTCCTAGCAACTAGTGTGAGAGTACCTATTTTGCCACACCTTTAGATCACTGAATATTACCACTCCGATCACTCTGAGAGGTTTAAATAAATCTTGCTTTTAAAAATTTGCATTTCTTTGTTTATTATTGAATTTAAGCAGTATCTTTTTGGATAATAGTGATTATCTGTATTTTATCTAATTGACTGTTTAAGTTTTGTCCATTTTTCTTTTGTTTATATTTTCTGATAAAAGCTCTGTATATTTTACAAATATTAAACCTTTGTGATATACATTGAAAATATTTTATAATGCTTTTCATTATTTTCTCACATTGAAAGATTTGAGTTACAGTTTTATATACTTCTATAAAAGCAAAAGTCACAAAGTTAATCTTCTGCTTTAATGTTTCTGGCTTTGTGACATGCTTGGAAAAGCCTTTTCCACCTCAAGAGTATAAAACTATGTAAAAAGAAAGAACTTACGAATATTGTCTTTAATCATATACAAAAATAAATTTCTCCAAAATGGAGTTAACTTATTTCTTTAGACAGTAGACAGCCAATCATTGCAATGCTACATATTGAAATGTGAAATATTAAAATATACAGTTATTTTATAATTCATCTCTATGTTTTATACTTAAAAAAATTATACATATGTGGATTTTAATTTAGACCCTATATTCTATTCATTGATCTCTTTTTCCATACTTAATTCAAATCTAGAGTGTTTTAATTGCTGTGGCTTTAAAGTATGTTTTGATTTCTAGGAGGGCAGATTTCCACTCATTAACCTTCTTGTGCATTTACACCTCCAAATGAAAGTTAGACTCAATATAGATTCCCTACACCAAAAAAAAAAAAAAATTACTATTGGACTTTATTAGAATTGTGTTAAATTTATAAATTAATTTGGAAAGAATTGAAATTTATATGAATAGTCCTAAGCAGAAATGTAATATAGAAATTCATTTATTTAAATCCTTCATGTAATTCAATAAAGTTTTTTGTTTCATGGAAGTCTTAAGAAAATATAACTCTAGGGACTTCCCTGGTGGTGCAGTGGTTAAGAATCTGCCTGCCAATGCAGGTGACATGGGTTCGATCCCTGGTCCTGGAAGATCCCACATGCTGTGGAGCAACTAAGCCCGTGTGCCACAACTACTGAGCCTGCCCGCCACAACTACTGAAGACCAGGCACCTAGAGCCCGTGCTCTGCCACAAGAGAAGTCACTGCAATGAGAAGCCCGGACACCACAAAGAAGACCCAACGTGGCCAAAAAACAAATAAATACATAGATAAATAAATAAACAAAAAAGAAGCACAGTTGCAAATTATTTCTGAAAAAAAAAAAAAAAAGAAAATATAACTCTAAAAAAGATCCCATTTACAATAGCATAAAACTATTGTTGGAACTTTGTAAAATATTTATAGTAATACCAAAGCTATTTCTGATATATTAATAATTGTTTGATATTTAAATATTTTCTGTTATCTGAACATCTTCCTAAACTCTCTCTTATTAGTTCTAATTGTTTTTGAGGCATAATCATATTGCAAATAATGACCAGGAGACCTTCAAGATGGCGGAGGAGTAAGACATGGAGATCACCTTCCTCCCCACAAATACGTCAGAAATACATCTACATGTGGAACAACTCCTACAGAACACCTACTGAACGCTGGCAGAAGACCTCAGACTTCCCAAAAGGTAAGAAACTCCCCATGTACCTGGGTAGGGCAAAAGAAAAATCAGAGACAAAGAATAGGGACGGAACCTGCACCTCTGGGAGGGAGCTGTGAAGGAGGAAAGGTTTCCACACACTAGGAAGCCCCTTCGTGGGCGGAGACGGGGGGTGGTTGGGGAGAAGCTTCAGAGCCACGGAGGAGAGCGCAGCAACAGGGGTGCGGAGGGCAAAGCGGAGAGATTCCCGCACAGAGGATCGGTGCCGACCAGCATTCACCAGCCCAAGAGGCTTGTCTGCTCACCCGCCGGGGTGGGCGGGGGCTGGGTGCTGAGGCTCGGGCTTCAGAGGTCGGATCCCAGGGAGAGGACTGGGGTTGGTGGCGTGAACACAGCCTGAAGGGACTAGTGCGTCTGAGTGAAAAAGAGACGCCCTCAGGCGACCTACATGCAGAGGCGGGTCCAAATCCAAAGCTGAACCCCAGGAGCTGTGCAAACAAAGAAGATAAAGGGAAATCTCTCCCAGCGGCCTCAGGAGCAGTGGAGTAAATCTCCACAATCAACTTGATGTACTCTGCATCTGTGGAATACCTGAACAGACAACGAATAATCCCAAAATTGAGGCAGTGGACTTTGGGAGCAGCTGTAGACTTGGGGTTTGCTGTATGTGACTGACTGGTTTCTGGTTTTATGTTTATCTTAGTTTAGTATTTACAGTTTATTATCATTGGTAGATTCGTTTACTGATTTGGTTGCTGTCTTCCTTTTTATATATATATAGATATATACATATTTTTTCCTTTTTCTCTTTTTGTGAGTGTGTGTGTGTATGCTTCTTTGTGTGATTTTGTCTGTATAGTTTGCTTATACCATTTGTCCTAGGGTTCTGTCTGTCTGTTTTTTGTTTTTTTTTTTAATATAGTTTTTAGCACTTGTCATCATTGGTGGATTTGTTCTTTGGTTTGGCTGCTCTCTTCTTTCCTTTTCCTTTTTTTAATTACTATTTAATTTTTTTATTTTAATAACTTTATTTCTTTTTATTTTATTGTTTTCTACTTTTTTTCTCCATTTTCTTCTGAGCCATGTGGCTGACAGGGTCTTGGTGCTCTGGCCAGGTGTCAGGCCTGTGCCACTGAGGTGGGAGAGCTGAGTTAGGACATTGGTCCACCAGAGACTTCCCAGCTCCACATAATATCAAACGGTGAAAGCTCTCCCAGAGATCTCCATCTCAATGCTAAGACCCAGCTCCACTCAACAACCAGCAAGCTACAGTGCTGGACACCTTATGCCAAACAACTAGCAAGACAGGAACACAAACCCACCCATTAGCAGAGAGGCTGCCTAAAATCATAATAAGGTCAGAGACACCCCAAACACACCACCGGACATGGTCCTGCCCACCAGAAAGACAAGATCCAGCCTTATCCACCAGAACACGGGCACCAGTCTGCTCCACCAGGAAGCCTACACAACCCACTGAACCAACCTTACCTACTGGGGGCAGACACCAAAAACAACGGGAACTATGAACCTGCGGGCTGCAAAAAGGAGACCCCAAACACAGTAAGTTAAGCAAAATGAGAAGACAGAGAAACACACAGCAGATGAAGGAGAAGGTAAACAATGCCCACCGAAACAAACAAATGAAGAGGACACAGGCAGTCTACCTGAAAAAGAATTCAGAGTAATGATAGTAAAGATGATCCAAAATCTTGGAAATGGAATGGAGAATATACAAGAAACGTTTAACAAGGACCTAGAAGAATGAAAGAGCAAGCAAACAATGATGAACAACACAATAAATGAAATTTAAAATTCTCTAGAAGGAATCAATAGGAGAATAACTGAGGCAGAAGAACGGATAAATGACCTGGAAGATAAAATAGTGGAAATAATTACTGCAGAGCAGAATAAAGAAAAAAGAAAGAAAAGAAATGAGGACAGTCTTAGAGACTTCTGGGACAATATTAAACACCCCAACATTTGAATTATAGGGGTCCCAAAAGAAGAAGAGAAAAAAAAAGGGCCTGAGAAAATATTTGAAGACATTATAGTTGAAAACTTCCCTAATATGGGAAAGGAAATAGTCAATCAAGTCCAGGAAGCACAGAGAGTCCCATACAGGATAAATCGAAGGAGAAACATGCCAAGACACATATTAATCAAACTATCAAAAATTAAATACAAAGAAAAAATATTAAAAGCAGCAAGGGAAAAGTAACAAATAACATACAATGGAATCCCCATAAGGTTAACAGCTGATCTTTCAGCAGAAACTCTGCAAGCCAGAAGGGAGTGGCAAGACATATTTAAAGTGATGAAAGGGAAAAACCTACAACCAAGATTACTCTACCCAGCAAGGATCTCATTCAGATTTGATGGAGAAATTAAAACCTTTACAGACAAGAAAAAGCTAAGAGAATTCAGCACCACCAAACCAGCTTGACAACAAATGCTAAAGGAACTTCTCTATACAGGAAACACAAGAGAAGGAAAAGACCTACAATAATAAACCCAAAACAATCAGGGAAAATGATAATAGGAACATACATATGGATAACTACCTTAAATGTAAATGGATTAAATGCTCCAACCAAAAGACATAGATTGGCTGAATGGATACAAAAACAAGACCCTTATATATGCTGTCTACAAGAGAACCACTTCAGACTTAGGGACACATACAGACTGAAAGTGAGGGGATAGAAAAAGATATTCCATGCAAATGGAAATCAAAAGAAAGCTGGAGTAGCAATTTTCACTTTGGACAAAATAGACTTTAAAATAAAGACTATTACAAGAAACAAAGAAGAACACTACATAATGATCAAGGGATCAATCCAAGAAGAAGATATAACAATTGTAAATATTTATGCACGCAACATAGGAGCACCTCAATACATAAGGCAAATGCTAACAGCCATAAAAGGGGAAATCGACAGTAACACAATCATAGTAGGGGACTTTAACACCCCACTTTCACCAATGGACAGATCATGCAAAATGAAAATAAATAAGGAAACACAAGCTTTAAATGATACATTAAACAAGATGGACTTAATTGATATTTATAGGACATTCCATCCAAAAACAACAGAATACACTTTCTTCTCAAGTGCTCATGGAACATTCTCCAGGATAGATCATAGCTTGGGTCACAAATCAAGCCATGGTAAAGTTAAGAAAATTGAAATCATAGCAAATATCTTTTCTGACCACAGTGCTATGAGACTAGATATGAATTACAGGAAAAAAACTGTAAAAAATACAAACACACGGAGGTTAAACAATACACTACTTAATAACCAGGAGATCACTGAAGAAATAAAAGAGGAAATCAAAAAATACCTAGAAACAAATGAGAATGAAAACACGACAACCCAAAACCTATGGGATGCAGCAAAAGCAGTTCTAAGGGGAAGTTTATAGCAGTACAATCCTACTTCAAGAAACAAGAAACATCTCAAATAAACAACCTAACCTTACACCTAAAGCAATTAGAGAAAGGAGAACAAAAACCCCCCAAAGTCAGCTGAAGGAAAGAAATCATAAAGATCAGATCAGAAAAAAATGAAAAAGAAATGAAGGAAACAATAGCAAAGATCAATAAAACTAAAAGCTGGTTCTTTGAGAAGATAAACAAAATTGATAAACCATTAGCCAGACTCATCAAGAAAAAAAGGGGGAAGACTCAAATCAATAAAGTTAGAAATGAAAAAGGAGAAGTAACAACTGACACTGCAGAAATACAAAGGATCATGAGAGACTACTACAAGCAACTATATGCCAATAAAATGGACAACCTGGAAGAAACAGACAAATTCTTAGAAAAGCACAACCTTCCAAGACTGAACCAGGAAGAAATAGAAAATATAAACAAACCAATCACAAGCACTGAAATTGAGACTGTGATTTAAAATCTTCCAACAAACAAAAGCTCAGGACCAGATAGCTTCACAGGCGAATTCTATCAAACATTTAGAGAAGAGCTAACACCTATCCTTCTCAAACTCTTCCAAAATATAGCAGAGGGAGGAACACTCCTAAACTCATTCTACGAGGCCACCATCACCCTGATGCCAAAACCAGACAATGATGTTACAAAAAATGAAAACTACAGGCCAATATCACTGGTAAACATAGATGCAAAAATTCTCAACAAAATACTAGCAAACAGAATCCAACAGCAAATTAAAAGGATCATACACCATGATCAAGTGGGGTTTATCCCAAGAATGCAAGGATTCTTCAATATATGCAAATCAATCAATATGATACACCATATTAAGAAACTGAAGGATTAAAAACCATATGATAATCTCAATAGATGCAGAAAAATCTTCCAACAAAATTCAACACTGATTTATGATAAAAACCCTCCAGAAAGTAGGCACAGAGGGAATTTACCTCAACATAATAAAGGCCATGTATGACAAACCCACAGCCAACATCATTCTCAATGGTGAAAAACTGAAACTATTTCCTCCGAGATCAGGAACAAGACAAAGTTGCCCACTCTCAGCACTGTTATTCAACATAGTTTTGGAAGTTTTAGCCACAGCAGTCAGAGAAGAAAAAGAAATAAAAGGAATCCAAATCACAAGAGAAGACGTAAAGCTGTCACTGTTTGCAGATGACATGATACTATACATAGAGAATCCTAAAGATGCTACCAGAAAACTACTAGAGCTAATCAATGAATTTCGTAAAGTAGCAGGATACAAAATTAATGCACAGAAATCTCTTGCATGCCTATACACTAACGATGAAAAATCTGAAAGAGAAATTAAGGAAACCCTCCCATTTACCATTGCAACAAAAAGAATAAAATACCTAGGAATAAACCTACCTAAGGAGACAAAAGACCTGTATGCCGAAAACTATAAGACACTGATGAAAGAAATTAAAGATGATACAAACAGATGGAGAGATATACCATGTTCTTGGATTGGAATAATCAACATTGTGAAAATCACTCTACTACCCAAAGCAATCTACAGATTCAATGCAATCCCTATCAAACTACCAAAGGCATTTTTCACAGAACTAGAACAAAAAATTTCACAATTTGTATGGAAATACAAAAAACCCCGAATAGCCAAAGCAGTCTTGAGAAAGAAAAGCGGAGCTGGAGGAATCAGGCTCCTGGACTTCAGACTATACTACAAAGCTACAGTAATCAAGACAGTATGGTACTGGCACAAAAACAGAAATATAGATCAATGGAACAGTATAGAAAGCCCAGAGATAAGCCCACTCACATATGGTCACCTTATTTTTGATAAAGGAGATAAGAATATTCAATGGAGAAAAGACAGCCTCTTCAATAAGTGGTGCTGGGAAAACTGGACAGCTACATGTAAAAGAATGAAGTTAGAACACTCCTTAACCCCATACACAAAAATAAACTCAAAATGGATTAAAGACCTAAATGTAAGGCCAGACACTATAAAACTCTTAGAGGAAAACATAGGAAGAACACTCTATGACATAAATCACAGCAAGACCCTTTGTGATCCACCTCCTAGTGAAATGGAAATAAAAACAAATATAAACAAATGGGACCTAATGAAACTTAAAAGCAGCAAAGGAAACCATAAACAAGATGAAAAGACAACCCTCAGAATGGGAGAAAATATTTGCAAATGAAGCAACTGACAAAGGATTAATCTCCAAATTTTACAAGCAGCTCATGCAGCTCAGTATTAAAATAAAACAAGCAACCCAATCCAAAAATGGGCAGAAGACCTAAATAGACATTTCTCCAAAGAAGATATACAGATTGCCAACAAACACATGAAAGGATGCTCAACATCACTAACCATTAGAGAAATGCAAATCAAAACTACAATGAGGTATCACCTCACACTGATCAGAATGGCCATCATAAAAAATCTACAAACAATAATTGCTGGGGAGGGTGTGGAGAAAAGGGAATCCTCTTGCACTGTTGGTGAGAATGTACATTAGTACAGCCAGTATGGAGAACAGTATGGAGGTTCCTTAAAAAACTAAAATAGAACTACCATATGACCCAGCAATCCCACTACTGGGCATATACCCTGAGAAAACCATAATTCAAAAAGAGACATGTACCACAATGTTCATTGCAGCTCTGTTTACAATAGCCAGGACATGGAAGCAACCTAAGTGTCCATCAACAGATGAATGGATAAAGAAGATGTGGCACATATATACCATAGAATATTACTCGGTCATAAAAGGAAATGAAATTGAGTTATTTGTAGTGAGGTGGATGGACCTAGAGTCTGTCATACAGAGTAAAGTAATTGAAAAAGAGAAAAACAAATACCGTATGCTAACACATATATATGGAATCTAAAAAAAAAAAGGTTCTGAAGAACCTAGGGGCAGGACAGGAATAAAGACACAGACATAGAGAATGGACTTGAGGACACGGTGAGGGGGAAGGGTAAGCTGGGACGAAGTGAGAGAGTGGCATGGACTTATATATACTACCAAATGTAAAATAGATAGCTAGTGGGAAGCAGCTGCATAGCACGGGGAGATCAGCTCTGTGCTTTGTGACCACCTAGAGGGGTGGGATAGGGAGGGTGGCAGGGAGACGCAAGAGGGAGGAGATATGGGGATATATGTATATGTATTGCTGATTCACTTTTTGTTATAAAGCAGAAACTAACACACCATTGTAAAGCAATTATACCCTAATAAAGATGTTAAAAAAAAAAAAAACTTGTCAGAATAAGGAAACTGCTGTCCATATCTGGTTTTAAAAATGTGTGTATTTATGTATATGTGTGTGTGTATTTTATCAGAAATAGATGTTGAATTTCATTGACTGTCCTTTGACATCTACCCAGATAATTATATAGTTTTTTCATTCAATATACTAATATAATAAATTCTATTAATTGATTTCACAAAATATATTAAATGAATAGATGAAAGAATCAAATCATCCTTAAATTCCTGGGACAAGCTTGTTGATTATGATGTATTTTAAAGATATATTATTATATTCTATTTTCTTATGTAATATTTAGAATATTTGCCTGTATATTCTTAAGTGAGACATCTATACTTTTCTTTATTGTGTGCATTTGTGTCAGGTTTTATATAAGTGTTATGCTGGCTTCATAGATAGCTTCCCCAATCATTTTTTTCTTTTTAAAATGTTAAATTTAAAATATTACTCTGGGTCACATCCCAGAAACAAAGTGAGAATCCTTTTTACTGAGCATGTAGCCCCTCTGTATTTATTGCTATATAACAAATTACCCCCAAACTTAGTGGCTTAAAACAACAAACATTTATTACTTCACAATTGCTATGAGTCCCAAATTCAGGAGTGGCTTAGCTCGTTGGTTCTGGCTCATGATCCCTCGTGACATTATAATTAAGATGCTGACTTGACTGGAGCTGAGGAGTATGGCTGTTGGCTGGAGGCTCAGTTCCTTACCACAGAAGTTTCTGCCTAGAAGCTGCTTGAGTGTCCTCATGACATGGCACTTGGCTTCTCCCAGGGTAAGTGACGCAAGAGACAGTGAAACAATAATGTCTTTTATGACCTAGCTTCAGAAATTACATACTATCATTTCTGACATATCCTATTGGTCACATAGACAAATCCTGATAAAATGTGGGAGGTGACTACACAAGGATGTAAATACAAAAAGGCAGGGATCATTGGGGACTATTTTGGAGGCTAGCCACCATACCCCATCTCTCTTCTCTATATTTTGGACTCCTTTCTCTGAGACACCACTCTTGTCAACCAGTAGAACATTATCGGTGGATACTAATTGTAACTAAAACTTGGTAAGTTAGATAATGCTCAGGCTTCATTTTAAGTAACTGGGGTAATTTTGTGTATGTACATGCATGTGTTCAATCCTGGTGACTAGAGACAACTTTCTACTTGATGAATATGGATTGCTGTTTGTGAATATTACAATTCCAGTACTTTTTAATGATGCTTATCTTTTGTCTAGAAGTTATTTGGAAATATTGTTTAGAAAGGGTGATGTGTCTGGTGAGTAAGAATTTTCCCCCAGATTCTTCTCTACTACCATGTTCCTTCTTTAAAAGGAACATAGAATTAAATATGAAAATGGGAACTTCTTGGGGTGGCATTAGCTAAGGTTTGGTATGTATGATGCTTCCCCACTTAGGAAAAACTGCCTTGTGCACATCCTCATTCAGAACACAGATAGCAAGAAGAGAAGCATTAAAAGACATTGTTGTTTCACTCTCTCTTGGATCACTGGAGAAGTCAACTGCTATACCATGAATGAGTGTGTGTGTGTCATGGTGAAGGGAAAATGTCATGTTATTTTACTTGAACTTGGCATTTAGTCCCATCTTCTTTCCTCTATCCACTGAAAATATCACAGTATTAAAAAACATTTTTTTTAATGAGACAATAAAAGTTGAGTGAGTCCCTCCTTCTCCCTATTTTCCTTATATCTATTCTACTTGCAAACAACCTCTCTTAAGTCTGTGTCTACATAGATCCCTATATTAGCTTATTTGCCTGAATTGACTTAAAAGGTAGTTTTAAAACTAAGTTTTTATTCATTTATTTTTAATGGTGCAGAGAAACTTTACCTTCTTCAAATTCTTTGATCAGATACTTTATTCCTCCATCCATCCTATTATACCAATAATTCAGGACCTTTCCCACTTCATCTACATTCTGAAAAGTGTCTCTGGATTATTCTTCCAGTTGTGGAAAGTAGCCTGTTTTATCTTTTTTTAATCTCATCTGGAAACTTCTTTTTCTTGTTTCATTTCCCTACCTTATCAACTTTGTTTTCACATATACCTTTTCAACCTTTTTTAACACTATATTTGAACATTAATCAGGAATGGAAGAAAGGAGAAAATTTGTGAAAGGGAGGCTTCAAAGAAGAGTTATTGGGTGAGAAGAATTGAGATACAGGTGAAATTTTCCTATTTTACTAAAATGTCTCCAGTCATTACAAAGGTCCTTTCCAGCTCAATTACTTTGATTCTATAATCTTTGCTTGTTTGCCTTTGGTGCAAAACAATTTCTTCATGTGAAATCTTGTATGTAGAGCAGATTAAGAAAAATATGTCACTTTAATTGACAAACAATATGAAGTTCAGATTCTCACATACTGGGGCTGTTCTGACCCGAACTCCCCACTCCTTTTCACTGTGACCCCTGAGGTTGGAAGAGGGTACTACCCCCTACTACTCCCAACAATCTGCAGAATATAGTTTAAAAATCACTGGACTAGACAGGCTCTGAGCTCTCTCCTTGCTCTGAAATGCTGTGTGTCCTTACCTGTGCTACCTTTCTTCGCCTCCAGTCTAAATCATACTCACCTTTTCAAGCCCCCTTCTCTAGTTCCCATCCCTGACCTCACCTGAATATATTTGTATCATCTTCCTTTGTGCTCTTGCCCATTCTGTTCCCTCTATGTCAACTTCCCTTCCCACCTTTTTTGGTCCTGAAGAAGTGCAGAATTTTTAGGTAGTAAACTGTATTCTAGTTTGACTAGAGCATTGGACTATTGAAGGAAAATAGTAAGAAAACTGGGTCCAGATCATAGAAATAGTAACTGTCTGAGGTAGCCACTTAGGTTTGGAGTAACAGAATTAGCAACAAACACAAATATCAACCCACTTATACATAAAATGATTTCACAATTCCTTTCCCATCTAGCATTCCTGACTCCTATGATCAGAGTTGTTTCTGGTCTGGCAGCAGGGGATGGAGTGAACTGGAGCAGGCAGGGCCAGAGGCACGGACAGAATGTGCTCTTCCTTGGTCTGTTAGCTCCATAAAGTAAAAGCTATAAAAAAGCAAGATCCACGCAATCATCTTTCCTTTGCTTCCCTGTGACATGTCTAAGTGGCTCTTCCATTTCTCCACAGGGCTGGGGAATCTGAAATCACCTTGAGTAAGCACCTGGCAGATGGTGTTTTTGAACTCTTGGCTTCCCTTGGAATTTTCCTCACAGTCTCCATTTCTCTATTCCTGAATTTGTTTAAACATTCATGCAGCATTTTGAACTTTTAAAAAGCACTTCCACATCCACAATTTCACTTTAAATCAACTTAGTAATGGGAGAATTTATCTTCATTTTACAAACGAGGAAACTGAATGCCTGGCAGTTTAAATGACTTGCTAAGATTACATACAGTAACTAATATTAGTGGCAGAGTCATAACAGAAAAGCAATGAACTGGGAGCTAAGAGACCAGTATGACAAGTGTATGCTCATATTGTTAATACGATTCTGTGGAAACAGCCCCTTCCTGCCACCGTGCCCACTGCCAAGTTAGACCTACATTGTCCCTGTGATGTCGTGAACATCATCGACAATCTAGTCGACGTGAAAATCTCCACACAAAAGAAAATGTTTTGGACTAATCATCTTTGCTTCTCAACATGTGGATTTGTCGGACACTGGACATTTTGGATGGCTTAGGAGTTGGCACAGTTAGGACAAAGTAGGTTTTCCAAGTTGGTTGGAGGCAAATAAGCCAATGGAATATGGCAACCAGATTCTGCACATCTAAAATACATTCCTATTTAGGAAAGAGAAACTTTCTAAATCAGCTCAAAGCAGTACAAGATGGAAATAAAGGTCTTATGCCAAAACTCCAGCCACCACAAAATCTGTTCAGTCCCCTCAAAGTCAGCTCAGCAACGTGACAGAGCGTGCCTCTGATCCCTGCCCAAACACTGGAACCCACCATCTCATAGGCAGAATTCTGGCACCTTTCAGAAGCTCCATGTTTGGAGGGGAGAAGCCAAGGTGGGATGGAGGGCTCTGTGAGTATTGAGAGAGGGTGTGGGACCTGGTTTCTATGCTCAGAGCCACCGCTGACGTCAAACCCTCACCTCCCTCCCACTCAGACTGGAGCAAGCACACAGAAAACTCCCTTTTGCAGCTGTGCAAACTGTTCTTGTCGAGCTGCAACACGCCCACTGCTCCCTACAGCTATTCCAAATCCACAGTCTCATTGGCCATATTCAGAGGGAAATTAAAAAACCTGTCTGTTTCCCAGTTGGCCCTTTTTCAATCAGATTAAATTAAAATGAAGCCTGAAGTTTAAATGAAATGCTTTTCCAGTTTATGCTCTGGAGTTTCCATGCTCCTTTCTCCTCAGCCTGATTAGGGCAGGCTGGCCAGTTGAAGACTTTTCTTCCAGTGTCTCCTAAGGAACATTCTGGAAAGTTGGCTATAGGGCTGCATTTCTGTCTAATATGCATCTGCTTCAGGCTTCAGATGTGCCTGCTTACCCTCCCTGGCGGAAAGTGGGACATTAGGAATCGATTCTAAAAGCTGGCCCTGTAGACGGAAGGGGAGGGGACAAAGTTAATCAGATTTGTCCCAGGTCTTACGAGAGCCCATTGTCCCCATTGGTCCTGCAATACACAGACTGCCCAGCTCCATCTCTAGGGGACTCCAACCCAGTCTGTCGGGGAGAAGACCATTTTTCTTCGTGGGAATAAATGGTGTAATCTGCCCCTTTCAATGGAAGCTCAGGTGGGAAGGGGTGAAACAACTCTTCCAAGTCCCTCTAAACTGTGCTCCTAAGAGTTTGACATCAAGAGTGGTGTTAGAATTAAGAGGTACAAACTACTATGTATAAAATAAATAAGCTACGAGGATATATTGTACAGCACAGGGAATATAGCTAATATTTTATAATAACTATAAATGGTATATAACCTTTAAAAAATATGAATCACTATGTTATACACCCGAAACATATAATATTGTACATCAATTATACTCCAATAAACAAACAAATAAACTCATAGAAAAAGAGATTAGATTTGTATTGTCAGAGGAGGTGGGGTAGGATAATTGGATGAAGGTGGTCAAAAAGTACAAACTTCCAGATATAAGATAAATAAGTACTAAGGATGTAATGCACAACATGATAAATACAGTTAACACTGCTACATGTTATATATTGAAAGTTATTATGACAGTAAATTCTAAGAATTCTCATCACGAGAAAGAAAATTTTCTTTCTGTTCATTTAATTTTGTATCTGTATGAGATGATGGATGTTCATTAATCTTACTGTGGTCGTCATTTCATGATGCATGTAAGTCAGATCATTACTCTGTACACCTTAGACTTATACAGCGCTGTGAGTCAGTTATATCTTAATAAAACCAGAAGCAAAAAGTGAAAATAAAATAAAATACTACTAAATGAAGGTAAATAAATAAATAAATAAATAACTAGATGTTCGATTTTTTTTTTTTTTTTTAAGTGGTGTTAGAGGTTTGGGGGCAAAGGGAACATGGAGCTCTTGTGTTATTTCTAGTCCCAAGTGCCCTGCAAATCCCAGTAGTTCTTGGGTATGTATTGGAGTCATCTATGGAGCTTTCTAGAAATATAATTGCCATGCTCCAAGCCCAGATATTCTAATTCAGTAGAAAGGGCACTGCAGGACCTTAGCATTTGTGTAGTTTGTAAAGTTCTACAGTGATTCTCCTGCAGGTGGTTTTGTGTATTTGCCAGTTTTCTCATCTGGGATGTGTATCAAAACCACCCCCAGGGTGGAATTCTAAAATCACTGGAAAAAAATTCTTTTAAGTGGAGATCTGCAGTACAAAGGTAAGGAGATGGCCCGTCTGAAAAGACTGGAGGATATAAAACCAGGAAGAGTTACAGTAGACAGGAACAAATGCCTCAGGTATAGACAAATGGAGTAGGGCTGTTTATTCTAGGAAAACTACCTTAGCCCACAGAGATAGTCACTGAATAAAATTAATTGTGTTCTAGCTGCAGAGATAGTGCCCAGCTCGGGGTGGAGAGAATAAAAAGTCTCATCCCTGGAGGTTGGGTAAGTGGGTAATATTAGACCCATCCATCCTCAAGGAGAAGGGATATATTTAGACAAACACAACATGCCTCAGGGAAGGAACATGGGTCAGTTAGCTCCAATATTTTGAGCTCTCATTTCTAGTGGTATTAGACACCTTCAGTATGTTCTGATTGTTAAGACTTTCATTTTTTTTAACAAGTGATGTTAAGTTTATAATTTTATTTTATTGAAGTATAGTTGATTTACAATGTGTTAGTTTGAGGTGTTCAGCAAAGTGATTTAGTTATACATATACATATATTCATTCTTTTTCAGATTCTTTTCCCATATAGGTTATTACAGAATATGGAGCAGAGTTCCCTGTGCTGTACAGTGGGTCCTTGTTGGTAATCTATTTTCTATATAGTAGAGTGTGTATGTTAATCCCAAGATCCTAATTTATCCCTCCCCCCACGTTTCCCCTTTGGTAACCATAAGTTTGTTTTCAAAAATCTGTGAGTCTGTTTCTATTTTGTAAATAAGTTCATTTATATATTTTTAGATTTGATTCCACATATGAGTGATATCATATGATATTTGTCTTTCTCTGACTTACTTCACTTAGTATGATAATCTCTAGGTCCATCCATGTTGCTGCAAATGGCATTATTTCATTCTTTTTTATGGTTGAGTAATATTCCATTGTTAAGACTTTCATTTATTCCTTTGCTAAATATTATTGACCACATGCTATATGCCAGTCACTCAATGCTAGATTCTGGAGGGACAGTGACAGTGCCACCAGAACTCTTCTTCTCTGATCATTTCTCTTCTTGCCTTATTTTTACTTGGCCTTAGTTTTTCATTTAGACTCTTTCCACATGGTAGAGAAGTTGCCTTCTGCTGCCCCTGATTTACACCCTTCAGCTTAGAAACTCCAAGAAAAAAGGAAGCTTCTTTCTTTCATCATCTATCAACCATTCTGAGGGAAATATTTGGAATGGCTCTGCTTGAGTCATATGCCCTACCATGGCAGATATTTTCATTGGTGTGATGATGGTCACACCAAAATATTCACTCTTCATTCCACATGTTCATCTTACAACATGACTGACATTCCTTCCACCAAGCAGGGGATGGGGGAGGGGGTTGGGAGGTCCTATGTTCCCTCCCCTTCTATCTGGGTGGGGGCTGTGATGGCTCCAACCAACAAAGTACTGTAGAAATGGCAACACGGAACTCTTGAAGCCAGGACATCAAAAGGAAATAGTTTATGCCTGGCATACACTCTCTCTCTCAGGATACTCATCTTTAGATCCCAGCCTCCAGATTGTGAGGAAGCCCAGGCCACACGGAGAGGCAACAGATGGGTGGCTCTAGCCAGCTGTCAGCATCAACATGCAGACACGTGAGTGAGTGAGTCTTCACCTGACTTCAGCCCTAGCCCTCAGGTCTTCCAGCTGTGACCCCAGACACTGTGTTACAGAGACAAGCCATCCTGCTCTGCCCTGTCTGCATTCCTGACCCACAGCACCCATGAGCCATTATATAACATTATTTATGTTTTAAGTCACAAAGTTTTGAGTTATTTGTTGTGCAGCAATAGATAAATAATTGTCCATTGGGCCAGTTGCCTTGCAATTGGAGTATTGTGATTAGGGGAGCAAATGTGTTACTGAAGAAGAAGAGATGTGCAATGTTGCTGGGTAGACAAGATGAATAGATACCACAGCCCACTACAATCATCCTAGGATAAGTTAATTTCCCATGAGTGTATAAATATACATGTATATGAACAATTGAAACCAGAGTCATTATTATAAATAGCAAATGGAAAAGGATCTTAATTTTACTAATTCTGTTTGCTACATCATGAGCAGTCTAGTATTATCCAGGAAACATATGTCTGTTTTCTCTGATTAATTGCTTGGGCAATGATTCTCAATTCAGCAAAACCTAAAAACCAAAATTTCAGAAGTGTTACAAAGAGGTTTTGGGCACAAGTAGAAGTTTAGCTATGTAACTTAGGAGGCTGAGCTTGAAAGCTGGTTTAAGAAACAGGTTCTGCAGTGGTGTTTAATAGGAGACCACACACAGGGGTGGCAGGGAGGATCACTTTCAAGGAAGAACACGTCTTTCACAGCGCAACTTCCCTCTACTTGCTCTCCTCTGAGCAATTCAGGAGTGTGTTCATTTGTCTCCTGCAGGTCACGATTCATTTGCATAACTGAACACGGAACCCTAATTCCTCATTAGCAAAAGAAATTATACTCTCTGGAAGTTAGAAGAGTGTTTTTTTCAGTTTTACTTTTTTTTTGAAAGAGAGTCAACCAAAGTATATTCTCAAAGTTTATTGTATGTAATTATTTTTATACATTTCTGATAAAAAATTTCCTTATATAAACCCATTTTGAAAGCTTGAAACACAGGAGGGGGAAACCATGAATTAAGCAGTATCTGAAATGTGCTCTTTCTCACAGGAGGAAAAGAAGTTTACTCTGCAGTTAATTTAAATGACAGCCTCCAGAGAGGTCAGAGACTGGGCTTCAGGATTAGGGACTGAGATACGAAATTAAAATACCTGCATCAAGGCTCATCTATAAAGAAAAAAACAAAAACAGTAAACATTTCTCTGTTGTGTCTCTGAGAAAGGCAGGCTTTGGGGAAGAGGAAAAAGGTGAAGTTCGCTGACCTGCAGCTCTCTAGTGGGACAGGGGTCACAGAACTGAATGCATCCTCAGGCTCTACTTCCTTTCAGAAGGTGATTGCCAATGAAAGAGAACGCATTTTGCCCTGTCCCTCCCTGAAGTTAAATTTCTCATGTAAATCCACATAGAAACAGAAGAGACTCAGTCCATTTCATAATTCAACAGGATTGGATCATGCTTTCTGAACTTATAACGAGAGTGTCGAATTATGTGAATCTTGGAGAGGTTTCTCGTTTAAGTTCTAGATTCTAAAAAATTGTGGTAACATTTACATAACATAAAATCTACCATTTTAAGTCTACATTTCAGTGGCATTAATGCTGAACATTCACACTGTTGCATAACCATCACTATCATCCATCTCTATAAGTTTCTCTTCTTTTCAAACTGAAATTCTGTACTCATTAAATAAAAACTGCCCATCCCCCTTCCCCCCCAGTCCCTGGCAAGCACTAGTCTACTTTCTGTCTCTATGAATTTGACTACTCTAGGCATCTCGTATAAGTGGAATCAGACAATATTTGTCCTTTTGTGACTGGCTTATTTCACTTAGCATATCCAAGTTAAAGCATATGTCAGAATTTCCTTCTTTTTAAAGGCTGAATAATATCCAGAGGATGTATATACCACATTTGGTGAGTTTTTTTAAAGGGGAGGATTATCTTCTCCACCGATAATCTTCAGGATAGCTTTCCTAGTCCGCATCACCTTTTCAACATTAAACATTTGTTTAAAGATGATTTTTTTCTTCTATATTTTATCATCATATCTGGTGTAGGGGAGCAAAATTCGCCGCCCCAAAATATGTCTCATTTTCATGAGAATTAATTTAGGCCGATTATTTTTCTGGCTCAAAAGCCTCAGGAAAAATCCTTGACTTTCCCTCTTCTTGCCTAAAAGAATGTAGATGGAGGCCCTGTTCCAGGAAGGGAACTATCACCATAGGTAACTATAGTATGAATTAGGTGTGTAGACAGGGAGGAACCTAGCAAATTCTGTTTGTTAAAAACTCCTTTCTATGTCCCATTGTCTCTGCCTGGCTCAGCAAACATTTGTTTCCTAAACATTTGCTTTTCCATCTCCATGTAAATTGCTTTCCTCCCCTTTTAAGTTCTGAACACCTACCCCCAACATTCTCTTTTGCCTTTAGCTGAAGATGGTGTTTAAGGCGAGGGCTTTAGCCATTTTGGCAAATGACTCGGTTTTCCTGGGTTTCTGCCATGTCTGTATGTTATTAAATTTCTGTTTGATTTTCTCCTTTTGATCTCTCTCATGTCAATTTAATTCTTTGGCTAGTCAGAAAAACCTAGAAGGATGGAGGAAAATTTCTTCCTCCCCGATACTGGTTTTCTTTTCCTCCCTACCTCCCTTTTTTCCTTTGTCCCTTCCTGTGTCCCTCCCTCCCTCCCTTTCTTTCTTCCTTCCTTCCTTCCTCCCTCCCTTCCTTCCTTCCCTCTCTCTTTCTCTCTCTCTCTCTCTCCTTTGCAATAGCAGGTGATACATATTGGTTGTATCATAACACTTACATAAGGCGTTATGTAAATACTTACCTCTCCTAACAAATTGTCAGTTTCTTGGAGCAGGAACCAAATCCTACCTTATAGGAGGCCTGGAATAAACGCGCAGTAGAGGAAAGTTGAGTTTAACTGAGTGAAATGATACTCAAAGTAGACAGCTACATAATGATCTCATCTACAGATTTCTTAAAATCAGCTAAGCAAAACACTGACCCATATGTCTATCCATGTTTTCATTTTCTATGGCTTCCGTAACAAATTTCCACTGACTTAGTGGCTTAAAACAACAGGAATTTTTTATCACATAGTTCTGTACTTCAGAACTTCAGTATGGGTTCTAAAATCAAGTATGGGACTAAAATCAAGGTGTCAGCAGGCTGCATTCCTTTCTGGAGGGTCTAGGAGAGTATGTTTCCTTGCTCATTCAGGTTTTGGGAGAATTCAGTTCCATGTGGTTGTAGGACTGAGGGCTCAGTGTCTCTGCTGGCTCAGCTGGGAGCTGACCTTAGCTCCAAGAGGCTTCTCTCCAGCCTTTGCACATGTATCTCACAGCCCTGTATCTCAGAACCAGCAATGGAGCATGAAATCCTTCTCAGGTTGTCATCTCTCCTAGCCTTCTTCTATTGTTGTGTCTTTCTCACTGCAGTCTGGAAAGATTCTACACTTTTAAGGACTTATGCCATTAGATTGGGCCCACCTGGGTAACCCTCATCACAGCTGCAAAGTCACTTTTGCCATGTAAGGTAACATACTCACATGTTCCAGGGATCATGACATGGACGTCTTTGGGAGCCATTATTCTGCCTACCACAATCTGCAACTATTTACTTCAAATCTCCTTGTTCCTGATCTTCTAATCTTTCTCTTTCTAAGGTCTTTCCTAGCTGACCAAGTCATTCTTCACTCTCCATGGGTTCATGTGTACTCTAACCCCAAATTACTTTTTCTTCTACACAATATGAATAACCAGTTGAACTGCCCAAAGCTCTGTGCACTGGGGTGATTTTTCCTTCCCACTATCTTTCAAGGCTTCCCTCAGATGGGGCTGTAGCGCAGCCATGATTCATTTTCAGTGTGCTCACACATACTGGGCTGAACCACTGTCATCCAAGCTCAGTCTTTTTCTTCCTCCACCAGTTGGTCATAAAGGATCCCAGATGTGGCCACAGGTGTGAGCTGAAGAAGCAGTGCTGGTATGAGAGTAATGGATGACATGGGAATCTGGCTATCTGCCTACATAGCTTGCTTGTATTCTATGGTCCTACCTGTGGTCAAAACTAGATGTAGCGCTTCTGTTTTATAACAGATTGCTGCTGGCCCTGCCTTACTTTGTGACTTTGTGGGCTGGATCATATGATCCAAGAACTGCAGCCTGGACTTACTACAGAGTCCTTTCCTACTCTGGAGCCTACTCAGAGCTGGCAGCCTTTCATGTCACACACTCTGCTGGTTGGAACAGTAGTCCTGGGCGGGGAATGTTCTGCCTCCAGATTCTGAAGTTGCCTATAAAGTGTTATATTTCCCTCTTCATGGTTGGAAGTGCAGGAAGCAATAGTTTTTCCTTTACTTTGGAGAGTATGTCCCAGCTTGCTTCAGACTACTGGGAACCTAAAAATTTTACTGATGTGGCCCTCCCTAGAATCTTCAAAGATTTTATCTCACATTCTCTGGAGTGTGTGTGTGTCTCACCAAGGCCTCCAATGAACTAACTAGCCACTGTGCTCCTCTGGTCTGATTAATATAATGCCATCAACAGAGTAGACCAACATGAGGTTCTATGGGACATCCAGGTCTTTTCAGACTATACTTTAGGAGAGAGTGAGAGAGTTCACATAGACCTGGGAAAAGACAGTGAACACATACTATTGTATATTCCAAATAAATGTGAAGCATCTAACCTTCTTTTCTGAGCATCAAGAATGTCTGACCCCATACAATGAACCTGAGACCATGCTAATCTGCTCTAGCTGTCACAGCAGCTGCAGTTGGGACTACCTCTTAGTTGAGTTTGCCCTAGTCCACTGTCATCCTTCAGTATCTGTCTGATTTCTGTAGGGGGAAGACTGGTAAATTAAATGGAGATATGATGACCATCATGTCTGCAAGGGGTAAAATATAAAGGTGGATGAGAGAGAGTTTATTGATTGGGGAGCCCTCTTCCAGAATACACCCTAAATAACCTAGAGAAGGCCCCAGGAAATTGTTCAAGGATGCTGATAGGATGATTCCTAGAAGGATGGTAAAAGAGATGGCCCAACCAAATAAAGTAAAAAGGTCAGAGATTGCTGTGGCATGCAGAGGAAGGGGAAGAAAAAGGCTCAGAGAAGGGACCTTGTGGATATACTATGGAAAGCCCAATTATGTTATGACTTAATCCTATTTATTGGTCTGGTGGCAGGAAGGGAGTAGAGGCAGATTTGGGAGTAAGGGAGTTACATGTTGTCTTATGAGAGAAAGACCTCTGTGTCTTCTTCAAGTAAGCAAGCATATTATCCCTCAGTATGCAGGAATGGAGGCACTTTCGCAGGTTCAGAAGGTTAAGAGAAATCTAGACAGTAAATATTTTGGGTGGCATCAACCAAGATGTCCTTATTCCTCATTTCTAAATCTCATTCTTTCCCAGCGAGGGCCACGACCTTGGCACCGTATAATATCTTAGTTGGAAGTTTAAATTTCCTTGGAGTCAACTACAATGTCAAATAATTCCTGAGGCTGCTTCTCAGCTTTCTCAGCTCTCCCACTATAAGAGATGATACCTCTTTATATGCTACCAAGGAGGATCTCTCTGGCATTCACTCTTAGCTTATAATTGTCAGTTAATCACGCTCTGCTTTTGAAAAAATTTTCCTAGATCATCAATTGAGTTTACCAATAGCCATCCATTTCCATTGTTCTTATTATTTCCCTCCATATTTCTCAAATACCTGATATACAACACCATCTAATGAATTCCTATCCACCAGTATATCATCCCAGTTCATCACTGGTTGAAAGTTTTAACAATTGCATTGCTACCTAGTACCAGGGGCTAGCTGTTGCTCACTATCACCAGCAATGGGGTCTTCTTTGCCAAGTAGGTATGGGTGATTCAATTCCAAAATCTCAACTCAGTGTTTGATACCGAAGGCTTCTGCCTTTAGCACTCCCAGTGGCTGGAAACAGCACTTCATTCCTAAAGACTAGGTGGTGTATCACAGTGTCTATCAACTAATTTTAAATGCTTAATTCAAAACAGAACACCTTGATCTAACTTCAGAAAGAGATTATTTCAGGAAAAAACCTTCC
Source organism: Balaenoptera acutorostrata (assembly GCF_949987535.1). Classification (NCBI taxonomy): domain Eukaryota; kingdom Metazoa; phylum Chordata; class Mammalia; order Artiodactyla; family Balaenopteridae; genus Balaenoptera; species Balaenoptera acutorostrata. The sequence goes on along the minus strand of NC_080065.1, from coordinate 45,384,361 downwards.
CCTGGAAGGCTCATGTGAAATAAATGTAGATCATTGACCTTCATCTCATTGGAGAAGCAGAACACTTTGGTAGGCAAGTCATCAGTGAATGATGTTTGTTAGATGCTTACCATGTTCTCAGTCATTCCATTCAGCATAAAGAGAGGAAAAAAAATCTTACAGGTTTCTAAATATGTCTTCAAAGAAACACAAGTGATTTTTGGTCACAGTTGCCAATATTTAGATTGAATTTTTTTTTTTTACATCTTTATTGGAGTATAATTGCTTTACAATGTTGTGTTAGTTGCTGCTTTATAACAAAGTGAATCAGCTATACGTATACATATTTCCCCATATACCCTCCCTCTCACGTATCCCTCCCACCCTCCTTATCCCATCCCTCCAGGTGGTCACAAAGCACGAGGTGATCTCCCTGTGCTATGTGGCTGCTTCCCACTAGCTATCGATTTTACATTTGGTAGTGTATATATGTCAATGCCACTTTCTCACTTCATCTCAGCTTACCCTTCCCTCTCCCCATGTCCTCAAGTCCATTGTCTATGTCTGCTTCTTTATTCCTGTCCTACCTCTAGGTTCTTCAGAACCATTTTTTTTTAGATTCCATATATATGTGTTAGCATACAGTATTTGTTTTTCTCTTTCTGACATACTTCACTCTGTATGACAGACTCTAGGTCCATCCACCTCACTACAAATAACTCAATTTCGTTTCTTTTTATGGCTGAGTAATATTCCGTTGTATATATGTGCCACATTTTCTTTATCCATTCATTAGTCGATGAACACTTAGGTTGCTTCCGTGCCCTGGCTATTGTAAATAGAGCTGCAATGAACATTGTGGTACATGACTCTTTTTGAATTATGGTCTTCTCAGGGTATATGCTCAGTAGTGAGATTGCTGGGTCATATGGTAGTTCTATTTTTAGTTTTTTAAGGAAACTCCATACTGTTCTCCATAGTGGCTGTATCAATTCACATTCCCACCAACAGTGCAAGAGGGTTCCCTTTCCTCCACACTCTCCCTGGCATTTATTGTTTGTAGACTTTTTGATAATGGCCATTCTGATCGGTGTGAGGTGATACCACATTGTAGTTTTGATTTGCATTTCTCTAATCATTAGTGATGTTGAGCATCCTTTCATGTGTTTGTTGACAATCTGTATATTTTCTTTGGAGAAATGTCTATTTAGGTCTTCTGCCCATTTTTGGATTGGGTTGTTTGTTGTTTTGATATTTAGCTGCATGAGCTGTTTGTATATTTTGGAGATTAATCCTTTGTCAGTTGCTTCATTTGCAAATATTTTCTCCCATTCTGAGGGTTGTCTTTTCATCTTGTTTATGGTTTCCTTTTCTGTGCAAAAGCTTTTAAGTTTCCTTAGGTCCCATTTGTTTATTTTTGTTTTTATTTCCATTTCACTGGGAGGCAGAGCAAAAAGGATCTTGCTGTGATTTATGTCAAAGAGTGTTCTGCCTATTTTTTCCTCTAAGAGTTTGATAGTGTCTGGCCTTACATTTAGGTCTTTAATCCATTTTGAGTTTATTTTTGTGTATGGTGTTAAGGAGTGTTCTAATTTCATTCTTTTACATGTAGCTGTCCAGTTTTCCCAGCACCACTTATTGAAGAGGCTGTCTTTTCTCTATTGTATATTCTTGCCTCCTTTATCAAAAATAAGGTGACCATATGTGCGTGGGTTTACCTCTGGGCTTTCTATCCTGTTACATTGATCTATATTTCTGTTTTTGTGCCAGTTCCATACTGTCTTGATTACTGTAGCTTTGTAGTATAGTCTGAAGTCCAGGAGCCTGATTCCTCCAGCTCCATTTTTCTTTTTCAAGATTGCTTTGGCTATTCGAGGTCTTTTGTGTTTTCATACAAATTGTGAAATTTTTTTGTTCTAGTTCTGTGAAAAATGCCTTTGGTAGTTTGATAGGGATTGCATTGACTCTGTAGATTGCTTTGGGTAGTAGAGTCATTTTCACAATGTTGATTCTTCCCATCCAAGAACATGGTATATCTCTCCATCTGTTTGTATCATCTTTAATTTCTTTCATCAGTGTCTTATAGTTTTCTGCACACAGGTCTTTTGTCTCCTTAGGTAGGTTTATTCCTAGATATTTTATTCTTTTTGTTGCAATGGTAAATGGGAGGGTTTCCTTAATTTCTCTTTCAGATTTTTCATCATTAGTGTATAGGCATGCAAGAGATTTCTGTGCATTAATTTTGTATCCTGCTACTTTACCAAATTCATTGATTAGCTCTAGTATTTTTCTGGTAGCATCCTTAGGATTCTCTATGTAGAGTATCATGTCATCTGCAAACAGTGACAGCTTTACTTCTTCTCTTGTGATTCGGATTCCTTTTTTTTCTTTTTCTTCTCTGATTGCTGTGGCTAAAACTTCCAAAACTATGTTGAATAATAGTGGTGAGAGTGGGCAACCTGGTCTTGTTCCTGATCTTAGTGGAAATGGTTTCAGTTTTTCACCATTGAGAATGATGTTGGCTGCGGGTTTGTCATACATGGCCTTTATTATGTTGAGGTAAGTTCCCTCTGTGCCTACTTTCTGGAAGGTTTTTATTATAAATGGGTGTTGAATTTTGTCGAAAGGTTTTTCTGCATCTATTGAGATGATCATATGGTTATTATTCTTCAGTTTGTTAATATGGTGCATCACATTGATTGATTTGCATATATTGAAGAATCCTTGCATTCCTGGGATAAACCCCACTTGATCATGGTGTATGATCCTTTTAATGTGCTGCTGGATTGCGTTTGCTAGTATTTTGTAGAGGATTTTTGCATCTATGTTCATCAGTGATATTGGCCTGTAGTTTTGTTTTTTGTAACACCTTTGTCTGGTTTTGGCATCAGGGCGATGGTGGCCTTGTAGAATGAGTTTAGGAGTGTTCCTCCCTGTGCTATATTTTGGAAGAGTTTGAGAAGGATAGGTATTAGCTCTTCTCTAAATATCTGATAGAATTCGCCTGTGGAATCATCTGGTCCTGGGCTTTTGTTTGTTGGAAGATTTTTAATCACAGTCTCAATTTCAGTGCTTGTGATTGGTCTGTTTATATTTTCTATTTCTTCCTGGTTCAGTCTCAGAAGGTTGTGCTTTTCTAAGAATTTGTCCATTTCTTCCAGATTGCCCATTTTATTGGCATGTAGTTGCTTGTAGTAGTCTCTCATGATCCTTAGTATTTCTGCAGTTTCAGTTGTTAATTCTCCTTTTTCATTTCTAATTCTGTTGATTTGAGTCTTCTCCCATTTTTCCCTGATGAGTCTGGCTAATGGTTGATCAATTTTGTTATCTTCTCAAAGAACCAGCTTTTAGTTTTATTGATCTTTGCTATTGTTTCCTTCATTTCTTTTTCATTTATTTCTGATCTGATCTTTATGATTTCTTTCCTTCTGCTAACTTTGGGATTTTTTTGTTCTTCTTTCTCTAATTGCTTTAGGTGTAAATTTAGGTTGTTTATTTGAAATGTGCCTTGTTTCTTGAGGTAGGATTGTATTGCTATAAACTTCCCTCTTAGCACTGCTTTTGATGCATCCCATAGGTTTTGAGTTGTCGTGTTTTCATTGTCATTTGTTTCTCGGTATTTTTTGATTTCCTCTTTGATTTCTTCAGTGATCTCTTGTTTATTCAGTAGCATATTGTTTAGTCTCCACGTGTTTGTATTTTTTACAGATTTTTTCCTGTAATTGATACCTAGTCTCGTAGCGCTGTGGTCGGAAAAGATACTTGATATGATTTCAATTTTCTTAAATTTACCAAGGCTTGAGTTGTGACCCAAGATATGATCTATCCTGGAGAATGTTCCACGAGCACTTGTGAAGAAAGTGTATTCTGCTGTTTTTGGATGGAATGTCCTATAAATATCAATTAAGTCTAGTTTGTTTAATGTATCATTTAAAGCTTGTGTTTCCTTATTTATTTTCATTTTGGTTGATCTGTCCATTGGTGAAAGCGTGGTGCTAAAGTCCCCTACTGTTATTGTTTTACTGTCGATTTCCCCTTTTATGGCTGTTAGCATTTGCCTTGTGTATTGAGGTGCTCCTATGTTGGGTGCATAAATATTTACAATTATTATATCTTCTCCTTGGATTGATCCCTTGATCATTATGTAGTGTCATTCTTAGTCTCTTGTTGTAGTCTTTATTTCAAAGTCCATTTTGTCTGATATGAGAATTGCTACTCCAGCTTCCTTTTAATTTCCATTTCCATAGAAAATCTTTTTCCATCCCCTCACTTTCAGTCTGTATGTGTCCCTAAATCTGAAGTGGCTCTCTTGTAGACAGCATATGTACATGTCTTGTTTTTGTATCCATTCAGCCAGTCTATGTCTTTTGGTTGGCGCAGTTAATCTTAGATTGAGTTTTGAAGTAGTAATCCCACTGCTATTATTAAGGTTAAAGAATTTGTTTGGTTCATAAAGGGCACTGCTTAGCTATGGCAAAATTTTCAAATAACTTGAGATTTATACTAGTAGGTACTCTTGGGCAAGCCAGAGATGTCAATAAAATGTACACTGGCCAGCAGTGGGCCTTGGGAGAACATCTGGAACACCAGTCTCAATTCCTCCAGCTTCTTAGAAAACTAGGGGTTGTGTGTATGATTGAACTGCTTCCTAGGGACTTTCAAGGAGCCAGCTGTCAAGTCCAGGAACTCCTTCCTCTCTTTCCACTTATTTTATTGTTCTCTATTGCATCCTGTTGTCACACCACCCCTCACACTGAGGCACAGTGGCTTGCCTGACAACCTGGGATAGGAAAGGAGACAACATCCTCCAGGAATGCCTGCTGGTACCATGGCCACCCCAGGAGACAGTGGCCACCCAAGGAGGCTTGGGATTGCCTCTCTGTCCTAAGCATATTACAGTTTTCTACCAGGTGGATCTGCTCCAACTGGGAAAGGAGTTCTGGAGTCAGGAATATTCATTATCTACAAAATTGTCATTTGACATATTGTTGTGTTAACCTGCCTGCTTTTGACCAAATGAATTTTGACCTATTGCTTTTAACTGAATAAGTTTCTCCTAAATAAGTTGGACCCATTTCCCCTTGGCTTTCCTATTGTCTAATTATGAGAAAACATAGAAATATAACTATTCAAGTCATCAAAAAATAACTAAAAGTCATAAAAAAATATTGAATAAGCCAAAGATCTCTCTTTCCCACCCCCACCCTCACCCACTTCGTTTCCAGTACTATTCCTCAGAACATTCTTGATGCCTAGTAGATCAAGAAAATACGAAAATATCCAAATTCTAGCCTTAAAGTTATCACAAGTGGAGGAATTGAGAAGGGAATGAAGAAAAAAATGACATCTGCTCTTTGATTATTTGTAATAACCTTTGAATAAAATGAGTTAATACATGTAAATGCACTTAAATAGCATTTATTGAATGCCTACTATATACTAGAAAGTGTTCTACTTATTATTATTTTACATATTGCAGCTATGGTAACTGGCATGTTATCATTACCACTGTAAGCATATTAAAATGTACCAAGTAATGGGCGGTGCTTATTATTCAGTTAATTATAACATAATTGATTTAACTTACTTGGATGAAAATTTTATACTTCAGGTTGTTGCCGCCTAAATAGAATGACACTAAATTGTGTAAAAAATATGCCTAGAAAGTTGCTGATGACTTACATGTGCTTAGAAAGTATGTCAATGCCTAGCTACAACACCCATTTCTTAGGATTTTATAATTTTGTGAAAGGAATGCATTACTTACTGCCCCAGAGGTATTTGGGGCTTGAGGCTAACACCCATCTTCCAGAGGCTCTAAATTATAAGAAAAAGCCACTTTTGTCAGACATCTGTGTGGGAGGGTCTGAAGGTGGAACCAAGAAACTGCATAGACCCGTCTGAGATCTATCACCTATAAACCATGGGATCATGGTTATCTTACTTGAACTCTGAGTGAGCCTTAGTTTATTCATTTATGAAAGGGAGATAGAAATACTTTCCTCAGTGTTATTATGAAGACAGAGTATGAAAACTGTATGTAAAGCACAGAGTAAATGGCAGATATCTTCACTGTTATTGATGTTATTATTAGCTGGGATTACCTGAAGTGCCTGCAGGAATAAATTCTCTTCTAGTAAACTAGTCCCTCTCTGCACCTCTGATTCCTCATCCATAAACTGTGAATAATAATGGTATCTACTCCAATGGCTCTTGTGAGGATTAAGTGAATTAATACATGTAAACCCTTTAGAATAGTGCTTGGCACATGGTAAGCCCATTATTCAAATTCATGTGCTTTCAATTTATACTAAATTTCTTTGACCAGATCTAAAGATATAAACTACTTTTCCTCCAAAGGAATATTTGATTTAGTCAAAAGTATTATATCGTTTTTTCCTCCTCGTTGACCACAGACTTCACCCTTTAAAAGGCCCTTTCTTATTAACTGGAAGAGACAAAGTAAGCTGGTTTTGTGAAAAAGTGCCAGGCTTGGCTAGTAAGTAGTTGAGGGTGGATCAAATGTGGCCTTGGAGAAGTCACGCTCTGAGCTTCAGTTTGTTTCTTCTGACAGATGGGAATAACATCCTTATTCAAACCACCTGAACATCTCCTTGGGTGATTTAAAGATCATATGGGATGAGGGAGACTCTTGCCTCCTATGATATTATTAGTGTTCACGAATAACACTTGGCTTCTCCCAGTCCACATAATTGATGCTCAGGCTTCTTCCTTGACTATTGATTGGATGTAAATGAGGTGGCTATTTGGGGGTGCTCCTGGGGTCCACTAAGGTGATAACTCTGAAGGACAGTGTTCAAGCCACTGAAACTTAACATACAAAATACTTCAGAAAATACCATTGAAGGATGACTTAACTACTTAATATAGAAACACTGGACATTGAAGCTTAATGATGTGAAAAATTTTAGAAATAGTGTCTGTTATGGGCAGAATTATGTCCCCCTAAATTCATATGTTGATATGTTAACCCCTAATACTTCAGAATGAGGTCATTAGGGTGGGCTCTAATCCAATATGTCCTTGTAAGAAGAGGAAATTTGAGCACAGACATGTGCAGAGGGAAGGCAATGTGAAGACTCAGGGAGAAGATGGCCATTTACAAGCCAAAGAGTGCTAAGGATTGCTGGTAACACCAGAAGCTAGGAAGAGGCAAGGAAGGAGCTTCCCTTTAGGGTCTTCAGAGAGAGCATGACCCTGTTGACACCTTGATTTTGGACTTGTAGTATCCAGAACAGTGAGAGATTACATTTATGTTGTTTAAGCCACCCAGCTGTGGTACTTTGCTATGGTAGCCCTAGGTAGACTATCACAGTGTCCTGGTAGCCTTCTAAGAAGCTCTAAATCTGTGAAGCCTGAAGGTGGGAGTGGGGATTAAGGAGGAGACAGGGTCCACTCTCCTCTTCTTCAGCCATTGCAACTCTATCAATATTAGATATTGAACTTCCAAGAAGAGTTTTGTTTCTGCTAAAGAATTTTAGTAAAAAAGAAGTTTGGAAAGTACTGCTCTAGTGTAACAGACCCTGTCAATACTCCAGCCCAGGGATTCTTCACTGTTTTCCTCTCCCAGGTTTTCTGGGCAATTTCACTCCCAACAACCTGAACCTGGATCTTTGGTTGAGGGCAGCCCTCAAACTGATTCCAGAGCTTTCTTTACCTGCACATAGAGTATTGGAACAGGGGAAGTATGCAGTCAGCAACTGACCTATGGGGGGGTATAAATACTCCAGCTCCCTCACCCCTGATCAGGACTGCTCTGAGGTGGGACTGCACTGTCTTCAGAGCTTCCCTGTGGGACTTGGCTTGACGCCTCACCCTTCTTGGCCTTCTATCTGTTCTCTGCTTCTTTTCCTTCTTCCCTACAGGTTTTCCTTGGGAAAACTTCCTAATAAATATAGGGTCTCTCAGCCTTGGCACTATTAACATTTTGAACTAGATAATTCTTTGATGTGCAGCTGTCCTGTGTACTGTAGGATGTCTAGCAGCATCCTGGGCTTTATCCACTAGATGCCAGAAGCAGATCTCCCCTTCTTCCCTCCTCCCTTCACGGTCATGACAATTTCAAAAATGTCTTAAAGCCAATGCCAAATGTTTCCTGGGAGATGAAATCACCCATTCAAGAACCACTGTTTAAATATTATAAATGTGGATCCCCAAGTTCTGAGAGTTTGCTAAAGTAGAAGAGCTGGGATTAGAAGCTAAACTCCCTGATTCCCAAGCCACTGGCTATTTCTTTCTACTACACTTATGTTTCTCAAACTTGTCTGATCATAAAAATCACTGGTGTGTGTGTTTGAGGATGGGGGCAAGACGATTGGTTTTAAATTCAGATTCCCAGGTTCCTCTCCTGAAGAATCTGATTCAGAAGACCTAGAGGGGGGCACCTGGGTTTGTGGGCATCAGTGATTCTTTTGATCAAGAATGACTGGGAAACTGAAATACTGATTCTCACATTATAATGTGGAAAGGAATCTCCGTGTATATGGTATATGTGTGGGGGGGGTGCATGTACAAAATATAAATATATACACAAAATATAAATTCCTGGGCTTCATAAACTGAGATTTTGATGGTTTTAATAAACTTCCTAAGTTTTTCTGATATAGGTGGTCTGAAGCAATTGTTACAATACTTTCTATTAAATTGTTCGATTGTTAACATACACACAGAGTGTCTTTAGATCTATCTCGAATGACCTCCCTCAGTTGACATCAAGATTCCCAGCAAATGCACTTATAATATACTACTTCCCTTTAGTACTTATCAATAATTTGTGTAATATAGCCTTCTTCTCTAAAGTGCAAAGTCCATGAACCCAGGGACCCCCTTTACTTTCTATTTAGTTATATTCCTCAAGTAGGCAACATACCTCACCCTGAGTGGTTGCCCAGTAAATATCTGTTGAGTGAACGACATTAGATGGTGGGGTAAGCAGAATATTTTTGGAGTCATTATTGTCCAAAAATATCCACATTCTAATCCCCAAGAATTTGAATATGTTCAATATGAATATGAAAGTGTTATGTTACCTGGCAAGGGAGAACTAGGTTTGCAGATGGAATTAAGATTGCTAATAAGCTGACCTTAAAATAAGGGAATTATACTGGATTATTCAGGTGGACTTAATGTAATCCCAGAGGTCCTTTAATGTGCAAGAGGGAGACAGATCCTATGATAAACCATAATGGAAAAGAATATATATATGTATAAAAAGAATGTATTATATATGTATAACTGAATCACTTTGCTGTACAGAATTAATTAAAACTACATTGTAAATCAACTATATTTCAATTAAAAAAAAAAAGAGGGAGGCAGAAGAGGTCAGGGTCAGAGACAAATTTGAAGATGCTACATTGCTTGCTTTGAAGATGGAGGAAGGGACCACAAGCTGAAGAAAGCAAGCAGCCTCTAGAAGGAAGAAAAGGCAAGAAATGGATTCTCCCCTAGAGCCTCCAGGAAGGATACAGCCCTACAAATACCTGGATTTTAGCCCAGTGAAATCTATTTTGGATTTCCGACCTCTACAACTCTGAGAATACATTTGTGTTAAGCCACTAAATTTGTGGTAACTTCTTATAGTAGCAACAGGAAACTAACATAAACAGTAATGGGAATGCTAAGTGCTGGTAGCATTTATTGAGCCTTTACCTTCCAAGTACTTTATTTCTATCCTTCCTTGTCATTATGAAAAGGTATTATCCCATTTTGCAGATGAGACATCAGAGGATCAGAATGGTCAAGTAATGCCAAAGGGTTTCTACTAGCACACAGTGGGGTGGGGCTGCAGACCTCTCAAATCCACACTCTGATGTACCAGTGCTGTTCAAAGTGGTGCCCAGACATTGTTACTGATCCATATTGAAAGAGGACAGATATTGAGACTGCATGTATAGAACATTTTATAGTAACTCTTTTTTGTATAATATTGAAATGTAATTTTGTGTTTGTTGAATCTAGTAATTAAAATGGGGACTCATTTTAATTGTCTTTTTAATTTCATTTTTCAGCAATTTATTCTTAGTGTTTTTTTTTTTTTTTAATTGACTCACTCTGGATTGGAGGGAAAAAAAAAGAACTGGTTCCAAATCCTAGATGCTTTGATAAGCACTTCACTGCCCACAATGCTAAGATTTGCAGTTGTTATGGGTCCTTGCCTCTAGCTTTACTAGTCTCCCCCGAAGCGGTGAGAGTGGGGAGTCTGGCCCACAGCTGCTCAGGGCCTTCCTGGGGAGGGGTTGGGGTGTAGGGACAGCCTGGTCCTCAGAAGTGCCATCTTCCCTGAGGGCAAATCTTTCCCAGGTCTTCTTCCAGCCATGCCGCAAAGCCTTACCATTTCCACCTTCTCTCTTTCCTTTCAGTAAAGGATTTTCAAAGTTTATTTTAACTTTTTCTTCTCTTTCTTTGGTCAATTTTTTATGAGAGTGCATGCTCCCCACATATTTCACATGGCCTGCATTTTTATGAATCCAAGAATAAATGCGTTTTTGGCTAACAACTAAGAAGTATTTTTAGACTCATGGGGCTGTATTTTCATCTTTTGCAGAGTAAAATTTGAAGCAGATGCAGTTGCGTGCAGAGCTCTTTAATTCTGCACCCCGTTTTGGAGGTCCTGCTGACAGTCCACAACCCTTGAGAAATATGTTAACACTTTAATGAAAACTGATCTGATATGAAGTATCTCAGTTTAGAGGGATGAGTCATCCAAAGAACAAGGAGCTGGGATTTTGCTTGTTCCTTCAAACTGCTTTGGGTCAGTTGCCTTTTGACCTTTGCTTTGCTAAGGAGAGGGGCTTCTGCTGTGGAGATGTTTAGCAGGCAAGTAGAGGAGAAGATGGAGGGTGGTCAGAGTAGGGCCAAGGTTCAAAGCCCAATGAGACCACTGGGGGCAGATGAGAACTTTCCCAAACTAATCACTGCTGTTTCCCACCCCCCCATCCCTCCACCCCAAGTTCCATGATAGAGCAAGACCAAGTCGAGGGTAGTTTGTGTGATAGAAAGAGGAAGAACCGGACTTCCCCGGTGGCGCAGTGGTTAAGAATCCGCCTGCCAATGCAGGGGACACGGGTTTGATTCCTGGTCCGGGAAGATGCCACATGCCGCTGAGCAACTAAGTCCGTGCGCCACAACTACTGAAGCCCACGCGCCTAGAGCCCGTGCTCCACAACAAGAGAAGCCACCACAATGTGAAGCCCACGCACCGCAATGAAGAGTAGCCCCTGCTAGCCGCAACTAGCGAAAGCCCGTGTGGAGCAACAAAGACCCAACGCAGCCAAAAATAATAAATAAATTAAAAAGAAAAAAGAAAGAGAAAAAACCTACCAACCTATCCCACTCATGGAATCTTCCACTTTCAACAAATCTGGAAGCAACCACTGTCATCCTCCAGTTCAATTTTCTTATTCTACAGCTGTGCTCAAAGGCTACACTTGGTTCTAACTTTGCTTTGTACAGTTATCACCTAAGTAGATGTCAAAAAGTTCCTTGAACAAGTGAATGAATGAGTGGAATTGAGACCAGCAAAGGTAAACATCTTGTCCATGATGACAGATATCAGAATATATCAGACTTATTTCAATACAGTCCAGCAGGCTTGCTGTCAATACCAATACAGAACTAGAATGCTCCTGGTGTGAATTCAGAGTTGGCACTGGTTTTCTCCCAGCTACCTGAGGGTTAAAAATATATCACAGCTGGGTTTAACTGGCTCTAGAAGCAGGAATTATATACATTTTAAATCAAGAGGTCCTGGATCCCAACAGATGAAAAGTTTCTATGGTTGGAAGGGCTAAGCCTGGGTGAATATTGTGCATTACCTTATTTCACCTTAGAAAGTAGAAGCTAGGTTGTGGAGGGTTGGCCATGGTTAGAATGCTCCAAGGCAGAGGGTTCTTTCAACTCTGCTCTGATTGGAGCTAAGCAGGCATATTTACCATTTTCCCAATAAAATAAAGTTCAGCCCCACCCCCAAATCTTCCAAATGTTGCAGATTTAAGTCACTATTAGGATCAAAATTAAGGAAATGTCAACAGCTTTCAATAGCCAAAAACCCATCTTCCTTTTTCTGAAAAATCATTCAGAGTTTAGGAATAACTCCAGAGAGAATAAATGAAATGTAACTGGGATGTTGGCTTGTCAATATCTGACTGGGAAAAAGACTAGCCTGGAAAAGTGACCATGAGCTTTGCCTCACAGATGGGCAGCATGAACAATGAACAAAAGCTGTGATGCAGCACAACAAGCCCGGCCGCTGTCAGAAGACTTGATGGGGCAGGTGATGTGCCTTCTCAGAGCTTTGTTTTCTTCATATGAAAATGATCATGACGATACTTCCCTCACAGAACTGTTGTGACAAGGTTTATTAGGAGAATAGATGTATATTAATAATAATGGCTAAAATTTTTCCGGCACTTACTATGTGCTAAGGCACTTCCTTGTTTGTTTTTTGTTTTTGTTTTTTTAGTCTAGCTTATCTCAGAATCATCTTTAGGAAAGTTATTTATCCTTTATCCTCTTAGCTTTTATTCTTTATTGAGAATGACCTCTGGAAATTAGTAATTTTACCTACCTCATAGAGTTGTTGCAAAGATTAAATAAGTCAATCTGTGAACATGCTTACTAAAGTATATGACCCATGGTAAGTCCTTAGTGAGTGTTAGGTATTCGGATCCATTATATTATTCTGCCTAGTGGTAATTAACAATATAATATTGAGTTCCTATGAATATTACCTGAGTGAGGAAGGAGAAGAAGAGGACGATGGGACTTGTGGTGACTGAGCAAAGAGGGAGGGAGGAAGGAAGGGAGGGAGGGAAGGGAAGAAGAGTGAGGTCAAGACATTCATTCCCATCTTCTTCCCTGTGGGGTTCCTGTGAGCCCCTGGCTGCAATCCTTGCTATGACCCTTTTCAGACAGCTTTCTCTCTAGGGCTCTGGTTAGGGCTTCCTCCCCTGGCCCATTCAGGCTTAAGGATGGTAAAAACTTCCCTCTGTAGCTAGCTGAGGGCACTGCACTATCACTTATAGTTTCCCTATATTCTGTCCACACTTTGGAAAATAGTCCCTTTATTACATTCTCCTTGAATTACCCAAACAAGGCCTATACAGCCTTCCTGGGTACTGTCTCTCGTGTTCACTCCACTCCTGTGCCAACACTCAACAGAGGTAGCAAATACTACTTCAGAGGAATAAATTCTGTAATTCCCAAATTGGTCAACCTGATATGTTTCTTTTACACATCTATATTCCTTCTACTCCCTTCCCATCTCATCTCACATGGGAGGATTGTGACTTTGTTCAGATTTTTCTACACAGGGGCAGTGGAAGGACAAGGGTTAGAGGGATTTGGAGCATGGGTAAGAGGGTCTTGGATGAATTTAGGTTAGATAGTTTAAGAATGAGGCCAGGACGGTGCTAATAGAGTGGAAGAAAAGCGAATAGAACAAAGGATTTGTGGTCTATATGAGGCTGAACATCAAGCACTGGGGGAATGAAGAGAAGAGACAGCTGAAAATATAAGAAGTTCCGTTTAAGGAAGAGATTGTAGGTTAAGATTTCAGAGCTAGAGCAGTTCCAAGAGATGACAAGAGCCATAGTGTGGTGGGACCAGGTGGGTTAAGTGGAGCAAAGATGACAGCCACTGTATTTGAGGAGGTCCAGGAAATGGAAGGCAAGGTGAAGGATGAGTTGCCCATGTGGTCACTGATATCACCGTGGATGAAGGCACAAGTTGGTGCTGAAAGGGCAGTGAGCTGGGTGCTGAAGATGTCAGTGAACCCAGGGAGTGAACCAGGATGTTAGTAGATGACAGCAGTAGGAGGGATAGCTCTGTGGCACACATCTCAAAGGAGGAGTAACTCAAGGGCAGTTTTTCCCATTTGTGAATTCCAATTCCTCTAGGCCCTAAGGAAGATGTATGGGAGAATAAACAACCTCCTGTACATTTGACTCACAGCAGAAAACAGATGGCATAAGCATTTTAGGCAAAACGTTTCAGGACAGAGGGAACCTAGAGTAAGAGATGAACGAGTCGCACTTGGGAAGGAAAGTGACCGTGACAAACACGTGTTTATTTGAATGTTGACCCAGATCTCTAAAAATCTCAAAAGTTTTCTACCATAATTTTACCTTCCCAATAGAAATGTTTACATACCCATTTTTTGAGCATTTGTGTAATATTCTTCCTTTAAATACTGTAGTTTTGCAAGAATTTTCTGGTTTAAAAATGATTCAGTTCTTTAACTGATAAATAAGTCCTGCAAAATTACACAATCCATTTCTCATAGTTTGAGTGAAAAATGAGAAGATAAAAAGCAAAAGTAAGATCCAGGATATGAGATTAGTTTCCATGTAATTTACTGTAAAATATGATCTGCCATTTCATTTGGTGTTTTAACTCTAGAATCAATTTTAAACTTTTTGCAAAGGAAAGACTGAAAATAAGATGAATGTTTAAACAATACAAATAAATTTCTTGAGGCCAACAAAGCTCTTCTTGGTTACTCTCTCAAGAATCATTCCCTTGTTGGTCTCCACCTGCTGAACTTTTGCCTCTGACAGAGAAGCCGAAACTTACTTTCTTAGACCACAGGACAGAAGCATCAGCCTTGCACTTAGGGAGGGCAAGATCCTGGTTCAGGTTGTGTGGCGAGTTGGCTATTTCCCCCATTATCCATTTTCTCTTCTTTTCCATTTCCCCTGGATTTGTTGCTGGACCCCGACCACCCAGAATAAAGACAGTATTTCCCAGCCTTGCTTGAAGCTACGTTTGACCACGTACCTAAATTTCAGCCCATTTGATGTATTTGATGCTGTTGATGAACAAAGTTTACTGTTCAGGTTGCTATCGGTTCCACAGAATTCCCCTTGATGGATAGGAGCACAGAGATTAGCATCTTTCTCTGCACACATCAGCTGTATCACATGGGAGCACTGCCTAACCTCTTGCTCCCATCTGTAAAATGAGAATAATATATCCACCTCATGGGGTGATTCTGAGGACTGAAAAAAAAAATAATGATAATAAAAGACAGTATTTAATTGAGCACTTTCCGTGTGCCAGGATCTGGGTACACATATTCGGTACCAGACATTTAATAAATGCCAACACAAGTCTCCCAGCATCCTACCCACACTGTGAAAACTGTGATGCCCTGGACTGCCCAGTGCCGCCCACATGAGTCAACAGGCATCTTAGCCCTAGGGCTCTTCTCCATAGGACACGGGTCTGAGTTCGCAGGACTTTAGTCTCGTGAGACAACCTGAGTGAAAACAACTCTTCTGTGTTCAAAATACTTCCTTTCCTACCCTTGACCCTGATATATTGTAGTAAAGCCAAATAATGTGAGTCACCCCCAAGTGTCCTTGTCTCTCATGCAAAGGAAAGAGGGAAGAAAATATACCAGATATTCTCTGCAGTTTTGTCCAAGTCCTCCGAACACGTCTGGGCATGTCTGAATCCCAGGATGAACAGTGTCCAGTTGAAACCTACTCACCCTCCCCTCCCCCACCCTTGCAGCAACAACTGTGCACATCACTTTCCAAAATTGGAGGGTTGGGCTCCTAATATCTCTTCACATTTTACTGTGGTACAGTTGTCACCTTCTGGGGACAAAAGTGTCTCTGAACCCAGGAGCTCCTTTCTCCCCATGTGGGCAGGAATCAAAGAAAAATATTAGAGAACCACATCAAAAGACTAAGAGCTGCTGCCTTCTGCAATGTGGGCCCAGGTCATTTAACTCTGTGGGTCAGACCCGATTTCATTATTGAGGAGCTGATAAAACGAGGTGGATGTGTCAGTAATCATTACACGAGGGTTCATACTGCCGAAGAGCAGGTGACTTACATTCTGATCTCTTGGCATTGACCGGAGGCAATTCAGATCTTGGGGATAAGTTTGTCTCCACAAGACACCCCAAGCCTGGGGACCCTAATACCAAGCCCTGGCCCAGTGGCCCACAAAACCCAAAGCAAGGGGAGAGGTGCAGCTCCACTGCTGGACTTTTCCTGCATCGCTACCACGGAGGGCGGCCGGCGGGACTGTGTGAACTGGAGCCGGCCCTGGTCTCTAGTCTGTCAGGGAACACCAGCCAAGGTGAGGTTTACTAAAGGAAGCCTGGGGTGCATGGCAGCCCACGCGGTCACTTGCGGTGGTCAGGAGAAAGGGCTAAAGAGAGACTTGATAATTTTGTGAGGAAGGAAATGAAGCTGCTATTAGAGGACATTCCTTGGTCAATCTTTTTAGCTCTTTGCCAGTTTAAAAAAGTGTGTGTATGGTGTATGGTGTGAGTGTATATATGTGCACGTGTATATGTGTGTGTACCGTAGAGTGTGTGTGTATGTATGTGTGGGAATATATGTGTGTGTGAGCATGTATACAGAACAGTACATATCCACCCCCCACCCCTGGGGCAGTGGAGTGACAACTTCTATAAACTAAACTAACACTGCAGGGACCTTTTGCCATGGATTTCCTGAGACAATCTCTATTTCAAATATTTTGGGTCAAAACATATTTTCTGAATTGGTTAACAGGATATGTGGTCTCAGTGTTTAATGTCATGTGTCATTAAGATGTTTCATTATCTACCCAGTTTTTTTGTTTTTTGTTTTTTGAATTTATTTATTTGGT
Source organism: Balaenoptera acutorostrata (assembly GCF_949987535.1). Taxonomy (NCBI): domain Eukaryota; kingdom Metazoa; phylum Chordata; class Mammalia; order Artiodactyla; family Balaenopteridae; genus Balaenoptera; species Balaenoptera acutorostrata. The sequence continues at coordinate 45,367,732 of NC_080065.1, read as the reverse complement.
TGCGCTGGGTCTTAGTTGCGGCACGCGGGATCTAGTTCCCTGACCAGGGATAGAACCCGGGCCCCCTGCATTGGGACCCCGGAGTCTTAGCCACTGGACCACCAGGAAAGTCCCCATCTACAGAGTTTTCTCTAAAATATTCATCAGTGCTCCACCCCCATCCTCCATAATCACTCATTTAAAGTTAATCAAAAAATGTATTTTTACCCTCCTCAAAACCTTTTTATTAAAGTTTTCTCATGCATTCAGCTTTGGTTCTGAAAACACTGTCATTTTTTTTCTTTTTGCCACAGATATCATGACATGATTTTTTTTTTTTTAAAGGTGGAATTAGGGTTGGGGAGGATGAGACACCAAGGAAGGATGGAGAGGAGGACTGGTCTTCAAATATATATAAGCATTTCTACTTTGAGGCTCTTAGATATGGAGTTCAACTAAAAAACCATCTCTAGTTTTGCAGGGCTGGTCAGCATAAGGCAATTAGGTGTTTGTTCTCACCAGATAATTTGTAACCATAAGATAACAGCCTTAGAATTGTCCCCATTCCTTTGCTACTCAAAGTGTAGTTCATGGCCTGGCAGCCTTAGCAACAATTGGGAGCTTGTTAGGAATGCAGAATCCCAGACTCTGACCCTTCCCCACTAAAAAGGATCTACATTTCAACAGGATTCCCAGGTGGTCTGATGCACAACAACATTTGAGAAGCACTGGTCTAGAGATCATCCCACCTCATAGGCATGGAAACTTAGGGCCCAGAAACAGTGAGGAATGTGACCTAGATGTCTTCCTCTGTGGTAAATCTGCAAAGATGACTTTATTTCCCTGTAACTGAACCTGGATTTTGAGCCCAGCCTTCTGTTCTATAGAAGAAATCTTATTCTCACCCAGTCACGGTAGTTCTGGATTTTTTCAGTCTTGTTTGGGTAAACAGTTAACTAAGGATTGTCCTTCACCCTTTTCTCCTGCCCTTCTGTGCAGGGGTGATCTTCAGGTCTGGAATTAGAGGGGCAGAGCTGCCAGGGACAATTGTGCCATTTGCCCGTCACAAGCTACCTGGAACCAGAGGCAAGTGAGGCTGAAATTCCTTCCTCTGCTTGCTCTCCATGTTAGAGCCCTTCGTGGGGGCAGTTTCTGTGTGGAATAAGAGGCATCTTTTACTAATTCACACGAAGCCTCCTGATCAGGACAGCTCAGCAGAGGCCCTGGGTCGGGGCTGCTTGGTCCAGGGTGGTCCCCAGTAGAGATCAGCATGTACAGAGAGAAACCTCATCTCACTGTGTCAGCTGAACGGCCCTGCAAGGACTGACTGACTAATCGGAGAAGTCGTGAGGGCTGTGCATTTTTATAATCTCAGGGCCTGGAGAACTTATAGCTATGAAAGAATGCAAGTTCCTCTTTGGATTTGACATTTCTTTACTGCTTAAGATACATAAATGTCTTTTTCAAGGGACCTTAATCAGTGTGAGTCTCAATCTCTTTGAGCAGACTGAAGAATTAGGAAATTTATAACTTGACCTTAGAGGGTAGAGATCATCTTCTTAAAGTTATGATGTCTACTACGTAGCCACTACCAGTAGGATAAGATACATCCCACCAGGGTCTCATGCCCCTGGACAGGTCATCTGAGCCCTGGTTTGGTCTAATTCAATCACAAGCAAGCTGAGAAAGCCCTAAATATTGTGTGTGGTGGTATAGTAGTTTCCTTAGTGAAACTGGGAAGATTTGGAATTACATATAAAAATGTTTAAGGAACTCAAGCAATAATATTGATATTTTATATTAAGGTATACGAAAATATTTTATATTCCATGTGCTTATAATGTTTAGGAGAACTGGGCCTATTAGAATAAAAGGTCAGCCTTATAACTCCAATTTGAAATTTATAATTGAGTAATTGATTTTAACTTTTTTTAAGTTGAAATCTTACGTTCTGTTTTCTCTTGGGAAGTTAGAAAATTGAATTGGAAATAAAGTGGAAAGCCCCCTAAGTAGAAATAAACATATTAAAGTATAAACGTCATGTGAAATATTCGAATGTGTTTACCTTTGTAAATAGAACCAAATATTAAGCAAAGATCTCCCAGAAAGCAATTGCCTGAATAATATTTGCAAGACAAGCAAACTTTATTCACAAACTGCACTTAAAAGCTAAAGGTAGAACCAGGTTTTTAAATTTGAAACCTTAATAAATCAGTTGTTAATTTAAAAACAACAAAGCAAACCTCAGAATAGTGTTGCCTCTGCAAAACCACAGTTAGGGGTATGAAAAACAGAATTATCAATGAGCTGTCTTTCATTGCTAAGGTCCTTGGTTCTACTGAGGGTTGGGTCATGCACCCTGACCCCAGGAGACAATTCCCAGGAGAGTTCTCAGTGCTCCCCATGGTCAGGGTGGGGCGAGGAGGTGGAGTGAGATTTCCTACAGCTGCCCATTGCCCACGTCCCCAGACACTTCATTCAGCCTTTCTTATTCTACCGCTCAGGCATCATGGTGGTCAGGAGCTTCTCTACAGAGCCCCATCTTCTCTGTGGACCAGCATCTCCTAAACTACATCTGGACAGCAAGGCCCAGGTCCCCTCTGCCCTGGTACCCTCCTGTCCTGGGTTTCTTTCCTTCACCTTCACTGCCAGGGTTTCTTTCCCTCACCTTCACTGCCAGGGTTTTAACTCAGGAGAGGGGAAGGTTCTCACCACCTTTCTCACAGAGCCACACACAGAGCTCGCTCATTACCTCTCCTCCCCTCATTGGGAAACTTCTCCCCCCAAAAGGCAGAAATCTAGCTCTTCATCTAGTCTCTTTCAGTCTATTGTTTTATGCTTTATACCCTCTTCTTCAGGTTCTGGGTAGTAACGGATCCAGAATGGCCACAACAATATGTTCATTTCACATGCTTGTCCCCATGTGATCTTCCCAGTCTCTCATCAAGAGGTGGCATCTAGGTGAGTTAGTGATGTGCTCTGATAATAGAGTCCAATGACAGTGACCCTGGATAACTTTCAAACTAAGTCATAAAAGGTGATGCAAATGCTGCCTTGTTCATTGGAATATACATGTGCTTGGAATCCCAAGCTACTCTGAGGCCAGAAGCCAAGCCACGTGGAAAGTCCACAGGTAGGTGCTCTGATCTTCAGTTCTTCCCAACTGTATTAGTTTTCTAGGGCAACTGTAACAAAGTACCACAGACTGGGTGGCTTAAGCAACAAAAATTTATTTTCTCACAGCTCTTTAGGCTGGAATTCCAAGATCAAGGTGTCAGCAGGGTTGGTTTCTTCTGAGGGCTATGAGGGAATGATGTATCCTAGGCCTCTCTCCTTGGCTTGTAGATGGCTGTCTTCTCCCTCAGTCTTCACTCTGTACATGTCTGTGTTAAAATTTCCTATTCTCTCAAGGATAACAGCCCTATTGGATTAGGGCCCACCCTAGTGACCTTATTTTAACTTAATTACTTCTGTAAAGACTCTATCTCTAAATATAACCATATTCTGAGGTACTGAGGGTTAGAACTTCAACATATGAATTTGTGTGTGTGTGTGTGTGTGTGTGTGTGTGTGTGTGTGTGTGTGTGTCTATTTCTGGGCAGGCAGATTCTTAACCACTGCGCCACTAGGGAAGCCCACTGCTTCTTTTTCTTTTTTTCCAGATTTTATTTTATTTTATTTTGATTACCAAAGCAAAGACATTGATAAAGCAAATACAACCTGCAATAATAAATACATCTGCAATAGATGCTAAATATCATTAAATTATTATATAATTTAGACAGTAAACATGGTCTGTTTTTGCTTCTTTCCAATAGAATACATTTGATCACATTTTTTTTTCATACAGCAGGTTCTTGTTAGTCATCCATTTCATACACATCAGTGTATACATGGCAATCCCAATCTCCCAATTCATCACACCACCCCCACCCCCACCCACCCCTGCTTTCCCCCCTTGGAATCCATACATTTGTTCTCTACATCTGTGTCTCAATTCCTGCCCTGCAAACAGGGCAAAAAAAAAAAATCTGTACCATTTTTCTAGGTTCCACATATATACGTTAATATAAGATATTTGTTTTTCTCTTTCTGACTTACTTCACTCTGTATGACAGTCTCTAGATCCATCCACGTCTCAACAAATGACCCAATTTCGTTCCTTTTTATGGCTGAGTAATACAACATATGAATTTTTAGGACATAATTCAGTTCCTATTATAATTCATAGCAGGATCCATGAGCATAATAAAATAGTTATTTTATGCCATTAAGTTTAGGATGATTTATTATGCAGCAATAACAACCAGAACATGGGCCTTGGCATTGAAGGTAAGTTTTGAGGTTTTAAATTTTAAAAAGTTTCTCTTTTCAAGTACCCTTCAACACTTTTTGTTTGTTATAAGTTTAAAGCATTAACTGAGAAACCCTGCTAACTCTTTTGTTCTAAGCTGCATCCATTCTCATTGAGTCAATGGAGCAATAGGGAAAAAAATATTAAAGAAAAATTTAGTTATTATCCCAAGAGAATATCTGGCAACACATTCACACATCAATTTCATGGAGCTTCTACTGTCAGCCAGATACTGCTAAGTGGTCATCAAAACATAAGTGGTCCCTGCTCCAGGAAGCTTACTGTCCAGTGGAAAAGACAGACATTATTTAATTGCTAAATAAGTATCAAAGTACTGAGGAGTGGCATATGGTGTTATGAGAGTAAGTAATAGGGATCTGACCTAGTCCAGTGGTCAGGAAAGACTGACATTGTGGTGGGAGAGAGCATGGCCCAAATGCAGGAGGAAAACAAGGAACTTGATAACCATCCAAAGCAGTCATCCACTGAAGGATATTTAGAGTGCAGGAGAGAAGCGAGAGGGTGAGGGTGACATGATAAAGGTGCATTCCATGTATTTGAAGTTACTTTTGTAGAATATGGAGAATAGTTTGGAGAAGGGGAAAGTGGAATGGGCAAATCAGTTAAGTGGCTTTACTCAAGATGAGAGATAAAATCGTCAAGATGAGAGAATGATGTATTTTCCTCTGGGGTGGTGGTAGTGACGGGGAAAAAATGGACAGATTAAACAATATATTTCTAGGGGGCAAAATCAATAGGACTTGGTGATGGATTGGGTATTGTTGGTACAGCAAAGAGAGCTAGTCAAAAATGACTCCTGACTTTCTGCTTTCTTTTCTGGGTGAATTGTAGTGCCGTTCTTAAGATAGAGGCCTCTGGACCAGGTTTGCGGAGGAGAATCATCAGTTCAGTCTAGGACTACACTGCCCCACATGGTAGCCACTAGCCACAAATTTAATTTAATTTAAACAGAATTAAAATGTTAGCTCCTTCATTGTGTTTGCCACATCTCAAGGGATCAACAGTCACGTGTGGCTAGTGGCTATCATATTGCACAATGCAAATATAGAATACGTCCATCATCATAGAAAGTTCTAGTGGACAGTACTGGTTTAGAGACATTGAGTTTGAGATGTCTTTGAGACATCTAGAAGGAGCTGTAAAGTCAGCAGTTGATTATATTGTTCTGGAGCTCAGAGGAGGGTTCTAGCTGTAAACCTAAATTCCAACCACACATTTTACCAAATATTCATTGAGACCTTAATATGTTTTTTTCACTGCTGTGCCTCTGATACCTAGACTAGTATCTGCCAAAAAGTCTCACAGAACTTACTCTCATAGGGATGAATAGATAATAAACAAATATAGACTTCTTTTCAGATGGTAACATGCTAAGAAAAAAATTAAAGTAAGCAGGATAGGAGGTGAGAAGGGGTATGGGGCTATTTTAGTTCTGGTGGTCAGGGGTCTTATAAGGAAACATTTTAACTAGACCTGGAAGAAGTGAGATACACTCAGGGCAGAAGGAGGGAGTGTGCCCGTTGTGGGTATTTGAAGCCCTGGGCATGAGTGAGGTGTCCTAGGAGAGAGCATGGAGGGAGAGGTGAGCCCCTGCGCTTACCTGTTGGGATAAGAAAGGCCAACCCTACAGAGGAGACAGAGAAGAAGCAGGAGGAAAATCAGGAGAAGGTTGGGTCATGGAAGCTGAGGAAGGAGAACGTGCTGAGAGGGGAGGTGTGGCAGCACCTCTGATGCTCTGAGTTCTTTGGTACCTGCTGCTTTGTTGGAGGTATGAGTGAGTGAGTGTGTGTGTGTGTGTGTGTGTGTGTGTGTGTGTGTGTGTGTGTGTGTATGAGCAGACTGGAGTAGGCTGAGGAGCCTGTAGTGGGTGAGGAAAGCAAGGCCCAAGTCCAGACAATTCTGGAAGAAACAGAGATATGAAAGTAGGGAAGGGATCTGCTGGGGATCTGGACAGAGTCCCCATCAGATACCAGCTCTGCCCTTCACCTTCTGTCACTCCAACACAGCATCTATTCAAGTTGGAACACCAGCCAATAGGACTCAGGGGAGAGAAGGTTCTGGGTCCCTCTAGGTCACTCCTCTGAATTAGAAAACAAAAGCAGTAAAGGCAAATGTGGAAATGTTGCCCAGAGGGGAGAGGAAGCAAGGACTAGGGGTCAGCTGAGATGCTGGATGTTTATCGATTCATTCAGTTATTTATTCAACAAACCACTGGTAGACAGTATTGAACTGCATCCTTGGAACACACAATAGTAATATTAGGACTTACTGGGCACTGCCATGTGCTAGGCTCTGTTCTGAACACTGTACACATATAGTCATTAAAACTTCATAACAACCCTGTGAAGTGGATGTTGTCATTAACCCATTTTACAGATGAAAAGACTTAGGTGCAGAGCAATTAAGCAAGGTCCCACACCAAGTGATGAAGCTGGGATTCAAACCCCACCAAGAACAGGGTCCTGTAAGGAGGCCTCAAAGGACAAGTACTATCCACTCACTTGCTCAGCAAGCACTTACGGAGCACCTACTGTTGATAAGCGCTGGGGGGACCAGGGTGAACTGAACCCAGTCCCTGCCCTCCTGAGGCTTACAGTACGGTGGGGGAAACTGATGCTTAAATAGGCACTAAAATACAGTGCGATAAACTGTGGGAATTCCAAACCCAGCTCTTGGAGATCAGGCAAGGCTTTTCCAGAGAAGAGGTGGAGAATATATGGAATTCTGAAGGAGGCATGCAGTTGGCTTACCAGGTAGGCATAAAGGGAGAGGAATAAAAGCCACCTCCACAGGCTGACAGAGCAGCACATCTGCGGCTGGAGAGGGAAGGAAGGTGGGGAAAGTCCAGAACCCAGATGTTCTTTAAGGAGATTAGACACTTGAAGTTCCAACCCTGCCAGTAGCTAGAAGACCACTGAGGGCGACAGGAGGCCTGATTTATAGGTGGGGAAGTAGTGGCACCAGAGGAAGTAGTGAAGCACTAAAGACAGAACTTGGCAGGCTTCACAGTGACCAAGATTCTCTCCTTGACCAGCTCTAGGCAGGCTCCTCCAAGCCCTCTTCTCAACTAGGCCTCTGCCTTGGCCTAAAAGACTTGAACACACACTAACGTAACTTCTAACAGCTCAAGGCCACACCCGCAGGATGACCCTCGCTGCCCTTAATGTGCCTGCCTGAGAAAACTCAAGAATTTACTCTTTGTTCCAGCCAGCACCTGAGACTGGCCCCTGACCACCCTTTCTTAGAGCATTTACTGGAAAGGGACTGCAGTTGTGAACCCTTCCTCTGTCCCTTTGAGGTATACACGTATCTTCCACAACTCAGGGGTGTGTTTCTCAAGGACCTGAAAGCCATTCCTTGCGATGTTATCATCAGGAAGGATAGGGCCTCTGTCTCCCAGTCTTTGTGGGAGGACAGAATTCTAACTTTGATAACTGTCCGCTAACAGACACTGCTGGTCTAATCACATTTACATCAAGCAAGCATCTGTGATCTTTCACTTCCCTGATTCTATTGAGCCCCCGCTCCCCTCCCCTCCCCACCCCCTCATTCTCCCTTTAAAATGCCCAGTCACTTCTGTACAAATTGAAGTTAAGTTCAGTTCACTCCGGACTCTTTCCCCTATTATGATAGTATATTACTGATTAAAATTTGTCCTTTTCACTTTAATTAGTGTCTGGCTTTGGTTATCTTTAACAACAGTTCAGCTCAAAACCGGATGAGAAAACACCAAACTCACTGGGCAGAATTATTTCAGCTTGTGTCCGGCCACGTACAGTGTAAGTACCTGTTCACACAATCCCTGAGGCCTGATGCACAGAGGGCCGAGCACACTGGGCCATTCAATCTCGTCTGACCTCCTGGGCCTGACATGGCCAGTTATACTTCCACGCAGAGCAAGACACCGCTGACTCACTGAAAACAGAGCGCGTTTATAAACAGGAAGCTGAGTGTGTGACCACAGACATTCAGCATCTGATAGCAATTGCTGAATGCGGCAAAAAAAAAAAAAAAAAAAAAGTTTGAATTAAAAAAAAAATCTGTGCCACTAAATTAGAACTCTCTAGTTCATGGAAATACAATCCTACTATTGATCATTTATTAAATACTTAAATACAGGGAGTTCTTATTTGGTCAGACCAAGCCGGTGAGTCAGGCAGCCTGCAAATATTGATTGAATCCCTTGGAGCGTGTGGTTTTCCCTTTTCTCATTCTCCTCTCTCCCCAAGCACAGCAAAAAGGCTCCTTGATGAGGCTCTCGTGGTCCATACAGAAGGGATTTGTTTTCCCTTTGACTCTGACAGCCTGCACTCCAGGCTGGGGCTCTGTGATATTGTAAGTACAGTCTCCACCAGGAGGACCCCCAGAAGGGATGCACAAATACTGGCGCTTAAAACCTGCCGGGCAGTGACACCTACAAAGCATTGAGTGGCAGGTGCTGAAGCTGAAATGGAGACGTGCTGGAAGCCACCATAGGAGAGTGTGTCAGAGGACTTGTGCTTTCCCTACTTTCAGCAGCAGGGGTTCCCTCTCGTTCATGGTAGGGGTTGGTTTCGAGCAAACTGACCCAAGAAGGTTGAATTCAGTGGCCAGGGAAAGAACCAGGTGATTATCCCAAAAAGGTCTTCCGGGAATTGGCACCATTGCCACATTTGTCCTCAGGGCAAAGGTACCTGAGTGATGTTCGGAATCTCCCCATTTCCTGTCTGTGATATCATGCTCTGCATAATAACAGCACAGTACCTGGTACATGTGAAGTTATAGGGAGTAGCTAAGTGCTTTATGTGCACAGTTGTATTTAATCCTACAATAACCTTGTGCCTGGTTTCAGAGTACAGCCATTTGTCTAACTTTACTGCTAAAGTTATTGTGAAATTAATATGTCCTTGGAAACGAAAACATGAGGGCTCTTTGGAGAAATGACTGAAACCAAATCTAGGACAGAAAATCTACAAGATGAGTCTGCAACATCTTTTCATACCAGAAAGCAAGCAAAGACCTCTGGGGCCATGACAAAGGAATCCAGGAGCACCTTGAAGGTTTCCCACTAACAAGAGAGGGAATAATTTGAGGATCGATAAGAATATCTGAAACATATTAAAACACATCCAATATGTCTAAATTTATGGGTTCATAATGAAAAACCCACATTTGTCACCTTTGTAGGTGCTAATAATAATAAGGGAAGCAACTCATTATTCTGAAAAGTGTAAAGTAAAAAATTTCAAGCATTTACTTTGCCTTTCCTTTATTAATTGGTCCTCAGGTGACCAAATAATTGATAAAGAAAAGTTTCTCTTTATAGAATTATTTCAGCTAACAAACAAGAGTGATAGAATATCACCATCTTGCAAACCTCTAATTAAATGATGAATCTGGGTTGTGCTCCTCGATAGCCGCTAACACTATAAAGAGACAGGGAACCACATGTTATGTGTCTCCTGGTGGAAGCACACCACGTTTGAACCTAGATCTGGTTAAGACTCTGGACTTAGCCACCAGCCTCAGGGAGAGACAATGTCATAACAAAATAAGAGACTTTAGATGGAACCCTGAGGAACTTTTCCATCAAACGCATGGGTAAAAGAAGGGAAAATCCAAAAGGCACTAACAAAAAAAAACCCAAAAATAAACAAAACAGACAAAAACAGAGAAGTAGGAGAAAAATTCAGTAGAGCAATGCCATGAAAACCGGGAGAAGATAGCGTTTTAGGAAGAAAGAAGAGATAAACAATGTAAAAGATTGCAGAGAGATTGGGAAAGAGCTGAAGAATGTCTAGTTGGAATTAGCAACAAGAAGGTCATTGGTGGTTTTGATGAGAAAGCTGTAGCAGAATAGAGGGCATAGAAGTCAGTTAAATCACCAGTGAGCTGTTGAGTGCAATAGAGGTGAGGCAATGGAGAGAGACAGGTGAATATATATACATTTTTTTTTTTCTTTTGGCTGCATTGGGTCTTCTTTGTTGCACGCATGCTTTCTCTAGTTGCGGTTAGTGGGAGCTGCTCTTCATTGCAGTGCACGGGCTTCTCATTGCGGTGGCTTCTTTTGTTGCGGAGCATGGGCTCTAGGTGCGCGGGCTTCAGCAGTTGTGGCGCACAGGCTCAGTAGTTGTGGCTTGCAGGCTCTAGAGCGCAGGCTCAGTAGTTGTGGCGCATGGGCTTAGTTGCTCTGTGGCATGTGGGATCTTCCCGGACCAGGGATCAAACCCATGTCACCTGCACTGGCAGGCAGATTCTTAACCACTGCGCCACCAGAGAAGTCCCAAACTTCCTCTTTTTATGAAGGTAATAGTCATACTGGATTAGGGCCTACCCTATTGAATTCATTTTAACTTGATTACCTCGGTAAAGACCCTATCTCCCAATAAGATCATGTTCTGAGGTACTAGGGGTTAGGATTCAAACATATCTTTTTTGGGGGGGCAAGGAGGGGGGTGGACACAATTCAACCCATAACAGAGACTATAATTTTTTGGTTATAGATGTAATATACATTCACTGTAAATTTTTAAATAATACTAATATGTCTAGAATAACAATAATAAGATTTTAATACTAGGTTAAAAGAAAGAAGTGGGCTGTGAAGGATGAGAAAGAGAGTAGTAGCTATAGAGGAGGTGGGTCTATAAAGGTCTTGGTTTAGTTCAGGATGGAAGAGCTTTGAGCATGTGGGAATACAGAGGGAAGGAGCAAGTAGAAAGGAAGAAGTTGAAGACTGGAGATATAGTGTGGTGCGGTGTGGGGTGTGTGTGTGGGTGTGTGTGTGTGTGTGTGTGTGTATGTTTTGTACAGAGGGCAGGGATCTTGGCTGAACCTAAAGAGAAATCTAGATCTGTCAGGTTGTGTGGGGTTGGCTGTCCCAGAAGTGTATTTGCACGAGTTTGTTTGCATGGAAAATGGGGCCGCCAGGAGGAAGTCGCATGCAGGTATGCTGAGAGTGGCCTGGGAGTGGAAGAGAGAACAGTGGACAATGAATAGGACAGTGTGAGAGCTGCTGGCTGCTCCCTAGCCTGGCCCTACTGAGAGAGGGGCTGGAAAGATAAGCTAAACAGGCCAGTTTTAAGAGGCTTTGTCTTTTTAAGGAAACTCCATACCGTCCTCCATAGTGGCTGTATCAATTTACATTCCCACCAACAGTGCAAGAGGGTTCCCTTTTCTCCACACCTTCTCCAGCATTTATTGTTTGTAGATTTTCTGATGATGTCCATTCTAACTGGTGTGAGGTGATACCTCATTGTAGTTTTGATTTGCATTTCTGTAATAATTTGTGATGTTGAGCATCTTTTCATGTGCCTCTTGGCCATCTGTATGTCTTCTTTGGAGAAATGTCTATTTAGGTCTTCTGCCCATTTTTGAATTGGGTTGTTTGTTTTTTTGATATTGAGCTGCATGAGCTGTTTGTATATTTTGGAGATAATCCTTTGTCCATTGATTCATTGGCAAATATTTTCTCCCATTCTGAGGGTTGCCTTTCTGTCTTGTTCATGGTTTCCTTTGCTGTGCAAAAGGTTTTAAGTTTCATTAGGTCCCGTTTGTTTATTTTTGTTTTTATTTCCATTACTGTAGTAGGTATGGAGGTTCCTTAAAAAACTAAAAATAGAACTACCATATGACCCAGCAATCCCACTACTGGGCACATACCCGGAGAAAACCATAACTCAAAAAGACACATGCACCCCAATGTTCATTGCAGCACTCTTTACAATAGCCAGGTCATGGAAGCAACCTGAATGTCCATTGACAGACGAATGGATAAAGAAGATGTGGTACATGTATATAATGGAATATTACTCAGCCATAAAAAGGAACAAAGTTGGGTCATTTGTAGAGACGTGGATGGACCTAGAGACTGTCATACAGAGTGAAGTAAGTCAGAAAGAAAAACAAATGTCGTATATTAATGCATATTTGTGGAATCTAGAAAAATGGTACAGATGAACTGGTTTGCAAAGCAGAAATAGAGACACAGATGTAGAGAACAAATGTATGTATGGACACCAAGGGGAAAGGGGGAGGTGGGATGAATTGGGAGATTGGGATGAACATATATACACTAAGATGTATAAAATAGATAACTAATGAGAACCCACTGTATAGCACAAGAAACTACTTCACTTTGCTGTACAGTAGAATCTAACACAACATTGTGAAACAACTCTAGTGCAATTAAAAAAAAAAAAGAGGCTTTGTCATACTTTCTGAGATTTAGGCATGACTAGTGCAGTACCCAAGCCCAGATGATGCAGAGTTGAGAAGGGGAACATTTCCCCATTTCTCCGTGGAACCCAGTACAGCTTGGTGACAGTGAGGACTGAGGGGTTGGTCCCACTCCAGTGTCAAAGTTTAGAGAACAGTAGATCTAAGAAACAAGACTCTAGACAGAAACATTACTTCCATGGGGGTCAGGGTCCCCTGAGACAAGGGTGAGACAATAGCTCATGTGCTTTGAGGGGAGCAGAAACAAGGAGCAGGACAGGAGATACACCCCACGAACTCATGGTGGAAATAACTGTACGAGACCCAGTGGAGGAGTGCAGACCCCCGCCCGCCTCCACACATACACATATACAAACCAGTCACAAGTCCAGGTTGTCACCTGTGCTCATGACCAACCAGCTATAGACTGGAGGTTCCCATAACCCCTTCCTGGGGTTTGATTAATTTTCTAGAGTGGCCCACAGAACCCAGAGAAAAATTTTACTTACTAGGTAACTAGTTTATTATTACAGGATATAACTCAGGAACAGCCAGATGGAAGAGATGCATAGGACAAGTATGGGGAAAGGGCTCTGAGCTCCCATGCTCTCTGGACACACCACTCTCCCCACATCTACATGTGTTCACCAACCCAGAAGCTCTCTGAACCCCTTCCTTTGGGTTTTTATGAAGGCTTCATTACATACTCATGGTTGATTAAATCACTGGCCACTGGGGGATTGATTCAACCTCCAGCCCCTCTCCCCACCCCAGAGGTCAGAGGGTGGGACTGAAAGTTCCAACCCTCCAATCACAAGGTGGGTTCTCCTGGTCACCTGCACCCAGCCTGAGGGGCTTTCCAAAAGTCACCTCACTAACATAACAAAAGACACATTTATGCTCTCAACGTTTAAGAAATTCCAAGTGTTTTAGGAGCTCTATGCCAGAAACACTGACAAAGAGCAAATATATATTTCTTATTATAAATCACAATATCACAGTAGGCCAGTGAGCAAATAAACTGGTTTACTCATACAGTGAAATCCTACAGAAAGCTAAAATGAACAAACCAGATCTACAAATATCAACATGAATACATCTCAAAACATGTTGTTAAGGAAAGCAAGTTACAGGAGGAAATGTACCATATGATATCTAATATTTATATAAATATTTAAAGCATACAAAAGAATGGTGTATATCATTTAATGGGTATATCTATATAAGATAATAAAAGTTTTAATACACATACATAAAAAGGAGCATACTAATTTCAGGGTAGTGTTTACCCCTGGGGAGAGAGGTAGAGGATGAGACGGGGTTGTTCTATCTGCACTTAATATTTTCCTCTTTAAAAAGAGATAAAATTGATTCTGAAACAAATAAAGCAAAATGCTAACATCTTGTTAATACGGGAGGTCGGTACGTGAGTATCTGTTAATATTTTCGGCAGTTGGCTGTATATTGAAATGTCATCATTTAACATTTAAAACTTAAAAGAAGTAAGACAATATCCCTGTCTTATGCACAGAAAAAAGATTTTCAATTAATTACATTGTTTTAAAATCAGAGTGTGGGGCTTCCCTGGTGGCACAGTGGTTGAGAGTCTGCCTGCCAATGCAGGGGACACGGGTTCGAGCCCTGGTCTGGGAAGATCCCACATGCCGCGGAGCAACTAGGCCCGTGAGCCACAACTACTGAGCCTGCGTGTCTGGAGCCTGTGCTCCGCAACAAGAGAGGCCGCGATAGTGAGGCCCGCGCACCGTGATGAAGAGGGGCCCCTGCTCGCCACAACTAGAGAAAGCCCTCGCACAGAAACGAAGACCCAACACAGCCAAAAATAAATTAAAAAAAAAAATTAAATTCAGAGTGTGTAAATACCACAGATATTACAATACTAATTTTACTATCATTTAGCTTATCATGTATCTCTTTCTATGTAGAGCTCTAATTATAACTATTCTCAGTACAGTCTGCTAAGATTCTTTTCCATAAATAGCTGCAAATGCCTTATTTAACTGTAGACTTTGTATTTTCCTTAAGCGGGATCACTGGGCTTCTATTTTTCTAAGTTACAGCTATAGCAACTGACAAGGCCAATTGACTCCGCTTCCTTGTTTCAGTAAATGGAGCAGGGCCAGGCCCTGGTTTGCTTGCAGGGAATCACAGTCACATGTCTGAACATTCACAAGCAACCATCCTGGAGACAGTGCAACCACAGGCTGCAGGCCATCAAGGAGGCCCCTGGTCTTTCTACAGTTTTCTAAACAAGGGAGCAAGGCTGGGAACAGCCCCAACAAAGCTGCCTGCATTCCTAATTTTATCTCCAGTTTTGAAAGAACTTTATTGTTTGACTTAAGAGCAAGGGTAAGAGGTGATGGATTATGAGACTGGCCTGCAAGTTACAGGAGATGAAGCTCTTTGTCCACACTGCTACGTGTGCTTATATAATCTCAATTGTGGTGTAAGGCCTAAAATTAATATATGTGCCGCCTTGCCACCTAAAACTGAGAGGGCCTCCACTGGCCTAACTGCATCCCTCCACCCACTCTGCTCCCTCAGATAGGGTCTCCTAGCCAAACAACCCTCCTTATCCCGGGGACGAGGCACAGTGCCTGCTTACCCCTGAGTAGCAGGCTTCAGTTCCCTGCCAGTCTGCAGAGTTATTCAAACAATGCACTCACGTACTCATGTAGAAACCAGGAGTCGCTTCACCCTCTTGTTACTTCAAAGCCTCCCCCCTGCCCCAACCCAGCCTCTGCTTGTTCACTCTGTTCCCAGGTACAACTCCTGTCGAGCTCTGGTGGTGCGGTATCTTCCTTCCCTGGACAATAAACTGCCATCAGTCTCATCTGACCTGTGTTGGGTGTCCTGTGTTCTGCCATCCTCATAACCCTAGGGTAGAATCCCTCCCTCACCAACAGGTGAAGAGGAAGCGATTGAAATATTGATGGCTTTCACTTTTTTCCTCTTTAGACCAAACATTAGATTTTTTGCATTTATTTCCAACCAATTTACTCTGGTCAGGAGGACGGGAGAGGAAAAAGGTGTATGCAAAATGTGTTTCATGATCTATTTGTAGTTGAAAATTAAGACGTTTCTGCTTTGAACTCTCTAGTCACAGGGAAAGTGAGGGCAGAGGGTGGCCTGACAAAGGGTAAAAAGTCTCAGACAGAAGACAGGGTTTCCTGAAGATCCTAGAATGTTCAGAAGCTGAATAATGATTATACAAAAAAGGTTTTATCACATGATATAGAGTTAGACAGTAGCAACTCAATACTCTATAGTCAGCCCAACATATAAACGATGAAGAATTATTATGTCATGAACAATATCACATCATAACATCACTGCCGGGGTGTCACTGAGTGTCTGCCCTTTGGTACATACTTGGTCACAGGGACGTCACTGAACATCACACCACAGGCCACACAATATGGCACAACATCCCTCAAGTTATTATCTTTGTATGATTTTTTTACAATCACAAAACAACTGAGTTAGAATGTTCATGTTGTTTGGATGTTCTGGAGTTAGAATCCTTGACATATATTTCTTTTGAGTTCTTTTAGTGATTTCTTTTGTGGCCTTGGGCAATTGTACTTTATGCTTCAAAAGTGCTTTCATGTTTATTTAATTTATTCTCACATCATAGATAAGTCTGGACTGAGATTTATTCACCAAAAAAAAAAAAAAAATAGAGGTAATAATGAGAACTAGAGAGGTTAAGTGATTTTTTTCCCTTGAGGTTACACATATAGATTCTTGACTTAAAAAGATTTTCTGACTCTTAAATCCAGTGTTCTTTCTACTACTGAGATTCTCTTAAGCTTTACCTCTTTACATTTCAGTTCCTCATAAGTTGATTAGACTAACAAATGTCTGAGAAAAATAGAATGCTGGAGCTTAAAGAGACTTTAGAGATTAGTTCAAGAATCAACATACACAAGAGAAGAAAGATATCAGTTTCCTTGGATGGGGAGTGTGATTTTATTAAGGAATATTTGTAAAAGCACATTGTTGATTTCTTAATGTTCTACCTAGTCCACTCCTGTATGATTAATAACATTCTGAAATTGCACTTTGTTCCCCCTAATTTGCTTAAAATAGCTTATACACTGAAGCTCTAATTTGCAAAGTGTTTATTAAATAAGAACTAGAGAATGAAAAGAAGCCTTTGTGGTTAAGAAAAGTTGGTAGACATTGTCCCTGCATTTAAGATAGGAAAACTAAAATAGGATGGAGTTTTAGAAGCTGCTTAGTCTGATTCAACTGGCCAATGGGGCTTCATCCTTCTCCATGAAGTGCTGGAGACAGTATCTCTGGAACATATTCCCATCTAAGACTTTTCCCCATATGTACTTCTTGGGGCACAAAGGGATACAAGATGTCCCTGGGTATCCTTCCAAGATTAGAATGATAATACTTAACAACACTATACAACGCTGATTCAGAGCTTTTAGGAAATTATAATATCAGCCTTTCATTCGGACTTGTTGATGACCCTCAGCTGCTCAGGAGGACAAGCTTAGAGGATGAGAAGGAGGATTAACTTCCTTTGCCTCTGTTCTATCTTCTAATTCCGTCACAAGGTTTGGCACCATGACTATTTGTATTAAAGTGATTATAATCTGTTCTACATGGACTTATATTTCTGATCAATACAGAATAATGGCAACTGGATTTACCCTCCCACTGAGATAGTTGAAAAAAATCTGAACAAAATATATAAAGCAATAGTGCTCAAGACATTAGAGGGGGCTTCCCTGGTGGCGCAATGGTTGAGAATCTGCCTGCCAATGCAGGGGACACACGTTCGAGCCCTGGTCTGGGAAGATCCCACATGCCACGGAGCAACTAGGCCCGTGAGCCACAACTACTGAGCCTGTGCGTCTGGAGCCTGTGCTCCGCAACAAGAGAGGCCGCGATAGTGAGAGGCCTGCACACCACAATGAAGAGTGGCCCCCGCTTGCCGCAACTAGAGAAAGCCCTCGCACAGAAACGAAGACCCAACACAGCCAAAAATAAATATAAAAAATAAATTAAAAAAAAAAGACATTCGACATCAGGCAGCGAAGGACAATGATCATTGGGAGATGGGAAATAAACAATATGAACTTAATGATTGCCCACAAACTTTTTCTACTGCATGGACAATTTCCAGGCTGCAGCACAGGGAGAGAAAACATAGGCAGAACCCAGCTGTTTTGCTGAATTGAGGAGACAGAGCTCAGGATCCAGGGAAACCAAGAAAAAAAGAGAGTTGCACAGAGACTTAACTCCAAATTGCTGAAAAGGGCCTCCTTTGAGTATTCAGTTGAGTATCAATCAGTGCATGTACGTGAAGAAACTACCCAAGACCAGGAAAAGAGCCACCTGAAAGGATTAGAAGGAATAGTCCTCAGATTTCACACAGGCCTGAGAAAAGTAGCTTCTTCCAACAGCCCTAGTGGAAAACCTCGTAATTCAGGTAGAACTTAGAGAATTATGAAGAATTTTGCCTAGTAGCAGGGAAAAAATTGATCCTAGTTGGAAGGCAGCTCTAGTTGAGCCCAGCAAAACTTAAAAGTAAGACCTGAAGGATCAAATTATTTCCAAGTAACTTAATTGCATCCAGAACAAAGTTCAATAACATTTACAGGAATAAAAAATATCCAGGAGTCAATGTGGTAAAATTCACAACATCTGATATTCAATCAAAAATTATTAGACATGCAAAGAAACAGGAAAATACAACCCATAATAAGGAGAAAAATCAATCATTCAAAACTGACCCAGAGGGCTTCCCTGGTGGCGCAGTGGTTGAGAATCTGCCTGCCAATGCAGGGGACACGGGTTCGAGCCCTGGTCTGGGAAGATCCCACATGCCGCGGAGCAACTGGGCCCGTGAGCCACAACTACTGAGCCTGCGCGTCTGGAGCCTGTGCTCCGCAACAAAGAGAGGCCACGATAATGAGAGGCCCGCGCACCGCGATGAAGAGTGGCCCCCGCTCGCCGCAACTAGATAAAGCCCTCGCACAGAAACTAAGACCCAACACAGCCAAAAATAAATAAATAAATAAATTTATTTATTAAAAAAAAAAAAAAAAAAAACTGACCCAGAAATGACACATGATAAATCCAATCAACGGGAACATTAAAACAATTATGATTATGATTCGTATGTTCAAGAAGCTGGAAAAAATATTAAACATGTTAAGTAAAGACATTGAAGATATTTAAAAAGACCTAAATTATAGAAAATCTAGTGATGAAAATTATAACACCTTATACAAAAAATATACTAGATGGGATTACTAGCAGAACGGACATCGCAGAAGATTAATAGACTTGAAGACATAGGAAAAAAAAAAGAAACAAACAAGCAAACAGATAGGAAATACGACTGAGCAAAATAAACAGAGAATTGTTGAACTGTGGGACAAATTCAAGCAACCATACATGTGTCATTAAAGTCCCCACATGAGTGCTGGTGAGACTGAAACTATTTGAAGAAATATGGTTAATACTTTTCCAAATGTGATGAAAACTGTAAACCATATACTTAGAAATCTCAAGCAGATGAAACATGAAGAAATCTATACCTAGGCACAACATAATCAAATTGTTTAAATCCACTGATAGAGAGAAAACCATAAAGGCAGCTAGAGAAAAAGACAAGTTACACAGGAACAAAGATAAGGATAACATCAGTTTTCTCTTTGGAGATGATGTGAACTAGAAGACAATGGAAAAACATCTCTTTTTTTCATTTTTAAAAATTGAGATAAAGTTGATTTACAATATTATATAAGTTTCAGGTGTATCACATAATGATTCATGATTTTTAAAGATCATAGTCCATTTATAGTTATTATAAAATATTGGCTATATTCCCTGTGGTGTACCATATATCCTTGTAGTTTATTTATCTTATACACAGTAGTTTGTACCTCTTAATCCCCTACCCCTATCTTGCTCATCCCCCTTTCCCTCTCCCCACTGGTAACCACTAGTGAGTTTTCGATATCTATGACTCTGTTTCTTTTTTGTTATATTCACTAGTTTGTTTTATTTTTTTAGGTGCCACATGTGACAACATACAGTATTTACCTTTCTCTGTCTGACTTATTTCACTAAGCATAATACCCTCCAAGTCCATCCATGCTGTTGCAAATGGAAAAATTTCATTCTTTTTTATGGATGAGTAGTATTACATTGTATAGATATACCACATCTTCTTTATCCATTCATCTTTTGATGGACACTTAGGTTGATTCCATATCTTGGCTATTATAAATAATGCTACTGTGAACATTGTGGTGCATGTATCTTTTTGAGTTAGTGTTTTCATTTTTGTTGGATATATACCCAGGAGTGGAATTGCTGGGTTATATGGTAGTTCTATTTTTAGTTTTTTGAGGAGCCTCCATACTGTTTGGAACAACATCTTTAAAGCATTGGTTGTGGGGGGTGGGGTGGGAAATGCTATCAGCCTATGCTTTATTTTTAGCCAGTGAAGATATCTCTCACAAATGAAGGCAAAAAAAAAGACTTTACAGATATACAAAATCTGAAAGAATTCATCACCAGCAGACCAATACTACAAGAAATTTGAAACAGTCTTCATGATACCAGATAGAAACCAAGATCTACACAGAGGAGTGAAGAGCATCAGAAGTGATGCTACATGTATAAATATAAAAACTATTTTATTATTTAGAGTTCTTTATAAGATAACCTGCTTTTTAAAGCAAAGATAATACTGTGCTCTGGAGACTTATTTTTGCTTTAAATAATAACAGTGTATTGTGAGGTTTATAACATGTATGGAAATAAAATGCATAACAATCGTAGCACAAGGGCTAGAAGGAGAGAAACAAAAGTATAATTTTGTTAGGTTCTTATTAAATGTGAATGAGTATGATATCACTTGAAGTGATCATTTTAAACTATAATCAGTAAAATAAAAGCCCTAGAGTAACTATAGCAAAGAATTATATCTAATAAGCCAACAAATGAGATAGGATTAAATTATTAAAAATATTCAATTCAAAAAAGGTAGAAAAAGAGGAAAAAAGGAACAAGGAATAGATGGGACAAAGAGAAAACAAATAGCATGATGGTAGATTTAAACTCAACTATATCGATAACTACATTAATTGTAAATGGTCTAAACATTCCATTTAGAAGGTAGAGCTTGCCAGGTTGGATTAACAAGCAAGATCCATTGTATGCTGCCCACAAAAATCCAACTTAAAATATAAAGATATAAATTGGTTAAAAGTGAAAGTATTGAAAAAGATATACCATGCTAACACAGATCCACAGAAAGTTGTAAAGACTGACTATATCAAAGTAGTAAAGAACATTACCAGGGATAAAGAGAGCCAGTGATAAAGGGGTCAATTTATCCAGCAGACATAACAACCCTAAACATTAATTGCCTCAAACAGTAGAGCTTCAAAATTCATGCAGCCAATCTAGTCTACTCAAGGAGAATCTAGGCAAGAAATCTGGGAGCCAGCTGAAAGTCCTGAGCAAATGGTTGGCCAGATGTTCATGCCTAATAACTAGTTTCTGAATCCCATATTAAGCTTCCAGTGTGATATTTCCATAGTATTTAATACTTTAATATAACATTTATTATATTGTACCCTAATTAGTTGTTTAACATTGTTTATGGATTTGTCTTCGCCACCAGATGGTGATCTTCTTATTGGTAGGGTCCCTTGTCTTACTTAACTTTGCATTTCTTGAATATAGCAGGATGCAAGACATACGGAACCAAATAAATGTTTGTGACATTAGTACGACAATAACATCCACTTATTCAGGCAAACTTTTCCAATAACACCTCATTTAAGGCTCATACCAGTTCTCCACAATAGAAGAGGTATGTGTTCTCCCCATTTTACAGATGAGGAAGCTGAGACAGAATAAATAACTGCCCAAATTTTATTTAAATTTTGGGCTGCTGAGTTATTCATTCCTTTTTCTGCACTGTATTTTAATCATAAGTTGGAGATGATTCAGTTTCCAAACATTAAGTTACTTGATGCAGCAGATGGTGCTTCTTATATATAACTCCTTTCTTCCATATTTAGGTGTGTGAAGTCTGAATATGTCTCTAGGTAATGGAATTGTTGATTTTAGAATCACAAAATAAGGAGACACACCATTAGTATAAATTCTTGGTTCTAAAGACTATAGGTATTTAAATTTTTTTCTCACTATTCCATGTGACCAAGCTTGAATCTCATGTTGCTCTATGTTATAGGCTTAATGCTTGTATCCCCCTAAAATTCATATGTTGGAACCCTAATCCCTAATGGGATGGTATTTGGGGATGGGACCTTTGGGAAGTAGTTAGGGTTAGATGAGGTCATGAGGGTAGGGTTCTGGTCTGGTGGAACTAGTGCTCTTCAGGGAACTTGCTCTCTCTGCCATGTGAGGACACAGTGAGAAGGTGACCATCTGCAAGACAAGAAGAGAGCTCTCACCAGCACTTGATCATGCTAGCACCTTGATCTCAGAATTTCAGCCTCCATAACTGTGAGAAAATAAATTTCTTTTTTTTAAGCACCCAGTTTATGCTATTTTGTTATAGAGCCCAAGCTGACCAATACCCTTTAAGTAATAGATTTTTTTGAATTCCTAAACTAGGAATGATTCCATGCCCCTACTATCAAATATAATGATTAGAGAATTATAATAGCATCTATAAAAGTTTAATCTACCTTATTGGGCCTAAACACTGTAAACAAAATATAAATTCTTTCCTCCCAAATGACCATGTATATTGTCCTTCTCAAAGATTCCATTCTGAGAGACAATAGCTCCATTCTCTACACCTGATTCCTAATGTGGAGTTTAATCACTGAGGTTCTCTTATGGCCAGGAGTTAGGAAAACCATGTTCTTAATCTTTGATCCTATAATCTGCTTTGAAAGCAAGAATAATACCAGTGTGACTTCTGAATTCCAACTTGTGACGGTTTTCTCAATTTACTTAGATTCTCAAATTGCTGTGATGGTGATGAAAGACATGCCCCGGGAAGTGCTGCTCTGGCATCAGTGGCAGTGGGGATATCTGTTGTGCTCTGAGTTTTAACTCCTGAAGGCTCCTCAAGTAAAAAGGTGCTGAGTTGCTGCAAAGGAAAGATTTTTCATCTTCACCCGGTAAGAGGCAGGTCTTGTGGCTTTTTTATCAAACACTTTTCAGAAGAAAAGTAGAGTTTCTTCATCATTATTATAATATTCTCATAAGTCATACAGATGTGTCAAGTACAGGGGTTGTGGACATTTTGCTTTTTGGCTCTCAATAGAGAAAACTAATAATGAGAACAAAGACTGGAGACAGGAACTAGGCTAAAAGTAGAAAGAACTGCAAAGCAGCTCCCCCTCCCTTCCTGTTCCCCAAGCAAGCCCTCCTGCTCAACCCCCAGTAGCCCCAGACCCATATGGTAACTGACAACTAACGATCCATGGACCTGACCGCCCTGCCTCTACAATACCAATTAGTTTTGGGTCCCACCCCTGTAGAAAGCTGATCTCTATCTTCATAATTATCTGATTGTCCTCATAGTAAACACATAAACCAGGGATTGCAAAAAGGAAGACAGAGAGATGTTTGAGACCAACTGACATGTTTGGTTTGACAATTGTATTATGACTAAGCCTATTTATATTTTCTTTTAAAACATCTTTGCCCCTATTGTCCTATGCTCAGCCTGTATTGGGCATTAACTGCCAGGCTTCTGTAGCAAATGGGAATTGTGATTGCTGAAGCTAATCACTGCTAATGTGTAAAGTGATACATAAACTTCACTGAAATGTTTAAACCTTTTGCTAAAGGCTTCTAAAAAGCCATGCTAATTGGAAATTGTCTGTGGAGTAATGCTAAGACATTTCAGTGAGAGAGAGACTCTCAGACCTGATGCAGGAGCGTGGAAGAAATAGCTCTGGTCAGATAATGTTCAAGTTTATTCATGCACTTTCACATATGGCCAGTTGAATTTAGGTGGCTTTATTTGATCAATTCGAGAGTTAAATTGTTTCACATAATGAAGACATGAGCTAGCAGTTATGTTTTAATTTAATAAAGAAGTGAATTATTGCTTAGATTACACACACCAGAGGGACTAACGGAGAAAGTACAATAAGAGGAAAATGAGAGGGTGGGAGTAGGGAACGGTCTGCCCTGGCTCAGCAAAAAAGTGAGCAGGAGAGGCCAGGCTCAGAGTGTGAAGAGTCTTTCATTCTACAAAGGTTTTCAGAGTACTTAAAGACAGAAATACATCTCTTCCTCTTCCTTCCTCTTTCTCTTCTTCTTTTTTAAAAATGGTCTGTGGTTTTGGACAGATTACATTGTAAACCCTGTTACAAACTATTATGTAGAAAAAGAAACAGAATCCAGACAGTTTGGTTCATGTAAAAATGAGTTTTCTGCTATATTTTATTGCTTCTGTATTGTTCCTGGCTTGGCAGAGCCGTGGAACTCCGAGGGAAGAAAGCTCTCACGTTCCCGTTCTGCTGTGCTCTTGGAAAGACAAGACTTGTCTGCTCTGCACACAAATGAGACAGGTGACCCATTTGAAGTTTGTGGCGAATGCCTCCCAACTATGCCCCTGGTATTAAGTTATTATCAAAAACGGAACAAAACAAGAAGACTCTAATTCAACTTTTTCTTTCATTAGGCTGAAACTCCGATCATCACAAAGCAGATGGCTTAAAGTAATAGAGTAGGAGTAGGATTATTTTATAGCCTAATTTAAATTACTAATAAGCCAATTCCTACATCATGGAAGTCTCCATAACATCACCATCCATTTTTGAGGGCTCTGGCCAATTAACCTGCCACAATGGTCTTAAAGAGAAAAAAAGAGATGCCAGATGTTGGAAATCAGAAGGAATAATGTTCAGACATGAGGACTGATGGTGTGTATAGTGAGTGAAATTAAATAGACCCAAGAGGCAGAGGACTTGTGCTCAAGTCCTGGCTTCATTTACTACTTGCTTCCTCTGTGTGGACCTTGATTAATCCATTTAACTTCTCCAAGCCTCAGTTACTTCACCTGCAAAAGCTAAATAATAAGTGTGACTACCTCATTAGGTTATTGTGAAGATTCCACATTATATACTTCAGTTTTTTAAAAAAATTAAGCTCTTTTGTTGTTGTGATGTCAGGATGAATAATACACACTAGTATCTTTATTAGACTTTAGTCTCTCTATCCTTCTTTAAGATGTCTACTTTAGATTGTCAGACATGAATAATTATGTTTAACATAATCTCCTTTTTGAAAAGAGAAAAGTAAACAAGTCACGTGATTATTCAAGTTGTCTTTAGTTTAATGAGCTCCTAGATGATTTGGGAGAAATAACTATCTGCTTCTTGTCTGTGCTCTGCATTCATTATTTCCAGGGCATCCCTTGTCCAAACTTGGGAAGAAGTCAGAGCCAATGGGGATTCTTTGTAAAGATAACTGCATTCTCTATAGTTTAAGAGAGACAGCGTGTTATTAAGCAAGACACCTATGTCAACACCACAGCTGATAAAGATGCTGGTGGTAGATGAAATCTTGGTTCTCTCACCCTCTATGTATTTGATTTTTACAAGTCAACATGTCAGGTTGTTCTAAGCCCTAAATGGAGTCGGAATAAGATATAATTTTAACAGAAGTTTATTTTTTATATTTCTAGTGTGTGATTCTCTTGTCAGCCCAAGTTATTTGTGTCCTAGAGAATGATTTGATTATTTCTTGGGGGGGGGACTTATTATAAAAATAATGTGGGAAGCATGAACATGACATACATTACATCTTTTAAGAAACTTACTTCCTTGTGTTTCATCAACATTTGCAAATGTGTTAGCATCTGACACTGAAAATAAGAATTTTCTAAAAAGACTTGAGGGTCAGGTTTATGACAGAGAAAAGATTTCTCAAATCCTTTATCTCCCATTTCATATAGCAAGAACCACACCTGGAGCACACAGCTCTACACTAAGGAATAAATAAGCTCTGGGAACAGACAAGTTTTCTGATGTGATGGCCAGCTCATGACGCTTGTTCACTGGGTAGAAGGAGGATTTGGTGTGTAGGAAGGAGAAAAAGTCTAGCCCAGGTGACTGTAGAAAGAAGGGAGGAAAGGAAAGGCAGGAAAGGAAAACCGGCAGACATGCTCATCCTGAATTCCTTTTTCTGGGCTTGTGTGTCATTTTCCGATATGAACTTGCAAGAGGTTTCTGTGCAATGGACCCCATGCAACAAGGGACAGTGCAGCTGGGTTAAAAGGTCAGCATTTGGATGGAGGATCTACATTGCACTCCTGGATCTCCCCTGATTCCTGTATGGCATGAACATCAAAGAGAAGGCCAGGGGGTGGAGATCTCAGAGTATAGGAGGGAGAAGGACAATCTGGGCCAGGTTTCCAGGACATGAAGAGACTCAGAGAAATATACCCTGCAAAAAATGAAGGGAGTCGAGTCAAGAAGAAGTGGACACAGGACTCTGACTAAACTGAGAAAGGATTCAGCAGCAGCAGCATACCACGTATCAGATCCTCCACAGCTGAGGCCACCTAGGATAGGGAGAACATCAGGTAGGTCTGAGACCCTTTTACTCAAGTGTTTTTCCTCTTATACAATAGATGCCATCTTGGAGAAGGTCAAGTGAGAATAAATAAGAGCAATTATCTCCAAAGTCTAAACATTACCCAATGAGGCTATTTAAGCATGGCAGTAGACAAAGGTTTCATGGGATTGGACATTTAGTTATCTTTTTCCGTATACCCTAAGCACCAAGCAGGGCAACCATCATGAGAAAGAGCACATCTAGAAATACATCTCTCTGTACGTCTAAGTTGCCATGTGAGCAAATTTGCAAGCCCATTGCATAATGATTCCTAAGGAATACCACTTATTTGAAATATATCTATTGAAATATATCTATATGTCAAGCACTGTGTGAGGGACAATAGATTCAATGAAGAAGCAGGTGTAGTGTAGTCCTTGCCTTTAAGAAGCTCATGGTTTAGTGGATGAGTTGCCTCAGGGTATTATCATGTTCTGTTTACTTGTTACACTTCAAAAGTTTAGTAGCTTAAAGAAAAGAATCTTATTTCTTTCCCATATAATAGTCATGGTATATGTTCTGATCAGGAGAGCCATTATCTTCCGTAATCATTCAGGGCCCAGGCTGCTGGCTTCTCTGCCATCTTCAACACGTGGATTCCAAAGTCACCTTGAGTGTCAAATGGGCCCAGAAGTGGAGCAAATCATGGTGACTCATGTTTGTTGGAGAGAACTTAGTCCTAGGGCCACACATGACCATAAAGGGGGCTGGGAATTTAGTCTAGTCACACATCTAGGTAGAGGGGGAGACTGGATTTTGGAGGATAACTAGATACCTTCTTCACAGTGCAAGCTTCATTGACAGTGTAACAGATGCAGCAGAATGCCTTGATGAAGATTAAACTTACAGTTTTTGTTTTGAACTGTAGAAAGTGAGGTTCGGAGGATCTTCAAGCAGCATTGAGAGAATGACTCAAGGTATTTCTTCTTGCATCTCTAGCCACAAAGATCAGGTTGTAAACAGATCTATTGTATTTGCAGGCGAGAACCCCCTTGAAGGTAATCACATTCTATTGTCCAAAAAGAATGAAAGAATGACCTTTTAGAGTTGAGAAATAGAAATGTCCAGGTTTGTATTGGGGCCATCGCACCCCCAGCAACAACCTGATTTTTTGTATTTTGCCCCAGCAGTGAGGCAATCAAATCAAACTCTTGTCCTTCAAAGCATTTAGGATGAGGGATTTGTGTTTTAGATCATAACAGAGGTGGGATTAGGGCTCTGAGGAAGGAGAAGGAACAGGAAGTTTGCTGAGTGTTCACTGTGAGACCTGGTCTTGTGATCCTTCAGTGGCTCTAGGGGGGCCAGATCCTGTGGACTGAGGAAAAGGCTCAGTGAGCAGGCATCACATGGTTTCTGTGAAGTGACTGGACCAGACTGTGTTTCAGGAGGTCTCGCCCAACAGGCTGCTGATCTATAGTTGAATGGAGCCTTTCTCATTTCTGAAGTTCAGAGATCCTGTCCATTAGTGTCTTTGGAGATAGCATCCATGGATTTCTCAGCCATTGTGAAACAGAGCTCCTCAGCAAGACCCCTATCCTAGGCTGTGTGTTGAGGTGTGGGGAAGAGATGCTCTTTCAGAATGGCTGCACTTCCTACTCCATGGGTGAAGAGCTGAGTGAACGATTCCATGTACATCTAGTTGCCCAAATGGAAAAGCTAATAGCAAATCTTGACTACACATTCTTCTTCATCCCCTACCTCCATTCTCTCACCAAATTCTGACAATTTTACATCCTAAGTATTTCTCGACTCCCCTCACTTCTTTCCAACTTTGCTGCCACCACCTAAGCTTAAATCACCATCATCCCTCTCACCTACACTACCTTCCCTGGGCTCCCTGAATTGACTATTCCCTGCTCTTCCCTATAACACAAACTGTTCTCCACTGTATGCAGAGAGTAAAGTTTTGAATGGAACTTTTTTCTGCTTAAATGCTTTACTGTCATCCCATAACTCTCTGAATTGAGCTAAAAACCCTTAGTGTTCCTCATGAAACTTGGCCCAACCATTTTTTCCTTCAGCCTCATCACCGACCACATCCCTCCTTGTTCCCAGCCTCCTCCCCTTCTCCCATCCAATCACACTGACCTTCCAGTTCTTGGAACAACTAACCCTACTGCTTCCACCTCGAGGAGTGTTGTGCCTGGGGTGCTCCTCACCATCTGCTTTGGCACAGTTAACTCTCACTTATCCTCCAGTTCTCAGATGTATCAGGTGACTCCAACTCCTCCCAAGGCTGGATCAGGTGCTGCCCCCCTACTATGTGGCATGATAAACCTTTTCTTCACAGCACCGAGCCCAGTGGTAATTTTAAACCTAGTCACATACCTATTCAAATGACTCCCATATTCTGCTCTAGACTATAAGACCTATGAGGCTAGGAACTATGTAATTCTCCCTTTTTTTTGGTTCTCACCATTTGCATTCTGGAACATTATATTTTGTTCACATTTTATCTCCCATGCCTGACACATAGTAGGTGCTCAATAAATTCTTGTTCAATGAAGGCACGAGCAAACACACTGTAATAACAGCAATGACAGCCACCACAGCACATGCTTCAAAATTTTCAAAGCCTTTTCACACACATTATCTCGCTTGACAAGCAAGCGGGACAGGAAGAGAGGGAGTTAGGTTCCATTCTCAGGACGCTGCTCCAATGGCCTTAAATAGAATCTGCTATCAGAAGGACAATACTTAAACAAGAATTTGGGGCTAGGTTACAGTGTGGAATTTGATGAATGGGGCCTGTGAGATGTTTCCTGTGATGCTTGCCCTTGGGAATGGGTTTTATAAATATGTAATACGTATACATTCTTATGAACTCTGCACAAAATAGGAGTTAAGATGGAAAATGGCTGGAAAAGTGCCAAAGGGGACATACGTGGGAAGTTTGTAAAGAGGCAATAGTCAGAAAAGAATAAAATAAAGCTGAAGTAAGCTAATGGGTGGATAGGGAGGAAATAGTATTCATCAGTAAAAGAGATAACATAATGGCTAGAGAGAAAACAGGAAAGATACTATTGAAGAAAAATTGCCAAGAAAAAGTGTAAACTGCAGAAGGTCAGAGAGTCATTTTAAAGAAGGGGGCTAAGAGATCAAGGACAATGACTAAACCTTCTACATCGCCATTCTTCTGAATAGAGGTTGATTCGTGGATGTACTTAGGTATCTAGTTGAAAAGCAAAAACACAGTATTCGGATACATTCCCTTGTCTTATTTCATCTTGGTATCTATCATTATCATTAAGGAAGCATGAACATGGAAAATCACTTAGGGAAAGTAAAGGGAGAGATTCTAAGGTGGAAAGGAATTAGGTTATAGGATCCCTCAACCTTTCTTTCTCAGGTCTCTGAGTAAAAGCTTGTCACTGGCAATGTTAACCTTCTCTTCACTCTCTACTCAACTTTGTGCCCTGGATTCTACAACCTCTGTATCTCTGGAGCCCATTGAGAGAGATAGAGATAGAGGAGAGATAAAGACAGAAACAGAGAGATTTATTGACTATTTGAATGGTACACCTGAGTTCCATACTCCCCATTTGGAGAAAAATAATTCTTTCTTTGTCCCTGCTATTCATTTCATTATTGTCCTCACTTTCTTAACTCTATATTCCTACATTCACTATCTGCTCCATCTCACTTCTCATTCACTCTTGAACCTTTTCATTCCACCAAAATTGTTCTTCATCACTCCAAATACTTTGCTTGGAGTCTTCTAATGCATCTTGCGCTTTTGGCATGCATTATCATTATTTGTGCATAGACTTTATTGTGTATATAATAGATTATAGGTATCCCAAGGCACAGAGTCTTATCTATGGGGATTTATTATGTTCATTTCTAACTCTCCAAGGCACTGCTTAATGCTATGTATATAGTAGGGTGTCAAATATTTATTGACCTGAATTGCTAAAATCACATTACCTTTAACTACTTAGAGGCATTTGCCTGCCTGTTTTTTCTTCCTCCTCAAATATGTCACAAGAAGGAAAAACTTCCTTTATTTGGTATAATCTCCTAAGGATTTCATAAAAATTCAAAACACATTCAGTGTCCAATCCATGAACTCATCAACTTAGCATGAGTCCAAGTACTTGGAGAAGACTGGAAAAAGGAAACAAGCCAAAGTAGAATATACTTGTTTTTCTGTTTGATTTTTTAAAATTTGATTTTCATGGAATATTTCTAAGTAATATATATATACACACACACACGTATTTAAAGTTTTTAATTAATTTTTAGTTAATGAGGTATACTTTATTGAAAAACCTTAGGCAAGGACAGCTTTTGAAAGTGACAATGTGACTTTCTAATACCAAGACCTAATCCCTATTGTCTGTAATGGAGATGGAGAAGATAAACTCCTTCAGTTTTGAAATCATGATGCCATAGCTTTGGGTCTTGCTGTCGGCCCTTGATAGATTCCATCAGATGCTGTTAGCTGACTAGAGAGGTACACATTGGCAAGGTGCATACATACGTACAATCCAGAACCCGACTTGGGCTCCTATCTCCTCATTACTGGAACCCAGAAAGGCACGTTTGAGATCTAGCCTTGTCTTGGATCAGTTAGGCCCTTAGCTCTTGGCAGTTCATCTCATCTGCAAGGATAAAATAGAGGAGGCTGTGGAGGCCACCAGGGCTCAGCTTGTAGGTGCTATCACTCATCAGTCAGTCAATCAGCAAGCCAACAAATCTCTATTAAGCACCTACTGTGTGTGCTGCATGTATGGTGCTACTGTAGGCAGTGGAGGTACAGGGGTGAGCCCAACAGCCCAGGTCTCCTCAGACACCCCTAGGCTCAACCCTGGCTTTTGAGCAGGGGTCTCCCTCCTCCCTCCCTCCCACCTCATCCCAGGTCACAGAGAGTGCCTGGCACTTTCCCTCCCCCTTCCCTCCCACTCACCACAGGCCAGGTGTGTTATATCAGCCTGGAGTATAGCTTCGTTTTAAAGTTGAAGTAATGATGACCCTAGGATTATCAAATGTACAAAAAAATGCACTGTTGGGACCTAGGAGCTTGCCAAAATGTGGGTGTTTTTTAGATTTTGGAATGAAGAAAGGAGGAAGAGAGATGGGAGGATGATTTACCATTTGTTTTGACAAAGAGAAAATTAAAATGAAGAAGTTCACCCAGGTCCACTGTTTCTTCCATTTCTTGGGTGAAAGTGTATAAAAGTTTGATGGATAGAAAGAACCCAGATTGGTTTGTGCTCACTCATTCCTTCAGCACATTTTTATGTGTCCAGCCCCCTGCCAGGCCTTAGAGATACAACTGTCAACAAGACAGTCTGTTAAGACACCAAAATTCTGACCTACTTCTTGGCAAATGAATCTCGTGGTCCTGAGAAGACATTTCACCTTTCTTGGTCTCTTGTCCACATCTCTAAAATGAGACTGAGACCAGAGGGTGGCCACCATTCTCTAGCTTTCTTCTAGTTCTGTCATCCAGGACTTCTAAGAGCAGGGACAAACTCTCATCATGGGAATTGAGGTCCTGGTGCCCACTACTGCTCAAGGAAGTGCTGGGAGGCTGCCCCTGGGGCCATTTTCCTCCAGATAAGACTCCTGAGGATCAAGGGGAGAGGCAATGGTCTTTGAACAGGAGCTCCACATTCAGCTCACTCCTCTGGCTGCCTCTGCTGAGTCTGGCCTCCTGCCCCTCAGCACATGGGTGCTTTGTGCTGACTCTCACATGGCTGTCAACACAGAGGTCGCATTCTGCTGCGCTGTGCATGCTTCAGGCTTGGCAGCCAGTTAAAACCCAGTTCTGAAACTAGAGGGAAAGGGAAGGGCAGTGTTTGATGCAAACCATGGGCAGGAGGAGCTCCTGGTGCTAGAGGAGTCCAGGCTTGCTGCAGAAGCTTCTCCTCCCTCAGCCAATTATGGCTCCAGCAGGCCAGCCTGGCCGACCACGTACATCCCGTGTCCTTCTGGTAGACAGCTGGCCGGGCACCTGGAAGATCCTGCCATTTGGCCATGCTGAACTTACTTGTGCCTGTAAGAAGTGTTTTCAGTTCCCCTGCACATCAGTAGGGAGAAACCAAACTCCCAAATCCAGGATCTTTAAACATTTTTGTGCTCTTGGCTGTCTGGTGAAGCCTACTGACCCCTTCTCAGAAGAATATTTTTAAATGCAAAAAATTAAAATACACACATAAAAGACACCAATTATACTGAAATTCAATTATCAAAATATTAACTTGTAATAAAGTAATAAATGTGCTTCTTTATTAATATATAAAAATATTCTACTATAATTTCGAAGTAATGATGATATATTGACTCTCTCTGCAATAACTATGATACGATATAAAAGTAACTGTGATCTCTATTGATGACAAAATTCCAGGCACTGCTAACACTACTGTTTGCTGACTACTGTTTTAGTTATCTGTTGCTGCATAATACCACTCAGCAATTTACGAATACCAAGTATCATTGCACTCCGTTTCTGAGGGTCAGGAATCCAAGAGGAGATTCTGGATGTTTCTACTCAGAGTCTCCCATGAGGTTGCAGTCAAGCTGTGGGCTTGGGCTGTATCATCTGAAGGCTGGAAAATCCACCTCCAAGCTCACTTGTATGGCTGATGGCCAGTGTCAGTTCCTCGATGGCTCTCGGCTGGGTGCCTTATTTCTTTGTCACCTGTTCTCAATTCATGGCAGCCGGTTTCCCTCAGAGTGAGTGATGGAGAAAGAGCAAGAGCCCGAGATAAAGATGCTCTTATAACCTAATCTCAGAAGTAGCATGCTATCACTTCTGCATCCTATCAGTCACACAGACCAACCCTGACACATGTGGGAGGGAACTGCACAAGCGTGTGGACACTGGGAGTGAGGTCCTGGGGGCCATCTGAAAGGCTGGTTACCACTGTGACGCTCATAATGGAAGGACAAGCTAGATCTAAGTCAAAGCTTAGTGAAAACAGAGATGTAAATTTTTCTCATCCAAGTTCCTACACCCTGAATTCCATGCACAGACTTCAGGTTAACAACTCCTGAGAGATTGAGGGCATCTTTGTTTCCAGACAATTTCTGAGTTTAAAGGAAAGTGCTGTGGGAGAATCAAAATTGCAGACCACCCTCTTAAAAACAAAGCTCTAAGGTCTACGCGCAGGCCTGATAAGCTTTCCTTTGATTTGTGGTTTGTTGAGCTCAGGGTTGCTGGCACTCATGGCCTTGCACAGAGCCCAACATATGGGAGATGGTATATGTTCACTGGATAGAGAGATCTTATTGATTAGTGCAATTGGGATCAAAATACGTTAAATTCAGGAAGAACCTTGGAGACCATCCAGTTGATGATTTTTACATAAAGAAATACACCAGCCTTGCTCCTGCCTGAAGAACTTTGCATGTTTTGTTCTCTCTGCCTGGAATGCTCTTCCTCCAGTTATGTTATTCCTCCTCTTCCTCTCTCACTTGCTATGTGTCTATATTCAAATGTCGCCTCAGTGAGGCTTCCACTGGCCACCCTATCTGTGGTGGGCAGCTTCTCAGATGGCCCCCAGTGAGGCTCATCCCCTGATCTTCATGCTCTTGTATAATCCCCTGCCCTTGAGTGTGGGCTTGGCCTAGTGACTCACTTCTGAGAAACAGAATACAGGATGGATAGTGCCACTACTGAGATTAGGTCACAAATTGTCTGGGCTTCCTTGCTCGGCCTCTCTTGCTGTCTCACTTTTCACTCTGCTGGAAGCCAGCTGCCATGTTGTGAGCTGCTCTATGGAGAGGATGAAGTGGCAAGGATCTGAGGGAGGCCTCCAGCCATGAGGCAATAAGGAGCTAAGGCCTTTAGTCCAACAGCTTGCAAGAAACCAAAACTTTGCCAACAACCACATGAGTGATCTTGGAACTGGTTCCTCCCTGACGCAAGCCTTGAATGACTGTAGCCCCTAGCAACACCTCCATGACAGCCTTGAGAGCCTGAGCCAGAGGACATAGCTAAGCTATGCCTGGATTCCTGAGCTTTGGAAACTGTGAGATAATAAGTGTTTTAAGCCACTAATGTTTGGAGTAATTTGTTATTCAGCAACAGATAACTAACACACTATCAGAAATTGTAACATTGTCACTCCCACCTTGACACTTCCTATCTTTCACACCCACCACACATTTTTTTCTCTTTACCACTTTTCACTATAAAATGTGTGTATGTGCGTTATACATATATATGTGTGTTTGTGTATATATATATTTACTTATATATATTGTTGTCTGTCTCCCCCCTCTTAGAATGTGGGTTTTATGAGGGCAGGTATTTTTGGCTAGAATAGTGCCTAGAACAGTGCTTAGTACAAACTTGGTGCTTAATAGATACTTGTTGAATGAATGAAGGGGAGAGAGAGAGGGGCACTGGGATAGGGTACACCTGTTAGGGTGGTATCTGAGAAAACAACCCCTGGCTATACTAACTATACCCGTACTACTTATGCTTCTCCACTATATAGTGATATTTCTCTCAATATCCCATCCACACCTCCAGTACAGCCCTTGACTTGGGCAAGCAAGGCCCCTGTCCCAGCCCTCACACTTCAGGGGGCATCTTGTCCTGGAGTATCTTTCTTCTCAAATCTGTTAAGTCCCCTTCTGATACCTGGGACTGGCCTAGGCCAATAGTGCTTCTGGCAGGTTGTCCCAAGCCCAGCCTGTGTCCTAGGTAGCCCCAGTCTCAGTTCTCCCTTACTCCTGAAGAGAGCACCCTGCATAATCTAAGGGTGGCCCTATCCTTCCCCATTTAGAATCATTATTAGAGTGAAGCACTGTCAGTGATGAGAATGTGTATGTCAGGCAAATATTAATACTTATAAAGCATGGTATAGATTAAAGGAGACCTACTGGACTTCCCTGGTGGTCCAGTGGGTAAGACTCCGAGCTCCCAATGCAGGGGGCCTGGGTTCGATCCCTGGTCAGGGAACTAGATCTCACATGCATGCCACAACTAAGAGTCCGCATGCCGCAACTAAGAAGTCCACATTCTTCAACTAAAGATCCCAAAGCCGCAACTAAAAGATTCTGCATGCTGCAACAAAGATCCCGCATGCCACAACTAAGACCGGTTGCAGCCAAAATAAATAAATAAGTAAATTTTTTTTAAAAAAATTAAAAAAAAATAAAGGAGACCTACTAACATGAACTTTGGTTGAATACTGGTTTTAAATAAATAGCTATAAGGACATTTCAGGGACAATGGGGAAAATTTGAATATGGATTGGATATTAGATAATCTTAAGGGAATTATTAATTTCCATAGGTATGATGATGATACTATGGTTATGTTGGGTTATGTCCTTGTCTTAGGAGATGAGTGCTAAAGCATTTAGGGGTGAAATGTCATGGTATTTGTAACTCACTTTTTAAAAAAAAAACAATATTTTTTTTTGGCTGCACCAAACGGCATGTGGGATCTTAGTTTCCCCGCAACCAGGGATCAAACCCGTGCCCCCTGCAGTGGAAGTTCAGAGTCCTAACCACTAGACAACCAGGGAATTTCCAGCAAAAACAATTTTTAAAATTAAATATATGTATATACACGTACACACAAACACACACGTGTGTATATACATATATAAACAAGTACAGAAAAAATGTTAACAACTATTAAATATACTTTGTGAGTGTATGAATGCTTATTGTACTATCCTTTCTATTGCTACATCTTTAAAAACTTTCATAATAACAATTTTAAAGATGTTTAAACATATATTCATTTCAAATAGAAAACTGGGCTTCAGAGAAGTGAAAGGGAGCTGCTTGCTCATAACCCAGCTAGTCAGTGGCAGGTTGAGAACCTAGAGGACCAGACTCCCAGGCCAGTTTTCTTTCCATCACACCCAGAACATCCTTCCTTAGTTTTTTCCCAGCTCTGAAACAAAGGCTTCATCAAATTGATGAGTCAGGAAAGCTACAAAGGACATATCCCTCTGTCCACAATTCAATGGGGTCAGGAATTTTTATCAATTTCAAACAGACCCACAGTTGATCAGTTTTCCTGGAGCCCATATGCTTGTCATCATGAAAGGGCTCTATGTGATTTAAGCAACTTACTAGCAACGAAAGGATGTTTTTTCTGTTCTTGTTATCTAAGTCTTTAAAAATAATAGAGATAAGCCTTCAACAGGAATGCAGGTCACATACTTAAGGCCTCTGCCAAAAGGTGACTTTTGCTTCTGCTGCTTGTTAACCTCTTTTATTTTTCCCCCCTGATTTGTTCTTAACTTCCGGTCATCCAAGTCTTGATGTAGCATAGGCTCTGGTTCTAAACAGCCTGCGTTCAAAACTCAGCTCTAACACATATTAGTTGTGCAAATTTAACATAGAGTTTAATGGCTCTGTGCCTCAGTTTTCATCATTTGTAAAATGGACACAGTGATAGTGTGGCAGACAGAATAATGGCCACCAAAGTCATCCACACCCTAATCCCCAGAACATGTGAATATGCTACATTACCTGGAAAATGGACTTTGTGTGATTAAGGTTATAGACGTCTTGGTGAATGAGTACCCTAGATTATCTGTGCAGCCCTTATCAAATTACCTGAGTCTCTAAAATCAGAGAACATTTCCTAGGGGTGGTCAAAGAGAAAGATGCTACTATAGATGAAGAACTTGCTGGGTAATTGTGGAAAAGGACCTAAATATCCCTGAAAATTGGCTTCCCCTGATTAGAAGAGATATGTGTCACCAAAAGTGCTAGATACCACCAAAAAGTGCTGAAGAAGAATGTCATGACCCTGAGAATTTTCTGGTAGCCACTTTCTTTTAAAGTAAAAAGAAGAATATAAACATAATTTTAAAAATGTATTTTATTTATCCAATGTATTCAAAATATTATTATTTTAGCATATTATCAGTATAAAAATTCTTAATGAGATATTTTACATTGTTTTGTTTTTGAAACTGATAAGTATTTTACACTTACAGGTCACCTCAATTTGAACTACCCACATTTCACAGGCTCAATAGCCACATGTGACTAGTGGCTACTGTATGGAACAGTGCAGCTTACAGAGCATAAAACAAAGGGCCTCTGGGCTGAGGGACACTAGGCATAGTTGAAAGCAAAGAAACTATACTGAAAAATGGGGGTTAAGTAGAAGCTTAAATCCTAAATGTTGAAGCATTCTTTCCTATTGCACTATCCCCCACAACCTTCTTTCTTCCACTTGGCTTTCAAAACTCCGGGAGCTAATCTTACACCATTAAGGCAGTTCTTAAATATAAGCATGTAGCCAGGGATCACCAGACATTTGAAGCAAGTGTTTCATATGAAAGATAGAGAACAAACAATGTTGGGAGATAATTCTCTATGAGTTTCTCACATTTTTGCATGTTTTTCAAGCAGAGGCACTGTGCTTTTGCTCCAGGCTATCTTTTAAGAAACGTTTATATAGCAAGTAGCCTTGAAACATAAAGATGTTGTCTCCCTGTGAGGCAAAGGGCAGACTTGTTTGCTGCCCAGTACATTATCTTTTGCTGGAGCAAAAGTCAGAAAGACTTACTGTGCATTATAAAAGATTAGGGTTCCCCAAGCTTGAGATTCCTCTCTTATTACACAACCTAATGTGTGCAGGTTTCACCCAGGCTTCTTTATGTTGCCCTGTGGGAAATTATGCTCAGGAAACTGGTGCAAATGCTCACATTGTTGCTGCAGTATTTCTATGAGTAATAAAGTCCATTGTCTCTGACCCAGGAGTCTCATGAATTCTGCTAGCAACCATGCAACTGTGCCAGGCTGACTTGTTGGCCTGCAAGTGGGGTATAAAATCTTAGACTCTTCACAGTTCTTGACAAAAAACAAATAGGAAAAGACAAAGGCAACTTGTAAAAAATGGAAACTATGAAAAGATATGAAGATTTTTTTAAAATTAATATCTTCTGAGAGGTTAAAAAAGAGTTACATACATAAAACAAGAATGGGATACCATAGAAATGGGATAATTATAGAATAAGAAAGAGTTTTTGGAAGTTAGAACTATGATGGTAGAAATGTAAAATTCATTAGAAGAGTTGAAAATAAAGTTGAGGAAAACGGGAAAGAAGGATAAGAAAATTAGAGAATCCATCCAGGAGCTGTAATGTCACAATAATACAGAGTTATGAAAGAGAATGGAAAAAGAATTGAGGGAAAGAAATAAAGAGAATAAGTAAATTTGGACATGAGTTTATAAAGTGAAAGCCCTCCCCCTCACCCCCAAATACAAAGTTCAATGTATAAAAGTAGATCCACATACCAAGGTACGTCATCATTAAATTTCAGAACACCGGGGAAAAAGCAAAAAAAAAAAAACGCTCACCAATTTCCAGAGGAACAAAACAGTTCTCATGTAAAGCATCAACTATTATAATTGCTTTCATTCTCTAAAGATCCTCAGTGGAAATTAAAAGACAATAGAAAATTCCCTTGAAAATGGTGAGAGATCTCTTATTCAGCCAAACTATCAATTTAGTGTGAGGGTAGAATAAAAATATTTTCAAACATGTAAGGTCTCAAAAGAGAGAAGCAAAACAAAAGAGAGAAACAAAAGGAATTCATGGGATTATGGTGAAGAGATATTCTCAAGGTGACAATTAGGTACTAGGGATAGAGAGCAACCAGGCCAGCATAGAACATGTTAGACTGTTCTATCTGGGGAAGGAACACTCTCAAACTCATTCTACAAAGCCACAATTACCCTGATACCAAAACCAGACAAAGATACTACCAAAAAAAAAAAAATTACAGACCAATATCACTGATGAATATAGATGCAAAAATCCTCAACAAAATACTAGCAAACAGAATCCAACAACACATTGAAAGGATTGTACACCATGATCAAGTGGGATTTACCCCAGAGATACAAGGATTCTTCAATATATGCAAATCAATCAATATGATACACCATATTAACAAATTAAAGAATAAAAACCATATGATCATCTCAATATATACAGAAAAAGCTTTTGACACAATTCAACACCCATTTATGATAAAAACTCTCCAGAAAGTGGGCATAGAGGGAACTTACCTCAACATAATAAAGGCCATATATGACAAACCCACAGCAAACATCATTCTCAATGGTGAAAAGCTGAAAGCATTTCCACTAAGATCAGGAACAAGACAAGGATGTCCACTCTCACCACTATTATTCAACATAGTTCTGGAAGTCCTAGCCACAGCAATCAGAGAAGAAAAAGAAATAAAAGGAATACAAATTGGAAAAGAAGAAGTAAAACTGTCACTGTTTACAGATGACATGATACTATACATAGATAATCCTAAAGATGTCCCAGAAAACTGCTAGAGCTAATCAATAAATCTGGTACAGTTGCAGGATACAAAATTAATGCACAGAAATCTCTTGCATTCCTATAAATCAACAATAAAAGATCAGAAAAAGAAATTAAGGAAACAATCCCATTCACCATTGCAACAAAAAGAATAAAACACCTAGGAATAAACCTACCTAAGGAGGTAAAAGACCTGTACTCAGAAAACTATAAGACACTGATGAAAGAAATCAAAGAGGACACAAACAGATGGAGAGATATACCATGTTCTTGGATTGGAAGAATCAACATTGTGAAAATGACTATACTACCCAAAGCAATCTACAGATTCAATGCAATCCCTATCAAATTACCAATGGCATTTTATATAGAACTAGAACAAAAAAATCTTAAAATTTGTATGGAGACACAAAAGACCCCATATAGCCAAAGCAGTCTTGAGGGGAAAAAATGGAGCTGGAGGAATCAGACTCCCTGACTCCAGACTATACTACAAAGCTACAGTAATCAAGACAATATGGTACTGGCACAAAAACAGAAATATAGATCAATGGAACAGGATAGAAAGCCCAGAGATAAACCCATGCACCTATGGTCAACTAATCTATGACAAAGGAGGCAAGGATATACAGTGGAGAACAGACAGCCTCTTCAGTAAGTGGTGCTGGGAAACTGGACAGCTACTTGTAAAAGAATGAAATTAGAACACTCCCTAACACTATACATAAAAATAAACTCAAAATGGATTAAAGACCTAAATGTAAGACCAGACACTATAAAACTCTTAGAGGAAAACATAGGAAGAACATTCTTTGACATAAATCACAGCAAGATCTTTTTTGACCCACCTCCTAGAGTAATGGAAATAAAAACAAAAATAAACAAATGGGACCTAATGAAACTTAAAAGCATTTGCACAGCAAAGGAAACCATAAACAAGATGAAAAGACAACCCTCAGAATGGGAGAAAATATTTGCAAATGAATCAACGGACAAAGGATTAATCTCCAAAATATATAAACAGCACATGCAGCTCAATATTAAAAAAACAAACACCCCAATCCAAAAATGAGCAGAAGACCTAAATAGACATTTCTCCAAAGAAGACATACAGATGGCCAAGAGGCACATGAAAAGCTGCTCAACATCACTAATTATTAGAGAAATACAAATCAAAACTACAATGAGGTATCATCTCACACCAGTTAGAATGGACATCATCAGAAAATCTACAAACCACAAATGCTGGAGAGGGTGTGGAGAAACGGGAACCTCTTGCACTGTTGGTGGGAATGTAAATTGATACAGCCACAATGGAGAACAGTATGGAGGTTTCTTAAAAAACGAAAAATAGAATTACCATATGACCCAGCAATCCCACAATTGGGCATATACCCAGAAAAAACCATAATTCAAAAAGACACATGCACCCCAATGTTCATTGCAGCACTATTTACTATAGCCAGGTCATGGAAGCAACCTAAATGCCCATCGACAGATGAACAGATAAAGAAGATGTGGTACATATATACAATGGAATATTACTCAGCCATGAAAAGGAACAAAATTGGGTCATTTGTAGAGGCGTGGATGGACCTAGAGACAGTCATACAGGGTGAAGTAAGTCAGAAAGGGAAAAACAAATGTCGTATATTAATGCATATTTGTGGTATCTAGAAAAATGGTACAGATGAACTGGTTTGCAAGGCAGAAATAGAGACACAGATGTAGAGAACAAATGTATGGACACCAAGGGGGGAAAGCAGGGTGGTGGTGGTGGTGGGATGAATTGGGAGATTGGGATTGATATATATACACTAATATGTATAAAATATATAACTAATTAAGAACCTGCTGGAGAAAAAAAAATGAAATAAAATTTTAATAAAGAATGTTCTATCTGGGAAATACATCTTCAAGAAGTTGAAATTGATAGAATATCTGACATATTTGAAAATATTGAGAACATTTAAAGTATTGGTGGAATATTTGGAGCTGAATTAATGATAACTACATAGAAAACTAAGCAAATGATAAAACAAGACAATCACTAACTTCCAGGAAAACAAAAAATAAATGTGCAAGACAGGAAAATTAAGTGTCTACAACCTGGTTCAGTGATGAACAACTGTGTTTACATAGCTGTAATCATGTAAACACTGATTATTGATATGCTCAACATTAGATATAACTATTTTAAGAGAATATGAGCTAGGAAGTGGGCTTGTGAAGGGGGTTGATACTGTGAAAAAAAGTTAAATCTTGATTTAAAAATTTTTTTTAGTTTAGTCATTATGGAGAATGGAGAAGTAACAATATAAGCATGTTACTCATTGATATGAAGGCAAATACCAAAAGAAAGAGTTAAAATTGTTGCATGTGGTTGCTACAGGGGAGCTATCATGGGCTGGGCATGGAGAATGTCTCTTGGTTTTGGTAAGTGGTCTTGTGGACTATTTAACTAATATTATATGCATGTACAACTTCCATAAAATACATACTAAACAACAACAAAAACAAAAAGAAGATGCAATGTGACCTTGCATTGTGTTTTGGCCTCTCTCTTCTGCCATGGCTGGTAGGCTGGTGGCATCAAAGGGGTGCACCTACAGGGAGGGTAAGGGATCCTACTGAAGCTTCCCCAGCAACCTCAGGGCAGCAGCAGCTTGCCGCGCTCCTTGTTCCTCTGAGAAGCCTCCTCAAAGAGGCATCGTGGCCATGAATAAAGCATTCAGGACATTCACCTTTGGGGGGGTCCCACAAGGAAGAGGGCAGGAGGAAGAACACAAAGAAGAACTTTGTCTGAGTAGAGGGAACAGGTCACTGGCAGAAATTGCCCTGAGATTGACTCCCTATTTACCCTACGTCCCAAGATCCTGGGAAATAAAAGGTCAATCTATTTTTTTTTTTCCTTAACTGTTAAAAGCCAGGGTGCTACACTCTGAATGTTTTTGTCCCCCTAAATTCACGTGTTGAAACTTAAACCCCAAGGTGATGGTATTAGGAGGTGGAGTCATTGGGGGGGATTAGGTCCTGAGGGCAGAACCCTCATAAATGGGATTAGTGCCCTATGAAAGAAGCCCAGTAGCTCCTTTGCCTCTTCTCCCATGTAGGAGATTACAGAAAAAAAAAAAACAACAAAAAAAAAAACCCAGCTATCTAGGAAGCCAGCTCTCAACAGACACGAGATCCACTAGCACACTGATCTTGGATTTCTCAGCTTCTAGAATTGTGAGTAATAAATGTTTGTTTAAAAGCCATCTAGTTTATGGTACTTTTTGTTATAGCCGTCTGAATGGACTAAGACACAGGGTGCTTATAATCAGGAATGAAAGCAAAGTTATATTGGTTTCACAATCTGTGTCATGGGATCTTGGCTTTCTCCCGGAATGTAAGCTGCTCATCATGGTTCCGCCAACCAGAGGCCTAGGGGAAGTTTTACTGGATGCTCAGCAAACAGGATGCCTTGTCCTAGATCCAGATGTGGTTCCCGCCCGCTGTCAGTTTACGATGAGTAGGGCAGGTAGGATGGGGACAAAGAATTACAAAGCAGATTAGCTAAACGCTCCTAGTAACATGTACTAAAGGAACTGAGGAGCCAAAGATCTCATTCTCCCCTGCATAGTCAGAGAAGACCTCATGGCTGATGTGGACTCAGAGGCAAATGCAAGATTTCCACAGGCAAAAATGGTGAGAAAAGAACATTCCACCCAGAAAGAATAGCTTGAATAAAGATAGCGGAATTTAGAAAGACAAAATTCAACTTGAGTGCCAACTATGCACCATTGTCAATATCATCCTCATTATGTCCAGTTTCCCCCTTCTATAAATATACCCAGGGTCACAGGTCAGTCTATGGCAGGACCACAATTCAAACCCAGGTCTGTCTGATGCCAAAATCTCTGCTTTCCCCACCATTCTGTGCTACGTCTTATGCAGACATAAGAAAGGGCAAGGTTATTCAGGAAATAACTTCGGGTTCGCTCCAAGCCAGACTAGATAAAACTCAAGTGCAGGTAGTTTATTTTGAAGCTAATCCCAGGAAATTTTGGTAAGGAGTTGGGGAAATAAGACAGGGTAGAAAAGAGAACTAATAAAGGGTTTATTATTATCAAGTTGCCCCTGTAGGTAATTAGAATTGAATCCTGCCAGGGAATTCTGGGATTCAGTGTAAAACCTGCATCTCAGAGTTATCTCCCCACAAGGGGTAAGGGAGAAGAATAATTAGGTTTTCCATCCATTGACTGAAAAATGCTGGAAGATGGGGGGCATTAATTCCTCAACACTTCCAACCTGCCATATAGATGACAAAGTAAGCTCTGTAGGCCACAGAAAACTCTCAGGCAAAGAAATGCAGGTGCTGGAAATTGGACAGATGCATGCTTAAGTGGTCATGGTGAGGGAACATGGGGAGGGAACCAATGGTGGCGGCTACAGAAGCTCAGATTACAAGAAAGCTGCATGGAGGCAGGGATGATGTCTCTTCTATTTACTACTGTTTGTACGCTGCCTGGCACGTAAGAGATGCTCAGTAAATGTCTGTGGAAGGAAGGAAGAGAGGGAGAAAGGAAGAACAGAGGAGAAACAGAAGCAGGATATGACACTGCACATCTTCAGGAGCCTAGAGAAGAGGCCAAAAGGAAGAGCATAAAAGTCTTGAAGGACTTTATTCATATGCAGTGGAAAGCTTTTGAAAGTTTTAGAGCAGGAAAATGACATGATCAAAACAGAATTTAAGGAAGATGAATCTGGCACTCTTCAGTTCAGAAAATGCTTATTAATCTCTCTGAGTCAAGAAGTGCTTCATTTCTAGTAAGGATGGGGCAAAGGGGCTTCCCTGGTGGCGCAGTGGTTAGAATACGCCTGC
This sequence comes from Balaenoptera acutorostrata, assembly GCF_949987535.1. NCBI lineage: Eukaryota > Metazoa > Chordata > Mammalia > Artiodactyla > Balaenopteridae > Balaenoptera > Balaenoptera acutorostrata. The sequence continues at coordinate 45,323,424 of NC_080065.1, read as the reverse complement.
TGATGCAGGGGACACGGGTTCGAGCCCTGGTCCAGGAAGATCCCACATGCCGCGGAGCAACTAAGCCCATGCACCACAACTACTGAGCCTGTGCTCTAGAGCCCGCGAGCCACAACTACTGAAGCCCACATGCCTAGAGCCCGTGCTCCGCAACAAGAGAAGCCACCGCAGTGAGAAGCCCGCTCACCACAACGAGGAGTAGCCCCCACTCGCCGCAACCAGAGAAAGCCTGTGCACAGCAACGAAGACCCAACGCAGCCAAATATAAAAATAAATAAAATAAACTTATTTAAAAAAAAAAAAGATGGGCAAAAAGTAAAAGATTTACATCTCTGCAGAACATTTTTAAGTTACCTCATCGCTCATGAAGAGAAACAGTTGCTGAATATCACCAGCTTTCTAGGAGTATTTCTTATTCCTGGTCTCAGGGTGCAAAGAGGAGCATTTATCAAGAGACAGCGATTGGCAGGGACCCTCTGGTGAAAGCCAGCCTCCCCTAACTGCCAAGACCGTGGAAGAAGCTACAAAGGGCAGGCCCTACATCACATAAGGGTTTTCTCTGCTGCATCTCACAATCACATATTTCCCCTGAGTTGCAAAACTGGAAGAGGAGAACACTGGAGATGACACTTTTGCAAATATTGGGGATAGAATAATGAGTGGACTCCAAGGGGGATGTGGGAGTACTGACCTTATTATGTCATCTCCTAACAGACAATAAACTCAGGGCCCCTGATGAACTATATTCCCAAATCCGTTTTCCGCAATTCAGAAATCCCAAAACTCTAAAAACTGATATACTCTGATAAATTTGTGACAAAATCATTTGGCATCAAAATGTGACCTTGCTGTCAATTCATTCATAGTCTTTTTTTAAAATCCCACTTTGGGTGAATATTTATTCATTTTCCTCTAGAAAAATTTGCTACTCTGAATTCCAAAATACATTTGACTCCCAAGGATATCAAATAAGGGATTGTGGACCTGTAATTAAAAAGTGATTCCTTGTCTCTTAAGTTGAACTCTCACCTGTACCTCCCTCAAAGAGAGCAGTTCTGCCTGTGGGCATGCATGTAGGGGTCAGAGATGATTGGACACAGAATACTCAATAGGAGCTGGAAAGGGGTACACTTTCTGAGTCCCATGAGTAAGGATGTTTATGCCTGTAGTGGCTCAGGTTATCTCCGAAGGGGAGAGTAGGCTGCTGTCAGCCAGGTAACCCTCACCACCTGGTCTGGGCACAAACTCCAATTTTCTGAACATTAGAGACTGACTGATGGACTTACCATAGAAAGCACTTGTTTGTTAGAAATGCACTTTCCTTCCCAGAATAGCACAAGATGGATCCAGAAACTCCTCTATTAAATTAATTCTTAACCAATATTTTTTCCATCCCAAACCAACCCAAACAAATCAAAAGGTAATAAACTGGGGGTAATGTGTGCAACATGATTAATCTGGTGAACTAATGATACTCGGGAATTGGATGACCTGAGATTAGATCCCAGATCTGCCACTTTCTAGCTGTGTGACCATAGACAAGTAATTTTACCTCTCTAAGCCTTTGTTTTCACATTCACAAAACACATAATAATAATATTTACCTCATAGGTTTGCTGTGATGATTAAAAGCAAAAACATTGCAAAGCTCCTAAAAGAGTATATTAGCACATAAATGCTTACATAACATTAGCCTTTATTATTATTAAAAGAATTATTATAAATCATAAGAAAAATATGAATACTCTAATAGAAGAAAACAAGCAAAGGATAGTGTACGCAATTTAGGAAAGAAGAATAGACAATGGCCAAAATATCTGTGAAAAAAAGCTCAGCCTCACTAGTATTCAAAGATATGCGAAATGAAACAACTTGCCCATTTTCCCCTTATCAGATTGGCCCAGATTAAAAGTAAAACCCCATTGTAATACCATAAGTGGGCCCCCCAAAACTAATTGTGTAAAAGGCAAAGGTCACATGATTATGAGGGTAATGAAATGACTCCCAGGGGCCTGCTGTAGAGAACCACCCCCAAATTGTCACGATTACAGGATCCCAATGACCCTGCTATTGGGAAAGAGGCAGCTTCATGCCTGCTGATGACATGAACAGACATATGTTTCCTGAGGGTAAATTGGCATCGTGTGTCAACGGCCTTAAAAAGTTTCTTAACTCAGAACCAATGATTCTACATCTAGCAGTTTATTATAAAGGAGATCAAAGATCACAACAAGATTCATGATTAAGGATTTTAACCCCAGCATTATTTAATAGCTGAAAATTCAAGTTAACCTAAATGTCTGAAAGTAGGACCTCACTTAAATGAATAACAACATATTTATTAAATTGAATTCTATGAGATTGTTTAAAATGTATGTTTTTAATGAGTATTTAGTGGCACAAGTAAATGTCATTAACAAAATTAGGATACTATATATACATATATATGTGTATATTAATATAAAAATATAGTCCCAATTTGTGTTTATGTGTGTGTTTGTGGGTGGAAGTGGTTAGCTTTAAGAGTGGGATTATTGAGATTTTTGTATTCTCCCTTACACTCTTTTCTTATTTTCCAAGTTTTCTCTAATAAATTATATTACTTTGATAATCTGAAATAATTAAAACTGCAATGGAAAAATCTTGAGAATAACAACTAAAGAAATATTTGTTCAGTGGCAGATGCAACTCAATGAAGATGCTATCCCTTCACTAGGAAGAAACCAGAAGCCCCGTCAAGAGGAGCTCATTTCTTTCTTCCAATAAATAACAGTAGTGTTCTAGCAAGGTTTCTCTTTTCCACTCCAGAGGGGCAGACTACTATATAGGGGAGACTTCTATATCCCCTATGCCGAGCTCCATCACTTCCCACCTAGGGGACTTTGGGGGAGTTACTGAACTTCTGAGCCACATTTCCTATCTGTGAACTGGTAGTTACGAGGCTCACCCAGGAAAATAGAGAACACACTTGGCAGACTGTCTGGCCCACAGTAGATGTTTAATAAGTACCCGTTTCTTCTCTAATTGTACTCTTCATAGTAGTCTCTTGAGAGATTAAACACGTATAATAACGATCTGTGGTTGCACAGGACATTTTGAAACTTCTTTCTTGAACTTCCTGCAGTTTGTTTACTGGCGGTGGTGACTTGGAGGATTAGCACCTGACAGCCGTTCCATCTCCTTCTGGAGAAGAATTTTTCAAACCTTGTTGACCACACGGCATGACAAGAAATATGTTTGGTCTTGTGATCCAGTTTATATCTATATCTACCTAACTAAAACAAAAGTTTTATGAAATAACACTTTACCTTTACTAATGCAATACATTCAGATACCGTCTATTTTATTATACTCTATTTCTTTTTTAAAAAATGTTAATCACAGCCCACTAAACTGATTTCGCCATCCATTAGCAGGTGATAAACTACACTTTGAAACTCTTGGTGACAAATGTAAAAACCACCTGAGAAGTGTGCCTAGAATGCAGAGGGCCTTAACCTCAGAGGGCTGGCATGGGCACAGGGAATCTGCATTTTAACAAATTCTCCAAGAGATTCTGATGCAGGATGTTGGAGGGCCACACCCTGAGGAGCTCTGTTCTAGAAGCCTGGTGTACTGCAGGCTCTATAGTCTAGAAAGGACGTTTCTGTTCTCCCATTCCAGATGTGGTTTAGGCTCAGCCTTAGGTGCACACACACAAGGTGTGATGGCAGGAGTCTGGTGGAGGCCTCACTCCTTCCCTTCCTGTCGGCAAGCTGGGTCAAGAAGGCATTTGGCTTTTCTACCTCTGCAAAAGGCAGAGATGGTATTTTGGTGTCAAAGGCATAGTCACGTTGCTGGTATTGATGACAGCAGGTGTGGCAGAATCCCGGCACCTGCAGCTGTAGGGGAAGCTTCCGGATCAGGGAACACAAGGGCATTAAGGGCAGCAGTGGTGGTGTGGTTTTGGTGCCAGCATCTTCCCAATCTTAACAAAGGTAGATAGACGCTCCCTTGGAAGCTTTGTTCTAGGGCATGACTTAGAGAGTCACTCTTGAAAAAACAACCTGAAGTTTGTTTTCCAACTTCCATTTTACACCCTGTACTGAATTACTTCTTGCTTGAATTAGCTAGAGTGGATTCTGTCCTCTGCAGCTGAGCCTGAAATGATACCCCAGCCACATAGCAAAACCAATACAATTATGTTATAAATCAGCTCTTTTTTAAAATTATTATTTCAACACTGTAGTGCTGTCTTATTTTTTTTAATATTTATTTGTTTATTTGGTTGCGCTGAGTCTTAGTTGCAGCAGGCGTGCTCCTTAGTTGTGGCTCCAGGGCTCCTTAGTTGCGGCTCACTGGCTCCTTAGTTGTGGCATGAGAACACTTGGTTGCAGCATGTGGGATCTAGTTTCCTGACCAGGGATCAAACCCAGGCCCCTGCATTGGGAGCGTGGAGTCTTATCCACTGCCCCACTAGGGAAGTCCTTGCAACTCTTTTTTGACTCAAAATGCTCTCAGCTGCATGACTTCTTCCAAGGCTTGGTAGTCATCAAGGAAAATAATAAACCTAAAAACCTATCCTCAAAAGACAAATATTTCCTACTATCAAGACTGCCCAATAAAGGTTGCCACAGACAAAGATCTTTCAGCAATGACAATATTGTTGGAACCGTTACATTGCCTCCAAAAGTAATCCTGTTTAAAAGAAAACACTCATTGGGATATAGGATTTTGGGCCAGTTTGTTAGGAAGTCAGCATTTGTTCATTTGGTAACTGTAGGAGACAACAGAAGTAAAACAGAGATAATACAGAGTATCTGTTTTCGAGTAGCTCCCCGTCAGACACGCCAACCAAGCAACACGCCAACTGTGATAAGTGCTCTAGTGGGTTATACACACTATACACAAATATAGTGTACACACTATACACAATATACACAAAGTATATTATACACAAAGTAAGAGCCACTTAGCCTTGCTCTCCACAGAGCATCCAGGTGTTTCACTGCTCGAAGGCCTGAGACCACAGCCTCGCTCCTACAAACTGACATTTAATGGGAACACAATTTCCATGGGGTGTCCCCAACTGAATAGTGTCATGATAATCCCAAGGGCAAAGGGCTTTTAGTGAGCTGGCAAGTCAGGATCAGTAGGTTTATACCAGGGACATGTGTTTAATGAGGAGTCTGAGTATATGCAAACAATATTAAATCAACTTTATCTCTAAAAATAAGAGAGAAATCAAATAAGTGAGGCCTTTCAGTTAAAATCGTGCTGATTAACATAATTTTTAGTGTGTGGATTTATGAGGTTGATGGTGGCAAACATGCCCACTCTCTTTTTATCTTGAGAATTAAATTCTGGAAAAAGTGGGAATCTCAGTCCAAAGGCAAGTTGGTACTCTGGTATTATGACAGCACTGAAAAGAAGAAAAAAGCCTTCATTGGCAAAAGTTTTGATAAGAGAGGCCAACAGAAACCAAGAGCCTTGGCTGTTATATATTATAACTATTTGTTTTCTGAGCTCAGTAGTAAGTGACACTGTTCTGGATCGCCTTCATTGTCCCCTCCAGAGTCACTTCCCAGCCTTCTCCACGCTGACCGGTGTAGGCATGGATGGCTCATAAGCTGAGAGCCAGGGAGTAGCACATGGAGCGAGACGTGCCCAGATCCACTGTCCACCCTGCTCTGTTGATGGACATTTATGGACCACGTCAATAAGTTCCTTTTATGATCTGGCTTCTGCTTAGAGAGCCAATGAGATGCCCTGGCAGAGATTAGAGGACAAGAAGAAAGGGAAGTTGGGGCATGTATTCCTCTTGTTTGCTCTCTGTAGAGAGACTGTGCTCCTCCATCTGGGTCCAAACTCCTGTGGGGCAGACAGCCCTCCTTCCTAGCTATAGTTCTCTCTTCCAGGTCCTGTAACTGTCCCCTCCTCTGACCTAGCATGGTAAGTGCTTTCTGCTATTGCTAACTGTGGGGCACTTCACCATTCCTTGCTGTTTTCTTTTAACCCAAAACATCTTTGTAAGTCACCCCTTCAGTAAACTCTCCTCAATTTTCCCCATTTGACTGCTTCCCTTGCTTCCTGTGGAGATCCTACCTGGAAGGTTGTTCAGAGAAAGTTTTCTCAGTGTTTGAACAGGGCCAATGAGAAGTTAATTCACCTGCTCTTCAGACATCTTGATTAGCTCAGCTTCTGTCTGGAAAGGATCCTAGCAGAGATGGTCATCTCCCCAGTGTGATTATTAAGGGTTGGAGCCAGATAGTGTGACATTAACTTTAGATAAGAAAATGGAGTAGACATTGTCCAGCCTGACAATTTACCTGAGGATCAAAGGGTAACGTGGTCTCTTACTAACCTCTGAGAGCCTGGGGCTTCATGAATTAGGCAGCTACCGGACTTCACATCTGCCACCAAGCACAAGATATGAAAAGGGCTTTTCTTCTTTAGATTCTGCCTTTTCACTAAAGCCTCATCCCTATCCAGTTAATTGGAGCAATGTTACTCAAAAAGTAGTACAGGACCACTGCTGGTATGCAAGCTGATGAGGAGCTTGCAGCAAAATAAATCAGCTATGCTCAGCTGACTGACTTTTTTTTTTTTCCGGTAGCAAGACTTTCCTGATGAAGGAAGCATGTGTTGATTTATGTTCTCTCATAAACTCTTTTTCTCATCACAGATAGGGAACAAACATTTCTCAGACTGGTATTTGGGTACTTGGAGTAGCACCGACTTAGAGTACTGTGAGATTGGTCTGGGCAATAAACTAGCTCAGTGCTCCCCAAGTTGTACTCCATGGAATCCTAATCCTGTAAGATACCCTGTCCATTTACACTGGGAGATGCTCAGAGATTCACAAAGCATATGACCATGTTAACAGCTCTGGTAAGTCCTACAATAAAAGAATTTGCTTACTTTTGTTTAGCATAGAATTTCCCATTCTTGTTTGAAATGATTTTGTCATGTCATGGCTATTACCATTTGTGAAAAAAAATCATGTTCTCTGAAACACCCTTCAGGAAATGCTCAGCCCGCTGGTCTCAAGTCTCTTGGGAAGATATTTATCTTCTTTAACTATCATTAATGTCTAATACCTGAATAGTTTAATACTTAATGTATTTTCATATGCATTTCCCCAATGAGTCTCACGGTTATGCTATGAGAAACAGGGCAGGAATTATAAATCCCAGTCTACACAGGAATAACTGGGCAGGGGTCGGGGTATCAGCAGATTACATGATTTGCTCAAAGTCAACTTTGTGAAAAGTGAAGCTAGAATTTGACACTCAGATCATCAAACTCCAAACTCTATACTCCCTGCAAAAACACTGATCTTTGAGCTAAAAGGAATCTTAGAGAATAATACATCTAATAAAGAAAATAATACTCTAGCAAAGGAACAACTCAGTGCTAACCCAGTGGTGATACACTTAACTTTTAGATGAGAGGAGTGATATTTAAAGCTGTTCCTTTATACCATTTTGACACTTGTCTCTTGTTATGGTCAAATAGGGTTTTCCAATGTCCTGTTTTCTCCAAATTCCAGGGAATGGGTCACATTCTCCTTCTATTTTTAATTTTAATTTTTTTTTTTGGCCACGCCCTGTGACATGCAGGATCTTAGTTCCCTGACTAGGGATCGAACTCATGCCCCCTGCACTGGGAGCACGGAGTCTTTACCACTGGACCACCAGGGAAGTCCCACATTCTCCTTCTAAAGTAGAGCAGAAGATCAGGGACGGAATGTCACAGACACTGGACTTCTCAGTTTGTTCACAAAACAAAATATATGGCATTGGGGAGAGAGTCAGGACACTTGACATTTATACCCTATATGCCTGAGGCAAGTAAAAGGGGTGTGGGATTTAATGGTACTTGGTTAAACTGATCATGTCATACATAGTTTGTCTATCCTTTCATGGTAAACTAAAAGAAGAAAAGAAGAAAGAAAAAAAAAAAAAAACAGAAAGCCTGAAAAATAATCTGATCATGATGATCTCCATTCTCTGTGTGTATATTTCTAACCAGATTTTCATCTAACAACTCATCCCTTCATTCATTTGTTCATTCATTCAGTAAACTTTTCTTGAGTTTCTATTCGGGGCCAGGCAATGTGCTAGGAGCTGAGGCAACATAATGAATAAGACACATTTCTCACCCAAGTCAAAATATGAATTATCATTACCATCAACAAACATGTATTGAGCATCTTGTGTAGAAGGTGCTGGGACTGGGCACTTCAGGGACCTATAACAAGGCCTGGTGTGTCAGGGCCCTTGCCCTTCAAGGGTTCGGTCTCCTTGAGGAGATAGCCATGCACATAAAAGGCTAAGTAACATTTAGCAAAGCTAAGTGCCAGTTGAGTGGTATGAAGAGGAAGTGCAACCAGCATTCCAGAGACAGGGACATCACTCTTGGTCCAGGCAGGTGGGGAGGCTGTCCCAGTGACGTAACTGTGGTCAAAGCTAATAATAACTCTATTATAAGCCACAGCATTGCAGGGGAGACGGAATAATTCCTTTGAGAGAATGAATCTTTTTGGTTTATATCGACCTCATGGAAATAAATCTAGCACTTAAAGAGTTTCAGGTTTCATTTATGTCATAAGTGTTCATTTGTGGCTAACTAGTCCCTGAAATAAGGAACCTGTGTCTCTAGGTTGGAGTCATCTTGAATGGGGGAGATGAAAGTTCATTATTCTTTTGAAAGTTATTCAACATTAATTGCGTTTGGCACTTTTTAAATAAGGAAAATTACCCTAAACTGGATGGCTTAGATTGCATCGTTATCTATGAGAGGCTTTTCTCATGTAATTACTATGTGCTAGCTCTATAATTATAAGGAAGACCTGAATTTTCTTCCTATCACTGAAAATAACTGCCTCTCCTGCACTGAAAAAAATACTTGACGTCTCCTTTTTAATTTTCTCATCCTCAAATAACCTACCAAAAGTTAATCCCACCTCCAGTAAATTCTAAATAACTTAAAAATGAAAATGTCGGGGCTTCCCTGGTGGCGCAGTGGTTGAGAATCTGCCTGCTAATGCAGGGGACACGGGCTCAAGCCCTGGTCTGGGAAGATCCCACATGCCGCAGAGCAACTGGGCCCGTGAGCCACAACTACTGAGCCTGCGCGTCTGGAGCCTGTGCTCCGCAACAAGAGAGGCCACGATAGTGAGAGGCCCGCGCACCGCGATGAAGAGTGGCCCCCGCTTGCCACAACTAGAGAAAGCCCTTGCACAGAAACGAAGACCCAACACAGCCAAAAATAAATAAATAAAGTAGCTATAAAAAACAAAAACAAACAAACAAAAACAAAAAAAACAAACAAAAAGAAAATGTCATTGATGATGCATGTATTTCTATAGCTTTATTTTTTAAAGTTTGGGTATCACATTCTGTTAGTTTTAGAGAAATTATGGTAATTTAATATAACATCTTATATTTATGTGGTTACATTTGAGATCCATGTTTAATGAGAATTTTCAATTTTTATTTATTTTAAGTCCTTAGAACTATGCAGTGCTAATATATGACTCTATCTGACTCAACTTCAACCAACAAAATAAGCTTGAAAGTTTGAGGTACTGAATAAGATGCCTCCTGATCTCCCTTGAATTCTCATAGAGAATGCCACAGGTTTTGGCCATAAAGAAGAAGCACCAGCAGTTTCCTCCCTTCCAATAGGAACAACTAAAAAAAACCCCAAACAAAACAAATAAACAAAAAACTAGGTGAAATTAATTTTTTATTTTTTTTAACTTATAAAATCTAAAAGCTAACAAGATAGTGAGGACTTAATATGCAAAAATCTAGAAGGCAAATCCAGGGAGGTAAACTGAGCACATGAAGCTACTTTGACCCAACAGCAACCATCAAACATGAAGACACATGCAAAGCTGAGGTGCTGTTTTGGTGGCCTCAAAAAGCAAAAGGAAGAAGTAAAAGTCTGGGGCCCACCAAAACTGGGGAGTCTCACTTTTTCCCTAAATATATTAAACTGGGATCCAAAGGCCTGTACCCTCAGGCAAATGAAAAGCCAAAAGTACACCAGCCCTTGTGTGAATTTGCCACCCAGGTTTGGGTCATCCAGATAGTCCAAGGAACCACAGCCTTTAACAAACATTCCTAAATTATTTTTCAAGTACAATGAGCAGCACATGGTCAAATATGATCAGTCACATAAACCAGACAACAGGAGTGAGAATAAGCAGAAATAACAGACAGTAGAACCAGACCACAGAGACTTCAAAATTAGAATTATAAAATACACACTATAAATTATCTGTGGTTTCTTATGTTTAGAAAAAATAAACATAGATCTCCAAGGAATAAAAAGCTACAAAAAGGCCAAGAGCACTACCAAATTTTTGTAAAAACAAATGGACAGGGGCTTCCCTGGTGGCACAGTGGTTAAGAATCTGCCTGCCAATGCAAGGGACACAAGTTCAAGCCCTGGTCCGGGAGGATCCCACATGCCGTGGAGCAATTAAGCCCGTGCGCCACAACTACTGAGCCTGCGTTCTAGAGCCCATGTGCCACAACTACTGAAGCCCGCGCACTTAGAGACTGTGCTCCGAAACAAGAGAAGCCACTGCAGTGAGAAGCCCGCGCACCACAACAAAGACCCAACACAGCCAAAAATAAAATAAATTAATAAATAAATTTAAAGAAAAAACAAATGGACATACAAAATGCATTCAAACACCTCCAACATATTCATGTACATACACACAGATGGAGAAATTTGCACGAATTGCTCCACTTATGAATCTGGATTAGCTCAAGTAAAAGTGGCCAGACACCATCTGAAAGATGAGTGTCTCCCTGCCTTGCTTTGGGTCCTAAGGCTGTCCTCTAGGAATAGGTTATCTATCCCCGACCCCTTGCCTTTTTTTTTTAAGGTATCTAGATTTGGATAAGAATATTTATACCCTTTTGATCACAGTTCAGATAAGCCAAGAATATCCACTAGCAGTGCTAAATAAGCAACAGAGTGTTCTTTGTGAAGGAATACCTTACCTGACTCTGAGTGCATTCTTCCTTTTGTATTTCCCTCAAAGGCAAGAAACAATCCTACCAGCTTTCATAGCACAATCCTTTTACCATAACTCCTTCACTTCCACATCATTCAGCGTGGTAGACACTGTGGTGCTCCACTTAGCTCTCCCGTCAAGACGGAAAGAATTATTCCTACAGGGAGTGCTGCAGACAAACTGCTTTTGGCTGGCCATCCCCACAGGGATGGCCTCAGCCAAAGAGAGACCTACACGTGCGCGCGCGCGCACACACACACACACACACACACACACACACACACAGCCTTACCGTTTTCCTGGGCAGCCCATATCCAGTGACTAATCAACAAGAGGTATAAAGTATTTTCCCTCCTCTCCCCAACGTGGGGCCCCTCTGAATATGATTCCATCTTCAGAACTCCCTGCAGGGTTGACTGTGTCTTCCATTGAGATATCCAGCATTGAAGTTCAACTTCTCCTGGTGCTCAATCCTGATTTCTTCTCTTTTCTTCTGCAGGTGTCAAGCACACTTTCAGAAGCATCGTGCACACGGCTCTCTGTGTTCAAGTTTGCTACCCAGGGGACCCAGACTGTGACACTCACGTCTTCACTGATTTGAACCTCTGGGCCTTATTGGGGTACAGACATTTCAGAGGTGCTCTAATTGTAAGAACTTGATCTAAGTAACAAGAAATCTCCTTTGTTCTTTCTGCTAATCTGGACAACCTTTCAGGAAATTTCTTGGAAATCACTCTGCAAGGCACGTCAAGATTTAGTACTTGTCCTACCAAACTTATCTTCCAGGTCTTCTCATATCTGACAACGACTTCAGGGAAAGAGCAAAGTCCTGATTCTTAGAGGTGGAAACAAGTGCCCATCCCTAATCACAGCTGAGAACACTCAACAGATCCAAAGTATTTGCATTTTTAGTTTTCTTAAGAATCCAGGTTTTCCCTCTTCATGAGAGTGGGCCACTCAAATGCTGGTAGTGTCTATAACTGGACGGGAATTGTAGAAATAGTTCTAAAATAAGGACACAGGAGATAAGCTATCAGTCATCTTGTAGAGAGGCTTGGCTCTGGTGCCTGCCGGAGAAAACCACTGTCTGACCAGGTTGCTTTAATTAAAATCACAAGTGAGTAAGTGACTTTTTTGTTTGACTTTTCAAAATTAACAGTCTCATTTATAATAAAGGATACATATTACCATTTTTATCAGTCCAGTTTGAATAACACACTCTGAAAAGATCAACAAGTTTGACAATAAACTTTGTCGAGATGGTATGAGGAAACAGAAGGGGGTGGTAGAGGGAAAGTGTCACTGGCAAAGCCCACTAGGGACCCCAGGGAAAGTAAGATGGAATATAGATAATAACATAAGGTCTAACCTCTTCTTTTGTGCTTAGTCTAGTTTCACTTGCCTGTAGGGGGCCGTGTGCAGAGGCCTTGCACCTAACATGTCAGATTAGAGTTTCCGGCACCTAACCACCAGCCTGACACCTCAGCTCCGTGGCTGCGTGGAGAAGAGCTGCCCATGTCACCTCAATTCAAGATGACGATGGCACGCGGTGCACAGAGACGCCGCTGTGAGCAACACACCTGCACAGGAGCGCTCTGCCCCCTCCCCCACACTGAGGAGAGCCCTATGAAGCAGCCCAACAATAGCTGGCCTGTGGGAAGAGTTGTACTCTAGAACTCGAGCTGGCACCTCTCCACTGTTTGATCAAAGAACAAAGCTTTCCTTTGCTTCTGAACTAAACTCAGTCTCGTTCTATTGGCTCGAAGGGCACCCTGCAGAAGGACCTTTGTTGGGTACCAACTGGAAAAGGTCAGTAACAAGTTTCATTCCTTCCTCCACCCACTCTACACCCCAAATCATTGAGAAGAGAATCTGATTAAATTATTCTATATTTGAAGACAAGTACGCATTCATACCCTTCTTTTCCAGCTTTATTGAGGTATAATTGACAAATATGATATTTAAGTGAACATTGTGATGATTTGACACACATTTACATTGGGAAAGGATCCCCTCCCTTTGAGTTATAATGGACACCTCCATCACCTCACACATTTAACTTTTTTCTTTTTGTAAGAACATTTAAGTTCTACTCTCTTAGCAAATTTCAATTATGCAATACAGTTTTGTCAACTCTGGTCACCATGTTATACATTACATCCTTAGACTTTATTCATCTTGTACCCTTTTGTCACAACCATAACATTTTGAGGTTAATATCATCAAGCTGTGGCAGCTCAATGCTGAATGTGTTTGCGCTCGTCCCATTCAGATCGATGGAAATGCAATTTCTTAAGTCCTTTGTTGGTTTTGCAAATGAGTTTTATTTTTGTAATACATACTAGATCCAGGAACATCTATTTTTAACAGGTAAAAATGATACATTAAAAACAAACAGAGCTGGGATATTTTTCAGTTTTGGGGGTGGCAGTCAAAGAGCGTTGGGAAAGTTTAACTGGCCTGTTTTACTGGCTTCAATAAAATGGAGGTGTTTAGGGTTATGAGCTCCCTTGATGGGTTTATTTACCTTCAGATGCTTGTATTGGTCTGGGGAGGGATGGGGTTAAAGGAGAACGGGGTACTAGGAAATTAAAGGTTTGTGGTGAAGACAACCAGCAGGCAAATGCAGGCAGCCCCACATTAACATTCCATAGAATTCTGCAAGTTCTGCTGCAAATTGTTGACTGGGAACCCAGAGTTCTGGGGAGAGGCTTGCCTCAGGCTGCCAATCAAAGAAAGAAGTAATCCCATCCCAGAAAGGGGATCATTTCCCTGCAATTGATGTGAAGGAAAAAGTCAATTAAGATTTTAAATTATCAAAGTGCTTAAGGCACTCGCTTGACATACCCCAAAATAGTGACACCATATCCTCAAATTCAGGCGCAGAGGCGGTGTGGTTGGTAGTCCTGCAGTGTGGGATCATGGCCGTCTTGTCCCCACGCTGCCCGCTCTCTGGGGCCCTGTCCTCATGGCCACCTCCTGCGCGGAGAGACCACCCTTCGCGCTCCGCCTGCTCACATCAGCGGGTCTGCTCCACTGCCAGCAGGGGCAGGAGACCGAGGGTGGGCTGAGGGGGAGAGGCAGCCCCAGAGCTGGAGAGATGCGCCCCCGGCTCCGTGGCCTAGGTCACCTTGTGGTTGGGTTTGTCTTTCGGGAGAGGGAAGGAAAATGAGAGAAGAAGCGATGGGAGATGAAAAGGAACTTCTCCTGCCCCGGGAGCATGTGTCTGAGGGAACATTCTGATCTGGATGTTTGTAAGTTGAGCAGGGTTTTCCCCAATATTCACACTGTGTGTTAGAGAACCAGGCCGAGGAGCTGAAAATCCATTTCTATTTTGACTTTGCCTCCAAGTAGCAAAACATTCACTTTCTCTTGATGTAGGACAGGGTTGAGAAGACTTTCTATTAGGCAGTATTTATAAATTGCTTGAAAGCCTTATGTTATGAGATGAAAGAAAATTTTATTATCTTGAGAGCTGTTGTTTGGAGATGTTTTGGGGACCCTGAGGGCCTGGGTATTTTTTGGCCATAGAACTTCAAAGAATAAAGTAAAACTGGCCTGCACTGGACATGGAGAGAAATTTGCTTTTGCTTTGGAGATGAAGGGGGAAGACAAGGGAAGGAATGGAAGGAGGAAGGAGAAAGCACAAAGTGCAGAGAGTTGAGGACCAGGTCAAACAGCCCAATCGTTGGGCCTCACAGGCTGTTGAAGAGGTGCTGGGGGCTGCCCTTCAGATGAAGTTCCTTGCCTTGCTGGGTCATGAGACTCCATTTCTGCTCCAAAATCATCAGTAAAGACTTCTCTGTTCATATTTCTTTTTGGTGGAACTCAGAAACGGACTGTCCTCTTATACTGGCTATGTCGCCTGCATCTCTACTTGCAGAAATCTCTGAGTGGTGTCATCTCAGGCCCTTGGGTGAAAAGATTTGCTGCAGAACCTGTGAGCTTCCTCCAGTGTTTGGCAAGTTTTATGTGATGAATGGTGTCATTGGTCTTTCTGGGTTTGGTGCTGGAGCCCCTGGTATTTATGAGACAAGAGATGACAGGCTTCCTGGCTCTTCCCCAGCTGGCAGGCAGCAGTAACCTCTTCTCACACCTAATTGGAGCCTGTAACTGCATAGAGTGGCTCTCCAAGACCAGGCACTGCCACCCGCTGCCAAGTGATGAAAAACCCTCTGACCTGCCTCCTGATTGTTTTCAAATTAAAAGGTACTTTGGGGACAACGGAAATTCCTCCAAGGGCTTGTCTGAATGATTTTGGCAGCTTCTCCCAAAGTGTTCTAGCCCCGAGCACACCACCCAGCCTCAGACTTTCCACCCAGCGCAGGCCACGCCCTGCCCGTTTTCTGAGCACGTGCTCTCGGCACTGAGCCAGCTCCTTGCCTCCTAAGGGCTCTCTCCTTGCCTGCTGAGCAGGCACCTTTGCTCCAGGTCGACCTGTGGAAAGAGAAGCTGGTGAAGGGCCCTAGAATCTGCTCTGAGTTTTGAGGAGAACACCTCCCAAAGACCCCCGTCAGGTAGCACACCTGTGCGCACTGAGAATGAAATGCTTCAGGGATCTTTGCTAGACCTGTTCACCAGGGAGCACCCTTGCTGATCAAGGGATGCTGCTTTCACAGAACCCTTAGGGGTTTCCCTCCCTGCCCTTCAGGATCAGAGCCACAGACAGTCAAAGACGAAAGCAGCACTAGGGAGCACCCAATCCAACCCCAAAGGAGGCCTATGGACATGGGCAAGTGGCCCTGTGTTTAGCAATGTGGTTGTGGCAGAACTGGGACTTTGGTCTGGGCCTCCTGTGGCCCCAGCTGTGCTCTGTCACCACCCTTGTCTTCCACGCCTCACTCTGCCACTGGACGGCTGTTCTCCTCTCCTTCTTCCCCCTAGAAAGACAGTTTGATGGGCTATAATTCGAAGATGGAGAAAGTTATGGGAGGCTCCAGAATCTAATGGGTCCATGTAAAGATCTAATTGAAAGAGGATAATATAAGAATCCATTTCTGTTTTTAAATGGCGGTAATTATCAGGCATAATCCAGATCTTATTCCCCACAAAGTTGTTTTGGTGTCGGGATGTACTGAGTTGACCTTTTCTGTTCTTTCCTGACTATCCATGTTATCATTTCATCATCGTCCCATGGCTCTCTTCTTTCTTTCCTTTCAGTGGGCCCTTTCAGGGAATTCAGTCATCTCCAAAGCTATAACTTTGTTTTTTCCTCCTGTCTTCCCCTTTCCCACTTACATGCTTCCATTTGGCGTTATTGGTTCGGCATTTTACACTCTTGACCATCTTCTTCTTGAAACTCTCTGCTCCCTCGGCTTTAGTAAGGCCACACTCTCGTGTCCGTCCTACCAATCTGGCTGCTTATTCTCAGTCACTTTGTGAGCATTTCTTCTTCTGGAAGTTCTTCCCTAAATGTCAGTACTTTAGTTGGGTATATCTTTGGCTTTGTCCATCTCCTCTCCTCACTACATCCTCTTCTAAAGTAAACACTCCCGTGGTTTTCCTACTACATCTGCATGCATGACTGTAGTAGACTATTCATTTGGACTTTGTAGTAGATTTTCAAGGCCTAGCAAGTTTCTTAATTTCCTGCCTCTGGTAACAAACCCTCTTCCCCTGGCCTGTGACCCATAGTCTAGGCTGAGCTAGTCATAGCACAGCACCCTCCTGCTGACAGGGATTAAGTTATGTTCTCACTCTTGGACCAAACATGGCTATCCTGGCTATTCTCCATTGGTATCCCATCACATCCACCAAGGATCGATTCTCCATCCTTCTCTGTCTTGCTCTAAGCCCTAGAAGGCTGATTCTTACAGGCTGCATCAACCAAGTTCCCTTGCCCTCTGGCTTCTGGTGGGTTTGGCAGTGGGAGATATCAGCAAGAAATCAGAGGTTGGAAAGAAAAAGAGCAGTCAGAGTATATGACATCAGAATGGAGAGTCAAACCAGTAATCCTCCAAAGAAGATGGAGTTGATATGACGATTAAACCATCAGAGAGGGAAGAGTTTCAGCTTGAAGAAATTCTTGAGCCATGTGTATGGGTAGGTACATAAGTGCCTGGGCACATGTAAGATACAGGGCTGAAACCTAATTGACACCCTTTCCAGGGCTAGGCCTACATTTCTACTGGACGGCTGTGCTTGAGTGACACATGGATCCCTCAAACCCAACCTGTCAATTCTGCCAACCCCAGCCTATCTTCCTCCTGTATTCCCAACTGTATCAGCCAACTCGCCTTTCAAATTGTGAATCTCTTAGCTCGTCTTTGATTCTTTCTTTTTTCTAATTTCCCACATATAATGAATCTCCAAGCTCTGTTGATTCTACCTTTGAAATGTCTTCCCCTCCATACCCACTCCTTTGCCATAATCTGGGCCCTTCACAATTACTTACCTTATTGCCACTGCTTCTTAACCAGGTTATTTGGTCTCCTTATCCCCAGACTTGCTCCTCCAAAATAATCTACACATTGTCACTGGAGATATTTCTTTCTCTTTTATTACTATGAAATACTTCAAACTATAGAGAAATACAGAGAATAACATTACTCCTATGTATCCACCATATAGATTGCTTCAGAACATTTTTTTAAAGATTTAATAAAATATGGCAAAACATTAAGGAAAATAAAAAGCTTTTCAGATATAATTGAAGCCTCCTGTGTATCTCTTCCAATCCCATTTCCCTCCTTTGCTCCTCATAGAAGCCAACACTATCTTCAATTTTGTATTTATTTTTCCCAAGAAATGTCTTTACCACATGTATATGTATCCATTAACAGTATTTACTATGGTTTTGCATGTTTAAAATCTTTATAGAAATGATATCAACAGTATGCTATCCATCTGCAACTTGCTTTTCTCATCAATAGTGTCTTTGAGATTTATACCTGTAGATACATACATGTAGCTTTATTTCGTTAATTTTAGCTGCTATAGAAGCTTCCACTGTGTGAATATACCACAATTTACTGATACACTCTTCTGTTGATGGATATTTATGTTATTTCCAGTTTTTCACAATGATGAACATGCCACAAGTGAAACTTTCTCACCTGTGTATCCTTGTATATGTGTGAAAATCTCTGAGAAGTAGACACATAGAATAAAAATGATGAGTCTAATTGTAGACACATCTTTATATGTTATCAAATTATTCTCCACATTGGTTGTACCAATTCACATCCCTGCCAGCATTACATAAGAGTTACCATTTCATACTCATCAGACTGACAAAAAAGGAAAAGTCTGACACCTCCAAGTATTAGAGATATTCTGGAGAATTGAGATCTCACAGTTGTTTAATTGAATTTTCTTGATTTCTAGTAAGATGGAGCATTGCTCATATTTATCTCTTATTCTGGTTCCTCTTATGTGTGTTGCTGGGTTATGTCCTTAGCCTATTTTTCTATTGGATATTTTAGCGCTTTTTTCTTATTGATGTAGGAATTCTTCTTATGGGCTGGATATTTTTCCTTTGGTGATTATGAGGGTCAGTTATCTTCTCCCAGTCAGTAGCTGGTGTTTACTCTTTGATAAATTTGACTACATTAAAAATTTTAAATTTATATCCAAAAAATCCCACCATAAATAATTTTCTTTTGCAGTTGATTCCTCCGTGTCTTACTGAAGAAATCCTTTTCTACCTTGAGATTGTAAAAATAGTCTTATGCTTTTTCTTATGCAATTGTAGTCTGATCAAGGCTGGAAAACTATAACTGTTCAAATAACAGGAGGTAGTCAACAGGTCATTAAAAAACAAACAAACAAATTAAGAAATGTGCATCAGGAAGCCCCACCATTTTCTTTTGAGCTGTGCAATCCTGAGAAGGTCACTGAACCTCTCCTGTGTTTGTCCCTGGCTGGTTGGGAAGCCCTGAACAAACGTTAAGGAGGGCTGCTGTTCACATGACCCGCCCTCGGTTACTCTCTTAGTGCTTTCCTCTGGCATTTTCTGGATTTGTGAAATCTCCAGCTGCAGTTAAAATGCCATCTTCCACATCCTGGACTAGGAAAACCTTGTGCTGACCTGGATGACTCAGCTGGAACCTGGCGAAAAACACTCAGAACTTTTAATCTGGGCTGCCTTCATCTGTTCAAGTAAGTGGGGTTACAGAGCCTCTGCCAGGAAGACAGTACAAGAGTGAGGAGTTAAAAAGGGTCCAAATGAAGCCCTGGATTTCTTGGAGGGAGAGGTGGGGAGAATTGGGATATTGGTTCTCACTCCCTCCCTCATCCACATTCCTGGTGTTTAGAGGTTCTGGATAATCAGTCAGGAGTTGGTCTAGGAAAATTGGAACTGCAAAAGAAATGAAGTTTGTTTTGAACAACTGAACTTCAGCTTTGGCCATTCTGCAACTCTTAGCTCCTTTTTTGGAGCTCTTTCTTTTTCTCTCATGTCATGTCCATAGCACCCCTCACTCTCACATCACACCATCTCTCCTTATTCTACCTACCAAAACCTGCACTCTGAACAGCATCTGGCACCTGGTAGGCCTCAATATATGTGGCCAGTATTAGCAAGGAATAAAGGAATAGCATCTTTTGCTACATACTTTACATTTCAGTCCTATTATCATCATGCCCATTTTACAGTTGAGGAAACTGAAGCAAAAGAAGTTAAATAACCAGCCTAAGTTCATGGAAGTATTGACTAAAGGAGCCTAGACACACAAAAATGGAGCCCATTCTCTGAACAACTCTGGCTTCCCAGGCCATGTTCCAGACTGAAAGGCAGCAGAGGGGAGGTTGAGTGCCCAAAGGGAAAGACAGACAAATGGACGCCTACACCTCACTCAGTCATGGCTGAGTAATCCTTACTGTAGAGCTCCCTCAGTGTATATATGTGTGCTGCACCATAACAGTGAGGATGAAGGGAAATCAGTGGGCAGTTGAGACACAGAATTCTAGAATGTGGGCTCTGAAAAGCAAAGAGAATAAAGACTGAAAAAAAAAAGAACAGGATATCCAAGAACCATGGAACAACTACAAAAGGTGTAACATAGGCATAATGCGAATACCAGAAGGACAAGAAAGAAAAAAAGAGAAGAAATATTTGAAGCAATAATAACTGAGAAATTACCTCCAAATTAATATTAGATACCATCCCACATACCCAGGATGTTCAGAGAACACAACTCAGGATAAATACTAAATACTAAGT
This sequence comes from Balaenoptera acutorostrata, assembly GCF_949987535.1. NCBI lineage: Eukaryota > Metazoa > Chordata > Mammalia > Artiodactyla > Balaenopteridae > Balaenoptera > Balaenoptera acutorostrata. The sequence goes on along the minus strand of NC_080065.1, from coordinate 45,303,241 downwards.
AAATACTAAAATATACTAAATACTGAAGAATAAATACAAAAAAAAAAAAAACCAACAAAAAAACCCTATGCCCAGGCACATCATATTCAAACATCAAAAAATCAAAGACAGGGACTTCCCTGGTGGTTCAGTGGGTAAGACTCTGCACTCCCAATGCAGGGGGTCCAGGTTTGATTCCTGGTCAGGGAACAAGATCCCACATGCATGCCACAACTAAGAGTCTGAATGCCACAACTAAGACCCAGCACAGCCAAAATAAATAAATACAATTAAATTTAAAAAAATCAAAGACAAAGAAAAAAATATGGGAAAAAACCAGAGGAAAATAACAGCTTACCTATCGGAAAGCAAAAATAAGAATTACGTCTGACTTATCAGAAACCATATGTGCAAGAGAGTGGAGTGAAATATTTAAAGTGTTGCAAGAAAAACACCACCAACATAGAATTCTGTTCCCTACAAAATTCTCCTTCAAAAGTGAAGGAGAAATAAAGACTTTCTCAAATAAAAATTGCAGGAATGTTTTGCCAGTAGAGCTGACTTGCAAGAAATGTTAGAAGAAGTTCTTTAAAGAGAGAAAAGGGATAATAAGTCAGAAACTCAGATCTGCATAACGAAAGGAAGATCATATTCCTTCAGTGAAGGAGTAACCAAATGTATCACTGTGGTGCAGGATATGGATGGTGAGGATGTTGTGCATGTGTGGAGATGGGGTACATGGGAACTCTGTACTTTCTGCTCAATTTTGCTGTGCACCTAAAACTGCTCTAAAAAATACAGTGTATTAATTATTTAATTTGCTTTATAAAACTATGGGTGATTGGCATGTGGGCTTTTATTTATACTCACTCTGACTGGGTGAAAGGAATGTTAACTTTTTAAATAATTTGTCCTTAGGAAGAGAGAAGGAGGAGCTCTATGAGAATAGGACTTGTCTAGTGCCTTCTTTTCCCTCTTTCTCCTCCTCCAGAAATCACTAAGAGCCAGCAAGCCAGCAATTCCATAGCCCATTGGTGGATGGAACCCTCCATAAAGATTTGGCTTACACTCTGTCCTGAAGCCAGCTGTTTCTCTTTGCCAAGTTGAGCTTTCATCCTGTCTGTCCTCAAAGCAAACTAGGGCTTAAATTGATTCCAAGCTCTGATGCTTCCTGATTATAGAACAGTTTAAAGGAATTCCTTGATTGTTCAAAAGTTAGAAGAAGCTCTTCCATATGGAGATTGCCTTTTAAAAATTAAAACAAACAAGCAAGCAAACAAACAAACAAACAAACAAAAAACCCTTCAGTTGTACCCCACCTGGTTTCAGAAAAAATTTAAACAAATAAAAAATCAGAGTGACAGGGAAATCAGTGTGTGTTTGAGTTCAATTCGGGACAATGTGATCAATGCCAAATTCTTACATTCTTCAAACATCCTAAGAATCAACATTGTGAGCCAGTTAGGGGGGAAAAAATTTAAAAACAGAGGGGTAAAAGTCAGTTGATCCAAAATAAAAAGTAATGAATTGGAAAAGAAGAAACTAGAATAGTTCAGTTAATGTCCTCCCAAACTATTCTCAACTAAATACAGATGATACCAAAAAATGAGGAGTTAAAAAGAAAATTAAAACCATTCGGCAGGAAGTAGTTCCCTAAGCAACAAATATATGCAGCATTTCCAAAGTAAAAATGCTAGAGTTGTTCAAGAATGAGCAACTTTGGGAGGGGAGAGATCAGAAGGCGGATCACTCTTCCAAAAGGAATGTATCTCACTCTGACATGTCCAGTGGCCACAAACCCATTGCTCACTAGGGTTATGTTCCTACCACCTCTGCAACTTTCCATATCAGGCAGATTTCAGGCAGGCCAATCTGTGTCAAGATAACCAAATTCATGTTGATTCTAGCAATGTTTTTGTCCTTGAAATCCAGAACTGAATGCAAAATTCAGTTCTCTCCAATTGCACTTGATCTGGCAATTCATTGTTGAAACTAAAAACAAAATTCTAACAAAGGTTGGTATGGTAGACACTGGTGCTTTTCACCAATATTTCCAACTCTCCTTCTCTGGGCATGAGTAGAATTACTCTTCCCTACTCTCCTAACGTTAGATGTAGTCATATTGTTTGCTTTGGCCAATGACATATAAATGGAAGTGATATGTATGTTTTTCAAGTGGAAGTCATTAAGAAGTTTACCAGTGATTATTCCCCAGGTCATTGTCATCAGCAATGTTCCAGTTAATGGAGGGCCCACCAGCCTAGCTCCCTGAGTACACATGTGGAGCAGAGGCCCCTGCTGAAAGTTGATGAACATAACACCTGAAAGAGAAATGAACACTGTTTTAAACTACTGAGAATTTAAGGTTATTTGCTGTTACAGCATAACCCAGCCTATGCTGTTTAGAATAGCTGATAATTAGGGCAGCAGTAACTGAGGCCCCAAAATACCTCATACTTCTTTATTGTCAGAGAAACTTCTTTTAGAAGAAATGGACAGTTTCCAATCTACTGAGGACCCTGAAAAGTCAACCATCCTTGAAATGTGACTCACTTACTGAAAATGATGTCAGAGTAGATGTTCATAACACCAGTTAGATTTGTGAGATATCACATGCATGATTAAATATCACATGCCTACTTTATCCTGAATCTTATCTGCAATTTTAAGTCATTTTATTTTTGAAGTGTTTTTCTGATCTTTTGTCATTGGTATTAAAGCTGCCTTAATATAAGAGTAATTACTTCAATGCGTAAGTATGAAGATATAAAAATGGTTATATATTTCTATTTAAAATGGTTCAAACTAAAATCAACCAAATCCCTTTAGAAAGATAATTATTGTAGATAGTTGACTGTAAAGATATTAAAAAGATGAATGGAATTGTGGGACTACACATAGATTAAGGCCACCCACATTAAATTCCAGGTTTGTTTACTTAGGTTCAATTTAGAGTTATATTTCATATTTCTTAAAAGTTGTTTTCAACATTCAGTCAAGAATAAGCTCAAATATTGGGTTTGTTATGATATCAAAGTGACCTTAATTTTAGACAAATATTTGGCAAGCAAGAGTCAGAGCAAAAACATTCATTGCTTATGTTTGTAAGCAATGAATTAGAGACAATCTGTGTTTTAAAACGTGCTTTTGAGACTAACGCTAACTTTTACAAGCTCTGATTCAGTTCCATCCTTCTGGGAGATACTCCAACAGGCACTTTTAAGTGCAATTTAAATTTCAGGTAGCAAATGTTGCCTTGAACTCATTTATAGCATATGTCTTCTGGAAACCAATGCAATGTAGCATGAAATAAATAATTCTTAAAGATATGGAATTCATATAAAATATCTTTTGCTACCCAGAGATTTTTTTAAGAGAAAGATGATTTAAATAGGCATCTATGATTTCACTTTGGACCAGGCCTTACTATCTTGTCATTTGTGAGAACTTTCCAGAAAGCAGCAGAGCCAGACGACAAAATCAGTTCCTGTGGGGCTGGACTGACTCAGGACATCTCCATATGGATGTCCCACAGCAATTTATACTCAACATGTCCCCAAATGAACTCATCATCTTCCCTTTAAAACTATAGTTTTAGAGTCCCCTTCAACTCTTTTCTTGCTTCTCATATCCAACAATTCACTGATTCTAGTATTTAGCCCTTGCCTCTTGTCCTACCATTGCCCTGTCCTGGCCCTTGCCTCCCTAAGAGTCTTCCTGTCTCCAATATCTCCCCACTCCAATCTTTGTTTCCACTGCCACCAAATTAATCTCTGTAAAGCACAAGTCGGATTGTGCTACTCTCACCTCAAAAATGGTTAGTGATTCTTGTGCTACTGTCTTCTGTTTGCCTCTGCATACCCACTCTTACCCCTTCTCCCCCATTTTGTGTCCTGAAGACCAACCTGTGGGGAGAACATCAGTGAATTCCCCCGCCCTTTGGCTAATTGTTCTGTTTGGACAATGTGGATCCCTGCAGGAGGAGAGTGAGGCCAGGTGTCAGGACATACATTTCCCGGCTCCCTCCTTGTGCCATTGGCGTAAGTCGGCCTCATCCCTCAGCTGAAGGCACGGTTCCTGTCTCGAAGCCTTCCCCATACCCTAGTTCGAGTGTGTCATATACTCTGTATTCCTTTGCATCCCTGCTTTTTTTGTTGTTTTGTTTCTTTCTTCCCCTGTCAGTTTGAAATTCTCCTTGTTATTTCTACTGAATTCTTTTTCATCTAATCCTGCATTATCCTTTGTATCAGGCACATCAGTTAGGAAAATAGTGGAATTACAAGAGAGAAGGAACCAAGAGCTTTGAATTACTGTTTGGAAATAGGACCACTCACTAATCAGGAAGGCCCCTTACGAACTTCACATGAGTGTGAAACATATGCTACTGGGTTAAACCACTGAGATGTGGGGATTTATCTGCTTCAGTTACTAGCATTACCTTAGTTAATTGAATAGGATTCTTGTAGAATAGAAAAATTTCTGTTTCTCAATGAGGTTCCCAAGTGGGTGATTAAGGCGAGTTATAAACACATAGGTGAAAGAGTTGTGATCACTAGGAACCTGCAGGAGTCCACAGAGAACACATTTTCTACTGTGATATTTTCCTGGGTAGACAGAGAAAGGAAACCCAGCAGCCTTGGTGTTTCTGGACTTGTCCAAGTCATTTGACAAAATTTTCATGATATTATTTTGTTCAAAGGGGAAATTATTCACAAGATAAAAATGAAATTAAGTGGATTATTTACAGGTTGGATGAATTTACTCAAAGGATGCTGGTTAATAATAGACTGGAATCAACCTAAAGGAAGTTTCCTAGTGGTAGCAGGGCTTGGTTCTCTACCATAAACATGCAAACATTTTTATTAGTTATTTAGATAAAGCTGTAGAGGGTTAGGCAATACAGAAGTACTTCTGTTCTAAGCAGCATATTTTTAAGAGCAAGAAAGTGAAGATTCTTAGTGGGAGAAGGTCCAGGATAATTTTGGATCTGAAAATCTTATCCTATGGAAAGGTTTGAAAGACTAGGAGACAGGGGACGTGGAGAAAAGAAGAATCAGAGAACTTGGACTCTGCCTTCCAATATTCAAAGGATTGCCAATGGGGAGAGGAGTTAGAATAATTCTGTGCTGCCTCCCAGTGCCCCACCCCTGCTGGATTTCTTGGAGCAATAGAGAGAAGCTGTGGGCTGATTGATTTCAGCTCAATATCAAGAAGAGTCTTCTAGCAGAGTTGTCCGAAGACGAAGAGGCTGGACATGTCCAAACACACTCGCAGCACTTGGGAGGGATCTTCCTGGGCAACTGACTTCGGGTCATTTTTAAAGGCCCAGTCCAGGTCTGAGAGCCTTTGATTCTCGCTCACTGTGCAGAACTCGGGTAACTCAGGAAATCAAGCCAGCGGATAGGTGCTAGACATCATTTGTACAGTGACTTTGTTAGTATTGCCAAGAGACAGCTCAGGAGGCAAATAAATACTCCTCCTAGAGATCAGAGTTCATGTTTGTAGAATGAGTGAAAAAAACTATGAACCCAACATTTATTGAGCAACTTCTCTGAGCCAGGCATCGTGCCTGAGCATCCTCTACCTCCCTCCTATCTGCCCCCTTCCTCCCACAAAGTGCAGGATTTCTGTTATTTCCTTTGACAAATGATCATTCTAGTCAAGGAAAAATATTGGTTTTGTCTTCTGTTTCTCTTCAAGAGGTTTGGCTGAACTAAAAACTCATCAGTCAGTTTTCATGCTTTATTATGATTGCTGTTGATAACAATAATAGATTTTTTCCACTCTCCAGAGGAGAGCTTAAAGAGAATTAAAATGGGGAGGGATGCTAGGAAAAGGTTTTCTTTGGGTCTGGAATTAGGTAGTGGGTGAAGAATAGCAGAAAACAGAACATCAGAAGAAGAGTGATCACATCTTTAGTGGGAGCTTGGATGGAATATTGCTAAGAAACTTCCAAGAGAGAATGGTGGTCTGGACACAAACATATATCAAAAATGAATAAGTACCAAGAACGATGGCTTTGGATAGAACATGTACATTGTGAAAAAGTAGACTAGTGGTTTTCTATTTGTCCAAAATAGATCAACGTAGAATCAACCTGGCTTAATGGAGTGTCGAAAGCACCTCTGGGGAAACCCTAGGGATCTTTGGACACAGTTTGAAAACCAGGATGATAAATAAGTCCAGGTGAATATACAGCAGATTCCACCCAATGGATGGCAATTCCTGGGCTCATTTATTACTTAGCAGAGTTCTCTTCCAGCTCTCCTGGTGCAGCATAGGCTCATCTGAGAGACAGTCTGGCTTCCAGTTCTTTACTCTCTGTTTTCATGGATGGCACTCTGGTCCTTGTCTTCATTATTGCCAGTACCCCCTGCTTCCTCTCCCTGCCTCTGGTTTCTGTCACCTCTGATGCATGCTGAATATATGAAACAGACTAATTGTTTTCCTAAAGCATTTTTATCATGCCACTCTCTTGCTCAAGAATCTACAGACGTGCTTTATTACTACCACAGGATTCAAGCTTCCCCGCAATCTACACCCCCATCCTCATGCAATCTCTGTTGTAATCCACTGTGTCTGGTCTCACCTTCAGGCCTTCATACAGGCCATTCCTGCCTGGAACACTCCCTGTAGACCCTCCCCCATCCCTTCTTCCTCTGCTAACTCCTGCTGCTCGTCTTTATGTATCATTGTCTTTGGAAAGTCTAGGGACATAGTTGCCCCTCATGTGCACTGACATAGCACTCCATGGCTTCTCTGTCAAAAGCAATTTCATTATAATGTTTTTAGGGCTACTTATTAACAAGTATCTCCCACTAAACTGAACAACAAGAAAGGAATGTCCACACCTTATTTACTCTTGAACCCCCAAATTTGGCAGTGTAATACATGTTGAGTGAGGGAATGAATTCAATATAAATATTTGTTGAACGAGTGAATGAATGAATGGTTGTTGACAGAATGGTGGATGGATAGTACTCCTTTTCAGGTGTATGGTTCTTTGTGACACCCCTTCAGGTGGTCTTTCAGTTGTGAGTCTCACAATTTGGACATCTGCTTTAGTCCATTTGGGCAGCTATAATAAAATACCACTGACTGGGTAGTTTATAAACAACAGAAATGAATTTCTGACAGTCCTTGAGGATGGCAGTCCTGGGATCAGGGCACCAGCATGAGGGCCCTCTTCTGGTTTGCAGACATATCTTCACATGGTGGAAGGGTTTAGGGCTTTCTCTGGAGCCTCTTTTATGAGGCACCAGTCCCACTCATAAAAGCTCCACCCTCGTGACCTAAGCACTTCCCAAAGGCCCCCACTTCCTAGTACCATCATCTATGGAGGTTAGGATTTCAACATATGAACTTGGGGGGAATACAAACATTCAGACCATAGCACATACCAAGTGAATATTCCTTTTATCTATTCCTAGATGAGACAGGATGGCAGGAAGCATGAGCCTTTTGGAAATGAGACTCTGAGTGAGGACGAGGAGGCTGTTGGACATCTGTGGGGATGAGACAAGGGATTCAGGAGACAAGCTCCCTGGCAGCTACTGGTGTTGGTGGGACAAACCCTGGAGGAACTGAAAAAAATAGCTTTCGTCCTTTTTCTTGTAGCCAGCAGGATGTATTGAGATGGTAGCAGCCATTTTGCCTTATTTTGTTATCCAGAACCTCCCTGTGCTGCTATTGAAGAAATCAAGGTCCAGAGAAGCATGAGGACTTGCCAAGAGTTTCAAAAATGGTGGCAGAGCCCGACCTAGAATCTGATTCTTGAGCAACACTTTCTGTCACCCATTATTTCCTCGTCACTGCTGTCTGAAAGCCCTTAATTCCGATTTGCTAACTCAAAGTTATACATGCAATGTTTCCTCCCCAGTGCTTACTGCCCCTGACCTTTGATGCTGTGAAAGCAAAGGCCAAAACCAGGGCATTTCCTCCTGACCAACATTTCCCACAGAGCAAAGCTGTTCCTCTGTGTGTGTTGCAGGGAGGGGAGTGTGAAAGGTGAAAGGGAGGTGTGAAGGGGAGGGGGCTTTGAGGTGTGAAAGGGGGAGTGGGCAAAAGCCAGGGCAAGCAAAACCAGGGGAAACATCAAGAAATCTATCCCTGCACATGTTCTTTTTCTCCTGGGGCTTCAGTGACAACCTCACTTTTTAATTTTGAGACTCTTGACCGACACGGCTGCCTTGAATGGGTGTATGGGGTGGGGTGCACATAAATACACATAAAAGCATCAGCGATTCATTAGAGCCACAAGTAAAGAACAAAGGACCCACATCTACTGAAACTACCGTCACCACTTTCATCCCTGTGATTTTATTTGTGGAGCAGGAGGCTGTTGAGGCCACCAAATACCAATCCCGCTGAGTTTGGAGTCAATTGGCAACATCCCTGCAGAGAGGATCCCACAGGCATCCATGTCCCAAGTGCTTTGTTGCCAAGACCCTGATACAAAAATAGGTGAGTCGGGCTTCCCTGGTGGCGCAGTGGTTGAGAATCTGCCTGCTAATGCAGGGGACACGGGTTCGAGCCCTGGTCTGGGAGGATCCCACGTGCCGCGGAGCAACTAGGCCCGTGAGGCACAACTACTGAGCCTGCGTGTCTGGAGCCTGTGCTCCGCAACAAGAGAGGCCGCGATAGTGAGAGGCCCGCACACCGCGATGAAGAGTGGCTCCCGCTTGCCGCAACTAGAGAAAGCCCTCGCACAGAAACGAAGACCCAACACAGCCAAAAATAAATAAATTAATTAATTAATTAAAGAAAAAAGAGGCGACTGTTGTAATGACTTAAAATTCTTTAAAAAAAAAATAGGTGAGTCAAAGCTTCTTCTGTTTATTGTGTGATAAGAGATGCAAGTTTATCCTGAGGATTCTCTTTGAGTTATTCCTTGCTTTGCAAAGATTTAATGATATCTGGTGGAGCTGGGCTCCTTACCACCAAGATAAACATGTTTCTAACCATGGATATCAGTACTGAAGATTCTTGAGCAATTGGTAAATGTCCATGAATCAGGAAGAGAAACAAATAGCTAGTGAAACGGCAATGGCCTTAAGCCCTCAACACACAGGAGCAAATGGCCTCTCTTTCCTCATTTCTTTTGCCCATTCATCCATTCAACCAATTTTCTCTCAGGGGTCAAGAAGCCCACAGTCTAGTGAGAGAACATTAAAAACTTGACTCATCATTGCACAATGTATATTTAAGATGCTTGTATTGCAAACAACAGAAAATCTGGCTCAATCAGGCCCAAACAAGGAAGGAAATCTATTGGTTCACATGATTGGAAACCCCAGGGGAGCACTTGCTTCAGACAAGCTCCTTCCCAGCAGCTCAGTCACTGTGTTTCTTTTCCATTTCTCCACCGTCTTCTGGGGTATTGACTGCATTCTAAGACTGGGTCCCCTCACAGTCCCAAGAGAGCCATAAGCAACTCCCATTGCTACACGATTCCTTGTTCAGATCTAGCCAAAAAAGAAGAGATAGTATTTTTGCCCCAGCAGTCTTGTAAAGAGTCCTGGGACTCAATCTAGTTCAAGGGTGGCACTCCTGGCCTAAGCTGAGTTAATCAGTCACATGATCAGAAGATGGTTATATACTCCTCCCCAGAGGCAAGTGTGAGCTGCACAGGAATTCCTAAATGGAACTGGGAGTGGGGAAAGGGAAGAGAGAGATACCAAGAAATGTGGATTTCAGGGAAAGGACTTTGGCAGGGGTGCTAACATGACACGTGGGAGAGGGGTCCTTCTCAGCCTGAATAGGCCCAGGGTTTTCTATAAGAATGAACCACGCAAAAGGAAGGAATCTGAATTGATCAATCCTAGAATATACTCCTAGTATACTAGATCTAGAAGCTGTCTTCAATTAGAAAATGATGATGGCACGAAATTGATGTCCAAAGGCAAGAGGGCCAGGAACAGACTTTATACCAAGACTCAAGAGGCTGTGTGTTTGGGAGTGCATATCAGTCTCTTAAATTCTCAGAGAAGGAGATGAAATTATTTGAATGTGTCTTAAGAGAGCCGTTCATAAGAAGATTCTGGTTCCAAGGACTGTATGATACTGAACTGTTTTCATCAAGACAAGGCTAGGCTTGTTTCCCACGAATCTGGGGTTGAATTATAGCTCTACCGCTCACTCACCATTGCCGTGGGCAAGTCACTTAACCTCACTACTTAACCTCTTCATCTTTATTTATTTATTTTGATGTGAAAAATCTTTTATTATTTATTTTTCTTCCAGTTTATTGAGATGTCATTGACATACAGCACTGTATAAGTTTAAGGTGTACAGCATAATGATTTGACTTATGTACATCACGAAAGGATTACCACAATAAGTTTAGTGAACATCCATCCTCTCATACAGATACAAAATTAAGGAAATAGAAAAAAATTTTCCTTATGATAAGAACTCAGGATTTACTCCTGTAACAACTTTCATATATAACACACAGCAGTATTAATTATTTTTATCATGTTGTATGTTACATCCCTGGTACTTATTTATCTTATAACTGGAAGTTTGTACTTTTTGAACACCTTCATCCAATTCCCCCTCACCCAAGCCCCCACCACTTGTAACCAAAAATCTGATCTTTTTCTATGAGTTTGTTTGTTTGGTTGATTTTAAAGTGTAATTGATGTACAACATTATGGTAGTTCCTGTTACACAACACAGAGATTTGGTATTTCTACACATTTGAAAATGATCACCACCATAAGTCTAGTTACCATCTGTCACCATACAAAGATATATAATTATTGACTATATTCCCTATACTGTACATTTCATGCCTATAACTCATTTATTTTATAACTGGAAGTTTGTACCACTTAATCTCCCTCACCTATTTCTCTCCTCCCCCTACTCCCCTCCCCTCTGGAAACCACCTGTTTGTTCTCTATCTATGACTCTATTTCTGTTTTGTTTGTTCATTCGTTTTATTTTTCAGGTTCTACATTATAAGTGAAATCATACAGTATTTATCTTTCTCTTTCTGACTTATTTCACTTAGCATAATACCCTCTAGCTTCATCCATGTTGTCACAAATGGCAAGGTTTCATTCTTTTTCATGGCTGAGTAATATTCCATTCTGCATGTGCACGCGTGTGTGTGTGTGTATCACATCTTCTTTATCCATTCATTTATTGATGGGCACTTAGGTTCCTTCCATATCTTGACTATTGTAAATAACACTGCAATGAACATAGGGGTGCATATACCTTTTCTATTTAGTGTTTTTGTTTTTTTCAGATAAATACCAAGGAGTGCAATTGCAAAGAACTCATACAACTCAACATCAAAGAAAAATCACTCAATTAAAAAATGGGCAGAGGATCTGAATAGATATTTTTCCAAAGAAGACACACAGATGGCAAAGAAACACATTAAAAGATGCTTAACATCACTAGTCATCAGAAAAATGCAAATCAAAACCACGAGCTATCACCTCACACTTGTCAGAATGATTATTATTAAAAGACAACAAATAACAAGTGTTGGCCAGGATGTGGAGAAGAGGGAACCCTTGTGCACTGTTGGTGAGAATGTAAATTGGTGTAGCCACTGTGGAAAACAGTATGGAGATTCCTCAAAAAATTAAAAATAGAGCTACCATATGATTCAAGAATAACCTCTTCATTGTTAAAATTTGGATAACAGCACTTCCCTTGCAGAGTGATTGTGAAAAGCAGAAATAGGGCCTCAAAGTGCCCAGTGTGAAGCAGGCATTAAGCAACTGTGACTACAGTTATTTAAATGGAGGTGCCGCTCTGGGATGATGCAAGGTCAGAAGAAGAATGTGCACTTTCTGGAAAAGGCTGGCTTTCGACAAGATCTAAGCAGCAGACAAACATTTGGGAGGAATGGTGTTAGGGACATGCTGTTACTGCTGGAGTCTCTGCTCAAGTTCAAACTATGTTCCCCCTGGATTCACATGTACCTGGCATTCCTGGCAGATGATCCTCCCTCCTGGGAAAGGCTTTTTCTAGGGAAAGCATATCTGGTACACAACTTGGTTCAGAGAGGAAAATTATAAGCCCCACACTTTGCTCTGAATCAGAACATTTCTGGTCTTGCCCCCAGGGACTAGATCCCAAAGGAGAGGAGACAGTAAATATGTAAGAAGGTGACCATATTGGGAGCCCCAGTGGCAGCTGTTCAATGGCCTAGAGGAGAGCACAAGAGGGAGTTATGGTGCCTCTGACTGGGGTTGGGATTGAAATGGGTTGGAACCCAGAATGGATAGAGTTTGTGCTCAGACCACCTCAGCCCAATCTGGGAAGACAAATGGGAGGGAAACAGCACATTCAGTAGGCACAAGAGCGAGAGATCAGTAATCCATAATAAGTGCTTTGAAGCACGGCTATCATAGCTCAGTAACACTGGTATCTTCAGTGGAACTGGATACATCACGCCCAAACACAAACACCACCACAGGGAGCCATAGAGGAGGAAAGCTGGGTGCAGGAGTCACGTGGCAGGTGAGAGGGCCATACAGGGGAGCACACACGGCCATCCCCGGGGATGCCCATGGACACCTGGGGGATTCTGCAGTGTCAGCTGGGAGGATTCACACAAACCATGCTGCGCTGCTTTACTTTTGCCCCAGAGTGGTATGGCCAAGGCACCTGGGTTACACAAACCCATCGCTTCCCCTGGACACTACAGAATCACTTCAATGCCAAGTTTAATCATCAGGAGCACATATATTACACTGTGCCTTCAAGAAACCATGATTTAACGTTGTTATGGCTTTGCCTTTTGCCAGAGATAATTTATACACTATAAAACTGGCTATAATGACAGTTTTTATTATAATGTTTAAAAACCTTATATAAACAATCCCCCTGATTAATTTCTCTTAATATGCTGGGTATGTTTGTCCCTCATGTTGGACTAGCACACTTCCTCCCTTCATTTTCTTTCTTTCTTTTTTCTTAAAGGAGAGCTAAATAATTTATTAAATTTCTCTTTCACCTTGGCCACTAGGGCAGTAAGAGTGAAATGTGGTGCACAGCTGGAATAAATTTGGTGTAGATAGACTTTATGGTAAACCCACCTCTCACTCCTCATCTTCAACATGGCTCTTGTTTTGGGTGTTTTGGTTATGGTTGTTATTTTTATCATTAGTCTGTGTTGACGTGTCTTTCTGGTAAGTCACCTAAATTACTTGTTAGAAATAGTTGGAACTTAATAAATGAGCTTGCTGAGAGAGTAGGTAAAAATTTAATCTTTCTCAGGACAGAGAACTCTTTATTTTAAACCTCATATTCTTTTTCTCTGAGGCACTCAGAGTTGAGAATAATGCTGCCCTTTTTTTTTGACATGTTTTCATTTGAGAGAATTTTTTGTTCTGTCAAATAGATTTATTTTCTTTAGCAGACAGAAATGTGGGTGAAAAAAAAAAAAATCTCATTGCATATGATTCCTGACACAGTACCAGGACTCTAGACTGCAGTGAAAGTTGATTTCACAAATGACTTAGGAAACCTTCCTCGTTTTGAACACCTGCTCAAAGAAAGCCTGTTTGAGATCATTCACTGCTTTTAATTCTTCAGTGGCAATACAGACATGCTCTAATCCTGATCTTTACGTTAGTGTTGAAAAACAAAGGGCTGGTGTTTGGGTTCCTGCCCCAGCTTTTATTTTTAAAAAGGAAAAATCTGTATTAAATGATAACACTTACTTATTGATGTCAGTAAGTCTTTATTTACAGAAACAAACATAAACTAGTGTCCAGCTCAAAGAGCTTTCATATGTGAACACACCCACAGAATGATGACCAAGATCAAGAAACAAAAATTTACCAGCCTCAATTCGTTGCCCTCATGCCCCACCCAGACCCTATATCCCTCCAAAAGGAAAGTATAACTCTGCTTTTTGACACCACTGATTACTGCTTTGCCTATTTTTAAAGTCTGTATAAATGTAGTAATTCTGTATATACTTTTCTGCGTATTTTTTATGAGATTCAAGCTTGTTGCTGCATGTAGTGATTATTCATTTTTATTGCTCTGTACTAGTATTTCATTATATAAATACACCACAAATCATATATCCATTCTACTATTGATTTTCACTTGGGCTGTTTTAAATTGTTGGCTCTTAAAGAGAATGCTGCTATGAATATTCTTGAGTGAAATATATATGTCTTTAAGCGAACATATGCATGCATTTCTTTTGTGGATATTCCTAGCTGTTCTGGGTCATGGGTTCTGTGTATGATCAACTTTATTAGATACTAGAAAGCAGTTTTCCAAAGTGATTGTACCAATCTCCACACTCCCTAGCAGTATATAAGAGTTCCAGTTGCTCTACATCCTTACCAACCCTTGTAATTGTCAGTATGTAATGACAACTATGAAATTATCATTGCATAACTTTGTCATGTTAGTCATTCTGACAATAACTGATGAGGCTGAACCCTTCTCTTACATTTATGGACCATTTGGGAAGTGCTGTTCAAATCTTTTGTCCGTACTTTTGCTCTACACCAATATCATGAAGATACTCTCCTATGTTTTCTTTAGAAGTTTTATTTTTTGTTTTGTTTTACATGTAGCTCAACTGTCCATATGGAATTGTGTATAGGGTACAGGTTAGTATTTATTTTTTCCATAAAGTTATACAACTGATCCAGCATGATTTATTACAAAGACTATCCTTTTTCCATTCCTCTGCAGTGTTACTTTTGTCATAAAATGAATGGTTCATATGTGTGTGGATCTGTTTCTGGACTTTTAAATTTAACATATTATTTACCAACTAATATGATTTTGAGTTGGAACATTGGTCTGTAATATCTGATACTCTAGAGTGCTTGACTGCTGTTGCCCTGTAGCCTAGCATAAAGGTCTGAAAAAGTGAAACCAGTTAATGCAGAAAATCCACTCAGAATATAACAACCAGAAAGAAAAGTAGAGATTTTTTTCATCTTATTTCCTTGTTTTTAAAATGAGAAAACAAGGACTTCCCTGGTGGTGCAGTGGTTAAGAATCCGCCTGCCAATGCAGGAGACACAGGTTCGAGCCCTGGTCTGGGAAGATCCCACATGCCGCAGAGCAACGAAGCCCGTGCGCCACAACTACTGGGCTTGCGCTCTAGGGCCCGTGAGCCACAACTACTGAGCCCTTGTGCCACAACTACTGAAGCCCACGCACCTAGAGCCCGTGCTCCGCAACAAGAGAAGCCACCGCAATGAGAAGCCCGCGCACCGCAACGAAGAGTAGCCCCCGCTCGCCGCAACTAGAGAAAGCCTGTGCGCAGCAAAGAAGACCCAACGCAGCCAAAAATAAATAAATAAATTCCAAATATTATTTTAAAAATAAATAAATAAAATGAGAAAACAAGTCTACCCAAGTGTGCTGAATATCTTCTGTTTACCCAGACAAATCCTCTCTCCATCCTTCTGCTCCTGCTGTGCCCTTGGAGTCCCCACATCAATGGGTTCCCTTGCCCTAAAATTTCCAGTTGGTTCAGTTTATGGCAAACATTGACTTGAGGATGGAGGAAAGTGAGGTCAGATATTTAACCCCTTAGCTATCTCCCTGCAGGCTGACTGATGCTCTCCCTGATATGGCTCTTGATGAATGGCTTTCTCCACACAACCTTCTTCTTCAAGATGCCAATGACCACTCATTTCTTTTGTCCCAGGCCGGGGGTGTCAGTAGTGTCCTACCATTACTAGCCCCAGGATACCGCATTGGAATTTTGACATTGCACGACTAGAGGTGTCCGTGTTCCAGACAGGAGAATGGGAGACAGGACGCGAAGAAGAGTCAAAGGGCAAATGTCATCCTTCCCTTGATGAAAGTTCCTAGAAGCTGCCACATGACACTTCTGCTCACATTTTATTGGCCAGAACTTGGTCATTTGGCCACAACTAGCTGTAAAGCTGAGAAATGTTTTAGATAGCTAAGTGCCAAACTAAAAATCTTACAAGCTAAGAATAATAGTTTCCCATACCATTTAGCTCAAGTCTAGTCATTAAACATGTATTCAGTGCACTCTGGGCCACTCACTTTTCTGAAATACAGAGATGAACGGTGAATGGCCCTGGTCCAATCTAATACGGGACAGAGATTCCTTCCTCCAGCAAATGACCCTGTCAGTCCCTGTGCTAGGCATTAGGGATTCCAGAGTGCACTAGACAGTGTTCCTGCACAAGACAGCAACAATGCCTACGTACCTCTGTTACAGCTGTTAGTCAATGCAGGTTGCCCAGGATAGATGTGCTAGGGAACAGAAGAGGAGATCTGTCTCTGAAGGGAGACCACGAGTTTGCTGTGTGGACAAGGAGACAGACCTTCCAGGCTCAGACACAGCATGAGGAAGACATGTGGCATGAAAGGACAGTATTTCCAGGGAGCAGCAAGGATTCTAGGGAGCCTAAGAACATGACCTACGTGGAGAAGACTGGGTAAAGATGAGGCTGGACAAGTCCACAGTGGCCAAGGAAGGCAGGACCCTCTGGGCCAAGTGCAGGCATTTGTCAAATGTCTCACTCACCCCACCCTCCAACTTCTTCTACCATACATGCCCACGGAGGGCTTCCAATAAGTCACAAATGAACGATAATATCACATCAGGAAGTACATCAAGCTCAGGCCCAAGTTATACCCTTCAGGAAATTTACCAGAGATCTGACTCTTGGAATTTCAGCCTCTTCTTGGCTTGAACAATCTGATGGAATTCTGGAATAACTTGCTTGGCCTGACTCATTCCCAATCTTGGGAAGAAAGGCAAGCAGGGGAGAGGAGGGGATCAGGAGGGCCCTCACTCCCACCCAGAATTTAGAAATGGCTCAAAATGGTTTGTTTGGCAATAAACACAAACATTTAAAATGAAAAACTATTTTTTTTTCTCTTCCCACAGGTATATTCTAGAAAAGAAGAGGAGGAGGAAGAAAGACTGTACAGGGAGGAGCATTACGCATCTTCATAAGCACCTATAACGTGCTCGATGTTATTCGAGGTGCTGGGGCTACAGTGGCGAGCAAGTGCTGTCCCTAAGGAGTTCATACGCTAATAGAAGGAAAAAGTGTTTTTAATGCGCTTATTGTCTAAAATATTTTCAGGTACTGATAAATACTATGGAGAGGCTAAACAAGGATAATGTGGTAGAGAGTGACTAGTTAGTTAGGGTATGAAGAAGTTCCCTCTAAGAGGTGACATTTGAGTTAAGACCTTGTATTAGTTTCCTATTGTTGCTGTAATAAATTACCAGAAACTTAATGACTTAAAACAACAACGTAAATTTATTATCTCATGATTCTGGAGGTCAGAAGTCCAACACAGGTCTCACTGGGCTAAAACCAAGTTGTCCGCAGGGCAGCATTCCTTCTGAAGGCTCTAGTTTCCTTGCCTTTCTCAGCTTTTAGAAGGTGCCTGCATTCCTTAACTTTGGCTTCATCCTGCAGCTGCAAAGCCAGCAGACAGTAGCGTGGCATCTTCAAATCTCTGATTTTGACACTCACTCTCCTGTCTCCTTCTTACACTTATAAAGAACCCTTGTGATTACCTTGGATCCACCGAAATAATCCAGGATAATCTTCTTATCTCAAGTTCCTTAATCACATCTGCAAAGTCCCTTATGCCGTGTAAGGTCCTGAGGATTAGGATGTGGGTATCACTAGGGATGATTATTCTACCTATCACAGACCTACATGGTGAAACAAAGGCAGCTACCTGCAGATCTTAGGAAAAAGCATTCCAAGCAGAAGGAAGAGTAAGTGTAAAGGCCCTGGGGCAGGAATAAACATAGCATTCTTAAGCAATAGAAATATAGAAACGAGGCCACATCTCCAGAGTCCAGTTTTCTCTCTTGTAGTTTGGAAAGGAAGCTTGTCCTCTGGACCTGTCACATCTGAGAAAACAGAGCAGAGCAAAGCATCCCAACTAGGAGATACACAGTTAAGAGATACTTGCTTGAAGATATATCTACTTTGCAGCCTATCCCTGACTCTTTGCCAATTTTTTCAAAATCTTATACTTTACTTTTTAAAACATAAAATCAAGTGTTATTTTTAGTACGTTTGAAATCTTTCACTGGAAATACCCATCTTTTGATTTGATGTTGGAACCCATCAACATTGATTTTTTAAAATATACCACCATTTATTATTCTCAACCAGTATATAAAATCTACAGCTGGAGGGAGGTGGAATATCAAGGATGAAGTGGCATTTATAAGAAAGTTTAGAATGTCTTGAAAACAGATGTTTCTTTTCCCACATGAATATGAAGTTTTTTAAAAAAATAAAAACATACAGTTTAAACAGTGAAGTAAAATAAATCAAACAGCATTCTACAAGTCTCCTAGAATACATGTTTTCAGTATTCCAGATCAGCAGAATGGTGGGTTCAGCGGAAGGTCAAAACTTAACTTTTCCAAAATCTGCTTTTTGTTTGTTGGTTATCACAACACTGCAATATTCTTTCTTTTGAATCAAAAATTGTCCTTATCTGTGATTTTTTTCAGTTTTAGTGAACTTAAATATCTACTGAAATGCTATGATGCACATTCTAACAAAAGCCACCAGCATCATCCTTAGTCTTTTATATGTGCTGTTATTACTATGTCAGAAACGTAGACAGATGTAGAAGGGGTGCAGTGTGCTGTCATCTCCTGGTGGCTCAGTGGATGATACAAAGGGTCAATAGGGATCAACCAGCACACGACGACGTTCAGACAGAGAGCAGTCAACTAATTGCTGGTGCATCAGCAAGTGATGTGCTCTGGGGTCCACTTCCAAGGGACAAACCCAGCACCCCTGCCCAGCCTGCTATTCTTTCTGAAGTGGAAACTCTCTACTTTTGTTTTATTTTTATTTTACTTGTTAATTTTAATATTCCTAATATCTTTACCACAAAATCTTTTTAACTATAATATGTGAAAGATACCATCATTCCCAATTTATTCTTTCCAAAGGCAACAACTATTAAATGCTTCTTTCTATGTTTATAATGAAGTATTGTATCAAATCATAATATACCATATCATATCTGGTTTCCCATTGTGAATGGTCTACACTGTACACATTGTTGGACAATTTACATTTTTCACTTTGCTCTGTACCCTGGGCGACCTTCTGTGGCAACAAGTCAGCATTTTGAAAGTGCCCCCTGCAGAATCGCAGACCTCATGGTTTCTCTGCGATACACTGCTTGTGTCTAAAGAAGAAAGTTACTGAAATGTGTCCAGACCACGGTTTTCAAGAGAAAAGAATCCATTGTATATGTAACAACTGACTTCATCCCAATGTATGATTTTGCTTTGGCAGTTAGCATATTATTTTCCTTATCACATCATCTGAGATAATTAAAGGACTTTGAAATATCGCCTTCGTTCCTCTTAAGGCTTGTGAACAAAACTCCCACAAGGCTTTCAAATTTGTCATTTCGACAAGTATCCATTTTGAAGGCCCACATCAAGTAACTTCTCTAGGAGAATATGTAATAAAATGAGATACAACTTGAATCCATTACCATAAATTATGAAACAAAGGGGTCATCATGCTTGTCAATTTACAAAAGACTTAGAAAAAAATCGGTATGAATATTTTTTCATAAATCTTATAAGGTGATAATTTATTTGCTTTTAGTGGCATATGAAAACAGAGTGAGTTCCCCTAGTATATTCTATGATTCCCTCTTCAAAGAAGTACCGGTGACTTCAACTAAGGGATTAAATTAAGATTTCATCAAAATTGCATAAAGCATGGTTTCAAAAAGTGATGGATCTAAATAACGTCCAACAAGATAGTGAATTTTCCCATTTCCCCTTTAAGCAAAGTAGGCTCTGGTCTGGTCTTTGTGCTCTGAGGAGATAATATGACCCTCCATGGAAGACACATCACCCAGAATACAGGAAGGCAGAACTGACATCACTTTGTTTCAGACCCTGGCCTTGGAACTTTTTATAACTAAATGGATAATATATGTACACCCTCCTAAACAAGAAAAATGTAAACGAGAACAATCCACTTTCTTGCTACCAGCAACAGCTCCAGCTAAGCAAGATATTTCCTATGATATATGGTATGTAGGCTTTATTATCAAGCAGACTTCTTTCATTTTGTTTTATTTTGTAACAGCTTTATTGAGATAAAATTCACATACCATACAATTCCCCCACACTTAGTTTTTAGTTCAAGTTTCTCAACTTCACTAGGACTTAGTCTTTTTATCTGTAATATGGGAATAATAATAGTAAGACCCACTGATTTGTGGTACAAATTAATGTGTTCAGGCTATTCCATGGCACATAGTAGGTGCTAAATAGTGAAATCATAATAGAATAAGAAGATTCATTTTTGCACACTCAACTTTGTCATTGAATTTTATAATCAATCATGTCTCTGATTCTGATTTCCTACTTTGACAGGGAAACCTTAATCCTGTTCATTTATAGTAACTTCAGGTACTGAATTTTGCTCAATTCAGTACCTTAATTGCCTCGTCTGACTAGAAATGCAGTCAATGAAAGACTGTTCTCCTCCCCTGTTTTGGGATAGACCTAGGTTCACCAGGGGCCCTTATGACATCGTGGCTGGTCTGCACCCACTGGTACTGCTGCCATGGAGACGCGCCTCTCTTCTCTTGGGATGGCAATGCAAGGAGATGGATGGCTGCAAGGGACCTTGATGGTCTCCTCTGCCATCCTGGGCCCAGAAGCCACTTGCTGCTACTTCTGCCCTTCAAGTGTTCGGTGGAGCTGGGGCATCTGCAGGGCTTCAGATCTCAGGAGACCAAGAGATGAAGTGGGGCAAAGACTCACTGCCACCATTCAACTCCAAATTGCGTGCCCCTCACTGCACCCCGTGGAGGTGGGAGGGGAAATCAGGGTGCTGCGCCTGACTTTCTTCCTCTTTCCAAACTCTCTCTACTGTCCAATCCTGTTCAGGTTCACTGGACAGAGAAGAAGCTGGGCTCTTCGTTCTGCTTGTTTCCACTGACATCCTATATCAACCCCCGCTCCAACCCTGGGCAACTGGAGGTCTGAAGGGATGGTGAGCCTGAGAAAGAAAATAGGACCATCCATGCAGGTCGGTGTGTCCAATGAGTCACTATAGGCATGAGGTATTCGGTATTAATCTATATCCCTCCAGTCTAACCTTACCTCATCACCACCAAAATATCCTCCACTTTCTTCTCTGGGTGCAGGTTTGTTACTTACTTTTCTCTCTTGAAAGATGAAATCTGAAGGGTTTCATAATTCTAGGTTTACTTCTCTATGTCCTTGCTTCTTGCTTCCATTCTTTGGTCTCTGATACCTTGTACATGAAATGCTGCCCTAAGTGGAATGTTATAGGTTAAATAATTTTCCCTCCTCCCCAAAGTTTACATGTGGAAGTCCTAGCCCCCAGTACCTCAGAATGAGAACTTACTTGAGAAAAGGGGCATTGCAGATGGAATTAGTTAAGATGAAATCATTCCATTAGGGTGGCCCCTAATCCAGTATGACTGGTGTCCTTATTAAAAGGGGAAATTTGGACCCAGAACACACAGAGAAATAAAGGCAAGATTAAGGTGATACTGGTACAACCCAAGGAATGCCAAAGACTGTCAGCAAACTACCTGAAATTGGAGAGAGGCCTGGAACAGATTCTCTCTCATAGCCCTTAGAAAAAACCAACTCTGGGGAATTCCCTGGCGGTCCAGTGGTTAGGACTCAGCGCTTTCACTGCTAGGGCCCAGGTTCAATCCCTGGTCAGAGAACTAAGATCCCACAAGCCCCTCGGCTTGGCCAAAATTTTAAAAAAAACCAACTCTGTAGACACCATGATCTCGGACTTTTAGCCTCCAGAACTGCAAGACAATAAACTTCTCATGTTTAAGCCTCCAAGTTTGTGGTGCTTTGTTGCAGCAGCTCTAGGAACCTGATACATGGGACATATTGTATTGCGTTGTCTTTCCAGCCTGCCGTTGTTCTGGGAAATCTCCCTCCCTCCCCACCTACCACAGAGCAGCCATGTTGAACAATATGATCCCAATCCTGCCTGGAATTCACTGGGAACTTGCATTTGAGACCAGGGAACAAGTATCCAGTGACTGAAGCTGAAAAATATAAAACTTGGCAATGGCCAAAAACTGTGTTTTCCACACAAAGGGAAAGCCAGTCTGCCACAGGACAAAGCTGGCACCCAGAGAAGCAGAGATGGGGCTGGGAGAACTGGAGGCTTTCCAGTCCTGGCTCTGTCGGTGCCCCAGGCTCCAGCTCTCTCGGGACCTGGCTGTGACTTGAATTCCAGGAGAATGCAGTGACTGTCTGGTAAACTCCTCTTTTTGCTCAAGCTGATTTATATAAGGTTTGTGGCACTTGTTACTCAGACTTCTAGTTAATATATCCTCCAAAACTCATGCACTCTTATTTTTAATAATAAGCAGAAGATTACTGCTCTAAGTAAGAAACTATGTTCTTACCAGACATGGGTACACAATTCAGAAAAGAGCCTCAATTAAAAATAAACTCAGTGAAAAAAGTATAGAGTAAGTTTTGTTGGAACATTCTTTGTTCAATGAAACTTTAAGCCATTATAAACAACAAGAAATTAGATTAATTTCTTTACCTTTTAGATTAAAACAAAAATTATTTCAGTAACAGGCAACTCTTATCTTTCATTATCATATTGGAGTGTTTGTTAACCGATAGACAGCATAGGTCCTTCATTTATTAAAAGTCATTTTGCAGAGCTGACTGGGATGGCTGTGAAAGAGTCATTTTAACTATTTATGATGTTTTCATTAGCTTTATTTTCCAAAGAATATATTAGCCCTGTGATAAGTTTCAAGTGCCTGGCATTTTGCCTGAGAAAATATTTGCTACTTAGTGTATTAACAATAAGCTCTTTTCCTGTCTACCCATTACTACATTTTATAAAATCTCAGAAAAAAATTACTTAGTTTAATCCTGATTTACACACTTAATGGCTTCTGTGTCCTAGAGATATAATCTCAAAGGCTACCAGCTTTATGTGAGAAAAGGATAAGATAATGAAATTTGATGTTGGAAATTGAGAAATAAATTCATTAATTCTTATGCTATTTTGCATACTGATTGGGGAATATATTAGTTTTCTGTTGCTGCATAACAGTTTACTCCAGAACTTAGTGACTTAAAATGGCATTAAATATTTATTATCTCACACAGTTTCTGTGGGTTAGGCATTTGAGAGTGGCTTAAATGGGTAGTTCTGGCTCAAAGTTTTGCATGAGGTTTCAGTCAAGATGTCAGCCAGGGTTACAGTCATCTGAAGGCTTGACTGGGGCTAGGACATTCACTTTCCCAGGGGGGACTACTCAGATGGCTGGCAAATTGATGCTGGCTGTAGTCAGGAGGCCTTAGTCCTCAACACCTGATCTCCTCACGGTTCTGGTTACGTGTCCTCATGACATAACAGCTGGCTTCCCCCACAGTGAGTCACCCAAGAGAGAGCAAGGTAGAAGCTGCAATTTTTTTATGATCTAACCCTGGGTTACACACTGTTATTTCCACAATATCCTGTTACATGGGCCAACCCTATTCAATGTGGGAGGGTAAAAATACTGGGAGGTAAAAATCACTTGGGCCCTCCAATCATCTTAGAGAACTTCCTATTTTACTACAAGTATTAATGAGGAAACTAAAATCTTTGTAAAAAAAAAAAAAAGTACAGAAAATTCTTTTCAAAATGAGCTTATTTAAGAAAATATTTTAAATATTTATAATGTATAATAATTTATAATAGAGCCACAGAATTTTAGAATCAGAAAGAAACTTGGGTATCAACCACTCTAACTTGGTTATGGAGACTGAGACCCAGAAAGGCAATGATGCTTTTCTAACTTCACATAGCAAATAAGTGACTGAATCAGGGTTAGATCCAGGTCTCTTTACTGTTAGGGTTTATGATGAATAACCTGGCCTGGAAATCAACATCCATTCCAACCTCCTTGCAACATGTCTTCCTACTGCAGAAACTGGAAAACCTAAACACTAACCCAAACTCCCTTGCAGCTAGAGTTCTGGATATGGTTTGATTCAGGCAATCAGATTGCTGACTTGAGATCTGGAAATTGGAAGTGATAGAGAGAATGGGCTGTTTGCAACTTGTGCTGCTTCTGTTGGCAAAGGTGGCTGCAGAAGAGTTGCATTGTCCCATGGCCAAGGTAGCAGAGGTACCCATGCTGTGGTCACCAGCATGGTAAGAGCCAAGAGGCAGGGCTCAAATGAGTTAGAATGTACCGAGCAGATGTGACATGGTTTCAAAGCTGAGAGTTGCAGCAATGGCTTCCTGATCTCTGAAGAGTACATAAGCTAACATATTCTTGGAGTGAACAACTTCAGTGGCGATTGCTACAACCAGGAAGGTGGGGAATTAAGTGGTTAGCAGCCCCCTGGGAGAACCAGTTCAGTGGGGTGATTCTTGAAGTTGTTCCTGGATTCTAAGCCCAGAACCATTACTTCAGTTCATCCAGCAATTTTGTAAGCACCCAGTTCCCTGTATTAATTCTCATTCTCTTAAAATGGATCAGTGCCTGTTATCTGCACCTAAATTCTATTATAGAGCATGTTAATACATAAGAGTGAAAAAAGCAGCCTGACATATGGAAACTGGGCTGACACTCACAGCTACATTTCACGGTTGTTAGGAACTGACCTGGCATTTACAGATAAGCCATGTGTTCTCCTATTGAATGTAAACAATTTCTCAGAACATCAGCTTCAGACAAGGTCCCTCTGTTGACTTTGATGGATCAACACAAAGGCCACTCTGTGTCATGTCTGAACGTGGACAAATTATGAACATTATCCATATCACAAAGATGACCAAACACGCCCCTATTCTTGCTCATCTGAGTGACTGCTGCTCTTTACCAATTATAACCTTAGCACTTCCTCTTCCTGGATAGGATTTATTAAGATACCCAATCATAGATTTCCTCCTCTTCCTGACAGCTTTCAATCTAAACACAAGCCCTGTTTCCTTTGCCTTCCCCATGTCAGCTAACACAAACCCAAGTCCTCCAACTCCTTTCAAACCCCCTCTTACTGCTGCATGGTCTGCTTCCTGCAACAAGTAATAAACCCAACAGATGTGTTCCTGCTGATCTTGAGCTGAAAGGCATTGACATGCATAATTTGGTTTGAACACCTCATGCTGTTCTAGTGGTATGGACTATTTATACTGGTTACTTGCTATGAATAAGTACTTTCTATGAATAAATGAATGATTTGATGTAGAATTAGTATTGCTTTTCTGCTTTTTCCTCACCTGTGCCTCCTTATGAAAGCCAAAAATGCCATGGTAACAGTTTTATGTCACCAAAAGCCCAGAAATTATATGTATCAAATGATAAAAAGAAAATCATGAAAGAAAGAATAGACAGTAAGCATACAAGGCAATTGAACATTAGAGATAAGCAATTATATAGTGAATTGGATGATAATACAATTTCTTGAATGCCTATAATATGCCAGACACTTGTGACAGGAATTTACTATCACTGACATCACAACTATACTGCAAAGTAGGAATTTTAATTCCCATTCTATGAAGGAAGAAAACTAAGGCCCTGGAGCCTAATGACTTACTTGGCACAGTGCTCCCACCTACCAAGTAGCACTGGCGTCCAAACTAGGGCTGCTAAAGATCATGTGTTTCCACAACAGAAATAGAGATAATATGGACATTCCTGAATGAAAACAAAAGACCATTCTTTTCTAAGTATTAGGTCTTTGGCTTTGGTGTTATTTGTCAGAATAGAAAACATCTATTAAACTATTTGAATATGTTTTAAGAATCCCTGATTGAGTGCCCATTTCCTATCTATGGCTGAAAGCCTCACCATGGAGTTAATGATTTTCCACCTTCGTCTTGGGAGAAATATAAAATCTATAAAATGAGAAAATAAACAAGTTACACAAAAAATTGCGTGCATCTTTCCTAAAAGATAAATTCCACACGAAGTGAAAGATAATGTACCCACTAAAGAAAAGAGAGTGATTTACTAGATGGAGGAAATTCCATTAATACATATAATGTTGAGCCCATGATTGAATATTGTTGCTACCAATCATTTCTGCCTTAGGAGAGGTTATAAAAAGAGGTTAGGTACTTCTGACTCTTTGACATAGTCACCCGGTTGTGAGTAAAAGCCTCTGTAACCAACCCCTCAAATCTGAAAGAGGAGGAGAATATCCAGGTCAGCTCAGATATTTGGGAAAAAAAGATAGATTTTTTACAGGCAGAACAAGGAAACCAGCACACTTAATATTTGAACTTTGCTTATTTTTATGTTGAGAAAGAAGCATGATTATCTCTTGACTGACTCTTGTTATCCTGAGGCAACAGGACTTGTTCAAGGAGCTACCGGCAATTCAGTGAGACTGGAGGGAAAAGAGAATGTGGGGAATTGTGATGTATTACTTTGGTTGTAAGTGACAGATATCCACTTGCTCTGGCTTAGGCCAAAAGGGGGGTTTTATTGGTGATAAAATCAATAAAAGGGCAGCAACAACTAAGTTACCAAGAAAGCAGGGATGCTAATGAACTTCAGGAACAACTGAACTAGCACCTGGAACATAGTGACAGTCAGTAAATATTTACTGAACGAAAGAATAAACTAGAAATTGGAATAATGCTAAGACTCTGCCTGACATCTCCTAGCCTGGGAGAAAATATGGCCATGGACAGATAACGAGGCTTCCATCTTATGGTTTCTGCTATCAGAGAGGACTAATATCAAGCTCTCTTGGTTTCATGTGGAAAAATTCCAGAAAAGCGTTCTGATTGGGCTGATTGGGTCAGATGCCTGCTTCCAGACTGATTAGCTGTGGTCAGCATGGCAAGGTCACATAAGAATATCAAAGTTCCCACAATAGTCATGTGAATTCAGGTGGAAGGTAGGAAAGGAGGAGTTGTGTACCTTAGGGTGATGTAATCTGCCTGCAAAGAGGAATGCCATTAGAGATATCTCTTAGGAAACTCATAACTGTGTCTCTGTATTGTTTTGGTAAGGTTGCCATGACAAAGTGCTGCAGACTGGGTGGCTTACACATGAGAAATTTATGTCGGCAGGGTTGGTTTCTTTTTGAGGCCTCTCTCCTTGGCTGCTTCTTGTCTTCACGTGTTTTTCCCTCTGAGCGTATGTCCCAATCTCCTCTTCCTAGAAGGACACCAGTTATACTGAATTAGGCTCCACCCTAATGGTCTCATTTTAACTTAGTTACTTTTTAAAAGACCCTGTCTCCAAATACAGTCACATTTTGAGACACTTGGAGGTTAGGACTCCAACATACAAATTTAAGGGGCACACAACTCAACCCATAATAATTTCTAATAAGAATATTTTTGAGGATGTTCATTACATAGTATTTTCTTTCTGATCTGGGTATCAGAAAAATTGTGTGGCTTATGTTTAGATTATTACCATTTGGTTTACCAAATGGTCATGTTTTCTCTTTCTTCATGGCTTTTCTGATGCTTGTTGACTGATAAGTGACCCATTTGGAGGACTTCATGGTATCAATTTCTTTTTAGTCCTAATTTCCACAAAGCATATGTTTTATGTTAACTTGTGTTTCCTTTTCTCTTTCTCATCTATTTATAATTTGTGTTATCTTGTTATATGATGTGAGTCTCTGTATACTCTGAATGTATCCATAATGGTATTCCATACGTTTGATAGATAAATAAGCTCTTACTTAATCAGCTGTATTTATATAAGTAGAACATCATCAAGGAAAAGCAGAGGAAGCTTACATGCTAATAATAAATGTCCTTTGTAATAAATCAACTCAAATCCTCAAATCTTTTTTTGGAAAGAAGCAGAGCTTACAAAAGAATATATAAATTGGGTAAAAACAAGATGTGTCACAAAACATTTCTTTTAATCCAACAGTAATTAGGCAAATCAATGCTTAAATTAGCACAAACTCGTGAAAATAAGCATCCTGAAACTGATTTTTCCATTTATTTGCCTGGAGGCAGACACAGTATAGGAGGAGTTGGGTTGTTGCCAGACCTAAAGCATTTTTCTGAGCTCTGTCAATTTCTATTAATGGGCAGTGACGCCATTCTGGCCCTGAGCCAGCCGGCTCACGCACTTAGATTTGTTCAACCGGGCTGGCTGGAGGCAAGCATTGCATCAGAAGCGTGGACCACACACACCACTGATTCAAAACAAACATCTCCAAAGAGAACTGACTTCCTGTGACGCCAGCAGAGAGCAAATGGCCTGTGCCCAGGTTACCCTAGTGCTGAGGAGGGGTGAAGAGCCAGCAGCCCCTCCCCAGGTCCCCACAGGGCCTCTGAGTCACAGAACCCCCTATGCTGTGAACAGCCAACATGGACATTGACCCAAACAGCCTGGGTGACTTTAGTTCCATTTCATTTAGTTAACGTGGTGAACTCACAAATGTATTTTTAAAGGTACAATGCCCTTTTCTGAATTGTCTGCTTCCCCATTGTCCGAAAGTCCATTCAGTGGTTTTTCCCAGCATTAATTCCATAGTGGCATGTGCCCAAAGTGCTCCTAGGGTAGCAAAGGTATCAGTGCCCCTAAGCTGCCGTGGGCCTGTGTGCTACACATCCGCTTCCCGTTAGAGCGTGAGAGAGAGGGAGAGAGGAGGGAGAAAGGGATGAAGTGAACACCATGTGACGCAGGCTTCCTAGACCTGAAAAACTTACACGTAAGGGATGAGATGGAGCATTACATCCCTAAGTCCACAAAGATTTTTAAATGCAGAGTAAAATATACCTCCAATAGTCTCATGGAACAGAAAAGGGACATTAGGGAAAAACCGAGGAAATCTGAATAAAATATGGACTGTATAGTTAATAATGTATCAATGTTGTTTCGTTAACTATCACAAATGTAATTACTAGTGTAAAATGTTAATGATAGGGGAAACTGGGTATTTAGATTTTAAAGAAATATAAATTCTTTAGATTTAAAACTTTCAAAATAAAATGTTTATGTAAAAAAATATATTGTAGGGAATTCCCTGAAGGCCCAGTGGTCAGGACTCTGTGCTCTCAGTGCCAAGGGCCTGAGTTCAATCCCTGGTGGGGGAACTAAGATCCCACAAGCCATGCAGTGCAGCCAAAAAATAAATAAAATAAAAATAAAAAATATATTTTATATATATAATTATGTAATATTTTATACACTACATATGTAGTATATTTAATCTTCAATAGATTTGTTTCAAAATTATAATCTGAGGGACGAGGGATATTGGCGACAGTATAGAGGAAATAAGATTGGCTATAACTTAATAATTGTTGGAATTGGGTGACGGATACAAAGATGGGTATATTATATTATCCCTTCTACTCTACTTTCATATATGCTTAAAAATCCTCCATAATAAAAAGTTCAAAAATATATACACTCATGACCGGTTTGCAGGGCAGAAATAGAGACACAGAAGTAGAGAACAAACGTATGAACACCAAGGGAGGAAAGCCGCGGGGGGGAGGGGGTGGGACGAATTGGGAGATTGGGACTGACATGTATACACTAATATGTATAAAATGGATAACTAATAAGAACCTGCTGTATAAAAAATAAATAAAATTCTAAAACTCAAAAAATATATACACTCATTAAATTGAAAACTTAGAAGAAGAATTATAAAGTATATAAACTGTAGTCCTGGCCTCTTTTTTACTCTGTGAGTGTATGCATAACTTGCAGTTGAAGACTAGCATATTTTATTAGTGCTAAAGAGTGTGGTCTTTCCATTATGTAGGGTAAGTCAATGGTATTGACATGTGTCACAGCATGTGCTTCAGAGGCTTTCCTTTCAGGGGGATGAATTATGTTAGGCTGACCCACCACCCCACTGCCCTCCTACAAACAATGGCAGACACTGCCTTCTCCCGACTGGGTCAGAGCCAACGGAGCCATAGTTTTGGAAGGATATTTTTCTCTGTGTGATGATAGAGTAGGCAGCTCAAGTTCTAGGTCTGATCTGGGTAAAAATTCTTTAGTCATCAGTGACATGAAGTGGGGACTGATAAGCTCCTCTGCACTTTGCCTGCCACACCTCTCACTGCCGCCAAAACAGTACCATAAACAGACGGTAGCCATTGGTAAGACAGCGCCCAGCATTCTTCCTCTGAGAGTACCCCCATTTAGCTCCTCCTCCTCCTGCATCCCTCTTAAGTGAAAAGTACCGGCAACCATCCAGGATCCCAAACAAGACGCCCTGGAGCCATTCATCCTTAACACCCAAATCTCTTCATCTTCTAGAATCCACCCAATCCCCAGATTCTACCACCTTCTGCAGATTCTACCGCCTTCTCTTCTCTCAAATCTATTCTCACCTCTCCAGCCCTGTTGCCTGTTGAAAGTTCAAACACACTCTCCATCACCTGGACTATTTCATGGTCTCCTACTGCTGTTTTCAACACCTGCAACCCATTCTGATGCTGCCATGAAGATGCGTAATGTGATCGTCTCACTCATTTTCTGGGAACCCCCTCAATGTTGCCCTACAACCTTCAGAACGAAGGATTTGCTTCTTAGTTCGGAACACAGGGTCGATTACAACCAGGCCTCTGCCTACCTCTTCTTCCTTTTATGCCCCGTCCCACCAAATTCAACTGCTTGTAGTACCAGGACTGTGCCAGGTGGTGTCATATCTATTTACCTTTGCTCCACGGTCCCCTCCTCCTGGCATGCTCTGTTTATACCTGTCCTCTCAGCAGACACCTCCATATCTTTCAAGACTGAGTTCAAGCACCTCCTCTGAAGAAAACTGTCCTGATCAGCACCTGCCGCAGAGGTGAGTGTGGCGTCAACCCAGCCCATACTCCACTCACCAAGTCCCATGTTCTGGGGTAGAAAATACCTGAGCCCAGAGGATGTGGCTCTGATTTACAAAAAAGTACTGTATGTGCTAGCTGCAACCCTTCTGCATAAGTGGAATATACTACTCCCTTTTCTGCATTCCCACTATACTCCCGACATACCAGCTGCCACTTACTGAACTTGTAGTTTAGTGGAGGGAGGCGAGACAGAGATTTGAATCCTTAGCCCACTTAGGGCAATGCCGTCTCTTTTCTGACTTGTAACTGCCGCACCTAGCACAGAGCCTGGCCCATATTAGGCCCTTAATAAATGATTATTGAGTAAATGAAGCCATAAATAATGCACTAGTTCAGAGCACTGTGTTGTTTTATATTTTATGAGCATATTTATTTAAGGCACAATTTGCAAACAAGCAATGTGTTAGAACATTAGGATTTTACATCTGACGAAGCATGACCTGGTTCAGTGAGCCATGTTGGTAAATCTCCAGCTCATGACTAATGATCTCAAGATCCTCGTTAGAGGCGTCCTCAGGAAGAGACAGAGGCCACGGCTTCGAGCCACCAGTCCCCAGCTCACTTTCAGAAAGGCAGCACAGCCGGGAGGACTCATAACAGGAGGCCCGTTGAAAACAAGCTGTGGTTTCACCCTGTGTTTGGATTTCTGTGCAGGGAAGGGCACTTCCTCTTGCATTTGTTAGAGCCAAATAACACATTCTGGGTAGAAAGGACTGCGGGTGTAAACCTAGTGCTGGACATAGGAAGAGGGGGCACCATCCTAGAACTGGCTGAATACGTAGCTTGGAACAAGAACTTGTGTGGCAGGCAACCAAGGATTGGGGATTGCTTTTGCTACACCATTTTCTGCTGGGATTGCAATATGAGGGAGGCCTTGTTGATTTGTGTATAGTCTGTTATGCTTGGCAATACCCTCTAGTTAGCACTGGTTGAATACTTGCTAACTTGTGAATTCTTCAGAAGAGAGGAGAATATAAAAATATCCCAAGGCTCTCCTTGTCTTCCCCTTGTTGCAGTTAACTTAGGGCAGTGGGAAGCAGTGATGAGCTGTGGACCCAGGCACTGTCTAGAGAAGTAGACAGACCATGAGTATGAGGCAAGCTGAGTCCTTGTCTGTTTCACTTCCATGATGGTATTCACCAACAAAGCTATTTTAGTCTATTTTAAGGAAGAAGAAAATCAGACCTTAGAAAACCATTTCAGAAAAGCAGCCGGAAAAAAGAAAAAAAAAAAAAAAAGGATTAAAGCCACATCTCTTGGAGAGAGAAATAAAAATTTGGGTTTTGTTAGAAACAATGTTCTCTTTCCCAATACGGTCAAATCCATAAAAATTGGGAGAAAAAAAAAATCTTTCTGGGTTTTTGCATGCACAGGGCATTTATTCTCCCTCCCATTTCTTAATTTGGCATTTTGTTTCTTCAAGTACCAAATCCAGTAAATGTTCTTTAAATGGAAAGAAAAAAAGCATTAATGAATGCCAGAAAACAGTTTCCCAGCTAGCCAGCCAAACCACAAATATCCAAAAATGTGATTTCATTTTAAATAATATAATGAACTGAAGAATATCAAATAGAAATATAAAGAGAAGGAGAAAATGTATTCTATATATCTGTCAAAAGGATTTCCAACTTCAGATTATACAGAAATACAGATGAAGAGAAATAGCTAATCAACAATGGAAATCAAAACCCAGTGTTGACAAAATTGAGACAGTATCAGTGGTCAATGAACGCTAAAACCTCATATAGGCTTAATCTGTCACCTACTCTGAGTTTCTTGAAATACACTCACTATTCAGTGTCTGCATTTTCCTCAACTGTGGAATGGAGTCAAGGAGTCCATATTATGAACCAACCGAGAAACTAAAGGTGGCATAAGTTGAAGACATTAGTGTTGGAATCTGTGTTTTCTAAGCATCAACTCTTCCTCTGGGGAGGCTGGTAGGCTGCCTTAAGTCCACAAAGGATGACCTCTGCATCCCTGAAGCTGGGAGAAGAAGCAAGATCATCTATAACTACTTGGGTGACTTCTCTTCCAAGAAGTTTTCTCTAGTATGCTCCATAGCCCAGGAGGGAAGGCTTGGACTCCTCATCTGTTTTCCCCAAACACCGGGGCATATCTCTCTTGTTGCATGTAAACAGTTATTGTAATGCAATGCTTACATGTATTCCTTGTTAGATATCTCTGGTGCCAAGAGTAGTGGCTGGAACATGAATTAACTAATTTACACGAAAGTTTCGTTTCTTTGTATACAAAGAACTCAAGTCTCTTTAGTTGTTCTACCCTATGATTATGTAATTCTTACTATGTTTTAGTACTAGCAAATAGGATGCATTATTCTTATATCTCTTATAAACAGAGAAACCGGGGTACATATACCAACTACATCTGGATCGGTGTTTCTCCAGCTTCAGTGTGTATGCAAAGCACGTGGGGATTTTGTTAAATGCAGATTCGGATTGAGTTCGACTGGGGAGGGGCCTGAGATCCTGCCTTTCTAACAAGCTCCCAGGTGATGCCAAAGCTCTTGGTCCCCGAGGTAACAGTGAGTGAGTTGAGCCAGATGGAATTTACTGTTCTCTCCTGAAAGTTAAGTCCAGAGATGAGCAGCTTACACTGCTTTGGAGGTTCTGCTATGTTATCAGGGACCCAAGTTCCTTCTGTCTCCTTTACTATCCCCGGTATGCTTTACAACCCCAAGGTCTCCTCTTGTCCCGAGATGGCAGCTGCCACTCTGGCCATCACATTAATACTATAACCAGGAGAGAAGAGGAAGCACCAAGGACAAACAGGTGTTTGGCTGGATCAGTCCCACTATTGGAGTTTTCAGGAAGAGCTCCGATCAATAACCTTCACTGTGTAGGAAAAACTCACCTCTCCCTTGTTTCTCCTTCACTCCTACACTACTACCACAATCACAACACTTCTGACACCAGACATGTGATGTTTTCTCCCCCACACCAAGCAAGTCTGTGATACCAGCTGGGCGTCCTACAATTTAACTTGGTTCTGACACTATCTACCTGGAGATAGCATCAGATTTCAGCGGCCAAGGGCTCAGTCCTACAAGACTGCTCACCCCCTGACTCCCCCAATTCAGACCCCAATCACAAGTCCAGGTTGTCACCTGTGCTTCTGACCAACTGACTATAAATTGCATGTTCCCATGACCCCCTCCTCAGGTTCAGTTAATTTTCTAGAATGACTCACACAATTTACTTAGTAGATTATGAGTTTATTACAAAGGATATTACTCAGAAACGGCCAGACGGAAGAGATACATAGGGCAAGGTGTGGGGAAAGGGACTTGGAGCTTGCATGCCTTCTCTGATTGCACCACTCTCCTAGTACCTCCTAGTACTCACCACACCGGAAGTTTCCAAACCCCTACCTTTTGGGTTTTCATGGAGGCTTCATTACATAGGCATGATTGATTAAATCATTGGTTATCGGTGATGGACTCAACTTCCCAGCCCCTGTCCCCTCCCCTGAGGTCAGGGGTGGGACTGAAAGTTCCAACCCTCTAATCACAGGGTTGTTTCCCCTGCAACCAGCCCCCATCCTTAGATGTGGTCCAAAAGTCACCTCATTCACATAAACTCAGGTGTGGTTGAAGGGGGTTTCTTATGAACATCAAGACATCTTTATCACTCTTATCACTTAGGAAATTTCAAAGGTTTTAGGAGCTCTGTGCCAGAAATGGGGATGAAAACCAAATATATATTTCTTAATATAAATCGCAACATCACATTCATCTACATCTCATTGGCCAAAACAGCATAGCCACCTGTGTAGAGGAAAGATTGAAAATGTGGTTTTTCAGCTGTGTACACTGCTGATAACACTGAATTGAGGTTCTCTTAGTAAGGAGGAAGGGGAAGTGGATGCCAGGCAGACAGCAGCAGCCTCTACTAAAGTCAAATGAGATTATCATGGATCCCCTGTTAGTCACCCATAGCTTTAACCTCTGCTGTTACCCTGTTCAGGTACATATGAAAAGTCAGCTATCTTTGTGGCAAGTTCTGCCTTATATGCTCCCTGACTGCACTTCTTGACGGAAGCCCTCATCATGCTTGGCTTTAAAACTTGAAGAAAGTTGGGGGGAATCAGTTCTTCATACTTCTGCTGCTTCACCTTTGGAATAACATTAATATTCAATGTTTCATTTGGTTCGGGCTTTTTTTACATTGGTTCTCAGATGCTAGGGAAGCACTGTTACTGGGACATCAGCCGAGATGCTGGCTCAAGGATACTGTCAGGCCCTCCAGCTATTGTCCCTGAGGTTATGGCTTATAAATCAAGGAGTGAAGCCACAGGGGATGTGCTATCTTCCCTACTCAGTGCCAATTCAGTTCATTCCTTGAGTAGAGTCACCCAAGGAGAAGAAATGCCAGGCCATTGATTTTCACCTGAGCAATCACATTCTTTTCCTGGTTCTTTGCCCAGGACCTCCAGGGAGAAGGCAGGGACCAAGAAGCAATATACATTCCTGAAAGGGAGGCTTCTTGTGTGTATAAAATGATGGCACCTATTGATGGCTCAAGGCAATAATAGAGGACATAGGTGGGATGCTCTCCGAGATGCCTATCTCAAGGAGTTAACTCCTCCAAAATTTCAGTCTTGGGATAGTGAATAGCTATAGTGTGTTCATCTATTACTACTAGTGTTACTAGGACTTCATTCCTTAAAAATAATTTATGCAAATTAACCAAAAGTAGCTTTTATTTATAAATGTAATATGATCTACCTGTATTAGTTCCACCATCAGATTTGGGTGGGGGTTGGGAGAGGGGAAGAGAGTAGCCCATGAATCTATATATGTGTCAAGCATTGTTATAAATCAAATGTTTTTCATATATACTTATTACTATTTTTCAAGTGCTATAGATGTAGTTTTGATTAATAAAATGCACGTTTATTTTTAAATGTGACTGAATTTTTAATTGAGAAAATATATTAATGGCAAAAAGTAATGACTGGATATTAAACATACAACAAACATTATGTGACAATATGCCAAACTCTGAATATTAAACAGACATCCTTATACTTGGACATGTTGGGACCCTCTATTCTATACTATCAGGGAATTAACATTTCTACACATTTTATTGGTTTT
Source organism: Balaenoptera acutorostrata (assembly GCF_949987535.1). Classification (NCBI taxonomy): domain Eukaryota; kingdom Metazoa; phylum Chordata; class Mammalia; order Artiodactyla; family Balaenopteridae; genus Balaenoptera; species Balaenoptera acutorostrata. Next base: position 45,267,319 of record NC_080065.1, on the reverse strand, counting down.
TTTTGTTTTTTTTTTTGTATTGAGTTGGATCTAAAAGTTGGTCTTTCTGTCCCATTCAACTCAAAGAATGTGGAGTAGATTGGTGGACCCTAGTAAAGGTATCTACAGTTGCAAAAAAAAATGTTTAAAGTTTGGAAAGTCAAAGAAGCTGATGCCTGATTCCTTTTGGCCCATGGGCCTGAATTTCACAAAGGATTTGCAGAGAAGCATACTTCACACATTCATAAACTAGTTATTGAGCGTGTACCACTTATAAGGCATTGTTCTAGATGCTTAGAATAAAACAGGGAATAAAAGAGACAAAAATGCCTACATTCCTGGAGGATAAAGTCCTTTTTATGACTTGGTAGGTGAGAAAAAATGCTAACCAAGCACTCTTCATATGATGTTTCCCAGCTAAATCACCTCTCCAGCTTTGGCAGTAAGGTGAAGACTTTAGGACCAGAAAATATTTACACATGACTGAAACATTCTGCAAACCCATTGCTAAATCTTGGCGTGTGATAGCCTGCTGTCATCTTATTCATTTATCCCTCAAAAAATAATAAAACTAACTCTGAACACCTAGAATCACTGCAAATCTCATCACCCCCTCCAGAATGACGTTAGACACCATCAGATGAAATATTCATTTCTGAAGACAACACTAATTTTTTTAAAAAGTTCACCTTTATTCTCAGAAACTTGATACAGACATTTTACTTTCAAAAATATCTCATAGGGTCTTGTGAGGAAGTCCATCAGAGCCTTTCAGAGTGAGCAGTGACTTGGGGCAACTACCCTACATTCTACCCCATGGGGACTCCTGGCAGGAGTTCCAAGAGGTATTTTGGGATGATAGAGGATCCAGAGAGCTGGTTCTTGAATGGAAGAAAGGAAAGAAGAAAGAAAGGAAGAAAGGAAGAAAGAAAGAGAGAAGGAGAGAAAGAAAGAAAGAGAGAGAGAAAGAAAGAAAGAAAGAAAGAAAGGAAGGAAGGAAGGAAGGAAGGAAGAAGGAAAGAAAGAAAGAAAAAGAAAGAAAGAAAGAAGGAAGGAAGGAAGGAAGAAAGAAAGAAAGGGAGAAAGAAAGAAAGAGAGGAAGAAAGAGAGAGAGAAAGAAAGAAAGAAAGTGAGAGAGAGAGAGAAAGAAAGAAACAGAGGAAGAAAGAAAGAAAGAAAGACTTGAGGCTCAGGGACAAATACATGACTAGCCCATTAATTAACATCAGTATCAGTCATCAACCACAGAAGGAAGAATGACAAACAGTTCATAGAAAATAAGTTTGTTGCCTGCCCACTAGCTTCTCCCATACTTAAAGACATTCTTTTTTTATTTTTATTTAAAAAAATTTTTTTAACATCTTTATTGGAGTATAATTGCTCTACAATGGTGTGTTAGTTTCTGCTGTATAACAAAGTGAATCAGCTATATGTATACATATATCCCCATATCCCCTCCCTCTTGGGTCTCCCTCCCATCCTCCCTATCCCACCCCTCTAGGTGGTCACAGAGCACCGAGCTGATCTCCCTGTGCTATGTGGCTGCTTCCCACTAGCTATTTTACATTTGGTAGTGTATATATGTTTTAAAGACATTCTTCATCCCCACCCTGAAGTCCCTGCCCTATTGCCAAAGAATGCAGATGTAGCCGCCCCGTTCTTTTCTTCTTCCCCACTTCATTCAACAAGTGCTGAACAGGCCAGGCCTTGGGATACAGGAGCCCAAAACAAAGGATGCGTCTTCCCTCAGAGAATTTTCATTCCCTGCTGTCTCTTCAGGGATGACCCTCCTGGGATGTCCCCAGTTCCAGCCCTGCCTATCACTCCCCTTCCCCCCACCTCCCCTGCCCCCAACACCGCCCTGGCATCTAGAGAGCTCCCCTTTACTTTCTGTGTTGAGGTTTCAGACATGATTTCATTCAGGGAAAAAAAAAGTTCTGCTTTTTAAATAATATTATTGAGGGACTTCCCTGGTGGTGCAGTGGTTAAGAATCCATCTGCCAATGCAGGGGGCACGGGTTCAAGCCCTGGTCCGGGAAGATCTCACATGCCATGGAGCAACTAAGCCCATGCACCACAACAATTGAGCCTGAGCTCTAGAGCCCGCGAGCCACAACTACTGAAGCCTGCGTGCCACAACTACTGAAGCCTGTGCGCCTAGAGCCCGCACTCCGCAACAAGAGGAGCCACTGCAATGAGAAGCCTGCGCACCGCAATGAAGAGTAGCCCCTGCTCAGCGCAACTGGAGAAAGCCCCAGCACAGCAACAAAGACCCAACACAGCCAAAAATAAAAATAAATAAATAAAAATTTTAAAAACTGTAAAAAAAAAAAAAAGATCATGTGAAATCTCTTTTAAAAAAATATGTTATTGAAAGGCTCTGGTCTTTTTTATAACCCTTGGATTTGAGGGATATATATACACACATAATGTTTTCATAGATAATATAATATATAAATAATAGTATTAATAATATATAATATATATTATATATAATATATAAATAATATTGTATGTAATATATAACAGTAGTGTTATTTATAAGAATATATCCGGACATAACAGTAATTCTGAGCCAACGTGGGCACTGTGCAGGCCACACCTGTGGAAGGGCCCACCTGCACGGCCCGGGCCTGACGCTGGTGACGAGCAAGGTGGTGTTGAGCCCCTGGATGAAGTCTCATGACAAGAAGCAGAGTGGTGGGTGCACACTGAGCTCTGGAACTGCTTTTTATTTTTGCCTGATTTTTTTTTTTAATCAACCTGATTTGAATGGACAGATTTCCAGGTTTTAATTACACATCCCCACCCCACCCCTGGAGGGCTTTGGGAGAACCCTCTCTTGGGTTGCCACCACAAGTTCCTTTCTGCCATTATGACAGTCAAGGGGAAGCTGGGAGACTTTATGAATCTTTTTAAAAGTCCATCCAGACGGTTTCCTGCTGGGAGGTACTTTTGCCGTGTCTGGATTGTTCTGGGCAATCCAGGGCCTCCTAGAGGGCCAGTCCCTAAGATAGGACACCCTATTTCTACTGACAGTGGTGATCCTTCGTCTCCCAACGCTGGGCCTTATCACTCAAGGAGGTGTTTGAGGTTGGGCTTCTCTTACCTTCTCATTCTGCTGGGGTACATGTTGGACACCATATTGAATTTAGATACTGACAACTGAGGCCCATAATCACCATATTCCCAGTTCCATTCACTTTTTTTTCCCATCCCCTCATCCACTTTTTTTTTTTTTTTTAAACTTTGGGTTTGTTTATTTATTTATTAATGGCTGTGTTGGGTCTTCGTTTCTGTGCGAGGGCTTTCTCTAGTTGCGGCAAGCGGGGGCCACTCTTCATCGCGGTGCGCGGGCCTCTCACTGTCGTGGCCTCTCTCGTTGCGGAGCACAGGCTCCAGACGCGCAGGCTCAGTAGTTGTGGCTCACGGGCCTAGTTGCTCTGTGGCATGTGGGATCTTCCCAGACCAGGGCTCGAACCCATGTCCCCTGCATTGGCAGGCAGATTCTCAACCACTGCGCCACCAGGGAAGCCCCTTCATTCACTTTTAAAAGCATATTTCCAATTGGATTCCCTACAGAACTCTGCCAAAGGAGCACCACCTCCGTCAGCCACAGGAAGTGACAACTCCCTTAGTCCCCAGCCTGGCCACAGCCCATCCTCACTCATGGCCCAACGTCATTTTGCCCTTGCATAATCGCATTGGTCAGCCTCATCACTAGACTCCAAGAGGCCCCTCCAGAATGCCTGCAGACCACTTCTTTTCTAGGAGTGACTAAGCAGAGCTTAATCAGGCCCAGGTGAGCTTTGTTTCTTAGAGGGGGCTTGTCCCGGTGGATCCCAGGATAAGCCCCAGGCTATAGGGCCCAAGTTTAAATCGTGGGTATACAACTTACTTTGAGTAAGTGTGAAATATCTTTGGTCCCTGTATTCTTATCTACAAAATAAAGACTAAAAATAGTCCTTACTTCCAAGGGTTGCTTGAGGGTTTGAATGAGTGAGGGTGTGCTATATGTTTAAGCTATACCTGGCACATAACAAGTCATCAATAAATATTAGATATTGCTGTCTTGGCCAGTGCTGGTATTGACATTGGCTTTGCCAAACTCATTCATCCATCTGCTTATTTAAAATGTATTTAGGGAATTCCCTGGCAGTCCAGTGGTTAGGACTCGGCACTTCCACTGCAGGGGGCCCCGGGTTCGATCCCTGGTTGGGCAACTAAAATCCCACAAGCTGCGTCGCATGGCCAAAAAACAAAACCAAAAAAATGTATTTATTGAGCACCTACGATAAGCCAGCTGTTATGATCCGCCAAAAATTAAGGACGCCGTTTTACATAAATTATAAATACATATACAGATTCTAATGTGTTAGTTTTTCTGAAGGTTTTTTTGTTTTTTTAACATGATAAGGTCTGCAAAAAACCTGGAGTTTTAAAATGCTCACCTCTCAGTTTCCTGGTTTTAAAGTTTTATTTCCTTGGTTAGGAAAACCTCTGGTAGCCAACCCACCATGACTTCTGAGAGCAAATTTTCACTGTCAGCCTCAAGAGGACCGAGTTAGGAAATTCATGGCAGGACTTTTAAAATTTTGTTTCCAAATTAGATTTTCCAAAATGTAGACATGATTTTTGTCCACATTTATATTCCCCTCTATTGAGATGAGTACTGTCTAAAATGAGATGTATAAAAATAAAAGGTAAAAAGATATTTAAAAGACAGACATTATGTCTGGACAGATTTACTGCTCTGGCAGCTGGTCTGGGGGGAGGAGGGAGTCCCCACTCTTGGCCTTCAAGGGACTCTCACGATTATGAAATCAGGCCCTAGAGGGATGTGACCGGGGTTCAAATCCCAGCTTCTGCCATTCTTCCCAGATGACCTTAGGCAAGTTGCTGACTCTATGCTCCTGTTTTCCTGATCTATACAGGTGGGCAATAAAAATACCTACCTTGCAAGATTGTTATGAGGCTGAAATGAAGTAATATATCTATCTAAAACATCAGTAAATGTGTAATAAATATTAGCTGTCAATGCCAGCCACTGATCAATAATTCTTCCCCATGAGCCAGTCTTATAGATACAGATTTCCTCCTAAAAGGAAATCTTTACTTTTTTAAAAAGATTACCAGGTAATGTCAACTGTCCTATCCTGACCCTCACTCTACCCCTGCATATGTCCTCATTTGTCATTTTTGTTGAAACCTGGGGCCTAGTATGTGCTGTTTGTACGATAGTTTTCATCTCCCCTTCCTCCATTCCCTATCCCTGAACCTAGCCCACCTCCCCCCACCCCACTCATTCCTCATTGCTGGTGTCAACCAGAAAAATCTAAATGTATTAGGAAACTTCTTTCAGTAAATTATCTGAAAACCCACTCTTCTGAACCACAGGGGCATTTGATTAAAGTGGGTTTCTTACCAAACCAAACTTGGGTCTGGTTGCCCACGTGCAGTAAAGCCAATCTACTGACCCCAGGTTGTGGTGAAGGAAAGGGCAGCGTTTATTGCAGAGCACCAGGCAAGGAGTCCAGGCAGCTAGTGCTTAAAAGACCCAAACTCCCCAAAGGCTTTCAGGGAAAGACTTTTAAAGACAGGGTGAGGGAGGGAGGTTGTGGGGTGTGTGGTCAGCCCGTGGACACTCTTCTGATTGGTTGGTGGTGAGGTAATCGGGAATCAGCATCATCAACCTTCTGGTTCCAACCAGTCTGGGGTCTACATGCTTGTGGGCAGCATACAGTTAACTTCTTCCACCTGGTGGGGGCAGAGGGTGAGGTTCAGTATCTATCAGACAGCTCAAAGGACATGACTCATAATATTCTCTATAGCCCTCGGGGAGGAACGAAAGGTCCTTGACTTCGTTAAATGGCTAAACTATTATTATTTTGTATTCTGACTGTTTTCCTTTCTTTCTGCATTTTCTCACTTCTCTGTTTAAATATATTCTTTGACTAAAGTTTTTCTACAGACAAAAGGCAGGCGGAGGAGGGCCTGGGGGGAGGTCATTTGTGGGAGGGCACCATAGAGTCCTGCTTGGTTACAAATTCTGATATCAAACATTTTATTCATGATGAATTCATAAGAAAATTATGAAGAGATTCCTCTCTGATAGTTCTGCCTTTGTATTCCATTTCCAGGCTCAAAAGTCTCAGATTTCTTCTCTCAGTTCTCGTACATTTAAGCACCCTCCATGGCGTTTATTCTCCACAGATGTTCTGCTTATATTCTTGGTGTTTTCCAGATTGGACAAATAAAGTTCATTTATTAATTGCCCCGTGTCAGCTGCTCCACAGTGAATTCCACTTGCATCTATCAGTGAGTAGATTTAATCAAGTTGTATATTTGGACATTGCCTTTCATTAATCCATCTTAAACTCTATATTTAAGGTGAAAAATAATGCATTTGGTGACATCCTCACCATCTGATTTGAGGACACATGTGCAGTTGACACAGGGGTTAGGAACACAGTCTGGCTGGGTCTGAAGCATAGCCCCAACCCACTTGCATTGTAAAGTAACATTGGGCAAACCGTTTAACCTCTTTGTGCCTCAGTATGTTGTGAGGATTAAGTGAGTTAACATACATAAATATATTACACATTATATATAACAAATACAAATACATTACACATGTTTATTACATGTGTCAGGTATTCTCTCAAGTGATATACATATATATGCCATCATTTTTGTCAATTTAAAATTGTCTATTTAGTGCACTGTTTAGATGGACACTTCACTTAGTAATAATAAACTGTTGTTTTATCTTTTCTGTCTTTATTTTTTCGTACCCCTAAGAACAGGGATTGTGGTTGGGAACAGAGGTAGGTTTGGGATGAGCACCAGAGTAGAGATGGGGAAAGGTGTGGGGTTTGAGGTATGAACGACGCACATGTTTATTTGGTAGTTTTGTCAAAGTGCTACTAGGAGAGAAAATGAGACATGAGTTGATCTTTCTGTCGTGCATATTACTCAGAATTTTTTCCCTGAAAGTTTAATTATTTGATTTTTTCCCCAGGCCAAAATGTCCCAGAGTCAAAAAGGCTGCACCAAGAAGACCTCATCAAAATGTCACGTGCCCCATTCTTTTAACAGGCGAGGTACTGTTATAATGTGAAAGTGTGAAGTTGAAATGGGTAGACTCAGAAACCCACATCCTAGTGCAGGCCCACGTGTGAGGGTACCTGCTGGTGAAAAAGGCTGGGAGCAGAGCATGCCCCAGACAGGGCCATCAGCAAAAGCTCCAAGACCTAGAAAGTCTAAAAACAGGCTTCCCTTAGACCAGAGAAGATAACTAAGTGAGAGGTCCTAGAAGGATTGAAACACCCAGCTGAGGCTCTCTCTGAAGCCAGCATTTGCTCCTGAATCAGGGGTAGAAAGCAGTTCGCGCCGGCACAAGCCCTGCCTCTCCCGACCTCCAGGGTCACACAGTGCAGCCATAACAGCGTCCCCTCCCCACGGAGCCCAGGGACACTGCAGATTCCCGCTCAGCATGACGCTCCAGGTAGATGTTCCCTTGAGCGCTGTCATTGGGACAGGCTGCATGATTTGCCGGGCCCAGTGCAAAATGAAAATGCGGGGCCCAGCGTTCCAAACTTACTAAGGTGACGACAGCAGAGCATTAATCCCAGGGCGAGGCCCTTCCGAGCCCAAGGCTGTGATCTTACACCCATGAAGTCAGCCCTGTCTGCCATAGATGGGTTGGTCGGCCCGCTGGCGGCTTTCTGCAGAGAGCTCTTCGAAACCCCTCTACAGGGGGTGAGGAAAGAGGACAGGGCAAGGGGAGAAGCGGAACGCTGGTGCTCTGCGGGCAGAGGCCTCGGGGGGTCCCTGAGGAGCCCTGGAGCTGAGGGTGCCCCCAAAGAGGCAAGGGGCCTGAACCTCACACCCAGGGAAGGGGCGCGGCCTCGGGCACGGCGCGGCTGGCACTGGCACAGGGGAGCTCCCTGAGGGACTCGCCCGCCCAGGGCCTCAGCCTCCAGCGCTCTCAGCAGCGCCTCCTCCTGCGGGGAGGTCCGGGCTGAGCCCCACAACATCCCACCGCCTATGCCGGCCGCATCGATCGATAGCGGATATTCTCCGTTCCTGAAATAGGTGCTGCAGTTGATGACCTTCTGAGACCCGTGTGACGAGGTCATTTCAATAACATAAAACAAGGCAAGCAGCAAGAAAAGAGAATACCAGGAAAAGCCCTCCACGTCGGGGGCAGAAGACCAGAGCACTGATTTTACAGGGAGGCTCGGGAACCAAAGCAGGTGCTTTAGAAACTTGGCAGCTTTTCTGTTGTTTTTATCATCTGTATTTATTTTCTTAAATTTTCCCTTTTCACATTGAACAGATGCCAGCCTTTTCCAAATGAAGTCTCTTAAAGAACAAGAGGGAAACCAAAGGGCCAGTTTTTGTCCTTGCTGGGCTGGCTTGATGGGGGACAGCATGTCTTCCAGGCCCGCAGGGAAGTGGCAGATAGAATGGAAATGTTAGAACCCCCAGGGCCAGGTGGACGTTCAGAAAGGACCGGGGACCCTTGTGCTTTCATCTGCTCACACCGCGGAGGCTTCTGTGTCTTGTTTAAATTAAGGAGCCTCTGCAGGCCTAAAGGGTCTCTTTTAGATCCCAGTGCCAAGACTTCCGAGAGGATGGGTCTAAAAGCCTTATCCACTATTAACGTTAATAATAATAATAATTAAGCCTTCTGAATATGATAAGCCCCTCTTTGGGATCGCTCTCCACCGAGTGGCCCAAATCAAAACAAATGTTTTTTGAGACTCTCAAAAACACAAAATATTTTTATGACTACCAATAAGGAAGAAAAAGATGATCTGGACACAAAGATCAGAAATTCATCGCTATGAAATTATTTTCTGGCTACTTTAAAACTGCAAAATTTAAAGTTGAATAGCTTGTGATTCTATTTGTAGCAAAACTTTAAAATTTTAAAGTAAATTCAATTAGTAAATTTCCAGTGCACTGAAACAAATATGCTGGTAAGCATTAATTATTCTAGAAATGCTTATTTTATGAATGAGTCAATAATTTTTTTAATATTCCTAAATGGAGTGTATTTATAAAATGGGTTAAAATGTATTGTCTTTCAGAATTGCAGTGCATTTTATTCCAGTCTGAAGTTTGATTCCCTTTTTTCATCCCAGTGTTTGCAGGTTTTACGTGTGTAATTCTGAGTGAAGTTTCTGAGTGAAGCAGGTGCTCAGAAATGGTTTTACCCTCTGGGACTGTGGCCTAAATTGTTTACAGGCTCCAATCTACTAAAAACAAACAAACAAAGGGAAACAAATACCTCCATGAGAAAGAGCCCTGAGGCTCTACCTCTCCTTGTTGAGCCTCAGTTCTATGCCAAGGCCATCCTCTCAGAAGTCCTAATTTGCAGGAAAGAGCCAGATCCTGGATTTCTTCCTCCACACCACCCTCTACACCCAGCAGAACCTGATTTAATGATGGCCTCCTGAGGAAGTTCAAATAGTTAGAATAGACATATTCTGATTGGAGGAAGTGTGTTCATGTGTACTTGGAGGAGGGACAGGGAGACCCTTATGTTCATTTCACTTCCCCCCTTGGCTTCTAAGGGCCTCCAAAGAACCCCACAAGTCACTGAGTATTGAAAACCACCCTCCTAAATACTGCCTACTTTTTGCACAGGACTGTTGTCAGAATCAAAATGAGATTCTGCCATGAAAGCAAAGAAAAAAGGATTCGAAAGACTAACAGATTCTTCCTTTGTTCGTAGTTCTTTGTACGATTACAAGCAAGTAAACCAACAATAAAATGCCTATCTCCCGACAAGACTAATAGCTGTGTGAAGGCAAAGTATATGCCTTTTCTCTGCACCTTTGTACCAGGTAAAGCCTTTGTTGTCTCTAAAAGAACATAGCGTACTATCCCAGCACATGTAGTAAAATGTACTTTCAAGCCCCAGGGAAGCTCTCAGTGATTAAGCTGGAAGGTCTTCCAAAGGATCATCTATAAAACACAAAATGCATACTAAAGTCAACATTTGTTGAGTGTTTCTACCAGGCAGGTGAGATTCTAAGTGCTTTACATGCTTTAACACCTGGGAGGAATATCATATTATTATATTCCCTTTTAGATGAGAAAATTGAGGCATAGAGATGTTAAGTAACTTGCCCAAAGTCATACAGCTAATGGGTGTCAGAGTTTGGTTTCAAACAGGAAGGTCTTGCATCAAAGCCTAGTTTCTCAACCACTAAACCTCAGCAGAATAAAAGCAGATGCTGGTCACTGGCTCCTGGAGCCCATTTCCCTTGATGGGGTCCTGTGTTCAACCCAGACAAAACCGGAAGAACTCTTGGTTCCAATTGCATTCAACCAGTCAACTCTACCCTTCTGAAAATGCAAAAACAGAAGCTCAGATGTATAAATTGTCTTGCAACAATTTGTCAGGCAAGTAGCTGAGGTAGGTTGGTACCACTGCAGTCACTGAACTATTTAGTATCTAAAGTATCACAGGGTCTCAGCTTCAGAATCTAAATATGTTTGGGGAAGTGAATGAATGTCTTGAATTTCATTTAGGTCTTCTGGAAGCCACCATCCCTGCTTGGTATACAAAACGCAAGCTTCTCAGTCCTTCTATTTGTAACTAGAGGCAGGATTTTACTTATCTAGGGCAAAGGACTCACACGGGGCACGCGTTAAACTTTGCAAATTTCCCAAATTATCTCAGATTCAAGTTCACCAGGCCTGAAGTTTTTAGCTTTTTTAGCTAGCAAACCAAGGGATTCCAGTATCAGAAAGACACTGCCCTGAGTTTGGAAGGGATACTTCTTATCTGCCTAAGGCTTGGCTAAATAGAAAGAACTTGTGTGTTTTCTTTTTAAAGAAACCAGGACAAATCTCCTTATTCCTCCCTGGCCTGAAGCAGCCGCTCTGGTGGTCAGAGCACACAGCTCAGCTCCCCCTGTGACTCAGTCCCCTTCTCCACCGTTTGGCTGGGCTCCTGGGAAAGGCCACACCACTGAGAGGGAGCCCCACAGCATCCTGCTTCCAGCCCTCATTCATCCTACACACATGCCAGGTTTGACTGCATCCCAGACAAGCTGGGATTCAGTTTGCAAGGCCCGGTTTCCATCCCCCGCTGGTGCCAACAGCTCACTGCAGTCATAACCCTCTGGATTCCTTCAGAGGAAGCCACTTATCTGCTACACTTCCTTTGTTCTTCAAGCCTCTATCTTGGCATCTCCGCCAAGGACATGTTTTGGCTGGATCCACTACCCTGGCCTCTGCATGCCTCTGGGAAGCTGAGCTAAGAGAAACATGACCCAGGAGGTAGAAGGAGAGAGGGGGGTTTTTGTCTGCTTGAATGCAGGACCCTGCGAGGGAAATGTGCTCCAGGGACCAGGTGCTCATTTGACCAGTGACCAGCATCTTCCCAAGATTACCATGAGCCTCCCTCAACCTTTTCAGAGACCGGACTGCTGGCCAGAGCAAGGACATGCCAGCCTTCTCGGGATCTCTGGTTAACTTCTCCCTGTGCAACAGGACAGAGGTAGGAGTGAGGGGTCTTCTTGTCTCTGTTAAAGAGGGTCAATGTACAGTGCAGTCTGCGCTGACTCTGTTTGGGTTCTGCAGTGGGAGCTGAAACTTACAGGCCACAGCCTTCATTGACAATGAATAGCTACGGTGAATATGGCTGCACCCCCAAGTGCTTGTACAGCATAATCAATCACGTGCAACTCTGCAGATGTCACATCTACTCAGGAAAGTCCCGCACATTATTTTAAGTCCAGTTCAAATCTCTCTCCTCTCAGATACCTCCTCTGACCCCTAGAGGTTCCTTCAGCTAGCGGTGATTATTGTATGGCTTGTTCAGATATTTTATATGTGGTGGTACCTTCCCAATATCTTCTAGAGAAGACAAGGAGTGTCTTTTTCACCTTTCCATTCACCATGGCATCCAAAATTGAGCCTTACATGCAGTAGGTACTCAATAAAAGTTACATTAATAACAGCCTTGTGTAGAGGGGAAGAGACTCAGTCATGTGGACTATAATATTCAGCATTTATTTACTGGCAGAGAGACAAGTGAAAAAGGAATTGGTTGGGTTGTTTAATTTGGAGCCCTTCTAAACATATACTAAGTGAGACATCCACTGAAACAATCACCTGGTTTAATGATAATGAACTTTGACTCTGTGATAACTGGTTACCCTTAAAACCATCCTGGATTTGTTTCCCTACAGAAGAGCTGGACACTGAGCACAGTTCTGTGAAACATTCCTTAGAGAGATTTCTCAGCACTAAATAAAAGAGTGGCTTCTCAAAGTTGCAAAAGACGTCCAGCTGTTAGTTTTGGCCAGGGACAAGCACTGAGCCAGGTCCAATCGGAGATGGCAGGAAAAGATAAACATGGCTGTATGATGTCACTGAAATGGCCTTATTTTCATCAGAAGCTAAATTCAAATACCCTCAGGGAGATGGGTTGTTTTGTTTTGTTTTGAATTACTACAGCTTTCTAAAATTCATTTTTACCTCTGTAGGTGGTGGAATTGTCCAATGGACTCCAAGTTCCATGAAGAGAGGCTTGGAAATCTGTACTCCTCTGGGTGCCTGGAAAGAGTGCTCACCAGTGACTGTGAAGCAATAGATTTGCAGTCTGAGCCCTGCTTCCTGTACCAGATCTTGACTGGTATGTCTTTCAAAAGGCAATGAGGTTCTGGATTCAAGTGTGGTAAATCAGAGGTGGCACTTGGTTCTCAGCAGAGTCAATGGATCCAGACCAGAGAACTCAGTATTTCTACTGACTAAAGAAATGGTAGGTCAGCTTTCAAAATGAGAAGAAACTCTAAGAAGAGTAGTGAGGGTGCAGGGTCCCCCCAAAGTGTCTCCTTTCCCACCCATCACCCCCCAACACATACACATAGGTCTACTCCACCTCTCTACAAAACCCAAATCCATCTTGTGTAAGCAGTCTGGGGATTCTAACTTTAGAAGGGGAGCTAATCCAGATTATCACGTCAATTCTCCCACCCATGTTCACAGAACAGGGACTGGGGGTCTCAAAGCACAGCAGAGCTGGGGCAGATTTGGCAAATCATTCATCTGCCAAGGTAAGACCTGATGATGCTTTCATCAGACACTGCCTGGTTTACAGAATGGGTTAACTGAGTGGAATAGGGAACCAACTCTCTGAATTCAAATCCTGCTGCTGCCACTCCTCTGAGTCTGCTTTTTTGTGCTTCAGTTTCTTCCTTCATAAAATGTGATTACAAATCTTAACCTCATGGAACTCTCTAAAGGATTAAATGAAGTATTCCTTGTAAAGTGTTTAACATGGAAAGAGCTTAATAAATGTTGAATTATGTTATTTCTTACTTGGTCTTAAAGGAAAGTCTAATTTTCCTCCATAATGCAAGGATGGATTGATCTCTCAACTGAGAGTGATCTTGCCTTTCTATGCTCCTAGTTTCTAGTCGTCTCTTTTAGTAATTCGGACTAGTATTTTAGTCCTACTATAGTAGGGGGGTTAGATGTTCACAAACTATTCCAGGGAGAGCCAAGCTTTATAGAACTTGGATAACACAAACCACTGTGTTAATTGCTGTGGAAAGCACACAATAAGCATTTAATCAATGTTTTAATTAAATTATCTCCTAGTTTCAACAAGAAGGAGACTCACTAAAGGTAAATGTAGTACCCTGGGCACAGTGGTTATAATAATCACATCATAGATGGCTTTATCTATGTGAAAGATTCTAACACAGTGACAAGAATCCAGTTGTCCTTTGGCTTTGTTAAACTGTATAAGTGTGATATATTCAAATTCATTTCAAACAGTACAGTGATGTACATTCTACACAGACAACACCTGAATCTGAGTGAATGGAAAAGTGGAAACTGAAATTTTAGTTTGGTTAATGGTGATATAAAGTTTTCAGTTTTGTCACATAGCACTTGCACTTGTTGCTTATGTAAATGGTCATTTTTCTCTCTCTCTGTTAGAGAAGCAGCTTCAAGACAGGAAGAAGAACATGGACTTTAATTCACAAATAAGTATGATTATACCCTGATATATTGGGACACTAGGTTCAAAGATATGGAGAGACTTTCTCAAGAGCCAGGATGCAAGTCTCAGAAAAAAGTGTTTTAAGTGAGGCAATGTTTTTGAAAGTACTTTGTGAGCAGCAAAGTACAAAACAGCATCTTGTAAACCACAGGCATTTAATAAGAAGCTACTCTGCCCTAGTGGCCATTTGGACACTGTAGGTTGAAGACATCCTGGCCTTGAAAAAGTTTCCAGTGTAGAGGACACTGGTGGACTGAAGAAGTGTGTTCAGGACACCGCAGCGTGCAGAGGTGGGAGTGGCCACTTCTAGAAGGTGAAAGTAGAGGGTTTTCTCAAGAAAAACCCTCACACGAGCTGACTCGTAGAGATGAATAGCTAGATGTTCATCAGAAGGACAAGTGGGAGGAAAAGAGCATCAGAGCAAAGGAGTGGCATGGGCTGGGGAACAGTATAATCAGACTTATGGTTTCATATTCTTTGGGGCAGCTGCCTAGAGAAGGGATTGAAAGCAGGGCTACACTTCACTGTAATATACCAGCCAACAGATGGTGACCACTGGACTGAGGCAGTGAGGTCTTGAGGGTGAGGAGGCAAAGATGGTAAAAGAGGGTGTTAAAGAGGTAGAGTTGACAGAATTTGGTCACTCTTCAAGCTTGGAGGGGAGAGAGAAATGGGGGTCAAGGATGACATCCAGGTTTCCAGCTTGAAGACAGGTGAATAGTGGTGTCATTCACTAAGAAGGAAATCCCAGGAGGGGAAAATCATAATATAGTTGGCTCAATAATGTCCTCAGGTACCTTTCCTAGAACTGAGACATTAAGGATGACTTCTCAGAACTCACCTTTTGATTCAGGGTAGTTTCCTTTCACTCACCTTGCCGGGATCTTAAGTAATAATTAACTGCAAGAGGGGAAACACAGCATCTCAGCTCTATTTTCCAAATGATTAACCTGCAGTAAAACCAAAGGCAACATGAACTTCAAGTGGAAGACATAGGTGCATGCTCTTAGCAAAGTGTCCACGTAATTTGTATTTCAGTACATGTCAAGGCCTAATAAGCACCTGCTATATTTTTATGGTTGGGTAGTAGGATTTAATAGGACCCTGCTGAGATGAAAATTATACTGCCTGTGAACCCAGACTGTAGGTATAGATAATGGAAACCTGCAATAAGGCCTGGGCTCCAGGAGCTCAGGGACATCTGCATGCAGGTTGAAAAATTTCTATCAGACAGCCTTAAGACAGTTTAGGTAGGAGACCTCATGATGTCTGCTAACCTCGTTGAAGTCAGCGGCTTTCCTGCTATAGGAATGTAGCTCCACGGGGAGCATGGCTTGGCTAATTGTCAGTGTCTTTGGTGAACATAGCTCTGGGTCAAGCACACAGCTTGGGACGGAGTGCTTGGGCTGGATTCTAGCCCCATTGGTCCCCTCATGTGTACCCTGATGCTTGATACAATTGGCCACCACCGTGCAAGGCAGCCCTGGAACCTTGGATAACTGTCTTTAACCCTCCTACAGTCCCCAGCCTGCAAGAGGGAGCAAGAGAACATATTATTGGCAATTGCAGAATCTCTTATAACAAAGCACGGTGTAAGGGGGGTATTGAATACTCACTGTGTGCTAGGCACTTTGGGGAATATGCAAGCATTTACTGAATTAATGAATAAACAAATGAAAGAACATGTCTCTATTTATGGCCGTCCTATATGGGGCTTAAAACACATCCCTGGGAAGGGATGGAAGCAGAGAAGCTAAATATCATCTGATCATACAAAAACTAAAATTCTTACTAGTACAAAGAGTAGGGTTATGTTTTTATTCCCAGTTTTTCCCTTCAAATCCTAATGTCATAGATTAAAACACTAATTGCCCCATTTTCCAGCTAGAAGAAAAAGCCCTTAATCTTTAAATTCAGGATCTCGATGTAGATTTGTGTCTGTAAGCATGATGTGGAACCAGATCCTACCAGAAATCCTAAATAATTTTCTTTCCTTACTCAGCCTCTCAGACCATCCTGAAATGGAAATATTTCTGTTAGAACAGAACAGAGCATGTAAATATATGCCTAAGGACTCCATTTTTGAACAGTTTTGAAAAAAACATTAAGAACCCATTCTCTGTTGTATTACTTTCCAAGCTTTAGGGTCCACCATGGGAGGCAGGATGAAGACAGACTCTCCTCCAAGTCAATACATTCTGACATCTTCAAGCTTGAACCCTCTTGTATTATTATTTAACCAGGAACAAACTAACGCCATCTTTCAGTGTAATTTGCTAAGTCACCCACAGATGGTTTAGAGCAGGATTTCTCAACCTCAGCACTACAGAGATTTTAGGTTAGATAATTCTTTGTTGGGGTTGGGGGGAGGTAGCAGTCCTGTACATTGTAGAAAGTTTAGCAGCAACCCTGACCTCTACCCATTAGATGACAGTAGCACATCTGCCCCTTTAGTTGTGACAACCAAAAATGTCTCTAGAATTGCCAAATCACCCCTGGTTGAGAAACACATTCAGAGTAGCCCTACCTCTCAAACCCAAGTTCAGTCAGACACAAGGAGCCAGATGAGCATCTGAAGAGCAACAGAGAACTACTCTACTTGCTGTTGTGATGACAAGGACTTAGAACAAGTGAGTTAAAACTCTCTTATTGGTCCATAAATTTAAGGTACTGAGCAAATAGTTTACTACAAATATAAGAAATGATTTGATCTATCAACACTGCCCAACTCTAAGATCTTGCTGATTCTTTTTTACCAGGTAGAAATTTCTAAAGACAATTATAGTGTCTTTTCATAATATATCTGTCTATCAGTAGTCTTAGTAGCAAGTGACAGAAACCGAATTCAAAGTGGCTTAAGCAAAAAAGAGAAGCTTTTCATTGGGTCATGTCACAGAAAATCCAGGGATAGAATTGTCTTTAAATACATCTGGATCAAGGTATTCAAACAATGACATCAAGAATATTTCACTTTCATCTTTTAGTTTTATTTTTCTCCGAGTTGGCTTTATTTTCAAGATGCTTTCCCAAGATGGTGACAGAGACAACCACTGAAGGTCCAGGCTGATCTCTTAGAAACAACGCCAGTGAAGAGAGAAGGTCTCTTTCCCAAGTGTTCTGGCCAAAATTCCAGGGTTAAGTCTCATTGGCCTGACTTAGATCAGGTATCCATCAATGAGCCTATCATTGTGGCCAGAGAAATAGAACACTCCACATGATTTCCCAGGCTTGTAAGCACAAACTGTGGTACACAGCCTCTAAGACGGTCTCCATTGGTTCCTGTCTCCTGGTTCTCCTGATGTCATGTATTCTCCCCTTCTTGAGTGTACGCTGGACTCACTTCTAATGAATAGAATTCAACAAAAGTGATAAGATGTCACTTCCAAGACTGTTACAAAAAGACTGACTTCTGTCTCACTCACCCTGGCATATCGTGAACTGCACTATGAAGAGGCTGAAGTGGCAAGAAATTGATGGCTGTAAGAGTCATCAAGGACACAACACCTGCCAGCAACCATGTGCGTGAGCTTAGAAGCAGATCTCCCCCAGTTGAGCCTTAAGCTGCTTTTAACACTGACTAACACCTTACTGTCTTGAGAGAGATCTTGAGGCAAAGAGAGACAGAAAAAGCTACACTCAAATTCCTGACCCTTAGAAGCTATGAGATAGTGTTTTCTGTTCTAAGCCATTAAGTTGGGTTATTTGTTACATAGCAATAGATAACTAATACACACATACACACCCCTAGGAATACACGATGGGGACCTTTTCACCAAACACTGTGGCCTGAGATTGGGTGAGACATAGCTCCAAAGAAATTCTGGTGCTCAAAAATATATATTCATTATAACATCCAACGTAGACTGTGTTGATTGAACATATAAGCTTCAAAATAGAAAAAGAAAGCACTCTTCTAACACCCTAGCCTTAGAGGGAAAACTGGTAGGCTTTCACATGACTATCAGGAATCAATTTGTCCTGACCTGGCTTACAAGAGACTTTGCAAAGCCACATGTCCTGGGGGCAGTAGGGGGAGCCCAGTGTTGACAGCTATTTTTTCCTCTATTAACCCTGGAGATGGAAACTGCTGGAGAAAAAGTTTAAGTGGAATTTTTCTATTGTTTTAGACCTGTCTGCTCTGGATTTTTAGTTTCCATTATTACATAAGCCCTGAAGTCCCCCTGTTGACAAAGACAGTTTTTGTTCCCATTAAACAGGAAATTGAACAGCCTAAGAAGAAGCTGACATATCGATGAATCGTTTGCCACAGTATCATACATTTGTAGTTCAATTTTGAAATAGTGGCATTGAGGTCCTGATTGAAATTTTTCTTCCAAAATGTCCTGGAAGCACTAAAATAAGTTACTTGTAAGGCTCTGAATTGCTTCAGGTTCTCCAGCAAACACGATATGTAGAACAGAATTCTTCTTTTCTCACTTCTATGTCCTAGTTTACCATGCCTCGCTCATGGTAAATACATTGGAAAAAATAAACCCCCTGTCCAGCATTTGATCACAGTAAGAGTGAAAGTTAAGTAAAGTACTAAGGAGACAATGACTGGCTAATGATAACCCACTGGAGCCCAAGACTCTAAATTGCCCACGATGAAAAGTCATATAGTGGAGAGAGCTTAGGAAGTGACTTGAATACTGGGAGAACTCAATGTCGAGTACTATTAGGACCATTCGAAGTATATTATTTTATGTAGCTTCTACAGAGTGTGGTATTTGATTGACACTATATTGCATGATTAATTTATTTTTAGATAGTTTGATCTAGTAAAATGCTGAGCATAACATTGATGGATTTAGTCAATGTATGTTTTCAGATTAATAGCTGCTCAATGGGCTACTGGATGTCTGTAATCCTTCCATTAACATTGAGATTTTTACTAACTACATTTCTTTATAATGAACTGAGCACACTTTTTTTTTTTTTTTTTTTTTTTTGGTTGTGTTGAGTCTTCCTTACTGCATGCGGGCTTTCTCTAGTTGCTGCAAGCGGGGGCTTCTCTTCTTTGCAGTGTGCGGGCTTCTCATTGCAGTGGCTTCTCTTGCTGTGGAGCACGGGCTCTAGGCATGAGAGCTCAGTAGTTGCGGCTCGTGGGCTCTAGAGCGCAGTCTCAGTAGTTGTGGCGCACGGGCTTAGTTGCTCTGCGGCATGTGGGATCTTCCCGGACCAGGGATCGAACCCGTGTCTCCTGCATTGGCAGGCGGATTCTTTTTTTTTTTTTTTTTTTTTTTTTTTTTTTTTGGCAGGCGGATTCTTAACCACTGCGCCACCAGGGAAGTCCCATGAACTGAGCATACTTTTAAAGATCTGCTTACTCATAGATGAGGTTAAAAAAAATTTTCTGTTCTGTTCCTATGACATAACTTTAGTGAAAGTTCCAGACGCTAAAAATCGTGGAGAAGAAAGGTGTATCAGATGAGACCTTTGAAGTGCCAAGCTTTCCATCCAAGGCCCAGGTAAGAAAGAGTCTTATTTGTCTTTCTCAAAAAAAAAAAACTCAAAAACTTTTTTTTAAGTGTATTTTCTTAATTTGCACTGATCTGAATTTCCCAAGACCATCATAATCTCAGTAATGGCAGCAGGACAGTATTTCTCTAGCTCCCACCTACTCACACATTTTTGGGGAGTCTAGCTCCCTCTGAATTCTCCCAAGTAGCTGAGGAAGTTCCTGGGTGTATTAAGTGAATGTAGGACTGGAGATGGTTTGGTGATGAATAGAAAGCACCATTGCCTCCTGCAAGTTCTTTTTTTCTTTCTTTTTAAATTTATTTATTTATTTATTTTTATTGATGTATAGTTGACTTAAAATATCATGTTAGTTTCAGGTGTACAGCACAGTGATTCAGGTAGATAGATAAATAGAGAGATAATAGATAGATAGGTAGGTAGATAGATAGATAGAGATAAATATATTCCTTTTCAGAGTCGTTTCCCTTATAGGTTATTACAAAATATTGAGTATAGTTCCCTGAGCTATAGGTCCTTGTTGGTTATCCCTGCAAGTTCTTGTAGTTGCAGCATGTAACCTGCTGGTTCCTTCTCTCCTGCTTTGAAGACTGCTGCCTCAGTGTCAGATAGGACAGATCCCACCTGCCCCATTCCAGAGACATGCTGGCCTCTATGTCATATGCGCCAGCGGTCCCCTCACTGAAGTACAGCAGTGCCTTCTGCTTTCAAGCTCCTACAGAGACGAGCAAAAAGGCCCCTGACTCTTTTAGTTGTACTACTTCATCTCCCTAGGACTCTGGCACATGTTCTGGGGGATCTGGAAAATGAGCAAATCCCAAAAGTTGTAATTGAGCTTTCTCCTGAAGCTGGCTTCTCATCCTTGAGCCAAGTTTGTGTAGAGGACTCTCTCTGCCCTAAAGGGTGAGTCTTGCCACCCCACTGGCCATCCAGACTTGTCTGCAAACCTAAGATACAAGCTTAGACGCCCCAAGTTCTCACACCAGGTGGTAAGCGCTGTAGATATGAGTTAAGTAAGACTGAGCCCACGTGTGAAATATAACACAGTGTGCTTGGGGGGATCCAAAACCATTTTCTTATATTTCTTGTATTGATCTTAATGACAGAAAACTCAAGAAACAATTAGCATTGACTATGGAGTATAAGGAAACTAATTAAAGAATTTAACACTTATTTTTCTCTGCTACAAACATGGCCTAACTTTAAAGTATTTTAGCTTGTCATGAAGAACCAGGCTCTGAAATCAAACCACCACTTGGAAGCTATGTAAATTCACCTTGTCACATAATCTCCCAGAGCCTCAGTTTCCTAATTTGCAGAATGGGGATAACACAGCCATTATCCCATTGTATTATTATCAGGATTATATGAGCTAATAAACATAAACAGAGCACAGTACATGGCATAGAGTAGGCACCCAGCCAAGCTTTCAGCCGTTATGTGTATGGCTTGTGTGTGGACATCGAAATTTCTTTATATTATAATACAGATGTTTAAAAGCATTCTCATAGTCCCACAAGGTCAAAGCATTTATGAAAAGGCTTGTTGCTATTTTAGAAAACCGACCTCAATTCTTGATGAAGAGTGACATTTCTAATTTTTCCTGCTGGTATGTAAACAGCACAAAATTCTCACAAATAAATAGCCTCATTTTGTATAAACATTCCTAGCTTTCTCTGCAGTGGAGGGCAGCTCCTCACGAATTCTTTTGAGAATGTTCTGGCTTGTCCCAGAATCAATACCTGCCGAGTTTACTATTCAGACCAGATTATTACCAGGCAGTTGGAGTGGTCAAATTCCCACAGCCAGTTTTCTATAAAAATCTCCAGTAATTGAAATGGGAGGAAGGTACCCAATAAAAGTCAGTGTGAATAATTTAGCACAGTAGCTGTCTGCAGCCTCTGAGGTAACACATTCAAGGCATTTTATTAGAGGAAGCCACTGTTGTCTCCAGAGCCTCCTGGCTGCAACCCACCCATCCCATGAAGAACAGAGAGAGTGGGGAAACAAGCACGCCTGGGGCATCTAGGATTAATCCTTCTCTGATACCTGAGAGATCCTGTGAATGCCGAATGTGAACAGTGATGTTGTATTTTTCTAAAGGTCAGTGTTGAGAAGCATCATGACTGGCTGCAGTGGTCACTAAACAAGGGCCCTGTGTCCCTCCCTGGCTCTGTCGATCCCTTCAAGGGGTGGACACATCTGCTGGGGATAGAGATAGGCTGGTGGCTGTTTCATAAAACTAGCCTCAGATCTTGATGAAGAGTGACATTTCTGGGACTTCCCTGACAGTCCAGTGGTTGGGACTCAGCACTTTCACTGCTGGGGACCAGGTTCAATCCCTGGTCGGAGAACTAAGATCCTGCAAGCTGCATGGCGTGACCAAAAAAAAAAAGGGAGATTTCTAATTTTCTCCTGCTCCAAAGTAACTAGAACAAAATTCTCACAAATAAATGCTCTATAACCCTAGTCAGGACCAGTCAGAAGTTGGGGACACAAATGGCAGAAACCCAACTCAAATTAAATTCAGTAAAAAGGGAACTTGTTGACATGTACTACTTGTAAGAATAGAAAGTTACTCACAGGACTGAATGAATCTCCAGATTAGAATGAAGTTCACTGGTATGGAATGAGTTTACTTAAAAAAAAAAAAAGAAGTTCACTGGATCTGATACCTGGAAATCAATGACCCAGGTCAGAGTCTCCATGTCTCAAGGCCTGTGGTCAGAGGGGCAGAGATGGACATCCAATGCCAGAAAAAGGGGTTTGGAAGAATAATGTGATGAGGAATCAAATCAAAATGAGAGGTTCTGGATATTTTGTGAGCTATTCCAATTACCTCCATGCTCATGGAAGCCATTTCAAATTGGTATAGGGGACTTCCCTGGTGGTCCAATGGTTAAGACTCCAAGCTCCCAATGTAGGGGGCCCAGGTTCAATCCCTGGTCCGATCCCTTGTCAGGGAACTAGATCCCACATGCCACCACTGAGATCCCACCTGCCCCAACTAAAAAGATCCCCCACGTGGTGACGAAGATCCGGCTTGCCATGATTAAGACCCAGTGCAGCCAAATAAATAAATAAATATATTTTTAAAGTTGGTATAAAGCATATTGCCAACTGGTATGGATTGAATTATGCCCCCCACCCCACCACAAAGTTCATATGTTGAAGCTTTAACTTTCTCTACCCTTCTGAGTTCTTGGCTGAGACCCCTGTAATAAAAGACAGATTAACAACGGAAGAAACAAATAGAAATTTATTGACTTGTATACATCATGTATATGTGGGAGATACCCAGTGAAAAAGGCGTAACTCTCCAAGGTGGCTTAGAACTCCAGCTTAGATTCCATCTTCATCTAAAGACAAAAGAAAGAAAGATGTGGGAGGAGGCCAGTTCTGGGAAGTTATCTGGAAAAGCAAGGTCAACAGGAAATAGTTTGTTATACAGATTTAAGCAGATACCTTCTCCATCCATAAGGTTCTCTTGTGATTCAGTCATCCTTCTCTTCCTAATACAGAGAGGGAGATGCCCTTACAGTGGAGAGTTCCTTTATAAATGCAAATGTTCCTCACAAAAGGGTAACTTCTACTTCTTCTGTGCCTGCTGTTTCTCAAAATAATCAGCTCAAAATAATCCTTATGCCAAAGAGGCATATTCTGCTACCCTTCAATATTTATTCCCCTAACTCTTTTCCTGCAAGGTCACCTTAGGCTGACTGTGCCCCTCTACCAAAGATTACATCTTCTCTCAAGGCAGTTTGCTCCTACATGACTCTCTCCTCCCCTCAAAGCCACAGGCTTAGGATGGAAACAGCTCTGCTGGTAGCAGCCCTGGGACACTGTACTATCTCTTCTGCTTCTTCTATGACCACACTTCTGCACATAAACCCTTTCCAAATCATCCTAATTTGAGTGTGACATCTGCTTCTCAGACTGATAGAGCTCTCTATAAAACAGGGGTGGAAAAACTGAAGGACAAAACCTTCTTTTCCCCTCCACCCAGAAAAGGATCACAGATAGTGTCCACAGTACACTGGGCCCTAACACATAAAGTTCATGTCAGATGAGAAAATTTTTTAAATGTGCCATCTGTCATCAGAAGTCACTTGCTTAAATAATAATGTAGGCATTTAAATTGCTTTGGGGTGTCTTTTTCACCTTTGTTTTCTAATTATACTTATATCTTAGAATCTGTGGCCACAGTATTGAGGTCAGCTCATTAATTGGAACCCATCTCTCTTCATTAATTTTTTTTTTTTTTTTTAGCTTCCAGCATCTTTTATTTTTCCTAGAATCTGGATACAATAACTCTAGCAGGGCAGTGCTCAATACTATTTAGGCTTCACATTTTAGGTTAATTACTTGAATATTGTAAATGTGAATGCACTTTCCCATAACTGGGAAACTAAAATTTGACGTAACTCATTTACTCAATACTTATGTAACCATACAAAATATTATATGCAACATGAGCTTTCATATTATAGAATTTGACCTTACAAACTAGCTTACATAACAGTTACTTTGCTTATCTGTCCTAACCTGTGAAGTGTTGTACCAACGCTTTTCTATGATGTACTTAAACAGGTGAATTCTCCTTACATAAGGGTAAGAAACCTGAAGCTTCAACCCAGAAATATAAAATTCTTTTGTTTCAGCAGACTTAATACCAGAAATAGATTATGGGCAACTCTTACCTAAGTAGTAAGTACTATAGGAAGTTACAGTGTTGACCAAAAGAAAACACAGGCTTCTCATTAAACTTTTTTAATGGGTCTCAAATTCTGTGACAGATTTTTGGTCAAGTTGTAAAAAGTAAAAGGTACTGATTTTAAAAACTAATAACTTAAAACTGCCACACACAAAACAAATGGTCCACAACACATTCTCCTTTCCTTCTGAAGGTTTTACAATGCATTGTTATCATTAACCAGTCTTTTGCTATTAAACTTAAATGGCCAATTGAGACAAACAGTTCTGAGACCGTTCTTCCACCACTGATTAAGACTGGGGTGGCAGGTATTGGGGATAATATTCATTTAGCCTTCTGAGCTTTCTGGGCAGACTTGGTGACCTTGCCAGCTCCAGCTGCCTTCTTGTCCACTGCTTTGATGACACCCACAGCAACCGTCTGTCTCATGTCACGAACAGCAAAGCGGCCCAGAGGAGGATAGTCAGAGAAGCTCTCAACACACATGGGTTTGCCAGGAACCATATCAACGATGGCAACATCACCAGATTCCAAGAATTTGGGGCCATCTTCCAGCTTTTTCCCAGAACGACGATCAATCTTCTCCTTCAGCTCAGCAAACTTGCAGGCAATGTGAGCTGTGTGAGAATCCAGTACAGGTGCATAGCCAGCACTGATTTGGCCTGGATGGTTCAAGATAATCACCTGAGCTGTGAAGCCAGCTGCTTCCATCGGTGGGTCATTTTTGCTGTCACCAGCCACATTGCCACGACGAACATCTTTGACAGACACGTTCTTGACATTGAAGCCCACATTGTCCCCAGGAAGGGCTTCACTCAAAGCTTCATGGTGCATTTCAACAGACTTCACTTCAGTTGTCATGTTGACTGGAGCAAAGGTGACCACCATGCCAGGTTTGAGAACACCAGTCTCCACTCGACCCACAGGGACAGTGCCAATACCACCAATTTTGTAGACGTCCTGGAGGGCCAAACGCAAGGGCTTGTCAGTTGGGCGAGTTGGTGGCAGGATGCAATCCAGAGCTTCAAGCAATGTGGTTCCACTGGCACTGCCATCTTTACAGGTGACTTTCCATCCCTTGAACCACGGCATGTTAGCACTTGGCTCCAGCATGTTGTCACCATTCCAGCCAGAAGTTGGCACAAATGCTACTGTGTCGAGGTTGTAGCCAATTTTCTTAATGTAGGTGCTGACTTCCTTTACAATATCCTCGTATCTCTTCTGGCTGTAGGGTGGCTCGGTGGAATCCATTTTGTTAACTCCAACAATTAGTTGTTTCACACCCAGAGTGTAGGCCAGAAGGGCATGCTCATGGGTCTGCCCATTCTTGGAAATACCTGCTTCAGATTCACCACCAACAGCAGCAACAATCAGGACAGCACAGTCAGCCTGGCATGTGCCTGTAATCATGTTTTTGATGAAGTCTCTGTGTCCTGGGGCATCAATGATGGTCACATAGTACTTGCTGGTCTCGAATTTCCATAGGGAGAGATCAGTGGTGATACCACGCTCGCGTTCAGCTGTCAGTTTGTCCAAGACCCAGGCATACTTGAAGGAGCCCTTCCCCATCTCGGCAGCCTCCTTCTCGAACTTTTCAATGGTTCTCTTGGTGATCCCACCACATTTGTAGATCAGATGGCCAGTAGTGGTGGACTTCCCCGAATCTACGTGTCCAATGACAATGATGTTGATGTGGGTCTTCTCCTTTCCCATTTTTGCTTAGGTTTAGCGGTGGTTTTCACGACACCTGTGTCCTGGCGGCAAACCCGTTGCGAAAAAGCTGTCCATAATTTTGACTGCTCAGGATTTCCATCTGTGACATGGTCAGCAATGTGTCATGCTTTTATTTTTGTTTTTTCAGAGTTTAATATCTGAAAAGTAAAAAAGGCTTCTCTACAGTGGTGAGGATTTAATCTCCTGGGGAAGCACTACAGAGTTTAAAAATTTGGGATTCCTGGGGTTCCCTTTCCTTTTGCCAGTGACCTCAACTCCTTCTCTCATTTCACCAGCTTCACATTTAATCATTCTGTACTTCAAAGGCAAATTGCCCATTTGTTTAATGCCTACTATCTACGAGGCATTGCACATTATTTTCCTTCTCAAAGCAACCAACCCTATGAGGCACATCTAATCATCCCATTTTTATAACCAAGGAGACAAACTTAGGAAGGTGATCCCTTCAATATGACCCAACTTGTGAGTGGCAAAGGATGGGAAGGCACCAGGTCTAAGCGATCGCTGAGAGCGTGATCCACGCCACCTGGAATTCTGCTGCTGCCTGCTGCTCTTTGACCCGCTTACTCCTCCCACCATGTACCGTCACCGGAATCTGTAATACTTCACCTGGAATGCTGTTCCCACCGTGATCCTCCCCTCCCCCTGATTTAGACCTCACCTCCAGCATTTCCTCCATGGCTGACTTTACCCAACTGTGGGGCACGGCTATTGGCAGATTAATACACAGAGATACGAACAAATGCTTTCCAGAATTCACTCAGAGATATAATCATCTTGTTTGTGGGGTATTTTTGTCTCCTAAGCTAGAACTTCTGTTTCTTGAGGCTGAAATGCTATTTTCTATTTCTTGGGCACCTCCACCTCACCCTCCCCACAATCTATTTTGGTCCTCTGCACACAGGACATCCTCAACAGATGCCACTGACTGACCAGAGAAGTAAAATACTGGAAATTTCGAAAAGTCTTGCTTGTGAAGGGGAAGTACACCATTCCTCCCCTGCTTTTTAAAGAAATATTTTCTGAAGAATACTGTATTTTCCCTTGTGATATTTTCCCTTGTGATTTCCCTGAGGAACTAAACAGGAGCTGTCAGAACTGCTGGTGGAGAGATTTATTTGCACTCAGTGCTCTGTTCTGTCTGTCTGTTGTGCTTTATGAATTTTAAAGGAAAGGAAAGGAAACCTTTAGGTCAGGAATTCACCTGTTGAAAGGCTTCATGCTAGAGCCTACAGGAAGGAGAGGCCTTGTGGCCTCATCAAGAGTCAGAACACTGCTCGTGTGTTTTGCCTGACCACTGACTTTCTTAGAAGGGGGTTTTGGCAGGGTTGTTTACTCTCATTCTATGCCTCAATATTTAAATCTCGAAATGAAGAGAGCTCCTTCTTGTCTAAGGACTTGGGGTGCAGGGCAAAGGGAGTCTGCTACTCAAAGATACAGCCAGCTTAATGTGATTGGAAGGGCCCTGGAGAGACTTCCCAGCCCCCAAATATTTCCCGTTGGCTTGCTCCAGGACAGATAAAGAAGCCTCACGTTTACCTCATCTTCATTTAGGCAGTGAGGGCCTGGTTAAAATACAAATGTGTTATCTAGGAAAATGTGATACTGTTTTGCTTTTATTCCATGATGCACATTTCACCCACATTTTAATGTTTCTGAATCGAGATGCATTTCTACAATCACTGTGACTCTGTAATGTAGTAGTGCTTCTTTATTCCCCCTGAATTAAGTTCATTGCTATTAAATATATAAGAACCTCTAGAAAACTTGAGACACCTGGGACCCACAGGAACAGGTGCCAATTCAGGAGGTCTGGAAAGTGATGAGGAATTTGCATTTGAAACAAGCGCCCCAGGTGATTCTGAGCAGGGAGCCCTGCTTCAAGAGTCCCCAGTCATTTCCTTAGTTCAAAGAATCTGATCTTTATGGATCTTCGTAGTCAGTTTGTAAGATGTATCCTATGGAGGCTGCTTGGGTCCTCAGTCACTGGGTGTGCAATTCAGAACCAGGCACTGGGGAGAGAGCTGCCCTTTAAGCACGGCAATCGTGGGTCCTGCATTTTATCAGTTCCGCTACGCTCTGCCGTTTTTCCCTGAAATGCTCATATTTTGACATCTAAACTCCATCTCCCAGATGCCTTTCACTTTCAAACATTTCACAGATACTTTCATAAATTAGGTTAGTTTCTGCCCTTGAGAAATTCACACTCCAGTGAGTGGGTCTTGCAAACTGACCTGAGCAGGATTACTGGTGCTAAAATGGGAGCCATCCAGGAATTGTTAAATCAAGGGTCAGCTACTCTCCTCTACAACTGTTACCTGATTATGATCAAAGCAAGCCACCGGCAAAATTCTGCTGCACCTACAGACACTTATTAATAAGAAGTTTATACAACCTCGCATGCAAGTTTCTCTCAAAACAATTGCCAGTATTCCAGAGGCAGGATCCTGTCACCAGTATAGCCAGCATGGGGCAACTAGAATCCTCCAAAGTTCATGGCTGGACCCAAAACCAAGTAAAGTCTTACCTCAGGCATCATTCTAAGGGTACAGGTTATAATTCTAGCTGAATGTGTATATCCTATTCATGCAAGAGTGGAAGGTTTCTAAACTATTTTAACTTATGCACTTATCTTGAATATCTTTATATTCATCAAGGAGATCCCATTTCTAACTTTCATCATGTTAATCAAATGCCACCAATTTCACCAATAAAAAAAAATTCTGACACAAACTATGCTAATTGGCAAAGTACCCATATTGATGGAGATGTGAATAACAGAAGTTCTTTGCCTCTGGATTATACATTCTTGGTTAGAGTCCAGAAACATTTGGTTAGAACCTAAACTAGGTGGCACACACATAAGACAGCACTGTATATTCAGAAGTATTTAATAACAGATCTCTTAAGACTGCGTCAGACTCACACACACATTGTGGTACAAAGCAACAGTGCCTCTGGGAGAAGTATGTAACGGAGCTCTGAGGACACAAACAAGAGAGTGACTAATTCTATCTGGCAGATGGGAAGTGAGGGGGTAAGGACAGAATATCCTCACAGCAGAGATGGCTGAAGCTGAGTTTGTTTAAATGGGTAGGAATGTATCAATCAGGCAGATTCAGGGTACACCCAGCAAAGGGAAACAGCGCAGGCCTAGCACAGAGTCTTGAGAACTTACACACCTCACATTGGGCACCTGATGGGGAAGATGGGTTAGAACTGTAGCCAGGAACTAGACAACAAAGAACCTTCTAGATCCTGCTCCAGGGTTTGCTCTTTACCTAGTGGGCAGCCAGAAGTGAGACAGCAATCTCTTATCTACTCCAACTTTGTTTTGTTTTTTTGTTGTTTTTTTAAATTTTTGGCTGCACCGCACGGCATGTGGGATCTTAGTTCCCCGACCAGGGATAGAACCCACACCCCCTGCATTGGAAGGCAGAGTCTTAACCACTGGACTGCAGGGGAAGTTCCCTTACCTACTCCACCTTTGGTTCAGAACATAGAATCAACCTGGTTTGTTGAGACCAGCATAGATCCAACATGGGTCAGGCTTCTTCCCAAGCCTTTCTAACCGAAGTCCCAGAGCCCTGAATATCTACTCCATCCATACTGGTTTTTTCCATAAAAATCCAAGTAGAAAGACCAGGGTCCCTAGAGTCATTTACTGGTTGGTTGAAAGGGTGACTTGAACAAGTTTCTTTATCTCTCTGACCCTCAGTGTCCTCATCTGTAAAATGGGGGTAATTATACCAACTTCTAAGGATTGTTATGAAGATCAAGACAGAGGCTGGTAGAGGGGAGATGCTCAACTAATTTTATTTTTAGTGTCTATGTCTTTTAAATCTTTATCATTATTTTTCCTTGTTTATGAATTCTTAGAAGGAATAAGATCTATGTTATACAAGTAGTATTTTATCTCACTATAACTGGAGATTAACATTCACTGACCTTGTGCCATAAATCTTACTCTAAACCCTTTAAAACCTAGAAGTTTAGTCCTAAGGCTCCCGACCCTACTAAATTCCATAAACCTCTCTTATCTGTCTATTGGTCTTATCAGGGTGAGGCTCTCTTGTTGCTTCCAGAGAAAACAACAAGAACTATTTTCTATTTCTAGTCCCAGATTCAACAAGAAGATCACAGATACCAGCTCTCAAGCTCTTTTTCCTTCCTGTTTTTGTGTCTATTCATATATATAACAGCTCTAAGCTTTGAGAATCATGATGGCCAGTGGGCTGGCAGGGCTGCCTTCCACTATCTTAACAAAGTTTAACCTCAATGCCCTTGGCAATTTTTCCTGCAGGAGGAGCATCTCTTTTTCTAAGGACACCTCATTAGCCCTAACAGGACTTTCAAAAGAAGGCCAGAAATTTCCCCCACCCACAGTCTCATCATCGCTTACAGCCTCTCCCCTCAAAAAAACAAACTTGGATTATTGAAACAGGGCTATGTCCTTTTCTCTTACTGATCTGATTCTGAGCAGGCTTTTAAAGAGCCAATTTTCTGCTTTCCTTAAAGAGATTAACACTTTAATCCAGGGCAGCAAGCTGCAACCACCAGCATTTTGAATCAAATTTAAATTCTTGGGGCTTTTGCTGCTCCTCAATTTGCCATTGGCTCTCCTCAGCCCTCCCAATTCTGGTACAGCCCTGCATCACACAGTTACCCACCTGCCCTTGAAGGCATCTGGTCAACCCCCATCCCAAGCTCTAGTCATTATAACCGTTGCCACATTACAGGCACCTTTCCCCATTAACTAGTTAGTTGTCAAGGCCAGGAATGTTCCTCCCATAATGGAAGTTTTGTTGTGGGGTGAGATGATGAGGGGAAGAGCAAGATTCTCTGACTCTAGGCCTGAATTAGGAGCCCTCGGGTAGGGAAACCAGTGGCTGGGGCCCGAGTAACGCTGGTGTGTGGAATGTCACTGACTGAGCAAAATGATGACAGATTGCTTCCATCACCTTCCCCAGAGGCAGTGCTTGCCCTGGTGAAAACTGTAACAAAGACAGCCTTTGTCACAGCCAGTGTTCAGAGATAGGAGAAGGAAGAGGGACCATGGCACAGGGCTCTGGGAAAAACAGAAACGTGCTTCACCACTCCTTGCACCCTTGAAATTAAGAGGACATTGTTTTGTTTTCTGGTATTTATGACAAACATAAACCCCAGGGCACTTGCCAATAAGGCCCAAGTTTAAAATCCCAGCTTCCAAGAGGAGAAATTAGAAAAGAATCCTCCCATCAATTGCTCTTCCACCAAGACAGTAACCTGGACTGTCCTTATTAGAAATGTCTCATTACTGACAATAATAGTAATAATCACAATATTAAGTAGTGACTAAAGAATAAGTACAAGGAGACTCCTTGTTCATAGTGGCTCCTGGTGATAACTGTCTCTGATAATCAAAGCTTAGAATCCACATTTCGTGATGGGCTGCTCCAGAGACGCTGCTTCACCCCCAGCATTGTAACAATCCACAGTCAAGCGTCTTGAGCTTGATTCTTTTGCAGCTTGGGACAGACAGAACAGATTTGTGGCTCTTTCTGTCTTTTTTGAAAATTAATACCATCATAGAGGTTGTGTGATATCACCACACAACTATCAGAATGACTAAAATGAAAAATAGTGACTACGGACTTCCCTGGTGGTGGAGTGGTAAAGAATCCGCCTGCCAATGCAGGGGACACGGGTTTGAGCCCTGGTCTGGGAAGATCCCACATGCCGCGGAGCAACAAAGCCCGCGAGCCACAACTACTGAGCCAGTGTGCCACGACTACTGAAGCCCGCACGTCTAGAGCCTGTGCTCTGCAACAGGAGAAGTCATCGCAATGAGAAGCCCGCGCACCACACAAAGGGCAGCCCCCACTTGCCGCAACTAAAGAAAGCTCACGCGCAGCAACAAAGACCCAATGCAGCCAAAAATAAATAAATAAATTTATTTAAAAAAAATAAACAAACACCAAGGTGTCTAGTGGTTACAGCTCAGCGCTCTCACTGCTGAGGGCCTGGGAACTAAGATCTCGCAAGCCGTGTGACAAGCCAAAATCACACACACACACATGCACAAAATTGACTTCTTGGATGATGATTGATATATGACTCATACATACATACATCATTGGTTCGCTGTGAAAAGCTCAGCTACATTTTTCTAAGACCTTCAAATGAAATCTTTTTAAAAAATTGTCTAAACTCCAACTTTGAGTCTTTGCTCATACTTCTCCTCCCATCCAGAACACTTTCCTCAGCCTTTCTCCCCATGAATCTCTATCTATGGCTTAAGTCCCAAGTAAAACGCTACCTCCATAAATCCATCTCAAAATTTCTGAGTCAGAATGTATTTCCTCCTTCTCTGTATTCTTAAACCTACCTCTATTTTCGTTGTTGTCCTCCCACTTAGGTACACAAGTAACTCTCAGAAGGAACGTGTGTACATGCCTAATAGTTCAGAAACACGATGGTTGTTTCCATCTTCCAGGTATGCTTTTCCTTCTGATTGCCCAGTGCTTGCTTCTTATTCTTGATGTTCAAATCTTAGCTTAGATGGCACCTCCTCAGAAAGGCCATCTCTGGCCACCCAACCTAAAGTCAATATCCAGTCACCCTCTTGCCCTCTTTAAGTTATCAGTATGGCATTTTTTTGTTTCTTTGTTTGTTAGTTTATTTATTGTGGTAAAATATACATAATATAAAATTTACCATTTCAACCATTTTAAAAAATTTTTATTTATTTTATTTTTGGCTGCGTAGGGACTTCATTGCTGCACTCGGGCTTTCTCTAGTTGTGGCGAGCGGGGGCTACTCTTTGTTGCGGTGCGCGGGCTTCTCATGGCGGTGGCTTCTCTTGCTGCAGAGCACAGGCTCTAGGCATGTGGGCTTCAGCAGTTATGGCACATGGGCTCAGTAGTTGTGGCTCACGGGCTCTAGAGCGCAGGCTCAGTAGTTGTGGTGCATGGGCTTAGTTGCTCCACAGCATGTGGTATCTTCCCAGACCAGGGCTCTAACCCGTGTCTCCTGCATTAGCAGGCGGATTCTTAACCACTGCACCCCCAGAGAAGCCCTCAACTATTTTTAAGTATACAATTCAGTGGCATTAGGCACATTCACAGTGTTGCACAAGGATCACCACTATCCATTTCCAAGATTTTTTCATCTTCCCAAGCAGAATTGCTGTACTCATTAAACAGGAACTCCCCATTACCCCTCTCCCCTGCCCCTGGTAACCTCTATTATGCACTCTGTCTCTACAAATTTGCCTACTCTAGGTCACCTCATATAAAGTGGGATCATACAATATTTGTTCTTTTGTGTTTGGCTTATTTCACTTAGCATAATGTTTTTAAGGTTCAGCCACGTTGAAGCATGTGTCAGAACTTCATTCCTTTTTAAGACTGAATAATATTCCATTGTATGTGTATACCACATTTATCCATTCATGCATCAAAAGACACTGTGTTGTTTCCACCTTTTGCCTATTGTGAATAATGCTGCTATGAAGATGGGTGCATATATATCTGTTTAAATCTCTGCTTTTAATTCTTTGGGGGTTTATACCTAGAAGTGAAATCGCTGGATCACATGGTAATTTTATGTTTAACTTTTTGAGAAACCACCATACTGTCAGCCTGGCATATTTAAAATGCATTTGTTTGTCTGCTCCACTGGAATGAAACCTTCATGAGAGCAGGGACCACATCTGTCTTTTCCCTCCCTGCATCCCCAGCACCTAAAACAATTCTGGCACACAACGGACACTCAGAAGTTTTTGTGAAGTGAATGAATGAAGTAGGTCCTCAGCAATTGTTAGTGTTCTTTCTCCTTTATACTCCATTCCTCTTAAATCAATCGCAAACTGCCTGAGGGCAGGGCTAGGTCTCATCATCTGTGTAACCTCAGCACTTAACACATGGAAGACACCCAATAAATACTTGTAGAGCTGAAGTACCAATAAATCCCCATTATTTGCTTACAGTTTGGTTTTCTCAGTTGAGTTCTCTAGATTCAGGCTGATGATTATGGATTAGGAAGAATGGAAGGCTTTTCCCTGGCTTTTTAGGGAGCAAAAGAAAAGGGCCACTGAGGCCCACATGCTAGTGCCTCCTAGGCACCTCTGCCTTGCTTTTTCTCTCATCCTTTTCCCTTTGATTTCTGGATTCTAGCACTTGCCAGAGCCAGGGCTAAAGGAAGCAGGATCAACTGAAAAATCCATTAAATTACATCATCTGCCTCTGAGAATTGAGGCGTGCCGGCTGAGTCTTTGGTTCAGATAAAATACAAGTTCTGATATCCCAAGACTTCCTAAAATTTCAAGTAACGTTCTTTGGAATAAAAATTTTAATGACTTTCAAGTAGTTCTGAGTCTGGTAATTCTGATTATATATGCCATATACAGGTAAATAATATATTTTACCACTCTGTATTATATATAATAAATTACACACACACTGCATATTGCACTTTATGTATAATAATGGGTCACTAAATGGGGATGGCAAAACCCAAGTAAAAATGCCCCTGGTACCTGGAACCATTTCCATGGATTTTCTCCCCAAATCCTGTCAGCCTCCTTTACCATTAGGAACACTCTTTGTTTCAGCCAGCAGTTTTCGAAACAAAGGAGGATAAGAGAAACCTCCTAGAATGCCAACAGCAGTAGGCTCCAAAAGGCTGCCAGACTACAGCTATTTTCCCAGTGCCTCCACCAGCCCTCCCAGCTCCCTCCTGCCCCCTGTATCGGAGCCGCTGGCCTTCGCCCAGGTCCTGCCTCCATAGTCTGCTGCCTGCGTGATTCCCAGACAGGCAGCCTCAGGTCAACCTTCGATTATAGATCCTCAATCAACCCCTCCATTTCTGCATCTCCCCACATTAAACAATTTCTTAAGGCTTTATCACTGCCTGGGCTCTGCCTCAGGTGAAGGCCATTCTAGTGGGGCCGTGATTCTTGGGGGGCTTTGTTCACTTGAGGAGCACTAAGTCTTGGGTGTGAGGAGGGTGAGTAAGATTATTGTCTATCCAAAGGAAATGCTGGATTCAGAAACTTGGCTAACACTTAGAGAATAGGGAGTTTTATAAAACTCTAGCCATGCGTTAAAACCACACCCAAAATCTGTCTCCAAATCCCTAGTTTCCAATGTGCTCTTTTTTCTTTAAAAAAATAGTTTAAGGATAAAGAAGATGTGGCACATATATACAATGGTATATTACTCAGCCATAAAAAGAAACGAAATCGAGTTATTTGTAGTGATGTGGATGGACTTAGAGTCTGTCATACAGAGTGAAGTAAGTCAGAAAGAGAAAACAAATACCATATGCCAACACATATATATGGAATCTAAAAAAAAAAAAAAAAAGGTTCTGAAGAACCTAAGGGCAGGACAGCAATAAAGACGCAGGCATAGAGAGTGGACTTGAGGACACAGGGAGGGGGAAGGGTAAGCTGGGACAAAGTGAGAGAGTGGCATGGACATATACACACTACCAAATGTAAAATAGATAGCTAGTGGGAAGCAGCCACATAGCACAGGGAGATCAGCTCCGTGCTTTGTGACCACCTAGAGGGGTAGGATAGGGAGGATGGGAGGGAGACGCAAGAGGGAGGAGATTTGGGAATATATGTATACATATAGCTGATTCACTTTGTTATACAGCAGAAACTAACACACCATTGTAAAGCAATTATACTCCAATAAAGATGTTTTAAAAAAAAAATAGTTTGCAGGGAATTCCCTGGTGGCCCAGTGGTTAGGGCTTGGGGGCTTTCACTGCCAGGGCCCAGGTTCGATCTCTGGTTGGGGAACTGAGATCCTGCAAGCCAGTGGCGCAGCCAAAAAATAAAAAATAGT
The DNA here is from genome assembly GCF_949987535.1 of Balaenoptera acutorostrata. Classification (NCBI taxonomy): domain Eukaryota; kingdom Metazoa; phylum Chordata; class Mammalia; order Artiodactyla; family Balaenopteridae; genus Balaenoptera; species Balaenoptera acutorostrata. The sequence goes on along the minus strand of NC_080065.1, from coordinate 45,231,537 downwards.
GTGCATTTTTTCCCAATCATGTGTCATCTTTATTACCTCCTGCTGGAGCACGCAGATGAGGGAAGAGGGAAGTGGACCACGTCTCAGCTGACAGATGAGTGGGAAGGAAGTGAGCAGAGTGAGAAGGTCAAGGTCAAGAGGAGCAGAAGGCAGAGGTGGAAACCAGGTGGGAGGTTGGTCCCAGGTGAACTCATCTGCCATCTCTCCTCCCCTGTCAGTCCTAAACACCCCCTCCCCTTTCTGGTGCTGCTGTCAGTTACTGGTTACTAAGTGTCCCGGAGCAAAGGCTATCTAATAGGAACAGGACAGAAGGGTGGTCAGAACTCTCCTGTCAGGCCAGGCTGCTCCCTGCCCCCAGGCCACATGTAGGTTCTGGTCTAATTATAAGGACAGAAATGCCTGCCAGGATGTCCCAAAGGAAGGGCTAAATCAAAGACTGTCCTCAGGCTCTCTCACTGGCTAGAGCCTAGCAAGTACTCAGACCCAGAGGAGAGATACAAAGGGCTTCAGAGTGCCTGGGGTATCCTGGGTACCCAGTTCATATGTGTCAAATGAATGCATTGAGAGAGACATCCATATTGGGTTGGCCAAAAAGTTCGTTCCGGTTTTTCCATAGCATTGTAAGAGCGGAAAAACCCGAACGAACTTTTTGGCCAACCCAATACATACATACATACATGTGTACATACATACATACACACACACATAGATACAGAGATGATGGATGGATAATAGGAAGTTTCCATAGTTCACCCCTTTTTGACCTACTCACCTGAGTCTGATCTAGGGCTGTTTCCAGTCACCGGTTCCAGCTATTCACTCACACCCAAGTACACACTGCTCAGGTCACCACTGCAGGAATAGGAGGGGAAGCGGCACAGCCATTCCTATCAGAAGCTCCTCACTCTGATGGCTGCAGTCCCATAAAAATCTGTACAGAGGACAGAGTAGGTGTTATCTGCCCCAACTGCAGATAAAAGTGAGACATAGAAAGTAGACTGTGACCATAGAACAGGCAGTTGGTGGCTGCAGAAGGTCTTAGAACCCAGGACATCTGGCCCCTAAGCCGGAACACTCTCCTAGAGCCGGCCTCCACTGCCATGGGACAGAGTGAGCAGTGAATGTGAACTTGACTTCACGTATTAATCATCCAGCCTCCACTGTCTCTCACTGTTCAGGGAAGAGCTCTTTCCTGCTTGTTGTCCTAAGGAGGGCAAACAACAACCAAATTAGCCAAACAGGCCAGCCCTGAACAAAGTTCCAAAGTGAAGGCCTTTGTTTGTTTGCTTGCTTGCTTTCAGCCTGTCCCAGGACCCTTTATCTCCATCAGGAATGCTCTCTTAATTCCTGAAGAGTCTTTTCGGTAGAGATAGTGGAGGAAAGAGAGAGCACTGGCCCTCAGGCAGAGATGCCTCTAATAAACTCATTCATGTTGCTACACAGTTTCTTTTTAAAGTAGGGCTACATCCTAAGAGAAGTCTTAAACTGGGTAAATGATTGTATCCTCTTTTTCACAGGCATTTGCATTTTAAAAGGGGAAGACCAAGATTCTGGAATGGCCTTCTCCAATAGCAGTGCTATTGGCATGACCCAGGAAAGAGAAGGGACAGAGGTCAGAGGGGGAGGTCAGAGATCTTTCCAGCTAGTGGTTGCCACCTACTCCAACCACAAGGCCAGTCTAGCAGCCAAAAGCTTTGGGAAGGAGGAGGGGAAGAGGGCGCCCACAGATAGAAGCATCGCACTGGGGAGTGTCACCTTCTCAACTTAATCGCTCTGACATGCATCCTGGTTGGGGTGGGAGGTAGATGCAGAGGAGCAAAAACACTTTGAGAGAAGTCCAAGGATCTATCTTGCTTTCTGAAATCAAAACTGAAGCTGACAACATTCACTTAAGAGGAAAAAAAAACAAAAAAAGGAACATGGCCGTTAACTGCTTTCTTCTGAATCGCTGACGAGTCACTGGTTCTCTCTCACCCCTCCTCGCCTTCAGTTTTCTGGAGGCTGTCTGCTTGTGTCTTATCTCTTCTCCCTGCATCCAGAGACAGTGCTTGCTTTGCACAATTCTTGACTCCTGACCAAAGCTGGGTGGAATGCATACTGCTGAGAAAAGCCCCTCTTTGGACCAAGGACAAAGCCCTGCACCGGGGATGGGCTCCTCCCCCGGACCCTGCTACCTGCCCCCGCAAGCCTGAGATGACAGTGCCAGCCCCTCATGCAAGTGAGGCCAGCCTGATGGTCCCTTGCTGCCTGCTACATGGGCCAGTTCTCTTTGCTCTTTCTTCAAACTGCCTCACGAGATGTGCTGTTAAACTCTCCATGATTTTAGTACCACCTGCTGCCAACAAATATGAGACAGGAATAAAGTTGACCAACGGTTCCAGTCTCTGTCACTGAATTTCAACCAGGAGTTGGTCCCAAGTCCAATGAGAGGTGTCCTTCTAAAAGACACACAGAGGAGAGACAGGCACAGAGAAGAGGAGGAGGAAATGTGACCATGGAGGCAGAGATCGGAGTGATACAACCGCAGATCCAGGCAACCACCAGACACTGGAAGAGACAAGGAATGGAATCTCCCCTAGAAGCCTCTGGAGGGAGCGTAACCCTACTTTTTCCTTATTTCCAACGTCTGGCCTCCAGGACTATAAGAGAATAAATCTCTGTTGTTTTAAGCCACCCAGACTGTGGTAATGGGTTGTTCTGATAAAATACAAGTAAAAGATGGTACCGCTGCCCAATCTGAATCCAAGGTTTGAGAAGTTGTGTGGTGCCCCACAGATGCGCGCATCTCACTAGTAAGTGATGGTAGTTATTTAAGAATGAAATAAGAGTATCTTTATTTGTATTGGTTTTTCAGGTGGTGTCTATGTTGTTAGGACCTAAGTACATATTGAATTATTTGGATACAACTACTTAATAAATAGAAGTTTTAAGCCTTTCTTTCTGGCCGAGGGATACTGTGAAGAAATCCCTGAGACAGTGTGCTGTGAAACAAGGGGAAGTGTAGGACCCTGGGTGCTGGTGTCAGAAACCCAGGTTCCCTGGATTTTGTTGCTTTGCATCCCTAGCAGATTGCCTTCTTACACAGAGTCCAAGGGGCCCTCTACCATGAAAGGGGAAGGGGCAAAGGAGGGCATCCTCCTTCCCTTTAAGGGTACATCCTGGCAGATGGACTCATCACATTTGTTCCCAATGCATCGGCCAGAACGAAGTCACATGGCCGTGCCTAACTGCAAGGGAAGCAGGGACATGCAAACTGTCCCCTAGGTGGCCACGTGCCGGATAACAATGGGGGGTTTATTAGTGTGCACAAGAACCAGAGAATGAGTATAGGGGATAAACTTGCAGCCTCTGGCTCTGACATGAATGGAAAGTACGGAGCTGTATTCCTTCTCTCTCAATAAGTGGTGATGTTATCCACAGTAATATTCATCGCTAACTGGACTGAAAGAGAGCGGGAGACTCTGGGAGCAAGGAAGGGCACAATAAAACAGGTTGGAACACTGGCAGCACCAACAAAGAAGGCACACGGCGTGCAGGTGCATGTAGTAGGTGCCGTGTAGAGACAGCACAGTAAGAGTTTTGTTGTTTTAGTTTTGTTTTTTGTCTTTTAGAAGTTATCAACAGTCTTCCGTCTACAGAGGTAAAAACATTTTGGAGAACAGCCCTTTGTTCTCATAAGAGCTACTCTCTTTTTTAGGGCAAGACAGTAATAGATTGTATCTTTGGTTTGACCAGGCTTGTTATTACTATTAACTGCTTCCCTAACCACTTGTTTACATGCCAATTTTAACATAAGAACCAACAATTCCCTTCTTTTTTTTTTTGAGACTTAAAATTATTAAAAATATTGGAGGGACTACTATAGCCTAGACCAAAACTTGATGACAGGGTAAGGCAGTGGGTTCTCAGATTTTAAAAATTCACTATGAGAGTAGAGGTTGACTGGATGAGTAGGTTGGCTGTTCCACTAGCATGTGGATACCCAAGGGGACCATTTGTCTGGATGGGGGAGGCTTCAACCCTACCACCTGGAACAGGCTTCCCCACTAGAAGAGGCGCTGTGCAGTCAAAATAGTTAACCATTACCTTACAAAGTCCCCTCCTTTTTCCCCAGCAAGGGTCCCTTCCTCCGCTCTATTTGCACCAGATGCATATATGTCTGTTCACGCACCACAGCACTATGCTTCTATATCATAGGCTCTTTCCAGCCTTGGCTTTCCCTGGATTTGCTGCTGGCCTCACAGAGGGGTGACATGGGCAAGCTACACCCCGTGACCAACTCTGTCCCTTATTTCCCCACAGCCAGACTGTAGATGTAGATAGTTACTAGTGAAGGGTTTGGGAGTGGCTGAAGGACATTACAGTGTAAAAGAACTTACAGCCTGACACAAAACTTGGCCATTTCCAGAGTCCTAGGTCATGAGACCTTCGTTTATGCTCCTGCTACAGTCACATCCTTACTAAATAATTTGTCCCACACTCTAGGGACACTCTCCCACCAATCCCTCACAAGCTGGGCTCAGCAAATCACTCACAGTGGTCATTTAAATCAGGGGAAGTCCCATGTCCCTTTTTTAAAAAAATTATTTATTTATTTATTTATTTTTGGCTGCGTTAGGTCTTTGTTGCTGCGCACGGGCTTTCTCTAGTTGTGGCGAGCGGGGGCTACTCTTTGCTGCAGTGCACGGGCTTCTTATTACGGTGGCTCCTCTTGTTGCAGAGCACGGGCTCTAGGCACACGGGCTTAGTTGTTCCACGGCATGTGGGATCTTCCTGGACCAGGGCTCGAACCCATGTCCCCTGCATTGGCAGGCGGATTCTTAACCACTGCACCACCAGGGAAGTCCCCATGTCCCTTTTATTTAAGATCACAGAGGCCAGTGTGACAGAAGACCAAGAGGGTGGGACCAGGCCTCTGGCTCCCACCCCACCTCACCCACCCAGCACAAAAGGATGCACAACCTTTGAGCCTTTCTGCTGCCTGATCCTGGGTGGCCAATTCCCCAGGCAGTCCTGCCAAGTAGAAAGCAGGAAGTTCGTCAGGAAATGTAGATCATCATATTACTGTTTTACCTTCTTACAAAGGCTTCAGGTACATAGTCAAAGAAATGTGCCAGCCCTCCAGCCTGGCCTGTCTGGCCCAGGAAATGTGGTCTCGAGTAACACTGAGGCATTTCCACAGCACAGCCTGGGATGGGTCTTAGTACTTGGGGTTTGGTCACCTTCCAAAACAACTCACTCGTGTGAGGAAAAGCTGGGCACCCTCATGCTTCTGGTGGTTAGCTACTGGAACACACACACACACCTCCCAGTTCTAAAGAAGAGAAACGTTTTTCCTAAGTGCCATATAATCTGTAACGATTCCCCTACCTGTGAAAAAGTTAGGGACAGCTTTTTATTGTTGTTCTTGCTGTTTCTGTTGATACTTCTGTTTCCCAAACCAGCCCCCATAGGCCCTCAGTGCTCAAAAAGCTGGCCCATTATTATTATTTTTTAAAATTTTGTTTTATTTATTTTTTATACAGCAGGTTCTTATTAGTTATCTGTTTTATACACATTAGTGTATATATGTCAATCCCAATCTCCCAATTCATCACACCACCACCCCGGCCCCGGCCACATTCCTCCCTTGGTGTCCATACATTTGTTCTCTACATCTGTGTCTCTATTTCTGCCCTGCAGACTGGTTCATCTGTACCATTTTTCTAGGTTCCATGTATATGCATTAATATACGATATTTGTTTTTCTCTTTCTGACTTACTTCACTCTGTATGACAGTCTCTAGATCCATCCACGTCTCTACAAATAACTCAATTTCCTTTTTATGGCTGAGTAATATTCCATTGTATACATGTACCACATCTTCTTTATCCATTCATCTGTCAATGGGCATTTAGGTTGCTTCCATGACCTGGCTATTGTAAATAGAGCTGCAATGAACGTTGGGGTGCATGTGTCTTTTTGAATTATAGTTTTCTCTGGGTATATGCCCAGTAGTGGGATTGCTGGGTCATATGGTAATTCTATTTTTAGTTTTTTAAGAAACCTCCATACTGTTCTTCGTAGTGGCTGTATCAATTTACATTCCCACCAACAGTGCAAGAGGGTTCCCTTTTCTCCACACCCTCTCCAGCATTTGTTGTCTATAGATTTTCTGATGATGCCCATTCTAACTGGTGTGAGGTGATACCTCATTGTAGTTTTGATTTGCATTTTTCTAATAATTAGTGATGTTGAGCATCTTTTCATGTGCTTCTTGGCCATCTGTATGTCTTCTTTGGAGAAATGTCTATTTAGGTCTTCTGGCCATTTTTTGATTGGGTTGTTTGCTTTTTTAATATTGAGCTGCATGAGCTGTTTATATATTTTGGAGATTGATCCTTTGTCCATTGATTCATTTACAAATATTTTCTCCCATTCTGAGGGTTGCTTTTTGTCTCGTTTGTAGTTTCCTTTGCTTTGCAAAAGCTTTGAAGCTTCATTAGGTCTCATTTGTTTATTTTTGTTTTTATTTCCATTACTCTAGGAGGTGGATCAAAAAAAATCTTGCTGTGATTTATATCAAAGAGTGTTCTTCCTAAGTTTTCCTCTAAGAGTTTTATAGTGTCCAGTCTTACATTTAGGCTGTAATCCATTTTGAGTTTATTTTTGTGTATGGGGTTAGGGAGTGTTCTAATTTCATTCTTTTACATGTAGCTGTCCAGTTTTCCTAGCACCACTTATTGAAGACACTGTCTTTTCTCCATTGTATGTCCTTGCCTCCTTTGTCAATGATTAGTTGACCATAGGTGTGTGGATTTATCTCTGGGCTTTCTATCCTGTTCCATTGATCTATATTTCTGTGTTTGTGCCAGTACCATATTGTCTTGATTACTGTAGCTTTGTAGTATAGTCTGAAGTCAGGGAGTCTGATTCCTACAGCTCTGTTTTTTTTCCCTCAAGACTGCTTTGGCTATTCGAGGTCTTTTGTGTCTCCACACAAATTTTAAGATTTTTTGTTCTAGTTCTGTAAAAAATGCCACTGGTAATTTGATAGGGATTGCATTGAATCTGTAGATTGCTTTGGGTAGTATAGTCATTTTCACAATATTGATTCTTCCAATCCAAGAACATGGCGGCTGGCCTATCATTAATCCTTTCAAGTAACAAGGCCACAAACCCCTATGGCCAGGCTCCAGCTACACAAAGACTTGATTGAAACTGAAATCATGGCTTTTTTTTACCTTAGACCAGATGAAACTTTTAGGTGAGGTATCCTCCTCTCTTAGCTCCATAAGCCATTGGGGGTTATATATGGATTGATTATTCCCCTTGATCCAGAGTAAACTCCAGCAATGAGGGGAAGTTTTATTAAAAAATTGTAACATCAGGAAACCAGAAACAGCCTCCCTCCTAACTGAGAAGGGAGGACAGCTGCTCTGGATCACCCAGGCTGCAATGCGTTGCCATCATCATGCTTTGGCAGCAGCATAGCTACAGCTGAGGTCATCTGAAGGCTGGAATCCCAGCAAGGTGAGAAGATCCAGGGCTAGCCCTTGAGACAAAGTAGGCACTTCTGTATCTCCAGACTGGTCATTGGAAGTGGGTCCACAGGGAAGGAATAGGAGTATGAACCTTCCTAATCTGGACATGTGGGCCCTCAAGTGGCACATTCAGAGGCTGTGGGTGGAACTGCATTCCCTACATACTAACTGGTGAAGTGGGACATATGGTTCTACATAATTTATTTTATTCCTGAAAAAAATGTTATGAGGTGGTACTATTTTTATTCCCATTTTATACACAAGGAAAGTACAAATTAGTAAAGTAGCTTGTCCAATGCCACATAGCTAATAAGTGAGCAAAATTAGATCTGAGCCTAGGTTGCTGACTGTTCTTAACCAGTATGTCCCCCTGCCGGTCGTGGCTGTCAACAAGGAGTGATTGACATCATCATGACCTACCTCCGCATGTCCAGCTGGACCACACTGAGGCCGAGCTTCCGCCTGCAGTAAAGGGAAGACCCAGAGCCAGACCTGGCTCCTGAAATGAGCCCCACTTAGTTGCTCAATAATATTTTCTTTCAATAAGTGCTGATCAAATACACTGAGTGCTGATGCACTCAGGAACATGCTCAGCTTTTAGGAAATAACAAGAAGCCTAACAGGATCCATGCTTTCTAAAATTCCTTGCCATCTGGTTGGAGGAAACAGGAGCAGCACGTATAATGGTAAATGATACAGTTTACAAGGAAGGACTAAATTGTATGATACTGACTATAATTTTTATAGCTGTTCAGAAAAGAAAGAGGTGAATTTGGGCTGTTTTAGAAAAGGCTTTATAAAGAAGAGACTTGAACCAGACTCTCAAGGACAGATGAGATTTGGAAGGATTGGAAACATAAACACCGTTACTAACCATCTCCCCTACAACCAGATATCATGGCTGGTTTTATTCTTTAAAAGCCAGTGATAGTAAGTTATGTATTTTGCTTTTCTTTTTTTCAACTTCTAAATAGATTCTACATTTAGAACAAAATGATATAAATGCAAAATTTTTAAAAAACACGTTACCATTGAAACCATATAACTTTGTGTCCTGAACTTTTCTAGTTAATGCTCATGGGATGTCTTGTGATTTCTGACCCAGTCACAAATAATTTCAATTTAAGACACAGGCAACTGCTGCCTTCTAAGAGATTTTTAAATGTTACTTTCTTTAAAAAATTATTTATTTATTTATGGCTGTGTTGGGTCTTCGTTTCTGTGTGAGGGCTTTCTCTACTTGGGGCAAGTGGGGGCCACTCTTCATCGCGGTGCGTGGGCCTCTCACTGTCGCGGTCTCTCTTTTTGCGGAGCACAGGCTCCAGACGCGCAGGCTCAGTAATTGTGGCTCACGGGCCTAGTCGCTCCGCGGCATGTGGGATCTTCCCAGACCAGGGCTCGAACCCATGTCCCCTGCATTGGCAGGTAGACTCTCAACCACTGCGCCACCAGGGAAGCCCTAAGAGATTTTTAAAAACATAATAAATGATACAGGATTAAGGTGTCTAGTTCCAGGGGCCTGTTCACTTTCCTAATTTTTAACAAGAAGACCAGAAGTTTTTAAAGCTTTGAAAGCAGAGTTTTAGCCATGACCTGAGTTTTACTCCACAAAGCTCTCTACTTCCCATTTCTACGGAGGCCCTGTGCCCAGGCCTTGGCAAACTCTCACAGGCAACCTGAACAATGTGTTGGCTTTCTTGGCTCTCAGATCCCTGAATAATGCCCTACAAGAAGCCGGAAATGCCACTGCCTTGGCAATGGCCCTGAGCTCAGTCTGGTGAATAAGTGCTGGCTGGAGGTGATTGTGGTGGTGTCTCTGGGTTTGTCTCTTAACACAGCATGCTCTGCATCTTTAGATCCAAACAGGCATCGACAGTTGGATGTTTTGCTATGTTGGCGACAGTAACTGAACAGAGATTGGGTTAAATAAAACCACCACCACCCGGGCCTTCCCTGGTGGTGCAGTGGGTAACACTCCATGCTCCCAATGCAGGGGGCACGGGTTCGATCCCTGGTCGGGGAACTAGATCCCACATGCATGCTGCAACTAAGAGTTTGCATACCACAACTAAGAAGCCCACATGCCGCAACTAAGACCTGGCAGAGCATAAATAAATAAATGAATATTTTAAAAATAAATAAATAAAACCACCACCACCCGCATGGAGGACTTTGATAGGGAAGATGGTTTGGGGGTGGCTCTGTCTGGACAAGAGATCCCCAAATGGCCAGCTGCCCACAAGTCTTGCTAGCCTTTACCAAACTGGGGACATTTTTTGTTGATTGTTGATTGGTGTAAGCAGGAAGCTGCCCATGCACCCCAGTCCCCTGTACAAGGGAGGGAGAACGAGCCCTGGGAGCAGGGGGTAAGCCCACAGCGCAGAGGAGAGCCTGGGAAGAAGCAGACGAGACATTCGTCCTCATTTACACCCACGTGAACCCAGGCCAGGCCATATTCTTTAAATCTCCCTTTCAGCATAATGTTGTTTTGGAATCTATAACCCCAGAGTGAGAAAGCAATCCCAGGCAAATTCCTAAAACACTCATTCCTTTCCTAGACAATTGCTCCTAACTGGTCCCCAACGCCCACCTCTAGCGTCTTTCTCATTCTGATCTTCCCTACACAGCAGAACCAGATTCGTCTTCCCAAATATAACTCTATTTATTCAGGGTTTATTCACGTTACACCTTGGCACAGAGAGGATATAGAAGAGAAGTGAAGTGGACTCTAGGTCATGGAATACAAAGATACACCACAACCTTCATTGGCCGAACAGGCCACTCTAATCTGGTCTCCCACAACACTCTTTAAACAACGCTCTGCTCCCTTGGGACTAGGGGTCAGCTTTTTTGATAGGCCTTTACCCTTTCTCTCTGCTTTTCTAGCTCCAATGCTTCCTCAGCATCCTTTCTGAGTCCCACCTCCTCCATTAAGCCCCCTGCATGGCCCTTTCCTGGGGAACCGCTGGCCCCAGCTTCACACCGCTTAGGACAGTCAGTACTCACTTTTGAGCAAAGTTTCCCCCAAAGCAAAAGTCAAAAGTTCTAAGCTATCTTCTACTGTGTCATGAGAAATTGGTTTTTGAATGTCCTCAAGAAACATGTCATACTTCTACCTTGTCAGAATGCCCTGCTCATGAGTTCCCTGCAATCAGAAGTGCTTGGCTCTTAGGAGCTTTAAAATCATGAACATGAATCATAAATTGTAAAAGTAAGCTCCTAACAAAAATGAGAGAGCAAGAGAGCAAGTGCAGTCCTGCTGAAAAGCCAATTAGCCCATCAATTTCTTAATCTATAAATTCAGATTAATCTATAAATTTTTTTATAAGTACCATCAAAAAAAACCCTTTTGAGACCTTCTGCTAAATGTGGCAATCCTTCAAAAATGAATATAAAATTCAAATGTAAATCCAAGCTTAAGAAGGGGAAATGACAGAGGCTAGTATTTGTTAAAGCTGTACTTTGCAGAGCTGTTCTGTAAATGCTTTTTATTTTATTGACCAGTTTTATAATCCCCATCAGGCAAATGCCTACCTTGGAACTCTGTGTGTGTGTGTGTGTTGTGTGTGTGTGTTTTGTGTGTATATGTGTATGTGTGTTCTAGCCAGTGTAACCTGAGCCAGACTGTATGAACTCGTTAAATAATTAAATGTGTCTACATGTGGACAAACAAATGCATTATTGACAGATGACTATTGAGCCCATCTGGCAAATGCAAAATCATACCTTGTTCAGAAGGACAACATATTTCTTTTGTTCAACTCCTATAGTTAGAAACTACTGTTTCTTTGTTTTTCAAGAAAAATAATTTCTTGAAAGGGAGGAAAATGCACTTTGCAATACTCCTAAGGCCAGCCACACACACCCCCTAGCCACACCCAGGACCTTGCCAGTGAGTCCTCTTGGGAACAATCTAAGATTGTTCCCCATCTTTGATTAATTTCCCTTTCCAATCCACAGTCCTTCTAGTTTCTCAGTATCATTGATTTCACTCCTAAAATCCTCACATGGGTACCTTCCTCTGCATCCTACTAACTAGACCCTTATATCACCTTCCATTTGGGGAGTTGCAGGAAGCTTGAATCGTTTTAGCTTCTTCCAAGCTCTCCAACTCCAAGCCACTCAAACCAGATGGATTAAGTGAACCAGTGACTGATAAATGGATGGATGAAGGAGGGAATAAGTGAAATTTGCATTTATTAAATAACTGGATTGGCTCTTGATTCTGTAATCACTTTCTTTGCTATTTAAGCAAAAAAAAAAAATTAAAAATTATTATAATTATAGGCTAAAATATGTCTGATACTGTCCCAGTCACCATTAGGGGGTGCAAAAATTATATATGACCTGGTTTTTGACATCAGGCCATTTTCAGTCCAGTTAGAGAGTAAAGATGAACAAACTTTGAATAATTAGTAAATAATAAACTGGTTAAACGATATGGTAAGTGAAACAGGACGGTAGATAAGTGTGGGTGTACTTATGAAGGAACTAAAGACATGGAGGTTATTTCAAAGGGATCAATTAGCTACCTTATGTTGATCATTCTTGACTCTCTCCAGAGAACCTGGAATTGCACACAGTAGGTATCTTAATAAAGAAAAGCATTTAGTTGCAGGAGATAGAAACCTCTCAAGCTCATAGAAATGAGGAGGAAATTATTCTAAGGGTTCAGGGACATCTTGCCGGACCACAGCAGGAAGTACAGCAAGCCTCACACAGACAGCAGGGAAGCATCTGCAACCGGGTAACTTCTCTCCATCACTGTCTCTCTCCCTGGGGCAGTAGGACCTCTCGCTGCTGCTGTACAACTGATTCATTCTGGTCTCTCCGGAGATCAGTCAAAAATGCAGCTTCAGGGCTTCCCTGGTGGCGCAGTGGTTGAGAATCTGCCTGCCAATGCAGGGGACACGGGTTCGAGCCCTGGTCTGGGAAGATCCCACATGCTGTGGAGCAACTAAGCCCATGAGCCACAACTACTGAGCCTGCGCGTCTGGAGCCTGTGCTTCGCAACAGGAGAGGCCGCGATAGTGAGAGGCCCGCGCACCGCGATAAAGAGTGGCCCCCGCTTGCCGCAACTAGGGAAAGCCCTAGCACAGAAACGAAGACCCAACATAGCAACCAATCAATCAATCAATAATAAAAAAAAAAATCTTAAAAGCAGAAACCTACCATTTAAAAAAAAAAAAAATTGCAGCTTCAGGGCTTCCCTGGTGGCGCAGTGGTTAAGAATCCGCCTGCCAATGCAGGGGACACGGGTTCGAGCCCTGGTCTGGGAGGATCCCACATGCCGCGGAGCAACTAGGCCCGTGAGCCACAACTACTGAGCCTGCGCGTCTGGAGCCTGTGCTCCGCAACAAGAGAGGCCGCGATAATGAGAGGCCCGCGCACCGCGATGAAGAGTGGCCCCCACTTGCCACAACTAGAGAAAGCCCTAGCACAGAAACGAAGACCCAACACAGCCATAAATTAATTAATTAATTAATTTAAAAAAAATGCAGCTTCAGCTCCTTGGTCTATATGGCTTTCAGCTCACTGCCTATCGCTTCCTGTTCCCAAGTACACACACAGCTGGAGAATCGGCTGGGCTCCCCAAGGGCTGACCAGCTGCTGCTTTGGAGGCAGGGTGGTCAGGGCCCTGGGGCCTCTGCTGTGGGTCCTGGGAGCAAAGAAGAAATGATTGGCATCTCCAGCACAGAAGCCAGTCAACGCTCTCAGATTCTATCTTCTGTCTCCCGTTTTACAAGGGAGAATGTTTCTGTTTAGAGAAAGGCTTAATTCTCCTTTCTTCTCTGGGCTAACTCCCCTGGCACTTGGGAAGTGGAAATGTTTGTGATGTATCACTTTGTAATGGATGTGTTTGTTTCAAAAGTAAATTAAGTCCTCAGACTTGATTAATGGGCTTAGGTTGAAGAGTTGAGAGGCATAGAGCTCATCTGACATCCAGAAATACCGCACTGATTTTCCACAGCCATAGACCCAGCCCCTCCTGAAGAGCTTTAATTACAGATGGGAAGGAGGTGGGACCCAGCAAGCCTGGGAGCAAACAGGGCATTTTGTGTAACAACTTGCAAATCTGTGGCATTCTTTCTGCTTTGTGTCAGGCTCGGATCTGACCTAGTTTACTTCACACCATGGGCTCTCAAAATTCATGGGAGTTTCAACAACCACACATGGTGTTGTAGCCACTTGCTCAGTTCCTGCACACAAAACCCAGAAGGAGACGGAAGGAAACAACTATGTGTAATTCCTCCCCCTTCCTCCTGGCCTTTCCAGAACTTCAGCCACCCTGTCTCAGTTTTTCACTTGCCTTCAGGAAGGCCAAGCCCACAGCTCTTACTGGATCCCACTTCATCCCTACATCTGCTTTAACCTCTTGCACCCCTTCTCCTGAGTTACTTTGTTCAGCTTAATGTGACTGAAAGAACAACAAGGACTTAAATACAAATCCTAGCCCTCCCATAAATTAGCTGTGTGACTATGGGCAAGTTGCTTAATCTCTCTGGGCTCCAATTTTCTTCTCCATAAAAATGAGGCCCTACCAAAAGCAAAGTCCTAGACCTAGGATTCTGCTCTGTCTCCCCTGAGCTAGCTTCGATTTGCGCTTTCCAGAATACATTGCCTCTTTTCTCCTGCCATTGCTAGAGCAGTAGGGGGTGGGAGAGGGGCAGAGTGTTATTTTAATACGGATTCACGAAACATCTAAGTGTTCCTCATCCTCATACTAATTCTGTGCATGGGTTTTCTCATCTCCCTTCTTACAGATGGGAAACACTTTCTGAGAAGATGAATGACTTGCCAAGGTGTCCTGGCTTAGCCTTGATGGAGTTAGAGGACCGAGGTTTAAAATCAAGCTCAGAATCGAACCCTCACTTAGAACAACACAGCTATTTGCTCCACACCAAATAAACACCAGGCTCCAGTGCTGCTGTGGCCGCATTAGGAGGAAGGGGAATGATCCCTGCATCGTTCAGCCATGGTTTGAAGTTCACGCTGCTGCTCTGATGAATTAGATGCTACTCTGAGGACCAGAGAGGGAGGATGGTGCTGAAGCAGCCAAAAGTCGTCAACAAACTGTTCTGTCCTTGGCCCTCACCAGTACCATCAGGGCAAAGGCTAATGATCCCAGGGGGCTGAGGTCTATTCTGATCGAACCCAGCCACCTAGTTCAGATGGGGAATCAGAGGCTGTGAAACTCTCCAGGGACTTCATTCCCACTGGCCACTCTGCTGAGAGGGGTCCAAACCACTACATCCCAAGGACTCCAAGCCTCAGGGATACCTGCAACCCATAGTTGCCTTGTGTTCCAGTCACTATGGTTACATAACACATCCCCACAAAACTTAGTGGCATGGACCAACCACTCATGATGCCCATGGATTCCATGGGTCAGGACTATACACGTGGGGAGGTGGCTTGTCTCTGATGCACCTTGTCTACCGCCTCGACTGGCAGACTCGAAGCAGGGGGGCGGGTGGCTGGAATCATCCTAGGACTCGTCCACTCAGATATTCAGCACCAGGACTAGGAAGACTCAAACAGCTGGGTTCACTGGGCATCCCTCTCTTTCCCTCCAGCACAGTGGCTGCAGGATAGCTGGACTGCTCACAGGACACCTCGGGACTCCAAAGGCACGTGTCCCAGGAGAGCCAGAGCCAGGTGGCAGCCAGAGCACCTTTCATGACCCCGCTCCAGGAGTCACACAGGATCACGTTCACCACATTCAGTTCCTTGAGCAGTGACAAAGTTGGAGGGGCGGGGGTGGTGAGGAGCTGGAGGAACAGATAGGGCTGAAAGTATTGCTGTGACCAGTTTTAGAAACTACAATCTGCTATCCTTAAGATCAAGATTCATCTGAACAGTTACATGGTCACCTCTACGGGAGGCTGGTGACATGAATAAATCAATCACCTAGGGCTGAACAGGTTGACATCTCCTCCATCCGCCCACACACACACAAATTAGGGCTCTATTAGCAAAGAAAGGAAACTAGATCTTGGGGAGGCACTTAGTGACTTCCCTCCAGCCAGGTTGGTTATGTGGTTGATCCTAGAATGTGATGCAGAGTAGGGGTCCAACAAACACTCAGCTATGGTTTGCAGGGGAGTAGAAAGGGCAAGTGTGCAGCGCCCAGACTCCCTCCTCACCCTCCCACCCCACCCAAACGCAGCCTCGCAAGGAGGGACTTCCAGCCTGCTGGGAGCCAGCACAGCGGTGAGCCACAGGGGAGGCCCCGCCAATCCAGACACAGAACTCAGCCTCCGGGAGCAGCAAAAAGAACTCTCCATCCAGGTAGCAGATACATTTCCATTTGCCCCGAGGGAAATGGGGGGGGGCTCTCTCTGGGGGCATTTCCCAAGGACACCACCTCCCGGATGTTCAGAAAATGTGAAAATTTCAACCCCTTCCCATCAGGTAGCCCTCAACGAGCACCTACGTGTGCAGCACGATTTTCTTTGGATTTCCACACTGAACTAAGGATTCAGAGCAGTTTTTGTTGCGCTCCAAACAGTTGTCCAGACCGTTGTGTTCAAAGAAGCTAAAGACTTTTTGAAAATAGCAAAAGCACTGCCAAGCATCTTAGAGTTAAAACAGGCTTTATTTTTTTTCCTACAGGCACTTTTGGAGAAGACTCGTGGTCTATGGAAGAAAAGAAAAGAGGAGTTTGGAAGGGCATGCAGCCTCGTAATCTACAGAAATAAGCACTTCACCTGCTGCTCTGACTTGACACCGTGAGGGACAAGGAGGGGCAACCGTGGTTCCTTTCCAGGTTTGCCCCATGCCCGCCCTTCTGCGTAGAGGAAGTCACAAATGGAGCCAAGAAACAAACAGAGAACTGAACTTGAGAAGGAAAACACAGGAGGCCTCATCCAACCCAGAAGTCATAAAGAAGCAGCAGAAAAGGTCTAGAATGCACAGGGTACGTTTCTTTAGTCGTCTGCCAGGATTATATTTGAGTCATTTCTTAACACTTGGCAAAGAGGCTTAGATGTTTAAAACTCCTTTTGTGGCTGGGCAACTGGAAGTACCCCATCAGTGAGGAGCCATGGGATTTAACCTTTTTGTCCTACAATCACTTTCACTTTAAAATATTTGATGTTTTAGAGGAGTGCTCTGTTAGGTTGACGTTTTAACCTGTTCCTGCAGTCACCTAACCAAGCAGTTTTCCAGAAGTGACAGGACTTTCCTGAAATCCTTAATATCCTTAATATTTGGAATCCTTTAATATAATACTTGTAGGTGATCAAACTTTGTATTTTCTGGTACTCTCTTGTGGGTGATTACACATTAATTGATATGCATTGAATGCTAGGCCCCTGTGGAGGAAACAAAGTAAGTCTGTGAGAGAGATTATGAGTCACCCACTTAATTGCATAGACTATAATCCCATGCTAATTTTTTTTAAATTTATTTATTTATTTATTTATTTTTGGCTGTGTTGGGTCTTCGTTTCTGTGCGAGGGCTTTCTCTAGTTGCAGCGAGCGGGGGCCACTCTTCATCGCGGTGCGCGGGCCTCTCACTATCATGGCCTCTCTTGTTGCGGAGCACAGGCTCCAGATGCGCAGGCTCAGTAGTTGTGGCGCCCGGGCTTAGTTGCTCCACGGCATGTGGGATCTTCCCGGACCAGGGCTCAAACCCGTGTCCCCTGCATCGGCAGGCAGACTGTCAACCACTGCGCCACCAGGGAAGCCCTCCCATGCTAATTATTGAACGAAATTTCTTAGACCTATCTAAGATTGATTAAGTAAATGATGATTAAGCGTTCTATGATTACTGTGCAACTATGAAATTATGATGCAGATTTATGTCGATATGGGTGGGTAACTGCGTTTTCTTCCTAGGGCTGTTGTAACAAAGCACTTGTCATAAACTCTGGTGGCTTAAAACAACAGATATTTATTCTCTTACAGCTCTAGAGGACAGAAATCCAAAATCAAGGTGTCAGCAGGAACTTGTTCTCTCTGAAGGTTCTAGGGGACGGTCCTTCCTTGGCTCTTCCCAGCTTTTGGTGGTTGCTGGCAATACTTGATATTCCTTGGCTTGTAGATATATCACCCCCATCTTAACATGGCATACTCCCCCTGTGGCTGTGTGCCTGGGTCCAAATTTCTCTCTTCTTATAAGGACATCAATCATTAGATTAGTCATTAGCTTCAACTACCCTGCATCTACCATGTTGTGAGGAAGCTCAAGCCACATGGAAAAGTCACATGCAGGTACTTTTGTCAACAATTGCAGCTGAGTTCAAAATCTCACTGAGCCCAAACCAGGTGCTAGCTCTGTGAGCGAAGAAAGACGCCTCTAGGTATTTTCAGACCCCAGATGTTCCAGTTATCCCCAGCCATTTGAGTTTTCCCAGCTGATGCCCTGGACTTCATGGAGAAGAGGCAAGATATCCCAGCTATGTCCTCTCCAAACTCCTCACCTAGAGAATTCATTAGCTATAATAAAATGGTTGCTCTTTTATACCTCTAAGTTTTAGGTTGGTTTTGTGTGGCAATAGATCAGATGGTTTACAAAACATCATGAATGGTACAGTCACATATTTTTTTAAGTATGAATGTATGTGCATGCATAGGAAAAGCCTAGAAAATTTGACCCCAAACTGTTAACCAAGATTATTTGAGGGCAGGGGTGGGGATGGATACCCTCTTCTTTACATCCTTCTGTATTTTCTCAATTCTTTTTACAATGAGTTCACATTACTCAGACAATCAGGAAAAAAGAAGACACTTTTTGTTTAGAAAAAATGTACCACTTAAATATGGGGGTTGTGTTTCCAGCCACAAGTAATGAAGGTTGAGGCCTCTCTGTACCATAACCATAATCAACACCCAAATTATTTTGCAACCAAAGCTCGTTTTAGCTAAGTCACCTGGCACTCCCACGGCTAAGTCTAGTCTCTTCAGGGCTGGGTTATATGGAAGTAGCAGGAACTAAAAAAGAGGTTTGGGCACTTTCTTGGGCACTGTCCTCCTTCAGACCCAGAGCTCCCCCTCCTTTGGGAATGGGGAGGGCAGTGGTTGTGCAGAAGTTTGGGGTGGAGAGAGGTGGAAAGGACAACAAAAGAAGTGGGAGTGTCCACTGGGGGCCTGACGATGGAGACCAGGTGATGTGGCAAGGGCACAGCTTATGCATCTCCATGGCTCGGCATGGGGTTGCCCACACATGCCACGGAACTGGGCCTGTATACTGCTGATGTTATTTCTACCACTGCCAACAAAGTCTCTAACATGAAGTGTGTCACTAGAGCACATCCATTTCCTTCAGAGATGTAGTATTTAAAGGTTAACAACAAGTCCTGCCAAGAGCACAGACACAAATCTTGGCTTGACAAATGAGGCCTTGGCCCTCTTGAATGGTCACACTTTGGAGACCGAGGGAATGCGGGGAGAAGCAAAAGGCCACAATTAAAAAGAACAGTTCTTGTGACTTCCACAAAAAATGTGTCAGGATGGAGCCAAGGGTGAGTTAAGTATTACGTGCATGGTTTCTAAGGAAACTGTAAAAGCAAATAGTACATTAGGGAGGAAGGCACTCATTACACACAGGAGACGTTCCCAAACCCAAGGACCAACATTCCTTTCCAGCAGCAACTCCCCACTTCCACAGAATATTCCATGCAGAGATCCCAGGCATAACTGGCACCCAGCGGCCCCCACAGAGGTGGAGGGAGCCCCAAGACACCAGGCAAGAAGTGGGTGCCAAGGTGCTCTGAGAGGCTGGGCCAGCATGGGATACTTCCTGAGTATCCTACAGGGCGCCATCACTCTGTTTACAGCCAATAGCCACTTCTGCTAAATCTGTGATCTTGTCTGTACTCACTTGCCTATTAGCAGATACTCTGGTGGTTTAGAGTGAACTACTTAAGTGGCTCTGGTTTCTATAAAGAGAGTAGGACATGCAGTGCAAAGCAAAACACATCCTTCCAGCGCCTTCCTTTTGTTCTTCCCTGCCTTTCCTTTTGTTCATCACATTGCCCTGATGTTTTCATAAGAACAAAATGAAACATCCTCAACTCCCAGCCAAGGCAGTTTCGGGCTGGGGAAAGCCCTAAACCTGCCTACTTCAAAATTTATATGATACTCTCTGCCTGTTTCAGGTCTCCCTGTGATTGGCCTTCACTGTACATACAGCTCCGACAGGATCCTTCACACTCTACTCTTCCCCAACCTTTCCTGGGCCAGAGAAACCTCACTCTAGTTCATTTCCCAGTGACCTTTGTCCTCACACACAATTCCCGAGAACCAAAGCACACCATCCACTCTCCCTGCCATACACACACACACACACACACTAAAATCCATGCTTCTGCTTAAATAAGGCTGTCACCTTTGTTCCCAAGTCAGCAAAATTTGATTGTACTTGCACAAGTTTGACAAATCTAAAGAAAGAGTGTGGGGTGGAATGGAATGTTTTGTCAAATCCTAGAGAAGAAAACTAGAGAAGCAAAATTATTTCTTTTCCCAAGAGTGTAACAACATTCCAGTAAATGTTTTGGTTTATGTTTTGTAAATAAATCTGATCGTAAGGATTTATAATTTTGTAAGGATTATAATTTGTTTTCTTTTCAAACAGGAAGCAAATTGGTCCCAATTTATTTATGAATAATGATATCTTTTCTGCAATGATTTGAGGACCTTCTTTTGCATCTACATGTTTCCTTTAAAATTAAAGTCCATTTCTAGACTTCATATTCTGTTCCATTGATCTGTTTAGTTCTGTCTCCGTATCATACTATTATAATTATTGTAACTTTATAATAAGGCTCAATATCTAGAAGACGAAGAAATTTCTTTTGTACTCTTCTTCTCTAGGATAGCACACTTTAATTACCAGATAAAGTTTAGCATCATTTTAATAATTTTCTTCAAAAATTTACTGGAGTTTTGATTGTGTTTATATTAAATGTAGAGACCAGAGGAAAGTTGTATTATTTTTAAGAGTCTATACTTTAAAAAAAATTATCTCTCTCCATTTATTCACCCTCTTTATTAGTCTCATAAAACTTCATAGCTTATTTTTATGTGTTTAATGTTTTTTCCTATGTGTTCAATTTTTGCTACTATTGTGAATGCTATATTTTTTCTCTATTTTCTTTTAAAATTTATTTATTTATTATTTAGTTTTGGCTGTGTTGGGTCTTCGTTTCTGTGCGAGGGCTTTCTCTAGTTGCGGCTAGCGGGGGCCACTCTTCATCGCAGTGCGCGGGCCTCTCACTGTCGCGGCCTCTCTTGTTGCGGAGCACAGGCTCCAGACGCGCAGGCTCAGCAGTTGTGGCTCACGGGCCTAGTTGCTCCGCGGCATGTGGGATCTTCCCAGACCTGGACTCGAACCCGTGTCCTCTGCATTAGCAGGCAGATTCTCAACCACTGCGCCACCAGGGAAACCCTTCTCTATGTTTTATAACTGATTATTATTTGAATATAAGGAAGCTGGGTTGAATTTCTTTGATAATAGATTTTTTTTCCATAACAACTGTTATCTTCCAAACCACAGTTGGGGAATGCTACAGAGAGTTTCAGAAAGAGATTATTAGATGTGGTGACAGTATAATTCTTTATAAAAATATGAATTCATAGTAGAAAAATCTGCTTTATTTCACATTTTGATATATTGCTGTAAGTTTCTCTGAGCTTGAAACAGCTACTGTTTTCTTATTACAGAACACACCATCCATTTTCATAGTGTAAACACAACATTAAGATCTAATAATGGAGTTGCATATCTCTTTAGAGATTGAACTTCTTTCAATATGCCTTTGCACCTACAAAAAATGGAATCTTAATGCACTCATGCTTGTGAGTAAAAAACGAGAGGGTCTCTATATGGTCCATCATTCACTAAAATAAAACAAATCTTAATTTTGGCTATTTTAGAACATATAGAACTTCTAGATCAGAGATAGTGTATTTATTTACCCACACCAATCCTATTTCAAAAACCTATGAGGAGATCAGAAGAACGTGCATAGTATACTACCATTTATGTAAAAAGGAGGGACACATCTACACATGTGCTTATAAATGTACAGAATATCTCTACAATGATATATAAAAAACTGACACCAGTGGTTGCCTCTGGAGGATACGGGTAAGCAGGAGACTTACTTTGCACTGTGTACTCTTTTGTACCATTTGAATTTTCTATCACATGCGGGTGTTGTATTTATTAATCTCCGATGTTGGAAAGACATTGAGGAATAGTAATACTCCGTGCTAGCAATACTGTGGTGAGAATGAGATGGGAATGTTTTTAATTTGTAAATGGGATATAAGTTGGTACAATTATATTCGACATGTCAGAAGCTTTCAAATTTTCCTTTATCTGCATCTCTGCTTCTTTCTGCTGGATGGACTCTTCAAAGCAGAATTACTGCATGTGGTAGGCAGAATCATGCTTCTCCCAAACGGTCCCCGCACATCCTAGTTCCTAGAACCTGTGAATATGTTATGTTACATGGCAGGGAGGAGTCAGGCTGCAGGTGGAACTGAGGTTGCTGATCAGATGACTTTGAGACAGAGAGATTATCATAGATTACCTAGGTAGACCCAGTGTAATCACTAGGGTCTTATAAGTGAAAAAAGGGGACAGGAGAGTCAGTGTCAGAGTGATGCAGCATGAGAAGGATTCAACCAGCCATTGTTGTCTTTGAAGATGGAAGGGTCCAGGAGCCAAGGAATGTGGGCAGCCTCAAGAAGCTGGAAAAGGCAAGGAAATAGATCCTCGCTTAGAACCTCCAGCATGAATGCAGTCCTGCCAACACCTAGAATTCAGCCCAGTGAAGGTCATTTTGTACTTCTGACTTCCCAAACTTCAAGGTAAGTTTGTGTTGTGTTAAGCCATCAGGTCTATAGCAATCTGTTACACCAGCAATAGAAAACTAATGCACTATGTCAGAAAAAGTACTCATTTATAAGAGTAAAAATCTGAAAAGAATCTAAATGTCCATTAATAAAGCAATAGAAGATAAATGATGCTACATTTATATGAAGGAATATCATACAACTAGTAAACAATTGTAAAATTTGTTAAAAGTTATGAGAAAACATTAAGTTGAAAAAAGCAATTTGTAAACCTGTATCTGGTTTCAATTATAAAAATTATATATGCATATCATAGATATGTCACATAAGTCCAGGGTTCAGCTCCAGAAAAAAGAAATTATTCAAGCTATTTCAAACAGAAAGGGAAATATAAAGAATCAGACCCATACAAAATCATGGGGGAAACTGTAGAAATGGGCTCTCAAGGGGTCTCCTAAAAGGTCAAACCAGCCCTGCCAGGGTTAGAGCTACTTTGACATGGATTACAAAGGGGGAGCATCAGGTGGAGTCCTAGCCTGAGATCGTGCATCCAAAAGGCAGGGGAGGGACTTCCCTGGTGGTCCAGGGGTTAAGAATCTGCCTTCCAATGCAGGAGACATGAGTTCAATCGCTGGTTGGGGAACTGAGATCCCACATGCTGCGGGGCAACTAGGCCCACGTGGTACAACTAGAGAGGAGCCCATGCACCGCAACAAAAGATCCCACATGCCACAACTAAGACCCGACACAGCCTAAAATAAATAAATAAATATATATATATATTTTTAAAAAGGCAGGGGAGAGGAGATGGTCCCTTTTCTTATAGCTCCCTTTCTCATGACCACTACATTCTACTCAAATGGTATAAAGAATATTTAAATCTAACGCAAAATTTTTCTGCCTTTATAATATTTTTAGAAGACAAGCCAGAAAGAAACACCAGAGACTCTATTATCATTAAGAACACAGGTTCTTGAGTTAGATGACCTGGATTTAAATCCCTCTGGCCAGTTACCTCACTCATGGTGCCTGAGCACCTTTGTCAGTAAATGGAGTAATATTAGTGCCTACCCCACGGGGCCATCAGGATGGAATGAGCTCATTGTTGCCAAGCACTTAGCAGGGAGCTTCAGCCATAAAGGAAAACTGCTCAATAAATGGGAGCAATTGTTTTTATAATACTTATCAGGTATTATTTATCAGGTATTAATTTTATCATCAGAAAAACAAAAACCTCACTTCAGAAAAATCCAAGCTGGATGTTAAGCTTCCCCAAATAATCATGGTCTGATGAAAAAAAATATAAATTTTAAAACTTGTTGCCTTGTATCAGGTTCTGTCCTTTGTATATCTGCTTCCTGTTGATAAGGGGAATAATAAAGACACACAAGGTCTATTTAAAAGCTAAGAGTCAGAAGACCCTGAGTATTTTCATTCTCAAGGCCATTAATTCTATCCAACAAATGTCACTCTCTATTTGTTGCATTAAAAGCACCCTATTTCAGCATTTGACAATGAATGAATAAGTTTTGGGGGACAAAGAGAAAATTTCTGATAATCAAAGGGGGTAAAGGAGATGATCGGTTTTCAGTGAAGGTTGATTTACTAGTTTGACGCTTGATCATAGAGCCATCTAAATATGGACATTTATAACTGATTAAGTGTAAACTTCTTAGAGGCCACCCTCTTGGTAGTTGCTACTCAATAACCAGCCCGGTCTCCTAATGAAGAACACAAATTCGGGCACCACTATCCCTCCTTATGGGACAGGGACCCTGAAGGAATATGCTTGATGGTTTACACTTTCGCATAGAGATTTTTTTTTTAATTAATTAATTTATTTATTTTTGGCTGTGTTGGGTCTTCGTTTCTGTGCGAGGGCTTTCTCTAGTTGCGGCGAGTGGGGGCCGCTCTTCATCGCGGTGCGCGGGCCTCTCACTGTCGCGGCCTCTCCCGTTGCGGAGCACAGGCTCCAGACGCGCAGGCTCAGTAGTTGTGGCTCACGGTCCTTGTTGCTCCGCGGCATGTGGGATCTTCCCAGACCAGGGCTCGAACCCGTGTCCCCTGCATTGGCAGGCAGATTCTTAACCACTGCACCACCAGGGAAGGCCTCATGTAGAGATTTGTCACTCGGTGCCACGGCCTCCCTTTGGGATAGGCAGCTCCAGATTCTCTTGCCAAAATGAGAATGTTAAGTCCAGAGCTCTTTTCATTGCCGCAGGCTGCACAGGACACCATCAAAGAGCTGATACCGACCAGGGTTCTTGGCCTTCCGCAATCAATAGAAATTAACTAGAGGCCAGACAAGAAATTCAGGCAAGGCTTTACTGGGGCCCCTGCTACCGCAGGGAGGAACAAGAACAAACAACAGTTTCCCTTGCTTGCTTGCTCGCTCCCTGAGAGGCGGCAAGCTTGTTCCTTACATGGGTGAGGGTAGAGGTGTGTCCAGGGGTCAGGCCGGAGGGGTGACTTAGGTGTTTTGCCCACCCCTCTGGTGGTGTTGAGTGCCGGGGGCATGCGCAGTACCCTGCTTTTGCTCCCAGCACCCTGTTTTTGCTTCAAAAGTGGCAGTTGGGTTTTTTGGTCTTTTGTATCTTTTGTCCAGAATTTGCCCTAACTGCACATGCATGCAGTTATTTTTAGTCCCATACAGTTTCTTTGTATTTTGTTGCCCGAGGAGAGGTGTGTCCATGTGCAAGTATTGCGGCCCTGCAGCAAAGGGGCCCAGGTCCCAGCCTGTCTCAGAGCCACATGGGGTGCTTTAGCTTATAACGACAGCCATCCTTTTTAATTAATTTTAAAACCTCCATGGCTGTATGAGTCAGGTTTTACTCCTTCCCAATCTTCAGCAAGTTTGTGGGTCCGAAAGACATTCACTAGAACATGAGTAAGTAATCCACGATTCTCACTGAATTTCAGCATGACATGTTTAATGGCTTGTTCTTTTTCTACATCAAACAATCTCATGGTCCCCAGAGACAAAAAAAAGCGTCCAAGTACATGAACTTTAAGGGGCCTAAGTATAAACTCCAATAGGAAGTGATTTTACTTTTATTCCTAAATTCCATTACACACAAGTAAAGGAAGTAAGGCTAATAATTTAGTCAGCATTAGAGATAAGGACCAAGCAGGAAATGACTTTTTATGTGACATCATCCAGGGCCCACATTAGAGGAGGAATGGGCAGGGCAAGCCCTTTGTCCCTTACAGATCTTTCCCAGCCCTCTCTGAATGAAAGAATGGTACGGGCAGGGGCAGCTTTAATGATAAGTTACCTCAACATAGGTTGTACTGCTCCGTGTGACCGTGATGTAGACATTAATATTGAAAGAAAAAAAGAATGAACAGAGGGAAGGAGGGAAGAAAGGAAGGGAATTAAAATCCTAATTGTTTAGTAAGATAAACCTCAGCTGGGGAAGCCAGTGAATGTTTCTAGGAATTTTATATTCCAGTTAAGTAATTGTGTCCTTGTGTCACTTTTAATATGGGCATGTCTACCTTAGAGAATATTTGAGATGGTGTTCACAGTGCAAAACACTTTCATCTCACTCACGCATCTTTAATTATTGGGCATGAGGGCGCAGGAGAAAGATAAATCTGGCTCAAATCCCAGTTTGTGTGACTTTGGGCAAGTTACTTAGTCTTTTCACCTACAAAATAGATCAATTAATACCTACCACAGAGGGTTGTTGGGAGGATTAAACAAGGTGATGCATGGAAGTGCCCAACGGAGTTAGCACTCAATAAATGTTTGCAGTAACTTTCTCTTATGACTGCTTAGTAGATAACCAGTTTTTTAGATTTTTTTAAATGGTGGTAAAACACACACAACATAAAATGTACTGTCTCAGTAATTTTTGAGTGTACAGTTTAGTAGTATTTAGTACCTTCCCCTGTTCTACAGCTGTTCTCCAGAACTCTATTCATCTAGCAAAACTGAAACTCTATAACCATTAAACAAGTCCCATTTCCCCCTCTCCCCAGCCCAGCAACCACCATTCTACTTTCTGTCTCTATGAATCTGACTACTCTAGGTAACTCCTATAAGTGGAATTTGTCTTTCTGTGACTGGCTTATATCAGAAAATCAATTTTTTAGATTATTTTTTGAGACAACAAATTTTTAAGAAACAAAAGTTTTGGCAACTGTATGTTATATTGATATATTGCCTGAATATATAACTATTTAGGTAAAATCATAAAGTTTTCCAAAATAAAGGTGATCTATTATAATGTTAAATCATATAAATTGCAATTGATGAATTTTACACAAGTACAGTCGATTCTCAAATCGCCTACCATGTACTGGCACTTGTGTCTTATCCTTTATACTGTTTTGGAAATTCTTGGAAGTCAGGTAGTACCTGGCATGCATTAAGAGTATATTAAATACTAATGGACTAATTAATAAATTAATAAACCAATGGCTTCAGATCCTATTTTATGAATTACTAGCAAGAAAATGTCCATCATAGGGTATTTCCTTCCCATTGATTCTGTGCCACATCTTTACTCATTGACTGATGGTACTTAGAGAATGCAAAATTATTTAAATATTAACCTAAGCAAAACACAGTTTCAAAGATGAAGTAGATGAAAAACACTTGCCTTAGTCCTTTGAAATGCAAACTCAATCAACTTTTGGATCACAAACACTTTTGTGTCCCATCAGCCTCTTTTCATTTAAAAAATTTTTTAAAATTTTTTGGCTGTGTTGGGTCTTCGTTGCTGCGCACGGGCTTTCTCTAGTTGCGGCGAGCGGGGGCTACTGTTCATTGCAGTGCACAGGCTTCTCACTGCAGTGGCTTCTCTTGTTGCAGAGCACGGGCTCTAGGTGCACGTGCTTCAGTAGTTGTGGCATACGGTCTCAGTACTTGTGGCTCACGAGCTCTAGAGTGCAGGCTCAATAGTTGTGGCGCACAGGCTTTGTTGCTCCGTGGCATGTGGGATCTTCCTGGACCAGGGCTCGAACCCGCGTCCCCTGCATTGGCAGGCAGATTCTTAACCACTGCGCCACCAGGGAAGTCCCCATCAGCTTCTTAATGTCAATGCACATGCCAGATTTGCTCAGTTTTCAAATTCTGGAGTACTAACTGATTTTTAACAGTAGGATTGGCAAATATTTAAAACATTAAAATATTCAGGCTTTGGGAATTCCCTGGCAGTCTAGTGGTTAGGACTCCAGGCTTTCACTACCAAGAGCCCAGGTTCAATCCCTGGTTGGGGAACTAAGATTCCACAAGCCACATGGCACAGCCAAAAAAAAAAAAAAAAAATTCGGGACTGGTTAGGATGAGGGAAATAGGGGCATGCTAGGGGAAATCTAAACCTTTAAGAGGGCAATTAAAAATTTTTGTGCATTCTCCCCCCACCCTGCTCCCCCCAGCCCTGCAAGTTCATTTCTAGTTAATTTATTCCACAAAGACAGTCATACAAATGTTCAAAGATATGTAGCTGTAGTAAGGTAAACAATGGTCACCCAAAGATGCCTACAATTTAATCCCCAGAACCTGAGTACCTGTGAATATCTCATGTTCATGGCAGGAGGTGATAAAGGCTGCACATGGAATGAAGGTTGCTAATCAGCTGACCTTAATATAAGATGCTCCTGGATGATACCAGACGGGCCCAATGAAATCCCAAAGGTCATTTAAATGTGGATGAGTGGCAGCAGCAGATTCAGTGTAGGAGTGATTCGATGCTGGTGTGGGAAAGACTCAATCAACATTTGCTGGTTTTGAAGACGGAAGGGAGCCAGGAGCCAAGGAAGGAAGCAACTTTTAGAAGCTGGAAAAGGCAAGAAAAAGGATTCTCCCCTAGAGTCTCCATAGAAAAATGCAGCCCTGCTGATACCTTAATTTTAGCTCAATGAAATCTGTTTTGGGTTTCTGATCTCCAGAACTGTAAGGTAATATATTTATGTTTCAAGCCACCAAGTTTGTGATAATTTGTTACAGCAACAATAGGAAACTAATGCAATGACTAAAGAAGCTCACTGCAGCATCATTTGTGACTACCCCCCCCAAAATTGTAAACAACCTAAACACCCATTAATAAAAGCCTGACAAAATATTGCATCATTACCACGGATGTTGAAGATTTTAGGCTTTCATCAAAGAGAGAGCTGTGGGAGATAACCTCTCTTTCTGCTTTCGTGAGGGCTTGCCAATCAGTTTAAAATAGAAGGGAGGGAAAATATAGCAAAGAGATTCCAGTCAATAAATTATACATGCATAGCAAATAGAACACAACACTGAGATTATAGTACTTTGGGGTCACCCAGTCTTATTTCCTTCTCACCATCAACCTGTAAATATGCCAAGCACTGTGCTAAACATTGGAAAATATAGAGAAAAGAAGCTCACTGACTAGAGAAGGAAGAAGCAAGAGAAGTATACCAAGTGCAAGACATGGCAAAGCAGAGGAAAGCATGGGTACCTCGCACAGGGAGCTTCTCATGCAGGAAGTCAGGGTGGGAAGGTGGGACAGGACAGCTGCCAGGAGGAAATGCCTGAACCCAGTCTCAGAGGAGGAGCGGGATTCAGCCAGACAAAGAAGACTTGGAAGGCCGTCCCAGGGGAGGAAACAGCTTACACAAGGCTAGTTGGTATGATGTCCAATGTGGGTGTGTGGGTGAGGTAGCATCTGAAAAAACCAGAAAACTTTAAAACCCTACACAAGGACTTTTACATAATTAGTTTTACATTCCCTGAACCTCAGTTTCCCCACCTTCATAATAGAACCATAACATCTTCCTTTCAGGAGAGAATGAAGGGATCAGAGTCTCAGGGCCAGAAAAGGAAGACCTGGTTCCTGGAAGTCCCTGCCCTGTACTCCTCCCTCCAGGCCGAAGCCCCTCGGTCCCAGGTAGGCTGGAGCCACTTCTGGTTCTTTAAAGCCCTGATGCGTTAAAAAAGGGGCTTCCCTGGTGGCACAGTGGTTGAGAATCTGCCTGCCAACGCAGGGAACACGGGTTCGAGCCCTGGTCCGGTAAGATCCCACATGCCGCGGAGCGGCTGGGCCCGTGGGCCACAGCTACTGAGCCTGCGCGTCTGGAGCCTGTGCTCCGCAACGAGAGGCCGCGACAGTGAGGGGCCAGCGCACCGCGATGAAGAGTGGCCCCCGCTTGCCGCAACTGGAGAAAGCCCTCGCACAGAAACGAAGACCCAACACAGCAAAAAATAAATAATAAATAAAAATTTTTTTAAAAAAGAAGGAAAACCATTTTGTGGTATATTTTAATGATTTATATTTAACAGATCGTTCCTTTTAACACATACAAAATACAATGAAATAAAATTACGTATTCATTCCAAGTTCAGGACAGAGCATGTGTTCTGGGACTGGAACAGAGATTTGAATTTATATAATGAACGTTTTCTTCTCTCAATCCCTTCCCTGGTTATGACTCTGTAAGACCTCATGTAGAGGGAAACTTTGAGTGCCTTGGTGAATGAGAAGCTGCAACAGCCTGCCGGTGCCAGGCCCTGTTTATGTTGACTGGAAGAAAGAAAGCCAAGTTGATGCCCAAAGCTTTTAAAACAGGCTGAAGCCTGTGCCCCACTTTCTAGATTCTGATTCATTTGGTCTAGAGTGGGGTCCAGGCATCTTAACACTTTTTAAAGTTCCTCAAGTGATGATAATGTAAAACCAGGGTCAAAAAATACCGTAAATGAAAGTAGGAGAGACTGAGACAGGAATCCCTTAAAGTTTTATCAACTCATTTACAGATATTTATTAAAAGACAAACAATAGTAAAAAACGAAAACAAAAGACAAAGGAACAAAAGGGAGCCAAAGGAAGCTTCAGTAAAAAGGCTCACCAAGGACAGACAGTGGTACTGCAGGGGCACCCTGGGCACCCAGCGGGCAGAGCACAGAGCATGGTGCAGGCCCAACCATGAAGAGCAATGCATCTAGTGTTTGCACATAAGTTGCATAGTGGGAAGGAATCCAAAAGAATTGTGAACAGTCTGTTAAAGTTTGTCAATTCAGTTTGCAAGTATCACGTGACAGCATCCTGACCAGGCAGTTAGGAGGTCCCCAGGGTGGATGGAGAGGCAAGCGCTGGGTCCTCAACCCCTATGTTGGAGACACCAGCACTGGTCAGAGGTAACCATCATGGTGACCAGGTAGACATCACCGTACCAAGAGAGAGACAAGATTCTCAGGCCGCGACCAGGATAGCCAATCTACTGCTGTAATACAGATGCACGCACCCAGAAACATGGAAGTCAATTTTCTGTGTCAGACCTCTAGTCAGGCTCTTATACCTGGGGACAGTGATGGAGGGGCCCCTAGGGACTTAAATAAGAGCGTTCTCTGAGAGCTGAGTTACAAAATCAATGCTTAATAGAAGAGCCATGCTAAGGAGAATGAATGGTCCTGAAATCAGAGCAAGACAGACGGTGACATTATAGAGTAAGCAGTTATCTAGTCAGAAGGGGTGGTCATCAGCCATATGGGGGCACAGGAAACAAGGAAGGCACTGTTCCTGGGCTTGCTAAGCTCCGTACTGGGGACATGGCGCCCTGGTCAGGGGACTCAACCCAACTGTCCTCAGCCTCCGCTGCCTCCATTTTAGTGTGGCCCCCACTGTCTGGATTATCACAAAGCCTCCTAACTGGCCTCTCTGCTTCTGCCTTTGCTGGCCCCAGCGCGCAGCTAAGTTACCCTGTCGAAACATGAGGCGGATCGTGCTCTTTTCCCCTCAAACCCTTCATTGGCTCCCATCTCACTCAGAGTAAAAGCCAAAGTCCTCCCAACAGCCTGTAGCCTTCTATGACCTGGAGTCCCACCTCTGGGCTTCTTCTCCTCCTACTCAGCCCTGCACCACCTCTACCCCTCCCCTGCCTTCCCACTCCCATCCCACACTGCCTTCCTGCTGTGCTTCAAACACGCTGGTTGTGCCCTGGCCTCGGGGCCTTTGCACTTGCTGTTGATGCTCTGGAATGTTCTTCCCCTGCGTATCCACAGGGCTCTCAAGTCCTTCAGGTCTTTACTTCAGGTTGGGAGGCCTGTCCTGACCAACCATATTTAAAATAACAAATTCTCCCACCTCTCACTACTCATTCCCCACCCCACTTTATTTTTCTCCATGCCACTTATAATCATCTAAATAGCCTATATTTCACTAATACATTTGATTATTATGTCTCCCCCACTAGAATGTAAATTCATGAGAGCAGGGATTTTGGTTGGTTTTTGTTAACTGCTGTATTCCCAGTGCCTAGAACAACGCCTGGAAAATAGGCATTCAGTAAGTATTTGTTCAAACAAATGAATAAGCATCCAGGATATCTCTACTGTACCAATGGCTTCATCAAGTTTTCGAAGGTAAGCGACTCAAAGGTGTGTTGATGTTGGGGTAACTACCGTTTTCACAGCAACCTTTTGATGATGATTTGGTTTCCCACAGAGTAAAGGAGAGAGGACGCGCTGGTCAGAAGGCATGTGGTCCGGTTCCATTCAAAGTTTTCGTATTGAAGGAGTGAAAGAACCAGCATGGCAACTGGTGACTTTTTCATCTTATTTAGGGCTTCAGACTCCCAACAGCTTCCATGATGGTGAGTTCCTGGTCTTGACCTGTGAGACCTCCCTTGGCCACCCACTCGGAGGCCAGCTTTCCTCTTGATTCCTGGAGCTCAGCTTGTGCCTTT
This sequence comes from Balaenoptera acutorostrata, assembly GCF_949987535.1. Classification (NCBI taxonomy): domain Eukaryota; kingdom Metazoa; phylum Chordata; class Mammalia; order Artiodactyla; family Balaenopteridae; genus Balaenoptera; species Balaenoptera acutorostrata. The sequence continues at coordinate 45,199,548 of NC_080065.1, read as the reverse complement.
CAAACTCTGCCAGTTGTGTGTAGGGAGAACACACAGCCGCAACCTGGCATATGTGGATTTGACAGTCAAAACGATGGCTGATCACAAAGGGCTGGGTAGGGAGTGACGTGCGACCGTGGGTCCTGCTGCCAAGGTGCTGATCCGAATTGGGCGGGCTGCGCGGAAGCAGGCCCGCGGCTGAGCAGAGCCGGTCCTCCTGCAGCCGACACCTCTGTTCTTCTGGAACCAGAACACAGGTCTGTCTTTGTGGAAAACAGCCCTCACAAGAAGGCCCACCGCTTGTGCTGGTGGTGCGAACGCAGAGTTTTGTCATTTCCTTTCTTTCATAAGATGCAATTTAGTGTGATTCACAAACCTGGAGAGTCCCAGAGGTCCTCTGTTCTCCAAGCACAGTCCTAATGCACTTACTGCCCAGGCCTCGATCACTGCCGGGTCCCGGGGCGGTGAGGACAGGGGACAGGGCTGGTCCTCGGGGGGAATATCACCGCCACCTCCTCCTCGGCTCAAGCACTTGCGCCTCTGTTCTCAAATAGGAGTAACCCGAGCTGTGGGGTCAGTTGACCTGGGTTCAAATCCCAACTCTGCCTCTTGCTGGCTGTTGCGACCATCACGGAATGTCTGGAAGCCTCAGTTTCCTTGTTTGTAAAATGGTTTTGTAAGTGAGTTCTGTAGATAAAATAATATACGTAATGGCCAGTTATAGTACCATAGCTAGAGCAGAATACACACTTGAAATCTAAGTGGTAGGAAAAAGAAATCCATCTCAGCCCAGGATCCATGCATGCTTAGTTGCTAAATGTCATCACAGAAGTGACGGGTGCAGAGAAGGGACCAGACACAGGGATTAGAGCACTGTGGAAGGTTTCACAGGGCAGGGAGGAAGACAAAAGAGTAACCTGCACCACAGAAAACAAGACTGTGGTTTGGTCATACGTTTCTCGACAGTCTACTTTACCCATTCTGGTAACAGTGCACTTCCTAATAATGCTGTTGGATTTCAACAAGGAATAACACAGTGAAGATTGATTTGCTCACTACTGTGAGGCCACTCTTCACACGAGATTGTTCCTTCTACGTTGGGACAACCTGCTTCCGGGTCTCAAGAGGCGTTGGCACAGAGCTATATGGCTCTATCCTCCTTTGTATATCTTTTTTTTTTTTTTGGCTAGTCCCTCTGTCAATTTTAAAATTTATCCTTAGTTATTTTTATTTTTAAAACAAAAAATACATTCAATCATTCAAATTCAAACATATGCAAAGGCATGTAAATAAAAATCTCCCTCCCACCCCTATCCCCTGCTGCCCAGTTCTCAGAACCCAAAGCAAACAATGTTACCTTATTACCAATTGTTCGTCTCTACTTTTAGAAATAATCCAGGCATATATAAGCAAACATAATTGTTTTCTCTTTTATTCAAAGGGCAGCATATAAAATATTGTTCTGCCCTTTTCTTTTTGTCATGTAATTTTTCTTGGGAAAATTCTATATTGGTATCTGAAGATCTTTGGGTTTTTTTTAGATGATTGACACCTACAGTTTTTAATCCTTTAGATAACTGTGCAATTTATCATGGGATCACCTGTCAGCATGGGTACCTAAAAAGTCAAATTTTCTTCCCATGGATTCTAGAATAGGAGCTATTAAAAAGCACCACGTTAAGAAAACTGCCTTTTTCCCCAGGATTACAGGTTTCGCTTTCCCCATAGGTATTTTTGTTCAAATACAGGACAGCAGATGTCAATAAAATCATTATTAATTTGGTAAGCAAAAACAGAATTCCAAGCTGTCTTCAGATATTCTGGTAGAGAACAACTTCCTGAACATACTGGTATTTAAACTCTTTAAGAGCAAGTGGGGAGCCTTATGGAAAAGGGCTGATCTCTGGAGAGCTGAGCCCCTGCCCACCCCAGCAGGAGAAACTTGGTGAGTCTGAGCAGTAGTGAATTGGGCTTCTAGTCAGAATATGCAAGGATGCTGTGCTAGGGTTCTGGAACCAGGAGGGGTGTTTGGACCTGAGGCTGGGCTGGATGGGGAGAGCTGGCCAAGACAGGTGCCAAGGTGAGAGCGCCATGGCTGACAGTGGGAACTCCCGCCTGACGGGGACCGGACTGTGGATTCCTTACGGCTGATGTGAAGTTCTTATTATTTAAACCCTTCATCTCATCCCTTCTCACGTAATCACAGGGGATCTTTATTGTTCTTACTCTTGCCATGCATTGGGCTCAGGGCGTTTCATATGTCATTCAATTCTTGCAGTACTTCTGAGAAGCGGATACTCTATCCCACCACGGATAGAAAACTGGCTCAGAGAGATTAAGTGACTAGCTCAAGATCACACAACGTTTGGGAACATTGCTATCATTTATTAAGTACCTACTTCTGGAATTTTTATCACTTCCTATGGTTATTTAGAGAGGGAGTACTGCCAAATAGTTAAGGACTGTACATACTAGTTCATCTAATACTCTCTAATAAAAATCTAAGTCGGCTTATCATACAAACGAGGAAACTGAGGCTCAGAGATGGGTTGGTGAGTTGCCTGAGGTCATTCAGGGAGTAGACAAGCTAGAATATGACCCCTGGCTCCAATGTGTTGCCTTTCTCACTGATATGCTGGGTCAGCTTCCCCACTATGCTCACAGAGAAGTCCAGCAACTCAGCAGTTAGTTAAGTCCTGAAAGCCATTTCCTCGAGTGACTGAAAATTTAAACCACTAGAAAAATAAGATCTGATGCATCTGACCATTTCAAACTTACAAATCATTTCCAGCTAGGCTGATGGGACCCACAGCAAAGGAATACCATACACACACCTTGTGTGTTTCTAAGTCCCTTTTCACCCAAGGAAGTTGAACTGCCTTTAATAAAACAGGCCACTTTTGGAAGCTCCATCTCTGCCATAGGAATGATGGGATTGGGACATCCTAGGGTCAGGACCAAGTAGGACGAACTCATGATCCCTAGAAAGGCTTTAGCTATGATCCAATCCTAGATTAACTGCCCACCAACTCAGAGGCCTGGGATAGAAGTGAATCCTCAGCTGGGTTTTTCCATGTTCCTGCCCCCAGACCCCTAGCATAGCGCCCTTCTGTACTCTGCCTAGAAGTCTACTCCACCCACCTCAGACTCACCAGAGCCTACCACGTGGAGAATTGTTGGTTGCTTCTACCTGTGACCAAGGGGAACTTGTCATGGCTGATTCTGACCCTGACCAAGTGGAATTAAACCTTTGACTTGACATGAGCTCCTGTGGTTTCCTTTCTTCCCTCAAACACCCTCTAAGAGAACCTCTCCTTCTCATGCCCCACCCCCTAATCCCAGGCCACAGCTGATTTGTCCAGCTTGGGTCAGATGTACACCACTGGCCCAAGGAAACTTATGAACTGCAAGATGGCTTGGCCGTTTTAGATGTATTAGAAGGTGCTGAGAAGGCCTAGCCACAGGAAAAAAATAAAATAGACCCATAAGGAAAAGAAATTGACAAATTAAAAAGCCCCACATAGAGGGCAAGCTTAGTTCTTGCTCTTAGTTCTTAGTTCTTAGTCCCCAAAGATGGGACTTTTGGCCCCATGTGGGGTTCGCCAGGTTCCGGTACCCACCCGTGACCCTTTACATTTTGGATCAGGCTGGTTTGAGCTGGCAGCCAACAGCGTCAGTTTCCAACAGGGACAGTGTGTGAAGTGCTCTCCTTAAGTACCTACTATGCATCAGGTGCCGGACTCATTGACAGCTATTATTTCAAAACATCTCACTCACAATTTATTGCTATAAGCTTAACAGTTACTGAAGTTACTAACATAAGCAGATACTCAGTGGGACCACCCAAATGGCTTATGGATTTAAATTAATCAAATTTACTACAGAATTTCATGAATAACTTATATGGCAACTGCAGATGGAAGCAAGACAGTGAACTCACTCTTCTATCTTTCTGTTTAAGTCTTTCACATTAAATAAATGCCTCCTTGACTACTGGAGAAAAAATAATTATAATATTCCATTGAAGCTGAGAAATAAAGCAACCTTTGTTTATTTTTAAAAGATAAACATGGCTGATCTGCACTAATCATAATATTTTGAAGGAAAAAAACAATATTCAACATTTTTAGCCTGTAAATAAATAGTATCCTGTTTTACTTATTCTGTTAGCCAAAGATAAGGTTGGAAATGAGAAAATTGGATAATGCTTATGGATTTAAAAGTATCAGACATGGTATTCGATTCTGAGGAAATAAAGGCATAAATGGAAAAAATGGCTTAGTAAATGAATAGAAAAAATGAACTTAGGAAAGAATGACATTTAAAAGTTTATACAATAAACTTTGCATGCTTGACTTGAGAGACTAAAACATTTTTTCAAGTCCTTAATGATGAGAACAGCAGCAAAATTCAAGACAATTAAAAATCGGCATTTAAGAATCTTCTGTATTGTTATGAATAAATCTAAGACAACTGTATCAGTGAAGCCTAAGAAAATCCCAATTATGACTCTATTCAAGCCAAGGAGCACTGAGTTTCCGTTTCATTTTCAAATGTGTTCCCTTATTCCAGATTTAAACTGTACCTTCAGATACAAAAGCCTAGAAGGGAAACAGGGTTCCAATGCATGGCTGTAGAACCAGTCTCGCTGCATTATACTTACAGCATATAAACGACTCTGTCTCTAATTAAAATAGCAAAGCCAAGCTCAAGTGCATGCCCTCCTGTTCTAAATACATCATATATCTGAAGTATAAATTATAGAAATAAAGACAAATAATGGCATGAAGGGCATGATAGTTTATTTTAAAAAATTGTACCACACTGATCATAATGACCAGCATACACATTATGATGGCTTTTCTCTTGGGTATTAACATTGCAGTATTTTTGTATACTGAAATGTTTCAATAGGACCAAGAACGTTAGAGATATAAAGATCTTAGATGAAAATGAACACTAATAATTCCGGTGTCCTACCCCACAGAATTAATTTAAACCCCTTATGAATCAGTGGCATTATAATGTTACATAGTTATGAAGAATGAAAGTTCTCTTCTAAATAGGCAGCATGAACTTATACTTCCTTTTTCTTTAATCTTTAGTTTTTATAATTTAAGCTATGTCCACCCTGGCCAAAGCACAATTCATACAAGACACCTCAGATAATTTCAATGCTACCATTGCAAAGTTTAGTGATTTTTACTTAAACAAACAAAAAAAATCAAACCACTGCCAAAAAAGGAGGCAAGTAAAACTGATTTTCCAATCATTTGAAAAGCATAGTGCTTATTTGTCCAATACAGACTCAAACTTAAATTAAATGCTATCATTATAATCTCCAAACTTCTGCAATAAAATTAATATTTATATATATATATATATATATACACACATATATATATATATACATACGCACACACATATATATATATACACACACATATATATATATATGGGTTTTGTTTATAGAACTGTATTTTGCAACCAACAAGAGAAAGTTATTTTTTAAAGAACAATATATTTGGTTACAGTTCCACATGTTGGTAGTAGAGACAAAGCCACATGATGTTAAATCTGGCTCTAAGTTACCTAAGGTATAAAATTTTGATCAAAATTATGATACTCTGATCTTAAAAATTCAACCCATGTGAGATTACTTTTTAGAGTAAATGTGCTGTTGAAAAATCATTTCAATAACCTTCTCTTTGTATGACTATCTGCAAATTGACCCTTTTCTTTAATCAATGTGACTCACCAGCATTTCAAACTGACCTCTTTACTTCTATGTTACCATTTTAATACCCAGGGATTTCTGAGGCAGCATAAGTTTGACTTCATTAAAAACAGTAGATACTTTAACCTTTCAGTGACAGTTTTTAAATCTGTAAACTCAAGAATCACATTACTGAGCTCAGCAACTATAAAAACATTGAGATTTTGGCATTTCTAACCAGAATCTCTTTGTGCTTTTTAAATTAAGCTGCTTTTGAATCTTTTTGGTATTTATCAGCCATTGTATTTCCCTTATAATAATAAAAGAATATACTTAAAGTAATTTTTAAGGTTAAATGTCCTGGGGGCTTATCAATACTTAAAAACAGAAACAAAAACAATTACTTTTTTCCGTCAGCATTTGGAATAGTAGAAATTATTTCTGGTCCCTCCTTAGATCAACCAACACTACTTTTCATCACGTATAACACTGAATTTTACAGACATCCCTGAAAAGTTTTTGATTAAGTAAACGAGTGAATCACAGTGGAGTCTCCATCAGTTAACAGTGTAGATCCAGTAACAAAACAAAACAAAACAAAACAAAAATCACACTGAATGTTAAAAGAAAATCTTCAAGCTAAAAAAAAAAAGAAAAGAAAAGAAAACCCTCCTAAGAATTAAAACCGAGTGTGTGTTGTCACTGATTCTGTGCTCGTGTCTCCAATTGATTAGACTCCTTCTCTGGGTTATAAGACATGTTCGATGAAATCTCCACACCAAGTTTCCAGGACACTTGAGTGAAGAGGCTATGCTACTGTAGCATCTAAGGGAACAGAGTGGCACCGTTTTCTTCCCTAACAGACACCACATCCAAAGATGAGCATGCGTGTCCCTCCACTGTGCTCACCAGCGTGCATCAGGAGACAGAACTTGCTGGGCAAACTGATGACAGCTGATCCTCCCACCCCGCCCCCAGCATCAACAGGAGGTTCCCAGCAGTTTGTCATGATGTGCACTGGCCTTTCACTCTTTCGGTCAGAAAAGTTGTGGTTACTTTAAAAAGGGGGTGGGGGGGGGGTGGAGAAATGAAAAAACCAAGAGTCTAAAGGCACAAAGTCGCATAGCTGCTCTAGTTGGAGTTTGTAAACAGAGAATAAGTTGAATTTAGGTAATCCCAATCTGTGAGAGTACAAAGGCATCCACAGCAGGCTTTTATCCAGCCAGCTTCTTTGAGACCCTTCATGGGTTTTGAGGTCTACAAAGTATGCACTAAAATACCCATACTTCAAAAAGCAATAAGGCAAATAGTATAATCATTATTCCCAAAGTTACAATGGTAGTGTAGGCATACATAGTATAATTTAGTTACAATGTGTGGTACTGTTTCTATTATATAACCATATTAACTGCTTCTTTCCTACATAATTATATATTCAGCCGAGTTTCAGTTGAACACAAAACCATCCTTGTACCACTGCTGATAGTTGGCAATAGCTCTTTGATAGCAGTTTTTATTCTGCTGTAGAAATTATCCTTGAACTGAAAAAAAAGTCCATAATCCAACCTCCAGTCATTAAACACTATCATATTTGTGAAGAGCCTCTTCCAACTTCTGCGTCACTTTTTGGAAAAATATTATTTGTTGTTGTAAGAAATGCTGCATCTGTGATTTAAAGTCTCTTACTCGAATTTGATGGAAGTGGTGAATTTCTGCCAAAGTGGCAAAAGAAATAGTGTTACAGCGATCCTGAATGCCATCAGCCTTTTGGACCTCCATCTTCCCTTCTTCCACGTGTCGCCTACTCTCCTTTACTTTGGTAAGAGCTCCTGTAGTTAAAAAAAAAATTAATTAAAAAATATATATGTACCCCAGTGGTACAGCTACATAGTAAACAGAATGCTGGGCATTATAAATACTTGCCTGAACTATTTTCAAGTCCTTTGGCATTTAAAGGGTTGACTATAATCACTTATTAAAAAAGAAGAACTCTGGTAAAGTTTCTGAAAACACCTCCATTGCTGCAACTTCACTTATCAAAACCAGCTTTTGCCATTGACCAAGTAGCTATAGCATGTTTCATCTCTTGCAGGCAGAGATACTATAAACGACAGATAACAAACTGCAAGGAATTGTCCCTAAAAAGACAAACTAAGAAACTCTGCAGTTTTTACATTCTTAAGAGAAAAGGTGTGACACCATTATATATGCATATATTAAGAGAGACATTTATAAAGGGGAGAATACTGCATGCTTGCCTGCTTCTGACTCCACATTCTATCAGGAGACCCATACCTGCAGCATAATGGCCCTGTGAAGTAAAAATTTGCCTCCTTTTCCTTTTTTTTTTTCTTGGCCATGTGGCATGCGGGATCTTAGTTCTCCAGCCAGGGATCAAACCCGTGCTCCCTGCAGTGGAAGCTCAGAGTCCTAACCACTGGACCGCCAGGGAAGTCCCTCGCCTCCTTTTCTTTAGGAGCTGTAAAGATCAGTGAGTTATGAGCCTGCCCTAGTGATGATCTGGGAAAGAAGCCAGAGGGTGTCATAGCCTCCAGTCAAGAAATGTCCCCAGAGGGTGTGTGCAAGGAGGAGGGAAGAGGACGATTTCTGTGGCAGATGCCATATGAGGACAGACCCTCCCCTAGAAGCATAGTCATATGAAAACACAAAAGGCTGAGGATGCTTAGGGGGTAGGAAAAATAAAGACTATTCATGGGTTCGTAAAAATGATAAAGTTCAGATCACTTGAGCACAGTCAGCTCAAGAATGCAGAATACCTGACTCCACGTGGCACCCATTCTACTAAACCATGATGAAAGACAAGAGAGAAACGTCTAGGACACCTGGCTTGGTGGTCTGTGGACATGGTGATGCTACAGGGGGGAAAGGTAGCCTGTTTAGAAGGCAGAGGGGAAGCTGAGCAACTATGTTGTGGAAATGTTCAGTTTTAGCTAATGGTGAAATATACAGGGGAAAAGCCCTATATCTAAATTTCTTCAAATCTACAAAATAACATAGAGTAAACCTAGTATTAAATACAACGCTTAGAGGTTAAACAGCGTCCTTTTTTTTTTTTTGGGGGGGGCACAGCTCAAAGACCTGAGAAATTAAAACCCACTGACAACAAATGTTATAGCTACGTATGTATGTATGTACGTATATTTTCATTTATTTATTCTAAAGAAGATCTTTACCTGAAAAGCAGGAGAGCCCTGGAGCAGAGAGAATACCCTGCTTCCCCTGTGACCACACAGAGGAGATGCCGTTCGTGTTGGCACAGCTACAGGAAGACCCCTGACCCATTCCCCTAAGAAGCCATTGCCCTGAAAATATAGCCCTGTTAACATTTTCCCCACAGCAGATGGGACTCGGGAAGCAGTGAAACCTGCCTGCTTGTGGTCTCATACTAAACAGAGAAAGAGCGCTCCCCCTCAGAGAGAGAAAATAATTTTTTGTAGCAAACTTATGTTCGTTATATTTGTACAAGTGTCCTGTCCCAGTTTATATGTAAAAATTGAAGTTGAAGAGACCAGGAAAGCATGAGACAGAGAACTAAAAAAGAAAAGAAAAATATTTCAAGAAGATGGCTGAGAATATGAAATGTAGGTTTCAAATGGTTGAGAGCGAGAACAAGAAGTCAAGAGAGCCAAGTCTCAGGAGATCTGACTGTTCATGTGATTCGGGGCCGAGGTGCCAGGCCCACCGTGTGAACACAGAGGACAGGCGCCGGCGCCCTGCCCCCGCAGACCCCCGGGCAGCTGTGCAGCAGCTGTGGCCTGTCCTGCGAATATGCTGCAGGTATTACTTGTTCTACTTACTAGAGTCCAGCACAGAGGAGCTCGGAAACCTGGCCCTGAGCTGTGCCAATGTCAACGAACCTGCAGCTTGCCAGACTCCAGATGAGATCACCATATTCTCAGAAATGACATTCTATTGCACAGAACTGCAGACTGCAGACGTGCATCCGTAAAACCAACTTACAAATGAACAAGACTGAAGTTTTCACAACTTGAATCACATCGGCATACATTTTCAAAACTCCTGGATACAGTACAAGTATTAAATCTCTCCAAGGGGGCTTCCCTGGTGGCACAGTGGTTGAGAATCTGCCTGCCAATGCAGGGACACGGGTTCGAGCCCTGGTCTGGGAAGATCCCACATGCCGTGGAGCAACTAGGCCCGTGAGCCACAACTACTGAGCCTGCGCGTCTGTAGCCTGTGCTCCGCAACAAGAGAGGCCGCGACAGTGAGAGGCCCGCGCACTGCGATGAAGAGTGGCCCCCGCCTGCCGCAACTGGAGAAAGCCCTCGCACAGAAACGAAGACCCAACACAGCCATAAATAAATAAATGAATAAATAAATAAACCCAAAAGTTAAAAAAAAAAAAAAATCTCTCCAAGGCCTGAATGCCTTTTGGCATTTGACACCTTTAAGCTTTCTGAGTGTACATACTAAAGGAGCCGAGAATTTAAGACTCACTTTTCTCCCAACTGTAAGTTTATTTACTAAATAACACAGAGCCCCAAACAGCTGGGCTCTGGGGCTAGAATCTCAGCTTGTTTACCAACATTTATGGAGGGTCTAACGTGTAGAGCACAGAGCTGGCACACGGGGGACTCACAAGAAACGTTCAAGTCCCCACCCTCCGGAAGCTCTCGAGGAAACCACCTCGCAAAGCACACTGAGGACAGGCACACAACCATGACATGAAGTGAAACAGGACCACAAAGCACAGAATTCTGCACAGGAGCTGAATATGGCTTTCTCCAAGATAACGTGATTGTGTCACAAGGGAAAATGCTCGGAGGGCCTGCTACGTGCCAGGCAGTGCTGAGGACAAAGGGGGGAGGAGGGGGCAGAGGCAGGGAACAGGCGTAGATAACAGTAAATGGTAGCGGCCAAAAATAGTCACAATATAGGCGAGGCACTTTCCGTGTACCAACTCTAACCCTGCTGCTACTTTGCAACAGACATTACTGCTATTTTATGACAAGGGAACTGAGAAAGCCACCCAACCTCTTTGAGCCTCAAAGTCAACGGTAACCCAGAGAGAGGCGGAGGAGATGGGATCTGAGTGCACAATGACTTCAAAGCAAACACTACAAATATTCAGAAAAGAAACTGGACCCTGAAGAGGCAAAAAAGCAAGGTGGGCGCCGGTGGGCAGGGTGCAGGGGATAAGGGCTGGGCCACTGAGGATCAGCTGTCCCCTCTCCTCCCCTTGACCCCAGGCCTCCCCACCCCCTGCCCCAGAGCTGGGGCTCCCGCACTGCCCTTCTCCCTTCCCACCTCCCTTGCAGGTCCCGGACTTTTATTCTGACGTGCAAGTCAGAAGACCTTGTGAGTATGTAAAATAAACCATATAGGTTTTGAAAATTTCCCTCTGGAATCTTACGAACCTCATTCAATTCACTAATTGTACCTGCAAAGCCTTTTAATATTTATAAGATGTCTGATTTTAATATTTATAAGATGTCTGATTTTCTTATCTTTGTAGCATATGATTAGGATGCCACAAAACAAAACATCGAAAAAGCAGCACATATTTCATTATTTTGAAAATGTAAGCTCAGACTTACACGGGGCAGGGGGGCCTCTCTTCCCATGCGCCCCACCCCCCACCCCGGACTTAGATCCTACTGGAAAATTATATAAATTAAGAACTACCACCAAAAATAGTAACATACAATCCCTGGATGGGCTTTGCCTTTGTTTGCTCTAGTGCAGCTGGACATCCCAGCAAAAAATTACTTTATTTTGCAAACTAGGAAGGACAGAAAAAAACACTGAGGAGAGTAAGCACCCAAAGGCCAATTTCACTTGGAATTTTGGTTTAACGCACTTAATGCAATTCAAATCCATTAGCAGGATGCATCAGGATTGCAAGTAGCAAGGAAATAGGAGGAGATATAAGATTTGTTTTTTAAAAAGAGACATACTTCCTATTTTAGGGACTATTTTTTGATGTGACAAGATTTACATGCCTGAAACCATTAAAAATCTATACAAGGCAGCATATGTATTAAACAGCATTCTATAAATGTACAAACTCTGGTAGAAGAGTGAGTGCTAGGTATAATCAAGGAAGATCATGTCTCCACAAAACAGGACCCACAAATTTAGAGCAAGTTTTAAAACAACAACAGCAACAACCTCTTTTAACTAAAATGTAGCTAAACTGATTTTCCCCCAGATCCACCTCCAGAAGAAAAATGATTAACAATAAAACAGGCTGATAGCAGTATACTTTTTTTTTGGGGGGGCTGCACTGGGTCTTTGTTGCTGTGCGCGGGCTTTCCCTAGTTGTGGCGAGCAGGGGATACTCTTCATTGCGGTACGCGGGCTTCTCCTTGCGGTGGCTTCTCTTGTTGAGGAGCACGGGCTCTAGGCGCGCGGGCTTCAGTAGTTGTGGCTCGCGGGCTCTAGAGCACAGGCTCAGTAGTTGTGGTGCACGGGCTTAGTTGCTCCATGGCATGTGGGATCTTCCTGGACCAGGGCTCGAACCCGTGTCCCCTGCATTGGCAGGTGGATTCTTAACCACTGTGCCACCAGGGAAGTCCCAGCAATATACTTTTTGAAAAATCATAAGAGTTCCTGAGTTGAGACAGCAGTCCAGTTCTTCTCTAAGCAGCTGGCTGTTAAAGTTCAGGATGACAACCCCAAAGACCTTCAACACCAAACCCCCCAAAAAGAAAGTTATCTTTTGTAAAATATTATTCAAAGTTTAAAAAATTATTTCCTTTAAGAAGAAAACCATTTTGCTTTTAAATATTCATCTTACAATCCTCTGGTTAGTTCTTCCTATACATTTTAACAAACACTAAGGGTTTAGTGTGTTTGCTTTCTTATGAGAAAGATAAAGTCAAGTCATTCAGTAAGCTAATTATGGAAGTTAACTGGTTTACCGTCTGAGAGTAAACAGGAAAAAAAAAAAGTGGCATCCTTTAAACAGCTCAAGCTATCCATCTGAACAAATAGCATGGGTGTTTAAACACTTGGGGACTGACAAACAGAACTATTGGGTTGGTCAAAAAGTTCATTCGGGTTTTCGGTAACATCTTAAGGAAAAACCCAAACAAACTTTTTGGCCAATCCAGTACTTTCTGGAGTTTCCCTGAAGCTTCTCTCTTAACCTACTGAATTTCTAAATTCTGGGTTCTCTCAAGATCAAAGTGGGTACATATTTTTCCAATAGAAATTATATTACAAACGTTGGTTAGATGTAAGAAAAACAGTTTAAGTAATAGAACTAGCACTTGGGTTTTGTCACAAATGGCGTAGTCTCACAGTTTGCCGTTTCTCAAACTGGGAATTATCTGTACACACTTCTATGCTTCACGTATTTTCATACTTAAAATATTAAGTATCACAAGGAAGGCAGAGACAGCCACATTTCCAATCAGGTTTAGCTTCTAAGGAGTGAGAGTTGGAGAAAGAAAACTACTGGAGCAGAGTTAGATCACTACAGACTTGCTACTTCTAGGATAGCTTGAAAAATTTGTAGCTTAAGAAACAACTGCAGAGGTACCATGCAACCAGCTGTAGAGTTGTAACAAAGCATTACAGCATATTTTTAAGTATTCTCTCAGCGGTACTGCATTTTTTACCAAACCCAAGAGGAGTGTAAATAAAAGCTAAAACCATGGCCCAGAATCTCAAGAGCAAAGGGAACACACATTTTTATCATGCAATCAATAAAAAAACAGGCAAGGGTTTTCCAAACCTGTACTTTTTAGGTGGCTAATTTAGAAGCTATCTATCCCCTGCCACGCCTCTCCTCTCATAAACATCACATTGCTATCTTGCTTTCATAACAGAAAAGGAAAATCAGAGAATTAAGGGAGAGAAATGATAAAATAAAGCCTAAGGTGAAAAGTAGTTGCTGTTGTATTAAACAGAAGACCCCATAACACTTATGGTTAGGGCAGTGGTTTTAAAATGAAAGAAAATTAATGTCAAACAGGTAGCTAGTGGGAAGCAGCCACACAGCACAGGGAGATCAGCTTGGTGCTCTGTGACCACCTAGAGGGGTGGGATAGGGAGGGTGGGAGGGAGACCCAAGAGGGAGGGGATATGGGGATATATGTATATGTAGAGCTGATTCACTTCGTTATACAGCAGAAACTAACACACCCTTGTAAAGCAATTATACTCCAATAAAGATGTTAAAAAAAAAATGAAAGAAAATTAAAAATAGGAGGGATCAGAGGGAAACACATTTTAGAATGGGAGCCTAAGTACATAACTGTAAAACTGTCTCTCGGGCTAAAAGACAGACATTATATGGAATAATATTTGAGAAAAATAAGATTTTACTATGAAAAGAAAATGGTGGAGGCAAGTATTAAATTCTGACATTAAATAAGAAGGGGCTGACAACACAGAGCAGTATTATATCCTTCATTTAAACAAAAACAATAACAAGACAAAATAACAAGAAGGTAACAAATGAAAAATGGTGCAGCCTCCCCAAGTTACACAACTGAAAATAAACTCTTAAAGTGTATTTGAAGTACGGGAAAAAGTATTAATGAAAGTGGGGCAATATATTTCCACCACACCCATGACCGCGCTCCCAAACAGGCAAAAGCAACCCAGCTCCCGTTCAGGACACCGGGCTGAGCTGGACACATTTCAGACGTTTCTTCCTCAGAGGGCGGCAGAAAGGAACACAAAGACAGCCCCTCCTAAAAAGGCTTACAGGCTGAGAGGGAATCTTCCGCTGAGCACACAATCTAATTACTAAATCAGCTGGACAAGTTATTAAAATTTCTCCACAGGATAGAAGGTTCACCCAGGAGCTGATCACCCTAAGCCTTTATTCCAAAGGGTGGGGCAGGAACCCTGAGGACTTCCTTCTCATCCATCACTCTGTCCTGGCAAGGCACCCACTGGGGAAGCCGGGAGAGCTGATTCGTCGGTGAGAAGGGCAGAGTTGGGTCCCAGATTTTTTTTTAAATGCACTATAAGGGCTTTAGATGAGTTTTTGGTACAGTTTTCTCAGTCTCTCTAACAAGAGGCTAAGTGACTTGTCCAAAGTCCCACAGCTAACTCCTGGCAAAGAACCCACCCTTCCTCCCTGCCTGCCTGCCCTGCCACTTCCCACTTAACATTCCAGGCAGGGCCTCTGTTCCACTCTGTTGAAAAGGGTCCTTCCCTTTCCACGTTTGGAGAGGTAAAAGGAAAACTAAACCAGTATTTCAGCTTTGCTTTAGGACCTGCTATTAACAAAATCTCCCAGACTCCTTTGGCATTCTTAGCTGACTCTATACATGCAAAATTCCTAACAGGTTCATCTTTATACTTACGGCAATTGCCCAGTCTCAGGGAAAGGCACTTTGCCTGCTTCACCATCACCAAACCCAGCAGAACTCATGTCCTAAATTCACTCCCAGCCCTCTCCTACCATGTGCTTGGTATCTTACAATGTGAGCACAGTTTTAAAGCATGCTCAGGCTGGAGCGAGCATCCTGCTTCATAATCCACATGCGCTCAATTTCAGAGGAATATTACGTGTTTGTGGTGAACATAAAAACATAAAGAAATCAATCCTATGACAAAGTTCATTAATATTATAACCTTAAAGGGCTCAAACTCAAACAAGCTCATTTTATAGATTAATTACAATCCAGGAAGTCAGCACCATTTTTTTCTTTTTTTTTGTTTTAATTAATTAATTTATTTATTTATTCATTGGCTGTGTTGGGTCTTCGTTGCTGTGCACAGGCTTTCTCTAGTTGCAGCGAGCGGGGGCTACTCTTTGTTGTGGCATGCGGGCTTCTCATTGCAGTGGCCTCTCTTGCTGTGGAGCACGGGCTCTAGGCGCACAGGCTTCAGTAGTTGTGGCTCGTGGGTTCTAGAGCGCGGGCTCAGTAGTTGTGGTGCACGGGCTTAGTTGCTCTGTGGCATGTGGGATCTTCCCGGACCAGGTCTCGAACCCACGTCCCCTGCATTGGCAGGCGGATTCTTAACCACTGCGCCACCAGGGAAGTCCCGGCACCATTTTCAAAAGCATCACGTTATTTACACAGCATGCCATTAAATTATGTACATCAGTAAAACTGTTTAGGAAGCATGTTATTGCCATTCTGGTTTTTCTAAAATGAGAGCAGTGAAGCTCTGGTGTCATCTAGTCAATTAGCACATTTTAAGAACCCACTACCAGCTGAACTAAAGCACATTAGCAAATACAGTCACACTACATTAAACTCTGCTGTATCGTTTCCTTCTGATTTGCAGAGAGAAAGCAATTTCCTGGCAACTTCTGACCCAGCAAAACTAGACGGGGGCGAAAAACCACTGCAGTGCCTCAGGCATTTTAACCAGGGAGGCCCTAAATTCAGCTGAAGAAGTTGTCCAGTTTCCCTGGTTAAGGCCCTCTCCTCCACCTCCCTCAGGCCCCCCCAGGGCTTGCTGGCTGCTCCAAAGGCTCCCAACCCACCAGTTTCTGCACCTGAACTTTGCCTTCCTTTCTTCAACCAACTCTCTTACTCTCAGTATGCTTTGTCCCTCCTCAGACCAATTATACAAAAGGCCCAGTCACTAAGCAACAGGGATCCAAAGGCTACATTTTCTCCCTTAAAAAAAAAAAAAAGCATTTTATTTAATTTTGAAATCATGAATGTGCCAGAAACATTAGCTAGATTTTCTGTCTTCCCAAGACCCTGCCCCAGAAAACCCAGGCCTTGGTGTGAGGGACAGAACAGGAGACAGGCTGAAGGGCACAGGGACAGCTGCACAGAAGTTGCCCAAGACTCGACTAGACCTGTTTTTCTTCATTCCCTCGTATGCGTAAAATGTTGAAAGAGAATGCTAATTTGGTCAACGTGGCCTACTTTGCTCTTATCCTCTCATCACTGGTACCCACCCCTCTGGGTCCCTGCTAACTCCCCATTAACTCTTTCCCCTCCCCTTTCCTTCCTCCTTTTGGTCTCCACCCACCCACTTGTTGATTCCTCCTTGATTCCCCTCTCTGCTCCAATATTTACTTTTTGATTTTTTTTTTTTTTTTTTTTTTAGTAAAATGGCTCAAAAGACAAAGGCTGACATGCACGTAACAGAGACAGGACGGCCGTCCATCCAGGCAAAACAGTCCCATGTGAGCACCTGCTCTATGCAAAAGCTGTGGTCTGCACCTCACGGGTCTCGTTTTCTTCTCTCAGAGGTGGCCAGGAAACTTAGACAAGGTAAGCAACTTTATGAGGTGTCAGCTGCACATGAACCTGGGCTGCCCAACTTCCCAGCCCAAGCAGTTCCCTGTACCTGCCCGACGGGGGCTGCCTCCTCCCTGAGGTCTCAAAGCCCCACGGACCAGCCCCGGTACACAGCACACCTCGCCAAGCCCTCCAGAAGCCTCATCTCAGGGAGAGGCAACCCCTGACCTGCCTCCAGGCCCTCAAAATTCTATTCCTGAATCACATCCTACTAAGTGGGCTCCAGATTTGGACCACATTAATAAACTCTGGAGGGCACGAATAGTACTACTGAACTCAAGTCAGTGACGGCAATTTTTTGAAGGGATTAAGTGTCCTTAGAGCCAAGAACTATCAAAATTCAGATATAATTAATTTAAAATTCACTTTCAATTCGCAAAGAGAACTTTTGAGTCATTTTAAAAGGAGGGAAGAGGGTCTCGGGACAAGGATAATAAATTGCAAAAAGCAATAACAACAAAAACCTGGTTGCTTGATAATGAAAAAATTAATCATTTAAAGAACTCAAGCCTCTGAGCTTGGTTTGGTCCTGAAGGTACAAGAAGAAGTCGTTTGTTCTAGGTAAAAGCCTTATTATATCCTAATTAAGCAGTCCTTATAGCTTCATTCAGCAATCACCAAAAGTGTAAGGGCAGAATGACATTTACTATGAATGAAAGCATTCACTTGAGCGTACCACATCTTAAAACATTTGATTACTTTTACTCACTATGTACATACATTCACACAGCTCACCTTGTTCCAAAAATGAAGAGGGAAATCACGTGATTACATCTCTTGTGGCTCATTTGGTAAAATAAGCTTTTCATCGCTAGGAAATTTTACATATAATAAATGCTCTTATGTTTCAGCTGATACTGAATATTAAATCTGTGATAAAGATACTAGGGTGATAGATTCAAGAGAATTCTGTAAAACAGTATCTTTATTTCAGCAGCGTCTGGATACAATGGTGAAAATGTTGATTTGCCTATGGCCAAGCAAATACAGATAAAGACTTTAACATCTGAGAATAGGAAAAGCATGTATCATTTTTTTTTCTTAAAGATTTTATACCCACAAAATCATAATAAAATAAGGTAGAAAGAATATCCTTGATAATCATAACATACAATAAAACTTGAAAAAACAACTGATGTTGTAAAACAGAATCCATATAATGGTTTAAATTCAGAGAATACAGTTGATGACTGAGGTCCATTGTTCATAGTTCCTAATTTCCTAATTCTTTTGTTTCCTGATATACATGCGTGAATACTGGTCTGTACAAATAAAGTGGCATTAGGTATGTTCGCAAGCTGCCAGCACTTTGAATTTAAATGACCTTTGACATACAACAAAACATACCTGTACCTAAGAGAAAAGTGAACTTTGGAAACTACCTTTAACCAAAGGTAAACCTTAGTTTCTTTTTTTTCTAGGAAGATAAAGGGAGGTCCAAGCTAAAATAAATCTAATAGAAGCTGCTAAACACATAGGCCCCTCTAGATGGGGCAGGAAGAGAGCGAGGTGGCACCGGCCCTTTAGAATGGAAACCAGGGAGATGTGAGCTACACGCCCAAAGCCAGGATCCTTGATTGCCACGACTGCTTCTCTGAGGGCTGCAGTTCGTACTACAGTTAGAGTAATATTTTCAAAGAATCTTTCTTTCCAGTAGTCTTCTCAAATAATGTCTAGTTTTTAACTTTAGAATTGGAATTGTAAACCCTGGTGTTAACCAACTGCTATTTAAGCTATGGTGGTACCAGCGGTGAGCAGCCAGCCCAGCATCAATCGCTGTCCTTAGTGCCGTCTGCTGTGGCCCTTACGACGGGAACTTCACATGGCTTTATAATCACTAAGCTTTGGAGACAATTTCTAAATCAGCTGTTGTAAACTTAGGAACACTCTTGACCCTGGGGTTTTCCTGCTTCCTGACACTGGCAGGGACCAGGTTTCCACTGGCTCTGAGTCTTTACTCTGGCCGCATCTGGACTTCCTGAACTAGTCGTAAATAACCAGCTGAAGCCAAAACAAAGCAGCTAGAAATATGTCATTTTAAGATAGACATGAAATACAACTCAAAAAGCATGAAAACTTATAGATTACCCATGTTGCCATTTACTAGTTTTTAAAGATGTCTCACTGCGGGCAATAGGTGGGCTTTTGTGAAAATCACAGATGTCAATATAACTAAGTAGAATAAAAAAAAAAGAAACCCAGAAAGTAGGATTTCTAAGACTCCCTTCAGCCCCATTCCTTCTCTTTCCCTCTAATCCTTCTCCTTTTCTTAACCTGCCTATTTCTATTCCTGGCATCACTACTTTCTGTCACCCAAACGTAAAACTTCAAAGGTAACTCTAGACTCCTCAAGAGAGCCACCCCTCACCCAGCCCTACCACTCTCCCTGGCAGGTGTCTCCAGTTCACCTGCTCTTCCAAAGCCCGCCTCGAGCCTGGTCTACTAATCAGCCTCCGCCGGCCTGTACTCAGCCCACAGGAGCAGCTTCTTGGGGACCAGGCTGCACTGGGTGAGGGATGCCCCCAAGGGCTCACAGTTAGGTTTCTGTGGCTCACTTCCAGTCTGCGAAGTGGGGACAAAGAGAGAATATACCTCAAAATCTCCCATGAGGTGTAAATGGATATAATGCATATAAAATGTGAAGCATCATGCCTGGCACACAGAAAGCCCCCAAAGGATGTTCCCTACTTTTATCACAATTCCGATGTCACTCTTCAGTTTCAAACCTTTACTGGCTGTTGACTGCCTACAGGATAAAACTCAATTTTCTAGCAGACGTACTACTTACTGTAGCATAAAGAGTACTGACCCAGGTCAAGGCAAAAAGTGAACTCAAATGCTGTCTCCTTATTAGCTGTGTAATCCTGGAAATCATTTTACGTCCCCGAGCCTCAGCTCCCACAGGTACCCAGCAGGGGAGTTAACAGCTGTGCTGGGTTCAACAGTATCTCCCCCCCAACAAAATTCACATCCACCTGGAAACTGTGACTGTGACCTTATTTGGAAACAGGGTCTTTGCACATGTAATTAGTTTAGGTGAGGTTGTACTGCGTTAGCATGGGCCCTAAATCTGACGTGATTAGCATCCTTAAAAGAAAAGGAGACAAAGGGACACACAGGGAGAACGCCAGGTGAAGACGGAGGCAGACTGGAGCCAAGAACAGCAAGGAGTGCCGGCAACCACCAGAAGCTGGAAGGAGCCTCCCCTAGAGCCTTTGGAGGGAGTGTGGCCCTGCCGACACCTTCATTTTGGACTTCTAGACTCCAGAACTGTGTGTGAGAGAATAAATTTCTACTTTTTTTAAGCCACCCGGTTTGTGGTAACTTGTTTCAGCAGTCCTGGCAAACGAATACAACAGCTAATGGTTAATGCTTAAAGACATTTGCCATAGAAAGTGGTTATTCCATGGTCCACACAAAGAAACTGAGGCTGAGAGAAGCTGCTGGTGGGAACTCAGCCCCACGTAGCTGGGGGTCCAGGCTCACAGCCACCCTGCTGCCGTACCCACTCCTGAACAGAATTGGACACAGTGGATGTGACTGCCCGCAACACTGCTGCTCACATAGCAAACAGTCAAAACTGGTGGCATAGCTACACAGACACCAGCTCCCTGACCCGCTGGACCTCCAAGTCAAGGGTCTGCAAACATTTTCTTTAAGGGTCAGACAGTAAATATTTGATGCTTTGCAAGACGAGGCAAAATCGAGGCCTATATAACCATTAAAAATGGAACCTTTAAAAAATGTAAAAAGCACCCTTCGCTCAAGTGCTATAAACAAACAGGCACCTGGGTGGGTTGGACCCGCAGGCTGTAGTCTGCAGACCCCGCTCCAGCTCCAAGCATCTCCACTGATAGGTCCACAGGCCCTAGTGTGCAGGTCATTTTACACTCCTTCCTGTTCCTTGCCCCACTCCTGGTGGCAAACAGCCCCTTCTGTCTCCTCCTCCCCACTCCCACAGACACTGCCTCAGTTTGGGATTGCACCACGTCTTGCCTGAATCATTGCAAGAACTCCCCATCTTGCCCTACGCTGAGCCACCCTTCACACCTGTCTCCAGGACCTGAGCATCTGAAGTGCAGGCCCGACCACATCAATACCCTTGTCTGATCTTCCATGATGCTCCCCCCATCACCTCCAGCAGCACATCAAAATCACGTGAGGACCTTTCTTAAGAACATCAATGTCTAGGCCACACATTCCTGACATTCAGATTCAACAGTTCCAGGGTGGGGCCCATGTACAGCTGCAACCACTCCAAGGCTGACTGTGCGAGGCACCCAGAATTTAATCCCTGATTTTTGTACATATGGTTCCCTCTGCCCAGAATGCCCTTCCCTGCTCTGCCTACCAGGCAAACTTCCAATTGCTTTTCAAAACTCTTCTTAGACTGAGACTGGGAGAAGCCACCCTTGGACTCTCCCGTTCACTCCGCATAGTTAATCATGTCTCCTCTGTCCTACTTTACACCATGGCACGTGCCCACGACTGCATGAGTCACGCTGTACAGTGACAGCTAACTCACCCTGTCAGCCTCGCTCACTGACCTGAGCCCTGCGCTTGCAGAGTATCAGCTTTCATATGCTTATCAAAGCTATCC
Source organism: Balaenoptera acutorostrata (assembly GCF_949987535.1). Lineage (NCBI taxonomy): Eukaryota > Metazoa > Chordata > Mammalia > Artiodactyla > Balaenopteridae > Balaenoptera > Balaenoptera acutorostrata. The sequence continues at coordinate 45,178,040 of NC_080065.1, read as the reverse complement.
TAAAGCATTCCCAAGATCAACCATGCACCGTCCATCAATGTTCCTCCAAAAGTCAAAATACAATTATCTTTCAAAGGGAAAACCAGTGCTACCACCCAAACCTCTAACACAAACGACAGCAAGTCTCCATCCTCTGGACTCCCACGCACTCTTATTATACAGGCACTAAGTGAGATCTACCTCCCATTTCAACTTTCTGCACACACATCCTCCCTCCCTCATGGAACTGCATCTTCCCTGAGGGCAAGTACCTCCTGCTCAGCACCTCAGTACTTTGTGTATCCAAGTCACTCAACAGGGTGAATGCACCCACTCTGGATCATACGCTTCGAATGAAGCAAAAGGGACCCCAGTAAAAGTATTATCATGAAGGGTTACCGAAGAGGAAAGAAGTATAGGATATACACAAGTTTAAACATCAGGAATCAATATAAAGTGAAACCTGAGGTACATAATATTAATTTTTCTGGCACATAAAGCATTTTCAAACTTCCTCCCCGCTGCCCCAATGAATTTTGGAAAGTCATTTCGTAGATACTTAAGTCTAAGACTTTTAAATCGCTCACATGTTAATGACCTCACCCATAAACCATATCCAGATCCTATCTTTATTTCCTGTACACTTTTAAACCCTGTTATCCATCATCATATAAATTGAAAAACAAAAACATTCTATGAATCACAGAAGAAATCTATTTCAAAATCAACCAAAAAATACTTACAGGAGTGCCTACCTCATTAATTCAACAAGCATTCATTAAGTACTTACTATGCACGCACAAAACGGTGGAACTTCACACCAGAGGAGCATAAAAACTCTGACCCCCGAACACTAACCAAGCAATGTATCGTCTCTGGCGCACCAGTCAGCGTTCCACCAGCGATGGTGACTTGGAAAAGGGCTGGGATACTCCAAGGAAGAGAACTCGACCTGAGGCTTGACTGTGCGTGTGCTGGGTGGGGTAGATGTGGAACAGAACGCAGGAGGCTGTCAGTCTCAAAGCATTACACTCAGGTCCTGACGGCCCATCCCCGCCTCTGTGCCGCTCACGGCCTTCCTCATCTCAGCTGACGGAAACTCCATTCTCAGTGTTGGTGAAGCCAAAAACCAGAGTCACCCTTGATGACTCCTCTTCCTCTCAGGTGCCACATCTGATCCCTTAGGAAAACCTGCAGATTCTATCTCCAAAACATACCTAGAGCGGGACCCCTCCTCACTGTCTCATCATCTCTCACCTGGATTATTAGATTATTGGCTCCCTGCTCCTACCTTTGACCCCCTCCCCCCTTCCCATTCTATTCTCAACACACCAACTGGACTAGGTCTCTTCCAAGGTCTATTGGTACATCATTCCTTCGCTCAACACCTGCAATGGCTCCCTTCTCACTTGAGCTTTTACTCCAAATCCTGACAATGACCTCTAAAGCCCTATAAGCTGAACCTTCTGGGACCTCATCTCCTACTCAGACCCTCTTAGCTCCAAGTACCTGGCCTCCTCCTGCCTGGCCAGCACACACCCGTGCCAAGGCCTTTGCTCTAGCTGCGTCTTCTGCCTGAGAAGCTCTGCCCCATACCTGCCTGGCTAACTCCCTCACCTCCTCCAGGCCTCGGCTGAAATCTCACCTTCTCAGGGAGGCCTCAACGATCACCCTTTTCATTCTGCCTCCTGCCTCCCCATCCCCACTTGAACCGTTCCACTTTAATTTTTTCCCCTAACACATATCATCCTTTGACGTACATTATAATTACTTACTGTGTGTTTTCCCTTGCGGCTCCACCCTGCTAGAATGTAAACGCCACAAGGGCAGTGATCTTTGTTGTGACTACTGATGCAACCCTAGCATCTTTATAGTGCCTGACCTATGATGGGCACTTAAATATTTGTTGAATAAAATCAGGTTTATCTTTCAGAGGATCCCAGGAATAAATCGAATGATGTTAAGCTCCCCTCCGTAACCACTGTCTCCCTACCTGCCAAATAACACATAAAATTTATCAGAAGAGAAAAGTCACATCATAGTAAGAGATGTAAAGTTCTAAGAAAAGGAGCAGAAATGACGCGGACTAAAACGCGTCCACACTGAAGTTTAACCAAGCTACAAATCCAAGAGCAACAATGCAAGGCTGGTTCTACTTCCGGAGAGGAGACAGTACTAGAACTCAAAGCGAAGTACAGTTTGTAGGAGGGAAAAAGCCCGTCACACCTTCCCTCTTTGGTGGCCCTATTAATTACAACCTCATTGGGGTCGGAGGGAAGCTGCTCCAGCACCCAGCTCGCCTCAGCTTCGGAACACCTAGGAGCTCTCGCCCGCAGGCAGGAGGCCAAATAGTCATCACTTTCACAACCGCAGCACCTGGTGGGCAAGCCCTGCATGCATGTTTGCTGATCCAAACTAGACGTGCATGACTCTTCTTTCACGTCAACTGATAAAGGATTTTCACACTCCTAGATTACACAGTCACGTAAGCAAATAGAACGCTAATGAAACTAGCCTGAAACAACGTCGAAATGTTCATCATATACTTAGGAGTATTTTATTTTCAATGCAGGAACGGTGCTATTAAAGTCAAACAACAAAACGATACCTAGGAAATCATGAACCTCACATTTACAGATGAGGGAACTGAAGCTCAGAAATGCCAGTGCTTTGCGCAAGGCCACAAGTAATTTGGAGGAGGAGAGGGACTGGCGACAGCAAACTGGTGACCCCACTAACACTGACGTTTATTCCTCCGTTACCATTTCTTCTGGTGTGCAATACAGGACAGCTGAGTTAAAATACAACGCTCAACTGCTATACCGATGCCCCCTTGGCATTTCATACTTTTGCCTGCAATTCTGGTGGTAAAAGGCCACCAAGAGGGATGATAAGATCCCTGGAATTGCCTTTTAAGGGAGAGTACCTCCCATTTTAAAGGTCCCGTTTTACTTTGCAAAAAAAAAAATCAAGGATTTAAGTGAGCAGCTACTAAGAACCATAACATTTGATCCTCATGATGATCTT